>NC_138228.1:20234676-21434676 GCF_964197995.2 Scardinius erythrophthalmus | reverse complement strand
ACCCAGAAACGGAATCGTTTGGCTGGGGTTCAGTGAACTCTTCGCCCAAATGACCGTGATACCAAGATTCTCGAGGTGATCGAGTAAAATGGCTCTGTGCTCTATGAGCTGAGATCGTGATTGGGCTAGGATCAACCAGTCGTCCAAATAGTTCAGCACTCGCATGCCTCTGAGTCTGAGAGGAGCGAGCGCTGCGTCCATGCATTTCGTAAATGTACGAGGTGCCAGGGACAAGCCGAAAGGCAGGACTGTATACTGGTATGTCTGACCCTCGAAGGCGAATCTCAAGAATCGCCTGTGATGTGACGCTATCTGTATTTGAAAATACGCGTCCTTCAGATCTATCGACATGAACCAGTCTTCTCGGCGAACATGCGCGAGAATTTTGCTGGTTGCGAGCATTTTGAAACGGCGTTTCACTAATACTCTGTTCAGTCGTCTGAGATCCAGAATGGGTCTGATACCGCCGTCCTTTTTGGGGACTAGAAAGTATCTGCTGTATATCCCCTGTTCGCTTTGAACTCGGGGAACAAGCTCTATCGCCCCTTTGCTTATCAGTTTTGATATTTCGGCGGCGAAGTAGGTGTGCTACATTCAGCGGAACCAAAGTTTCGACGCGCGCTGTGAAGCGCGGAGGGCGTCGACAAAACTGTAGCGAGAAGCCTCTCTTTATAATGCCTAAGACCCAGTCCGAAACCCCTGGAAGCGCTGCCCATGCATCTGCATGGTTGGCTAAGGGCCGGATACAGAGCGCGCTCTGTTCGCCGTGCGACAGAGGTGCTATGGGGCTCACAAACATAGGCGTTATGCCTGCGGCATTTGAGGCGGGGGGCGCGCTTAATACAGCGGGCGGAGCGCTCGCCCTTGACCTTACAACAGTGTTTGGCTGAGTGAGGGGGGGCTGCGCGAGTCCCATGGGACTCATGTGTGCGAGTAGATGTGGGCTGTGAGCGGGCACATTTACTGCTTGGGGCGCGCTGCTTGTGTAAGCAGCGCGCGTGCTCACAGGTCTCGTTTTTACAGAGAGCCTGTGATCTGATAGACATAGTGTTCGTGGGCACTGAGTAGTGGGCACTTTTACTATGTGGGGAGCGCAATCAACCTGAGTCGATTTTATTTGCGCGAGCCCTAAGTGCAGGGCTGTGCTTGTGTGTAGGGATGGGCACTGAGAAGTGGGCATCGACACTACATTTATAGCACCATCGGCCGTGGCCGGGACACCAGAAGTACCGTGAGTAAGTGTGGGCGCGGGAGAGCGGGCACAGTTACTGCAATGAGTGCACTGTCTGTCTGAGCAGAGTGAATGCACACAGGTTTCGTCTTTACAGAAACCACAAGGCATGCAGAACATAGTGTTTGTGGGCACTAGGCAGTGGGCACGTTCACTATGTTGTGTGCGTGATCGACCCGAGTCGAATATATGAGCGCGGGCCCTGTGTGAAGGGCTGTGCTAGTGTGTAGGGATGGGCACTAGCAGTGGGCATCTTCTCTACACATATAGCATCATCGGCCGTGCTCGTGGGCAGCAAAAACACGTCTGTAGTTGCCTCTCGGGGAACAAACAGAGTGATTTGCATTCGGCGGCATAAATATTTTCTGCCGGCCGGCCTGGGATTCGAACCTCCGATCCCCCGCGCGCAAGTCTAAGAATCTACCACTGGACCACAGTGAAGATACATTGACAAAGTCAGCGCGAGTATTATCCGCACTGGCGTTTGCTTGTCAGGCATGTACCACGTGCTTGTGGGCAGCAAAAAACACGTCTGCAGTTGCCACTCGGGGAACAAACAGAGTGATTTGCATTCGGCGGCATAAATATTTTCTGCCGGCCGGCCTGGGGTTCGAACCTCCGATCGCCCGCGCGCAAGTCTAAGAATCTACCACTGGACCACAGTGAAGATACATAGACAAAGTCAGCGCGAGTATTATCCACACTGGCGTTTGCTTGCAGGCATATATACCACGTGCTCGTGGCCAGCAAAAAACACGTCTGCAGTTGCCTCTCGGGGAACAAACAGAGTGATTTGCATTCGGCGGCATAAATATTTTCTGCCGGCCAGCCTGGGGTTCGAACCTCCGATCAGCCGCGCGCAAGTCTAAGAATCTACCACTGGACCACAGTGAAGATACATAGACAAAGTCAGCGCGAGTATTATCCACACTGGCGTTTGCTTGCAGGCATATATACCACGTGCTCGTGGCCAGCAAAAAACACGTCTGCAGTTGCCTCTCGGGGAACAAACAGAGTGATTTGCATTCGGCGGCATAAATATTTTCTGCCGGCCAGCCTGGGGTTCGAACCTCCGATCAGCCGCGCGCAAGTCTAAGAATCTACCACTGGACCACAGTGAAGATACATAGACAAAGTCAGCGCGAGTATTATCCACACTGGCGTTTGCTTGCAGGCCTGTACCACGTGCTCGTGGGCAGCAAAAAACACGTCTGCAGTTGCCTCTCGGGGAACAGACAGAGTGATTTGCATTTTCAGAACGCCTGCAAAATGCCAGAATGTGAGAAGAGTGGAAATCGCCCAGATTCAGCGGGGCTGAAAACACTCCATTCTCTTTCGCCAGTGACGCGCGGGAACCGTAGAAACGGTGTTCGGTTGCAGGCAAGCGGGTACTACGCGCTCGCTGGCTGCAAAATGCATCTCTGCAGTCGCCTTCAGGGGACTTACAGAGCAAAGCATTGGCGGCATAAATATATATGCCGCCAGACCGGGATCCGAACCCCGGTCTCCCGCGAGGAGAACCTATAATTCCACCACTGAGCCACAGGGGGATACAGGCTTTGAAAGCGGCGTCAACATGTATTCTTCGGCGTTTGCTGGCAGGCAAGCATGTAACAGACTCACTTGCTGCAATAATATTTCCAGTCGCCGAACAGGGAACTGAGAAATGTGAGAGAAAAGAGGTCAGACCGACCAACGGTGGGACTAAGAACACTCTTTTCTCCTTCGCCGGTGAATGACGCGTGCAGAGGCAGGGTAGCTTTTCTTGTAACGTAAAGAAAAACTAATCCCGCCGTCCGCTTCCAGGAAGGGCAGCCTCGGAAAGGATGCCTGGCGAGTCCTCAGAGTCACCGTAGGCAATTGGCTCGGAGCGAGCGCGAGCGCTGCATGAGAAGGCGTCTTGAAAAAGACGCAGCTCTTTTAGGGGTGAGTGTTGCAGCGAACACACACACACACACACAGAAAACAGAGCAATATAGCAATAAAGGATATAGGCGTCGGAAAGCGCAGCAGGTACGGCTGTAGAAGGCGGCGTTGGCCAGCGGCTTCGAGGGCTCGTCCCGCTGAAGTGCTTGCTTCGAACGACGCTTGCTTCCGTGATCCAGCGATGCGTGCGCTTCGCTGAAGAGATTAAAATCAAGTGAATCAGCCTTCTCGAGCTCCTTTTATAGAGGTAAGCCACGCCCGTTTCGGCGGGAAGTGGCGAGGAGGGCGCGAAGCGCCCTCATTGGCCTGACGTCATCTCAGGCCTCGCTCGATAGGCTTAAGCAGTTGCCGCAGAGCAGCCAATGAGCGAGCAAGCCGTCTCGCCATAGCTGACTGCTGCTGCCGCAACGCGTTTTACATATATGAAAATTAAAGGATAATTTTTTGCTTCAGTGTTTCGTGAAAAGAGACTTTTCCCGTAGCGTTTTGATAAAACGCAGTACGAGAGAACTCTCGTAAGAGAACCCAGTATTGACAACCAGTTGTATAACTTAATTTTTAATTCAAACAAATGTCTAACCCTAAATATTAAACTTCAGCAAGTACACCTCAGCAGGATTGTGCTTCAAACAATGAAAGATACATCAGATTTGTGTGGTCGTCATGGCATATGATAAAGTAGTGGAAAAACATCAGTTGATTTGCACAAATGGCGGGACATATCTCTAGACATATCATAGAAAATTGGGGATGGACTCTTGGGGATGGGTTCTTTTGACTTTGGCCATTTGGAAACCAGAAATTGCATAGTAATGCGCTAAAAACATTGAAAATTTACATGAGCAAATGCATAGTCTCGCATAGCCAAACCTTCAGACTGACGGCAGAAGGTCTGGACTCTATCGCAGCTTTCATTGGCCAAGAGGACTTCTAATTGACATGTAAAGCAACCAATCAAAATTTGTGTTGTCCCAAATCATGTTTAGGGGCATGAAAATGTAAAGTCAATGTTCCTACGATAACAGACCGGCGTGCATCTAATAAATATTTCATTCATTGGGCAAGTTTTCTGCAGCAGTGGCCTTTTCATACTTTTGAAAATCCAGTGTTTAGTTGATCCTGGTAAGCATTCATTGTCACAGTTGTAAACACACCAGCTTTATTCTTCAAAGATGTTGTTTGTTGTCATGACGGTTTTATTTCCAGGTGGACTGTTAAAGAACTACAACACACACATCTCCTGGAAATCTTATAAAATTCAACTAGTCAGATAACGATTTAGAAACCCATGTTGTGTACCTAATGCATCAGACGTTTAGCCAACAGTCCATGGGCGTGATGTGTAAAGCTGAGACTAGAAACTGCATAACACCATAAATATTTCAAGGTTTGGCTGCCTCTGCTGGTAGATGCTTTGAATGCACCATCATCTGGCTCCAAAAAATAAAAATGTCTTTCTTAATTGATGGCCATTTTATATACACTACCATTTAAAAGTTAAAGAAATTCATACTTGTATTCAGCAATGATGCATACATTGATCAACAGTGACAGTATAATGTTACTAAAGATAAATAAATAAGTAATAAGTAATTGCACACCAGAGAGGTCATTGGAAAGCGGTATGTCCTAAATACATTTAGTAGAACAAACACAAGTGTGCAGTCTATTAAGAATTAATCTAGCCAGAGTCTTCAGGGTCTCCCTATTGATTATTTGATTAAGAGATACACTTAGAGAAGCTCATCAGGCAGGAATAAGTCATGGTGGTATTGTAAATGAGGGTTAACTCCAGGCTAAGTCAATGAAGATAGGTGAAAAACATAATTCATTTGTTTGCCCGTAGTTTGCCCATACTCCTTAAGATATGTTACATAAGACGCAGTCCAGAGTGAACTATAATCACTAACTATAGTCTGCTAACTATAGTCTAAAAAGCATACATACATTTAATATTATTAGCATACTTTATTATAATAGTACTCTTACCATTTGTGCCGTATGCATAATGTGCATAGAATGCAAATGTTCTGTATGCATTCTGTATTGAATTAAAAATGCAAAATAACCATAGTAACTGGACGCCACCTACTGAATTAAACATGCAGTGTAGCAATATAACAAACTTAATAGTTATGGAACAACAGTGTAGCATACTATTGTTTACTGTTATGTATGTACTTTTTACTTTTGTATTTTTTGTAACAGTAGGCAGTTTTTAGTGAATGCTGTGCAGTGTTTTAGTTTTATATTTTTAATATTAGCATTTAATATTCTTTCTTCCGTGGAACAATCATTGATGTCCAATATTGTTTGCGCCATAAAACTCTCCAAAATGTATTATTTTGTGTTCCATGGAAGAAAACAAGTCACGGGGTTGAATAAATTAATTTTAATTTCTGCCTGAACTATCAATTTAAAACACCTGGGGCCCTATTTTAACGATCTGAAACGCAAGTGTCAAGCGCAAAGAGCAAGTAACTTTGTGGGCGGATCTTGGGCGCTGTTGCTATTATACCGGCGGGATAAATGACTTTTGCGCCCGACGCAAATCTAAAATGGGTTGGTCTGAGGTAGCTTCATTATTCATAGGTGTGGTATGGGCTTAACGTGAAATATACCAATCAGAGTGACATCTCACATTCCCTTTAAGAGCAGGCGCGCTTGTTCCATGGCGGATTGCTATTATAACGGCGGATTTGCCAGGTGCACGCCAGGAGCGGTTCACAGCCGAGGAGACCGACGTTCTCGTCCGGGCCGTAAAACACAGAGAAGTGACATTGTATGGGGATGGGAGAAACTGACTTTAGACTAGGTTTTTCCTGGTCAGTGGCGGAATTGTTTTCTAAACCTGCAAAATAGCACCAGGGAACGTTTGCGCACGAATACACCTCCTCTTTGCACTGAACTGCCCCTGGGAGCGCAAGTTAATTTCCTAATTTACTGACGTCTGTGGAGGGAAAAGTCCGCTGTGCGTGGGTGCAAAATAAGAATGATACATGCGTCGGTGTACAAAGTCAATTGCGCTGGGTGCAAGATAGGGCCCATAGTCTTACTGTGAACAATTCATTCATTAGACTGTTATTTTACAACAAAAATAGCTATATTATTGTATTTGTTCTCATTCAATAGAGCATTTGATTGTATAGTAAATATTCAATATTTTTGGTTCATTTTCATGACTGAGAAAGACTGTACATTTTTAATGTGTTTAATGCTAAAAGGTAAATTTGTCAAATTGAAGGAGTACACAAACATACAGATGAGCTCAAAGCTAACAGGCACAGTAAAAAACACACACAAAAAAAAACACCAGTTGTTATTTTTTAAATGGCATGTTCTAAGTTTTTATTATTAAATGTTTTAAAATTATGGCTTTTAACCTATAAAGCCTACTGTATCATATTTAATGCACAGATTTCTAAGACCTCTAAATTATAAACAATCAAAACTTTGCAAAAAAAAAAAAAAATTGACTAGTTGCACACAATCTACATGCCTTCTGTCATATGATTGATAGCATATACATTTTTAGCAAATATGATCCATCAGGCTTTTTAGAAATGTTTATTTATAGATCCCTCAGTCTTCATTGTACTGCAATGCATTATGTTTTACCCTCGGCAATTAAAACTCAAATCAAATCAAAATATCATCTTAATAAGACATATTCTTGGGAGATATAGATTGACAGCTGATATTTATATACATTTTATATAAGTAGTCTGCTAAGACTGCTATAAATATATTATTGATTTACATTACAAGCCATCAGAATTTCATCTTACTTTTTGAATACTTTTTTCCCCACTTGACTTTTTCATTTTCAATATACTGATCCTTTTTTTTTAAAAAATAAATAAATAAATAAATAAATAAAAAGTTCGGACTACTATTTCAATTGTTAAATGGCTATAATTTTTTTTATTTGTATTGGTATTTATATTGGTGATTTTGGCCTTGATTGTATTTGGTATCAGATTGAAGTGTAAATAAGGAGTATCGTCTAACCTATTCCTCACCCGTGTGGGTTAATGGCAAGTTATAAAGAAGGTCAGTCCTGTGTCTTGACTGATGAGCGGAGCGACAGTCTACTGCTAAGTGGTCTGGGACACTGCTAGGAGACTGGCTGGGAGTTTGAGTGAATGAATGACATTTCGTTTTCATGGAAGTGATGGCCAGGCGGATGTCCGCTCTCCTCATGGCCGGATGCCCAAATAACATCAGCTGCTCACATGGAATGATGGAGAAAAATGTCCCTCGGTTGACATCCAGATCAAGGTGACCGTGTGTTGAAGGGGATCAGCTATAATGCTGGACAGAGGGGATCTGACCTGTCTAACCCACCTGCAGTCAACCTTTTACTGAATCAGAGGGCTGTGGTGGTGCTTTGATAGATGGCATTGGGAATGAGGATATTAGTCCCCTCTGTGAAGTTGTTGTGTGGAGTTGGAGTGAATAATTAGTCAGAGTGCAGCAGTTCACATTTCTCACAGTTTGGTTTGCATCACGGTTTTGGTTCAGTAAATACTTTGTAGGCTGCTATTAGGGGTGCACAATTAGATTTGCATTTTATGAAATGTCACAGCAGATATGAACAGTTCTGCTGTCACCGTCAAAGATCATTAGGACACATTGGTTACTAGGAAACATTATGAGGGTTCATCATCTCACACACCAGAGATACAAATAAGAGCGATGCATCCTTTCCAGAAAAAAAATCAATGAGTGTGCTTCTCAAATTAGTGAGGGTGCTGTAGCAGTTAAAGTGAAGACGTAATGAGTATAGACAATAGCACCTAAGCACCACTGGTATAGAAATAGTACTGATGTGACTAGCATACTAGATAGAGAACAAGGAGATTTTTTTTTATAAATTCATTGTAATATATATATATATTTTATATTTAATGATTTTTTTATTTAATATATTTTAAATTGTAATTTATTCCTGTGATGCAAAGCTTAATTTTATGCATCATTACTCCAGTCTTCAGTGTCACATGATCCTTCTGAAATCATAATATGCTGAAACATTTCTTTTTACTATCCACTATGGAAATTATATATATATATATATATATATATATATATATATATATATATATATATATATATAAATCGAGAGTTCAAAATAACAGAACTTACCACCAAACTTTTGAACTTCACACTGTATAGAGAAGGAGCAGTTGTGAAATGTGAAAGCAATTTTTCATCGACTACCACTAGTGCCCTCCTATAGTTAGCTATTAGCAATTAGTTGTTCCTAAAGATGTTATTTTGGTCAATGGCATTGAGAATGTGAATTGCTGCTACTGTATGCATTTGTTTAGCTTAGACTTGAATGGTTTGACTTCATTTGAACATCACAGTAGTTCTCCCATCGTGTGATGCCACCAGGGATGAAAGGTCAATGACTTGCTCTTTGATTTTCTTATTCTAGCACAGCTCCATCTGTAACCCTCAGAGCTGTCCCATAATTACCCACTGAATGCTGAGATACAACCCTGAATAAAACACGAGAACTCTAAGATCGACACAATTTGAGATGAACCTCTCAGATCTGGACACACAATCGGAGCAAATCTCCCATTGCCTGTTGTCTTTTTTTTCCCAGGAGTCACTTTAGGGCTGTCAGATTTTTGGAGAGGATTCCTGAGGGATTTTGTTGCTTTACAATGCAGATCCTGTGCTAATAGCTATATCTGCAGCTAATCTTCTTCCAGGAGGAGAAAAAAGATTGACTCTCCTGACCTTCTGACAATATTTTATAGATGAGACCACCGACCAATGTGCTATTCCTTGAGGCGAGTACAGATGGAAGCTTTTAGCAGTGCAGCGAGTTACACTAAAGACTCAAAGATGCACCATTTTCAAACTGCATCACAGGGGGAAAAAGAGAAATTCTGACCTGCTAACATGATGTGCACTCCCAGGACCATGGGAGCAAACTGGTTGGGATTTTTATATTTTTATAACGAAGTGGTTTAGAGGCTAAAGAAGGTCTGTCTTCTCAATTTGGTAATGCTTTAAGTCTTTATACTGTACATTATTCATTATATAAGTATTTTTACTGATTAATTATGGCTTGTAATGCACCTTATAAGGCATTGCATGGTCTCATGAATAATTGTAACCACAGTTAAAATACATTATAATACACATCTATTCATTGTTACAACTTTAGACAGTATAATGCATTAAAACATGAAAAACAACCAATTTTAGAGGGAAAAGGAATCTGCAAATATTATAATGCATTTTTAACTTTGGTTACAATTACACTCTAAAACACAAAAGGTTGTTTTTAGCCCAAGGGCTGGGTAAATATAGGACAGAAAACATGTTGGAATTTTACCCAGCAAATTGGGTTGTTTATTTAACCCAGTGGTTCTCAAGTCCAGTCCTCGTGACCCACTGGTCTGCACATTTTGTATGTCTCTCTTATCTGACACACTCAGTTCAGTTCATGGAGTCTCTCCTAATGAGCTGATGATCTGGTTAAGGTGTGTTAAATAAGGGAGACATACAAAATGTGCAGAGCAGTGGGTCACGAGGACTGGAATTTGAGAACCACTGATTTAACCCAACAGTGGGTTGCTTAATTTTTACTGTACTATTGTTGTTGTTGTTTTATGCATAAATTAGTGTTTACAGATTAACTTAAATCCTTTAAACGTTTGTAATATACTCCACACAACCACTGGTTTGCATAATAACTTCCATTATTTTAGATCATATATTACAGTATAATATTTCACCCATAGTCGAAATATGCTGTGTTTGACTCTATAACCTGCCCAAAAACTAACAGTGACCTTTTGTAAAATTCTCCACACAACCAATGGTTTGCATGATAACTTCCTTTATTTTCGATTATATTTTACAGTATAACTTTTCACTCATAGTCAAAATATGCTGTGTTTGACTCCATAATCTGCCCATAAACAAACAGTGACCTTTTGTAAAATACTCCACAAAACCACTGGTTTGCATGAAAACTTCCTTTATTTTCAATCATGTTGTACAGTATAATATTTCACTCATTGTCGAAATATGCTGTGTTTGACTCCATAACCTGTCCATAAACAAACAGTGACCTTTTGTAAAATTATTCCTCACAAACACTGGTTTGCATAACTTCCTTTATTTTTTATCATATTTTACAGTATAATATTTCACTCATAGTCAAAATATGCTGTGTTTGACTCTATAACCTGCCCATAAACAAACAGGGAACATCTCTGAGGACACATTTAACACCCAAATTATTTAGATTTAGTATCTTTATTAATAAAATCATTTTATTTTTTATGCAAGGTGTCAAGCATTTCCAATTTTATGCAATGTCTGTTACCTAAACCAGTGTCGCATCAGTCTTTTTACCAAAGAAATGTGCAACCAATTTGATTGTGCCTAGAAGTGCTCTCTACTGAAGATGATGCAAAAGCCTGTGATAAATGTAACCAGGTCAAAATTTACCAAAGTCAATCACTGGACTGGTTATCAAAGCCCTGGGTTAAGTGAACTGCACATATAAAATGTTTTAGTGCTTTTCTCATTTATGGGTGGAATGTTACGCTGGCCCTTTAAGAAACGTCACTGTCTGGAAGTGTCGCGAGAGTGGTCTGTGAGCAGCGCGTTTTCCCAACGTGGTTTTGGATGATGCTCATGCGGACGCTGTGTCGAATCAATGCCACAAAAGTCGATGATATAACCAAAATAGTGAGAATATGCACTTTTAGTGATACTGATCACTTTTAGTGAATACTGATCACCCGCACCTGCAGCTCATTCACTCACCAATTCCCTCTGCATATAAGCACACACCTCGAACACTCAAATTATCTGGTCTCGTTTGAGTAAAGGATTCACTTACCTGTTGTCTCCAAGACCCCCAAGTCTATGTTACCTCTCTCCAAAGTTTCTCGATTATCTTCCAGTTCCTTGTTGTCTCCATCGTCTCCTATTTCAACAAATCTGCTACTGACCTTTTCCCTCACGAGGTGTATGCCCAATCATCCATGTTCTCCAATCCACCTGCAACACAAAGACTGTCAGTATCTTCCATTATTTATTCTGCCAACTGCCATAGACTCTCCTGTATTTACTAGTTGCTCATCTGTGTTAATAAATAAACGATCATTGATTTTATCTCTGTCTTGAGTCTCGGTTCTGTAACAGATGACCAGACCAACAGTTTTAAGATGAGTAACCTGGATCCATTCCAAGAGGTTGTGGATGCACTCAAGGAAGCACTTACAGGCATCTCTTCCACATCACCGGTCACCACCACTCCTTCACCACCAGTAGTCGCCAGTTCCGTGGCCAACCCAGCGCCCTACTCTGGTTCAGTGGAGGATTGGCTAGTGAATCCCTTCCGGTGAGTTCCACATCCATTGAGAGCCTGGTGGAATAGCAATCAGTGAATATTCCTGCCTGCTACACCCCCTTCAGTGACGTGTTCTCCCCACCAAAAAAGTGTTGTTGTTGCCTCCACACTGGCTATGGGACTATGCCATCGACATTCAAAATATACACACTGTCACTTCCAGACCTGAAGGCCATGGAGGAGTACATTGAAGATGCACTTCAACAAGGTTGCATCCATCCTTGCACATCCCCTTCTGCTAGGGTACTGTCACGGTTAAGCCAGGCTCCACCATCAACCAATCACAACACTCACACTCACCAGAATACCGATCACCTGCAAATCATTCCCTCACCATTTTAAATGTAAAGACATTCCCTTACCTCTGCATATAAGCACACACCTCGAACACTCACATTGTTTGGTCTGGTTTGAGCAAAGTACTCGCTTACCTGTTGTCTCCAAGATCCTAAAGTCTGTTACCTCTCTACAGCATTTCGCCATCATCTCCCAGTTCCCTATCAGTTCGGTCATGTTCAATGTAGTCGGCTGATTGGGATCATGGTTAGGGAGCCTGTCACCTTCGAGTATTGTTAAAATGAGCCAATGCACATTGGCGTGCGTGAATTGCATCACACGCTCCGCTCCGCAACGCGGGTATAAATACGGAAGTAGATGCATGCACCAGTTGTCTCACCGGTCTGTCGATCGGTGTCGATGTCTCTGAAGAGTGTTGTTGTGTTACAACGAGCGAGTGTGTCAGTGTTCTTCTGGAAGACTCCCAGTGCTGGTGTTTCTACAGCGAGGTTGCAGCAGGGATCACGAGCTTCTGAAGCTCTCAACTGCTGTTTTAACACCATCAATTTTCTAAAGTGTTTGTTGACGGCTGGTTGAGGGCGGAAGTAGTGAGTGCTTCACTGTTTCTGTACAGTGTTGCCGCGGTCATTCCTGTGTGCTCCGGCACTGGTGACGGGTCCCATTTCCTGAAAGAGCAACACGGGTCTGTTTGCGTCTTTTTCAAGATGCCATTCCATCCATGCGTTTCTGGGTGCGGTAGGGCTCTGTCCCCCTCTAACGGTCACAATAGCTGTATCACGTGTTTATCCTTGTCTCCCCTCTAAGCCCAGACCTTGAGCTCATGGGTGAGCTCCGCACTGCAACCAACCTCGCCCTCCGCAGCACGAAGGTCTGGCGATGTCCACCTTAGTGGTCCAGGAGTGCCATCTCTGGCTCAACCTGGCAGACATGAGGGATGCGGACAAGGTTCGGTTCCTGGACTCCCCCATTTCACAGGTTGGGCTATTCAGCGACGCGGTGGAGAACTTCGGCAAACAGTTCTCTGCCGCCCAGAAGCAGACGCAGGCCATCCGGCACATCCTGCCCCAGCGGCCCGCTTCTGCCTCCACCCGTCCGCCCGGAGCAGATCCTCCACCTGCTCATCGCTGAGGGCATCTGTCTGCCGTCGTCTCTGCTCCCGATGGGCCACCGCAGCAGCCTCCAACCAGGCCTCAGCATGGACAGCTCCAGGCATTGCCAAGCCAGGTGGCAAGCATCAGCGTAAGCGTTCCTGAGCGGGCCACTCAGGGATGGAGCTCTTGGAGATGGTCACCAATCCACTCCATCCCCCCGGTGAAGGGCCAGGTGGCTGGCTCCCAAAAAAGAAAGAGCCATTACCTCTGTTCCTGGGTCCCAAGAGGGCCAGACTAGCGGTGTGCGACCCTGTAAAGCCTTGCACCCCTCAGCCCCCTCTTGTATCGCCGGCCTGCAGCTTGGTGCGGTTCGAGGACCAGGTTACGCCTTCTCACGCACTCTCTGCCGTTATGTAGAGAAAGGTAAGTGTTGCACCACACACTCAGACCCCGCTTCGGGCCGCCTTCAGGCCTTCCGAGTCGGGTCCCTGTCCTCTACCTCGCTGCCTCACCCTGGATATGTCTGTGGTACCTTTGGTCCTCCTGGGTCGGTTTGTAGAAGCCTAGAAAGTGCTCCCAACCGATCCAGCTGGCTCCTCCGTACCAGCAGACTCGGCTAAACGATCTAGTTCGGCTGGCTCCCGCCCAAGTTCAGCTCTATTCGTTACACTTCGGTGTTCAGCGAAATGATGTTTTATTAACAAAGTTCGGGAGGAGCAGGTTCAGATAATTAACCAAATTATGCATAGCTGGAGATTAATCAGTAATCAACTCAATGACAGAGTATAAATTCACAGCAGACCTATCTCTGTTCATTGAAAGTTTGTCAGCATCCCTCCTCCACCCCATCTCCTCACTTACAGTTCCATCTACACTTACCAACTGGGGGGAGTACTCTGGGTTCGGGCCTAACTCCGAGCTCGGAGCCCTCCCCCCGGACAGCACGCCAAATACGCATAAACTTATTGTACTAATTATATGTAGATGTGAACTCGTGAATGTGCGCCTGTCATGTGCACGATCATCGCAGTCCTACTGGCGAAGGATGTGATTGAGCCAGTCCCTCCAGCCGATATGAAGACCGACTTATGCAGCCCGTACTTCATTGTACCCAAGAAAGGTGGTGAGTTACGGCCAGTCTTGGACCTGTGTCTCTTGAGTCTCTTCAGTCTCTAGCTTCCGTTCAAGTTGCAAATGCAGAAACGCATTTTTGAATGCTCCGTTCCCGAGATTGGTCTGCAACGTTCGACCTGAAGGACGCGTACTTCAGATCTCTACCCTTCCGCAACGCAGGTCATGCCTGTGTTCTTGCGTTCGAGGGGTCGAAGTCTCAGTACAAAGTCCCACCCTTCGTGTGCTACATAGCCAGTTGGGTCTTCAGGTCAACTGGGAAAAGAGTAAACTCGTCCACGGGCCGAGGATCTCTTTTTCCGGAATGGAGATGGAGTCTGTCCAACACGTCTCCTGAGAAGAGCGTGTTTGGTCGGCGCTGTTAAAAAGTGAGGAAAGGTCCCACTGAAACTGAATGGCTTTCTCCAAATGGAGGAAGATAAGGCATGCTTTACGCCCTGAAGTGAAACCTGTTTGTTGAGTGGTGTTTTTCTCACCGAGAAGCCCCCAAAGGTGTTCGATCACTTCCGTGCTATCTTTCCAGCAAGATGGGTTGTAGCGAGGGCTGTCTCCCTCCGCCCTCAAAATGTGTGTTGCCTTTATATTAACGCACATCATGATGCAGTGGATCCAAATCCGTAGGGAAGCACGACATCAGGTTCCTGAGGTGAGCAAGAAGACAGAATACGCCTTGCGCCCCGCCCCCTCTATACCTTCTTGGGACTTATTTCTGGTGCTACTGCACTGCAGAGACCTCCCCTTGAGCCACTGCAGGCAGCTGAGTTAAAAATCCTGTAAAAACAGTTCTCCTGCTTGCTTTGCCTCTATTATGAAGGTAGGGGACCTGCATGCATTTTCGGTCAACAAATCATGGCTGGAATTTGGGTCGGCCAGCTCTCACGGTATTCTGAGACTCCGGCCTGGATATGTGCCGAAGGTTCCTACCTCTCCCTTAAAACGGGACCAGGTGGTGAGCCTGTAAGCGCTGCCCCGGAGGAGGCAGACCCAGTCCTGGCTTTTCTCTGTCCCTTCCGCTCCTTGTGGTTATAACTGGACAGAATGCAAAGCCTCGGGACCTCAGACCAGCTCTTGTCTGTTATTGAGACCAGCAGAAGGGAAGGCTGTTTCCAAGCTGAGGTTGACCCACTGGATAAGTGGTTGCCATCATCTTGGTGTATATTTCCAAGGTGCACCGTGCCCCCTGAGTGGTGAGCCTCTCCAAAGATAGAGTGTAGCTCCTTCCTGGGCATTGACACAGCGTGCCTCGCTGACAGATGACACCAACACATTTGCTAGAAAAATAGCTTATGTGTCGAGCCGGTTGCTTCCTGTGGGCTCCCTTCACTGTAATAGTCCATGAGCTAGGGCCCCAAATTTGGTCCATCGGTATCATCTGGGGGGACAAAGTCTCATAGTGATTTCTGGCAAGGTATACACCCCTAGTATTAGAAAAATCACGATAGCAGTGCAGGGGTGGTAGCGAAATCACTTTTTTCAGCTCATGAAGTTACTAACCCCCTAAAATAAATTACGTTTTTGAAATCTGGTGTATATCTGGTTTAGGCTCATGCTAGGGATATTGTCAATATTCTATAATATGGTGCTTGGTATCGTTGGAAAGGGGACCTTTAAGGCTTTCATTTAAGCCCAGTACTGAATCTGTCTGACAAACACAGAGGTCACATGACTTCTTTAAATCAGAAATAACACACTTTTTTTTCACAATTTCCGCCTAAACTGTATGCTTTCTTTTATCCCTGTGGCATGAAAGAACACCACAGACACAAAACTCAACAACTTCAATACTCAAGGCACTCTGATGACTCAGAAAATGTATAATATACCCATACTATTTATTTGTGAGAGCCTTAAATTAGACTTGTGCAACCAGTACAAGTCTTCAGAATAGAATAGAGCCAATAGAATGGACAAATAGAATACCCTATTAGTTCAGGGCCAAATGGCCTATTTATTCATGTACAGTTGTAATAAAAAGTAATTGTTTCAATAGTGTTGTCAACATAACACTTGTAAGTGGTTTAACAAAATGCTTCTATCATGTATTTTGATATTCACCCACTTTCAGTTAGAATGTCAGAAAGTAGCTCATGCACAGAATGTTGATGGATTTTGACAGTTTGACAAGGTTTTGTCAGTTTTGTGAAAAGATTGTTGGTTCAGTTGACTGGTTATAACAACACTACCAACTATGACATCTTCAATCAACTTCCATTGAGTTCCAGGGGTATTAAATGTAAGTACAAAATACTTTTTCTCTTGTGCTTGTGAATTGGTGGGGAATAGTAGCAGTAGCTAATGTAAGCTTGGTGTATTTAGCCTGCTAGCTATCTAGCAGGCTAGCTAGCTTGCAGGTTAAACAGTGTAACAGTAACTGCTACAGTGCAGTCAGGGCTCTCAAGTGTCACGTGACAGTCACTCATTTCGGTCTTTTGTCACGCCCCCTCGCCACACATTGTATTTCTCACGCGGAAAAACTATTTATAATATATTTAATATACCGCAGCGCCCAAAATGTCTCTGGCCGCGCCAGTCTCATTATGGAACTGGCAGGAATCAATCGCTGTAAAAACAGAGAGATGAGCAGCGCGCCGTCCGTGGTCTGTGCATCTTCAGGTTTATAATGGACTCGCGCTGCTGTGGAGATGCTGCGGCAGATGTGTTGCGTTTGAGCTCCGTGTTTGTCTTACGAGAGTACTCTCGTGTTGCATAAGTTTAGCTTACACTACGGGAAAACTCAAGAATACTGAAGCAAAAAATTATCCTTAATTTTTAGAATGTAAAACGTTCGTGTGCTTATTGGCTGCTCTGCGGCAACTGCTGCAACCTATCAGTGTGTCAGACATGACGTCAGCGCCAATGAGAGGCTCGCCTCGCGCTTTCGTCATGGCCCACCAAGATGGGTGTGGCCTTAGCCTATAAATACCCATCGCCCAGGTTGCACAATGATTTCGTCTCCTTTCAGCGAGTGACTACACTTCGCTGGATCTCTGAGAGAAGAAGCTGCGCCGTCGAACAGCACTATAAGCGGGACGAGCTCGAGTTCTGAGGACGCCAGCTGGATATTCACCGCCTTCACTCGCCATACCTGCTGCGCGATCCGGCGCCTATATCCTTTCACTGCTCCGTGTGTGTTCACCGCTGCGACACACACGTTTCTCTCTAAACAATTCTCTCTAAACGTTCTCTCTCTAAAAGAGCCAGGCATTTCTAAATGCCTTCCATGTTCTGTGGCTCGTGCAGAGCCGTCCTCAGCAACGGGGACCGCCACGTGCTGTGCGCTTCCTGTCTGGGTAAAGAACACGCGGACCATGCGCTCACCGACGGCAGCTGCCGTGAATGTGAGTCATTGCCTCTTTCGACCCTGCGGGCTCGACAGGCTTTGTTCGCCATCAAGTCCGCCTCTCCCATGCCTTCTGTTGGGCCGCGCCGTAAGAAGCGCCGCTCACAAAGACCACCAGAAGCTTCGGTGAAGGAGCACTTGCCGGTGGCGTCCCCGCGAGCCTTCTTCTCGGAGTCCCCCATCTCCTTCCTTAACGGCCAGCGCCCCGCGGCGGCCGAGGGGATGGAAGGGGATGTTGTGGAGAACGGCAGCTCCTCTCTCCTCGCGTCCGGGAGCGAGGAATGGTCGGGTACCATCCCTGACCCCGTCCCGTCGACACAGGCGTCCAGCGTAAGGACCTCGGTCGACGCTGAACTTCTCCGCCTCCTCACGAAGGCCGTGGAGGACCTCGGCCTTGACTGGACTATGCCCGAGGAGCTCACGCCCAACAGGTTGGATGGCTGTTTTCTGCCAGGACGCCACTCTGCACCTGTTCTGAAGTCCGCTCCCTTCCTCCCTGAGCTGCACGACGAGCTCTCCAGGTCGTGGGGAGCCCCGTACTCGGCCAGGCTGAGGTCCTCTGTCTCTTCGACGCTCTCCGCGGTCGACGGCGCAAAAGACAGGGGATATCTCTCTGTTCCTCCAGTGAAGGAAGCCGTAGCGACGCACTTGTGTCCGCCCTCTGCGGGATAGCGGGCCAAGTCGAGTCTGCCTACCAAAGCCTGCCGGACCACTTCGGCCGCGTATCTGCTCTCCACACCATGACTGTTTTGCATATTTACCAGGCCAACCTTCTCCGTTCACTGGACGAGGCTGGACCAACAAAGGAGTGTGTGACGGACTTAAGGAGCGCAACGGACTTAGCTCTCAGAGCTACTAAAGCCGCTAGACGCTCCTGTTTCACCAGCCGGTCTCTTCGGTCCCTCGGTGAAGGGCTTTACGGAGCGATACTCGGAGGTGCAGAAAACATCTCAAGCTATGAGACACTTTTTGCTGCGGCGCTCCAGCTCTTCAGCAGGCCGCGCTAAGAAGCAGCCGCCTGCTCGAAGAACAGCGCCCCCACCGCCTCCTCCGTCCGCCCCGCAACAGCGCCAGACCCGGGATGCACGTCAGCGCTTGCACTCTCCTAGCCGCCACAGACCACCTCCTCCCCGGGGACCCAGGCCCAAGTCTTCCTAGACCCCCTAGGAAAGCGCTGATGGTTAAGTCCCGCTGCGGCAGGACCGGCATCGAAATCAGCTCAATCCGCTCTCTGTTCCCTCAACAGAGGCGACTCGAAGAGTGTATTCAGCAGCCAACGAGCCAGTTACTCAACTCGCTCGCTTGCACACAAACGCCGTTTTTACGGCGACCCACATAAATCTCGAAAAGAGCATTATGTCTGGTCATATTTTTTGGTTTTGAATGTAGGAAAGGTGCCCACTGTACAGCGCTCACCCCTGCCTATGAAAACAACTGTATCTGCGCTACGCACACACATAACGCCTCAGCGTATGAACCCAGCTCAAGCTGGCAGTGTTTCAAGTGCAGATCACGTGTCTGCCTCTCAGCGCACACACTTTGTGAAAAGCACTCTGTGCCTTGCGCCGCAAGCCCACACAGCTGTGTCTGTAATAAAGCATCTCCCCGTGTGCCGGGCGTCCTGAACGTGGGCCCAGATATGCTATGCAGGGCCAAACTTTCCCCAGGGGAGTGGTCCCTGCATCCTCTGACGGTGCAAAACATCTGGGACATTTTCTGCAGAGCAGAGGTAGACCTGTTCGCGTCGCAAACCAACACTCACTGCCCAATGTTCTATTCAAAAGAAAGAGACGCGCTGGCCCTAAACTGGCCCAGGCGTCCTCTCTATGCGTTTCCCCGGTCGCCTTGTTACCACAGGTAATCAAGCGAGTCAGGGAGAGCAAATGCTGGATACTCCTGGTAGCCCCGCTATGGGAGAATCAAGTCTGGTTCCCAGAACTGATAGAACTGGGGAACACAGCTCCATGGCCGATTCCGCTGAGGAAGGACCTGTTGTCCAAGGCCCAGGGCGCAATTTGGCACCCGTACCCCGAGCTGTGTGCCCTACATGTGTGGGCGATCAACTATCACTATTTCACCTCCCGGATGGAGTGCTGAACACGATCAAACAGGCTAGAGCTCCGTCTACTAGACGGCTCTATGCATCTAAATGCTCAGTGTTCGCTGAATGGTGCTCAGTTCATGACATAAACCCGCTAGATTGTGAGGTAACGGTGGTGCTTTCTTTCCTACAAAAGCTGTTGGACAGCGGGAGAACCCCATCCACGCTCAAGGTGTATGTGGCGGCTATAACGGCTTTTACAAAGCCTGTGAGTGGCCAGTCGCTGGGAAAGAATGACCTCATATTCCGTTTCCTCAGAGGAGCTAGGAGGCTGAACCCTCCTCGGCCGCCCTCGGTTCCAGCTTGGGACCTTTCCACGGTCCTAGAGGCCATGAAAGGTAGACCATTCGAACCATTACACACAGTGGAGCTAAAGTACCTGTCCTTCAAAACCGCTTTTCTGTTGGCACTTTTGGTGGGCGACCTACACACACTTTCGGTGCTACGTGCCTGGAATTTGGGCCTAATGACTCTAAGGTCATCCTCAAACCAAGGCATGGTTACGTCCCGAAGGTGCTTGCGACCCCTTTTAGAGCGCAAGTTATTTCCCTTTCGGCCCTCCCTGCGTCTGACAGTGAGGTTGGGGTTAACTTCCTTTGCCCAGTAAGGGCTTTAAGGATTTATGTGGAGCGCTCTGCTGCCTTTAGGCAAACGGAGCAGCTTTTCGTTTCGTTTGGTGGCCACATCAAAGGGCTAGCCATCTCGAAACTATCGCGTCGGCTTATGTGTCCAAGGGCCTGGATTGCCCTTTGGGGGTTAGGGCCCACTCGACTAGAGGCATGGCCTCGTCATGGGCCTGGACAAGTGGGGTCTCACTTCATGACATTTGTATGGCAGCAGGCTGGGCCTCACTGTCTACATTTGTAAGGTTCTATAACCTGGAAGTACCCGCCCTACAGGTCAGGCTGTTCTCAGTCTGATTATGCCATATTAACATTGTCTACCCAACTCAGTTTGATTAGACTATTGATATGCTGCAATATCATGTGGGCTTATGCAGTTTCAAGGTTGATATACTGCCTTAACTGTATATATGTGTATGCACCTATCTCATAATACCGAGTCGTCCCGCCCTGTTCTGCCCTTGCGATCGCTTCACTTATACATGAGCCCTGGGCTACTGCCCTTGGGACATAAGTGTTGGTACCTCAGCACACACAGCGCTTTACATAGGGTTCCCGTAGCGTAAGCTAAACTTACGCAACGCAAGAGCACTCTTGTAAGAGAACGACACTCGGTTACTAACGTAACCTAGGTTCTCTCTAGAGAGGGAACGAGTGTTGCGTAGCCTGCCGTGATTGCGCTGCGCTATGGTTTTGCTTCCAGTCGACTGAAATCATTGTGCAACCTGTGCGATGGGTATTTATAGGCTAAGGCCACACCCATCTTGGCGGGCCATGACGACAGCGCGAGGCGAGCCTAGTCTGTCATGTCTGACGCACTGATAGGTTGCAGCAGTTGCCGCAGAGCAGCCAATAGGCGCGCGAGCTGTCTCGCCTAGGTCTGCCTGCTACAGCAAATGCGTTTTACATTCTAAAAATTAAGAAGGAGAAAAGGAGTTTTCCCGTAGCGTAAGCTAAACTTACGCAACACTCGTTCCCTCTCTAGAGAGAACCGAGGTTACGTTAGTAACCGAGTGTCGATTTTTCTCAAAATATGATGACTCCTCCAAATCTCAGAGAACACACACACACACACACACACACACACACACACACACATACACACACATATATATTAGGGCTGTCAAAAGATTAATCGCGATTAATCGCATCCAAAATAAAAGTTTGTGTTTAAATAATATATGTGTGTGTACTGTGTATAATTAAATTTGCATATATAAATACACACACATGCTTGTATATATTTAAGACAAATGTGTAATTTTTATATAAAAAAAATATATTTATATATAATATAAATTATATATAAATATATACAGTATATGTATGCAAATATTTCTTAAATATATACATGCATGTGTGTGTATTTATATATACAAAATAATTATACACAGTACGCACACATATATTATGTAATATAGATATAGATAGATAGATAGATAGATAGATAGATAGATAGATAGATAGATAGATAGATAGATAGATATAGTTAGGAAAATAAGTATTTGAACACCCTGCTATTTTGCAAGTTCTCCCACTTAGAAATCATGGAGGGGTCTGAAATTGTCATCGTAGGTGCATGTCCACTGTGAGAGACATAATCTAAAAAAAAAAAAAATCCAGAAATCACAATATATGATTTTTTTCACAAGTATTTGAACACCTGTCTATCAGCTAGAATTCTGACCCTCAAAGACCTGTTAGCCTGCCTTTAAAATGTCCACCTCCACTCCATTTATTATCCTAAATTAAATGCACCTGTTTGAGGTCGTTAGCTGCATAAAGACACCTGTCCACCCCATACAAGTGGATACAGTAAGAATCCAACTACTAACATGGCCAGCTGTCCAAAGACACTAGAGACAAAATTGTACACCTCCACAAGGCTGGAAAGGGCTACGGGGAAATTGCCAAGCAGCTTGGTGAAAAAAGGTCCACTGTTGGAGCAATCATTAGAAAATGGAAGAAGCTAAACATGACTGTCAATCTCCCTCGGACTGGGGCTCCATGCAAGATCTCACCTCGTGGGGTCTCAATGATCCTAAGAAAGGTGAGAAATCAGCCCAGAACTACATGGGAGGAGCTGGTCAATGACCTGAAAAGAGCTGGGACCACCGTTTCCAAGGTTACTGTTGGTAATACACTAAGACGTGGTTTGAAATCATGCATGGCACGGAAGTTTCCCCTGCTTAAACCAGCACATGTCAAGGCCCGTCTCAAGTTTGCCAATGACCATTTGGATGATCCAGAGGAGTCATGGGAGAAAGTCATGTGTGAGAGAATATAGGACACTATATGTCACTTTTAGTGATTTATTGCCCTTAAGCCCCGCCCCCTTTTTGACCGTGGGAATATTTCCACGCTTGCCCCGCCCCCTTTCCAGCAGGGGATTTTTTTCCCACGCTTGCTACAACCCTTTCCACCGGTGGCTTTTTTCCCACGCTTGCTCCTCCCCTTATGGGCGTGAACAGAACCAGGGAAATATTATAAACTAAATTATATAATAAATTATATATTTAATAATATAAAACGTTGTATAAAGTTAAAATACACATATCTTTAGTGATCTCACACATTTGTAAAACACATTAGTTGCACATTAAAAACTTTAAAATGTCAATGAAAAAGTTTAAATTGCATTTTCTTAAAGTTATCAAAATGTGTTAGTATTAAAACATTAAACAAATATTAGTCAGGGGGCCAAAACTGATATTAAAACTTTGTCGGACACTTTTTGGTACAAGTATACAACCTATCCAGTATTAATATTTATCCCCTCAACATGTGTTCTAGCCAGGTTGTCAGCTTAGAAAATGTTTTTTTGTCCATTTTAACACTATATTCTTAAAAGTGGTAAAAGCGGATTTTTTTCCCCAAAGTACTTCCATTTTCTTCCATGTTACCTATTGTAATTTTGGGCAAATGTGCAATATAATCCAACTTATGTGCAAGCATGATCATTAAAAAATAAAAATCAATAAATACCACAAGAGTATCACACCACAAGGGGCACTGTTGTGTCAGCGCAGCTGTGATTTGGCAGTAGATTGAGGCAGCAGATCCAGAGAAGATGATCACAGCAGGTGTCAACAGTACAGTCTGAACAAAACTTTATAAGGGAGTGAATCACACAATCACACAACAGATTAACTTGATCTATTTGTCAACACAAACATTTACCTCAAGATTCTACCATTCTACCATCAAATGTTGCCAGAAACAGGTAAGCTAAACTGTTTTCCAACTATCTATATACTTACCAGACATACACTCACCTAAAGGATTATTAGGAACACCATACTAATACTGTGTTTGACCCCTTTCGCCTTCAGAACTGCCTTAATTCTACGTGGCATTGATTCAACAAGGTGCTGAAAGCATTCTTTAGTAAGGGTGTCACGATTCTCGAAATCCTCGATTCGATTACATTTTCGATTCTAAAGTCACGGTTCGATTCGATTCTCGATTTAAAAAAAATAAATTGAAAGCACAAGCTATGCCATTTTAAGACTTTTATGCAATATAATAATATCTGACCTTTGTTCGCAATACCACACACTACATTGTCAAATTTAAAACGTTTATTAACAACATAATGTAACAATAACTTATATCTTCAGTCAATTGGAAACTTAAACAATATAACCTATTACCTGGCTATTATACTGCCCTACAAAGCAAAAAGGCAGTAACTACGCAGAGTGCAGAACTGAGAAAAATGACTTTAAAGTTATCCTGTCATCCAGCCTAAGTAGTTGTAGGTAGATTATTGGACATGTGGCTGTTTTGTTACTTTATGTTAGCTTATTCTTTGTACATATCAATCCTCACATTTAATTTGATATTTTACCCCTATTTTGCAGTTACTGTATTCTTGCTTTGTATTACTTACTAAAAACGTGGCACCATACCAAGGAAAAAAGCAGTAACTACAGATTCTCCAAAAACTATTTTGCCACAACTTGGGCTCTGGGTGTGTTAGATACACTGTATTTGAATTAATTGGAACCATTTGTTTTCCTGAACATGGATATACCAATCCCAAACTAATTTGACCATTTTAGGTCAATATTTTCCACCCGGAAGCTGTTCTGGTGCTGAAACGGCTGCTTAAAGTCGCACATTGCTAAGCTGTATCAAGGTCCAAATGGGGACCATTTATTTTAAAAAGGACCACATTATTATGTGTGAGTATTAGATTAATGTGTGTCTGGGGGTGTTTCTGTATCTGTAATGTAGTATCTGCTATACCTACAAATCACATTAATGTTAAAGCACTGCAAAACAACTTTTCTTTGGAGCAAAACAAAATCATTTTGCCTACGTGTTTCTAATTTGTGTGAAGTTAGAAGGGTGAAATCGCAAATGTTAAAACCGTCCCGTGAGTAGGCCTATGTCTCGATACCAAAATTCCAGTAGTCGGTACCGATACCATTCAAATTTTACGGTTCTCGGTACCAATTTCGGTACCACAGCAAAATCTGTTGAAATTTTTCTATTTTATTTAACTGTTTGGGAAAAAAAAATATTTATGACGGTGATCATAAGTAAATAATACATAAGCATTGAAGGCTACATGCTGTTTAAACGTAAATATTGCTTATAAAAAAATCAAGTGAAAATTAAGCAACCCTCTATGCACACATTATTTTTAGTAGTAGTAGTAGTATTTTTAATACATGGAGACGTGGCTAAATCTACTGTACAGTAGCCTAATATAATTATTTCTGTCAATTTCTTCAAGTTAAACCGAACTTTTATTTTGACGGGTTGCCGTGAAGACCTTTGAGTTTCTGTGTGTGTATGATATGACGATAGTTTTTCTCAAATTAAACGGTAAAATGCTCATGAAGTGACTCTCAGAGCGGCTCTGGATATGAATTTCATCATGCCATCATATCGTGAGGCAGCAGAGACTGAAAACAGCGCGAGCGTCACTCATGCTTGTGTGTGTGTGTGTGTGTGTGTGTGTGTGTGTGTGTGTGTGTGTGTGTGTGTGTGTGTGTGAGAGAGAGAGAGAGAGAGAGAGAGAGAGGTACCGTAAATACCGCGCATCTGCGCCATTCATTCACAGAGACAAGCAGAACATGCAGGGTTAATGTTTAAATTGTCTTTTTGCGGTTTAATATATTATACACAGACACTATATCGTGGTATATGCCGGCTACGTCAATATGCACTTAGATAAACATAGAAGCAACTGCAGCTCCTATTACAGAAATGCTGGTATCGTCACATTTAAAAAATTTCAGTACCGAAGTACCGGTACTTTTGACAACACTACCCGTGAAGATGCCGCAAAATCATCTGTGTGTGTTCACCATGGCAACAGTAACTTCACTGCGCAGCAACACGGTTATTTTTTTGTTAGGTAAAACATAACAAGAACACAGTAATGGATGTTACTGTACTCATGCTTTGTTTCACGAGGGCTTTTTGCAGTTACTGTACAAACGACTACCATTTTTCTCCAAAACGACACACATTTGAGATAAGATGTTTTGTCACATAACAAAGGATGCCTTGAATGTCATGAAAATGATAATAACTCATTTTTGACCAAAAATGCAGTTACTGCCTTTTTGCTTTGTAGGGCAGTATAGTCCCGGGGCTCCCTGGACTCCTCAGAGCAGTCACAGGCGAATAGCACGGCGTTTTAAATTGGGTTCCCACAGCGTTTGCAACGCAGTACAAGAGAACGTTCTCGTAAGGGAACGTAGGCTACTTGGTTACTTGCGTAACCTCGGTTCCCTTAGAGATAAGGGAACGAGTACTGCTTTGCCTTGCCGTGCTATTTCGCTCATA
This sequence comes from Scardinius erythrophthalmus, assembly GCF_964197995.2. Taxonomy (NCBI): domain Eukaryota; kingdom Metazoa; phylum Chordata; class Actinopteri; order Cypriniformes; family Leuciscidae; genus Scardinius; species Scardinius erythrophthalmus. Next base: position 21,408,739 of record NC_138228.1, on the reverse strand, counting down.
TTAGGTACTTCGCTTCAGTCGATTTAAACCTAAAATCCTTTGGCGAGTTTTTTGTGAATTATACTCTCCAGCCACGTCCAAATTGGCGCGCTCGAGGTTGGCAGGACGCCATGCGCTCCCATTGGACCGTACGCCACTGCTAACTCGCCATAGGTTCGTGCAGTTGCCGCAGCACAGACAATCAGCTCGCTCAGACGAGATATGATGCTCTCGCTGTGCAGCTGCAATGTGTTTTAAAATAAAGGCTTCAATATTCTCGAGTAAAGGAGTTTTACCTATTACAGGCAAGCCGAGCTGCCGTGACATGGGGGCGTGGCAGCATCGACGATTCCATTTTTTGATTCGATAATCGAGATTGAGCATTAATTTCGATCGATTTCGATATAAAATCGAAATCGTGACACCCTTATTCTTTAGAAATGTTGGCCCATATTGATAGGATAGCATCTTGCAGTTGATGGAGATTTGTGGGATGCACATCCAGGGCACAAAGCTCCCGTTCCACCACATCCCAAAGATGCTCTATTGGGTTGAGATCTGGTGACTGTGGGGGCCATTTTAGTACAGTGAACTCATTGTTCAAGAAACCAATTTGAAATGATTCGAGCTTTGTGACATGGTGCATTATCCTGCTGGAAGTAGCCATCAGAGGATGGGTACATGGTGGTCATAAAGGGATGGACATGGTCAGAAACAATGCTCAGGTAGGCCATGGCATTTAAACGATGCCCAATTGGCACTAAGGGGCCTAAAGTGTGCCAAGAAAACATCCCCCACACCATTACACCACCACCACCACCCTGCACAGTGGCATGATGGATCCATGTTCTCATTCTGTTTACGCCAAATTCTGACTCTACCATCTGAATGCTCAACAGAAATCGAGACTCATCAGACCAGGCAACATTTTTCCAGTCTTCAACTGTCCAATTTTGGTGAGCTCGTGCAAATTGTAGCATCTTTTTCCTATTTGTAGTGGAGATGAGTGGTACCCGGTGGGGTCTTCCGCTGTTGTAGCCCATCCGCCTCAAGGTTGTGCGTGTTGTGGCTTCACAAATGCTTTGCTGCATACCTCGGTTGTAACGAGTGGTTATTTCAGTCAAAGTTGCTCTTCTATCAGCTTGAATCAGTCGGCCCATCCTCCTCTGACCTCTAGCATCAACAAGGCATTTTTGCCCACAGGACTGCTGCATACTGGATGTTTTTCCCTTTTCACACCATTCTTTGTAAACCCTAGAAATGGTTGTGTGTGAAAATCCCAGTAACTGAGCAGATTGTGAAATACTCAGACCGGCCCGTCTGGCACCAACAACCATGCCACGCTCAAAATTGCTTAAATCACCTTTCTTTCCCATTCTGACATTCAGTTTGGAGTTCAGGAGATTGTCTTGACCAGGACCACACCCCTAAATGCATTGAAGCAACTGCCATGTGATTGGTTGATTAGATAATTGCATTAATAAGAAATTGAACAGGTGTTCCTAATAATCCTTTAGGTGAGTGTATAGCTAGGCTAATTTACTTTCATAATTACTAGCTTTCTTACTAATAGGTAAATTAAGTTTTGTGCAGATGTGTAATTGAAATATTGTTTTTAATTTATTTGCTGCACAGCAGCCTATTTTACAGTCTGCTATAGCTAAAAGCGTTAATAAGTTTGTTAGATAGCAAAGCCCTCAGCTTATGTCAGAGGACATTGTCGTGATCCACTCAGAAATCAGACTAGTGTAGTGAAAAATGTATTTGCCTTCAGATGAGATAACATGGATCCAGAGGAAGCTGTAAGCCTAGCGTCCAAAGAAAAACAAATAGGAAGAGATATTGATTGGGAACAATGTTTCATTTGTCAAGACAAATATGGAAAATACAGCCAAGATAAAGCCCTTTGATTGAAGTGATTTTTCAGGAAGTGGTGTCTTTGTGCTCTTTCTGGAGATTATTGTAGTATAATATTGTGCAGTATTTTTGCAATATAATCGACACACACCATTATTTGCATTGCGCTTAGCTTGACCTTGCTTATTCAATCCATTCAGTCTCAAAGGGATGAGACTGACAACCTGAGAGCAAACCTCTGCCAACCTGAGAGCCACTGATTTGATGGGGAAAAACATACCTTTGCCATACGACTATTACATAGTTATTACTACTAACTAGTTACTAACCCCTAACCCTAAAGAAGTGAGAGAGCAGTTTTGTTAGGATGGAATTAATAACTATAGTGATATGTGAATGTAATATAATTTGTGTTACAACCTGGTACACTAATTAAGTCAAATAGCACCATAGACCATCATCTGCAGTTCTAAATTTCCGCCTTGACATTAAAGTATTATAACTTGTGCAGCATTGCACTGTCTCTCCCTACAAGCTTTAAACTTGGCTTGACTCATTCCCATAGATATGGGTACTGATTGATAGAGGTTTTGGGATACTAGGTTATGTTTCCAAGCTGATATTCACTTTGAAAACTGGTTCTCTTTAGGCGGAGATAGTTTTTTTATGTTCTAGTTCTGTTGTCTCTTACACTGTACAATAAATGTTCATTCTGACACTTCAGCAGACATCCCATGAGTGTTGGCTTTCATTTGATACCATTTTTATGAATATGGTCCTTGTGGTTGTGGAGATATTCAACATTTACTGTTGGCATGTCGTGTTGAGCAGGAAACCAAAAAATTGGCCTGAAATTGCTTGTACAAGTCACACAAAAAAAATTCAGCTTGACAACCACCCTAATATCTTACCTATGGGTGTCTTCTAACTAAAAAAATAGGGTGACAGCTTGTACCAAAACATGTCCGCAAAAGTCTTAACGGAAGCCCTTTTCAGAATTGGCCCCCTGACTATATTAAAACATATCAAACGCATAAACACATACGTACATTTAAAAACTGACTTACGTTTTTACAAGTCCGTTTTGTTGAAAGAAGAACAAAAGTATTTTTATCCGTCTCCAAAGGCTTAGAGCTTTTAACTCCAAAAATGACAAAATCCGAAAAAGTGAATAGTTCTATTTTCTAACATACATTTAAAGGTGCACTAAGTCACTTTTTTACCTTAACCGAACAGCTTCGGAGTCATTGGAATAGTTATATGACTTGTTTCGGGTTGAATGGTGGTCGTCGCGCATTCCCCGAGCGCCTGTGAGCGGAAAAACACCCTTGCAACTTTGAGACGGCGGGTCGTGTCAGGAAGTATCGCGTGATATCAGGTCTCGCGATGTAACAAATTGCTTTACGGCACTGCACACAAAGCTAGGGAAGCTTTGTCAGAGGACGAAAGAAAAGAAAGGAAACGGCAGACTGACCGAGCAAGGAGTCAGACTCGAGTAAATATCGTTCTTGTTGATGGACTAGTAGACATCTTCAGAGGTTATCTGTGCTTGTTCGATGTCCGACGCTTTGTAACGCGTTCTGTCAGGAGGAGAAATAGGGATAGCTCACAGATGGTTATTACCGAGAGCCAGACAGCCAGAGGCGATTGGCATCTCACAACTTGCACTTTATTCCCCAGTCGAACTCGTGTAACTGTCTGTCACCTGTTCTACCATCCACATCTTTACTTGATAAACAAAAGTAGGATAAGAATGAGCATCAAACTGAAATAACCCACATACGGGTGTTCGAGGTGCACATGATACAACACAGACTGCCGACGACAGTTCAACAGGGCGCGCGCAGCTCTTAAAGGGGCCACACCTTATTTCCACTCATTACAGCTTCCATCCTACTGAACAGGTACCGGTATAGAGGGCGGAAGGGATCAGGACGTGAGTACAGAGACGGCTCTGCGCGAGTGCTATTTACGACAGTAACGTTAAATACAAGTACTCCACAGCGACTCTAGGGGTCGCTGTTTGACAAAAACAGAAAGCTGCATAGTGCCCCTTTAAAGAAAAAGCTGTACTTTCACAATTACATTGTGTTTAAAGGTGTATAAAACATTGTTTAAAGTTTAAATTATATTTTCTTAAAGATATCAAAATGTGTTAGTATTAAAACATCTAAAACAACATTTTAAAGATGTTAAAAGTTTAAATTATATTTTCTTAAAAATATCAAAATGTGTTAGTATTAAAACATCTAAAACAACATTTTATGTTAAAACATAAATGTTAAAACATTGAAAAAGCAATATTCAGCTCCGGACCGTGGGAATTTCCCATGGTCCCCTTCCCTACAAACATCCCCACCCCTCCCCACTTCTGGTCAGGTCATGTGACCGTGGGGAAATTCCCCCACGATCCACATTTGACATAATAAAGTTAAAATACACACGTGTTTAGCATTCATACATTTGTAAAATGTTAAAACATAAATGAAAAAAAAAAAAAAAGTTTAAATTATATTTTCTTAAAGATATCAAAATGTGTTAGTATTAAAACATCTAAAACAACATTTAATTTTTTTTTAAATATTTAAAATTAAATGTTCATTCATTTACAAAAAGATCATTTTAAAAAAAATGTTGATTTGTAAGCATTTAACTTCCACACATTATGTGTAAAATGTTACATTTAACATAAAATATATTTAAAAAGTGTCTCAAACACATCATTATTATTAAAACCACAGCATGTTAAAAATCACAGTATCTAAAAAATAGGCTTACATTTTTTGCAAATCCGTTTGTTGAAAGAGAACCAAAACTCTTATTATCCAACATCAATGGTATATCCGAAGGTTTATCCAAAGCTCGAAAGATTTATCCAAATGTATATCCCACATCAAATATATATCCACATGTATATCCAAAAGGTAGGCTATACCCAGAACACTTATCCAGATCCAAAGGTTTAGAGATTTTAATTCCAAAGTCCTCGTGAGGAGTTCAGCGAAAAGCGACCACACGGTTACATCCCAAAAGTTAGAATGGCATTTCTCAGGTCTGGACACTGGCTACACGTAGACTCCGCCCCTAGACACCTCCCACCCCTAGACACCTCCCACCCCTAGACCACTCCCACACCAAGACCCCTCCCAAGCCAACTATGTATTGGGTAACAGATCAGCGAGTTGTTTTTAATTAAAGAAAAGTTTTGTTTTCCACATACAAACTTTTTAAAAACAATGTATGTATACAGTTAAAATGCAATGGTTTAGTATTCGTACGTTTACAACATTATCTGAAAAAAGTTAGAATTAATAGTTTAAATTATTAGTTAAGTTAGAGTTAATTCATGTTTTAGTTAAGTTATATTCACTAACTTACTGATTTATTCACTACAATCCAATGGAGAAATCTGATCATTGTTTGAGAATGTGTTTTTGGAGTAAAAAATATTGAATCTGTTCAAAACTATGTCCTTTTAACTTTAAAACTGTGAAACGTAAGCGGTAGACAAACATTTTCCACACACATGTAACACTTTCACATACAACTTCAATAATAAAATAACTTTAACTTTAATAAAATGATATAGACCTTTAACGCTCTGGGGTCTGAGGGGTTTTTGGGGTCCTTGAGATGTTCTGACATGCCCTGACATTTGTGCTTTTTTCAGTTGCTTATAAACATATTAATGGCAAAGGTGTAAATTCACTCTATTTAGCACAAACAGGTCTACCATAATATGTGAACAACTTGCATGTACATGTTTGTATTTTTGATAGAATAATGTTTATGCATGGTTTTTTCAAAAACAAAAACTAAAGTTTCTGAAATAAGGCCATAAAACACATTCTAAATATATGTAAATAAGACTTTTGACTAATGGATGACGTTGCCTAGAATTTTTTCTTCAAAATTATGTGAAAATCATCCTGCCTAATCATTCACATAACACAATACATTGATTTAAATCTTGTAAAACACTTTTTGTTTGGAAAGGCCATATGCGGGTGGGCGTGATTCACACCTGCGGAGTCAATGGGGCCCACATAATGAGGCTGCATATGTAATGAGCCTTTCATTCAGGTGTGTGACTGAGCCACAAGAATGCAAGGACAATATATAACTGGTTTGTTGTTTTTTTCCACAAATTTTGCTTGCAAATTGTACAATATCCAAGGTAAACATTTCTAGTAATTGTGCAGTTAATTGTTCTCATACTGTATTTTCAGATTTGGAATATATTCTCTTCCCAAATGTGTCACTAATAAAGCATAATAAAAATATTTAAAGAGAAGGCTTATAATGACCTTTTAAGATTTTGTTTACATCTATCCTTATATATACATATATATATACATATATATATACATACATATATATATATATATATATATATATATATATATATATATATATATATATATATACATATATATATATATATATATATATATATATATATATATATATATAAAAAAAAATATATATATATATATATATATATATATATATATATATATATATATATATATATATATATATATATTTTTTTTTTTTTTTTTTTTTTTTTTTTTTTAAGGTTATACAATTACAACAACATTTAAAATTGTAACAATATTTCCAGTGTAATCTTTCTTTGTATTCGCGATTCATATTTTTGCCAGCTGTAGTAGCTCCACAACAGTGCGCATCTGTGCGTTCGTTCATTCATAGAAACGCGATTCATATTTAAACAGTATTTTTGCCAGCAGCTGTAGTAGCTCCACAACAGCACACATCTGTGCGTTCGTTCGTTCATTCATTCATACACAGAAATGCGATTCATATTTAAACAGTATTTTTGCCAGCTGTAGTAGCTCCACAACAGCACGCATCTTTGCGTTCATTCATTCCGATCAGAACAAAGCAAACAGAACTGACCTAATTCCTCAGCGGGATCCGTTTGCTCCTCGAAATGATACTTCCAGAACTTCTGAGGTAAATTTTTGCAGGATTATTATCAAGATAGTATTATTCCTCACAGCATCGTAAAGTACATAAGTCTGAAAGTGAACTCGCGGTGTGTGTTATCCAGCTGATGTGGGCGTTTCACAGGTTTGTTTGGATCGCCTCACATTTGCGTTTGAATAGCGCGCGCTCTCCGTGGGCGGAGCACATTAAAACTTAATTAGCTGAGATGAGAACGACTGACATCTCTCTCTTTGCATACATATTACATAAACTGTGAATATTTGTTTTTTATAAAAATGACTTAATTTAAAAGAAGAGAATTCAAGCTTCATGCCTGTGTGACTGTATGCCTGTTTGACTGAGTATTCGCAAAATTACAGTTCATTTTCAGACGCGTTTCAGAATTGACTTCACTGACGGAGAGTAGGCAGAACTCGCATCATGTTTATTTTTCTTTATTTGGCGAAAAGCACAACACTTTGTTTTTATTATGAGCATACACAAAAAAAATACACACTAAACAGGATCGATTGATGTATAACACAAGCATATAAGATAAAAATTTATATATATATATATATATATTTTTTTTTTTTGCACTCATACGGAAAAAAACGAGCCTATCGCGCCGGCGCGATAGCCAACCTCAGGGGGTTAGAATACAAAACTGTATAGGCTAGCATTTAAAACGCTAGGCCTATCAGAAAAATGAAAACAAGCTAGAATGTCTTCTTACGTATACAGATTTTAAAACACATTAAAAAACAAAAAAAGTCAGCGTTAAATCATTTAAAACAAGTTATAGGCTAGAATGCTTTTCACAAATGAGTTTTAAAGATACCAGAAAAAGAAATGGTAAATTATGTTTTTAAACAATGTTTCAAACGTGAGCATTTAACATATCGAACAACATCAGTTAAAAAATACGTAAAACGAATAGTTTTTAAGCAAAACTTTTTAACATTACAATTCACTATAAACTTTTGTTTAGTTCTTAGCTAAAATATATCTTTCACTGTCCACAAAGCAGATGTGTTAAGCCTAGATAGCAAGACATAGTGCAAACATGCAATGTTCGAGAAAGCTATGATGTAATCTACAACTACAACCCAATAGAAAAATCTGATCATTGTTTGAGAATGTGTTTTTGGAGTAAAAAATATTGAATCTGTTCAAAACTATGTCCTTTTAACTTTAAAACTGTGAAACGTAAGCGGTAGACAAACATTTTCCACACACATGTAACACTTTCACATACAACTTTAATAACTTTTTTAAATGATACAGACCTTTAAAATACAAACTGTATAGGCTAGTATTTAAAACGTTAGGCCTATCAGAAAAATGTAAAACAAGCTTGTCTTCCTACACATACAGATTTTAAAACCCGTTAAAAACAAAAGTCAACGTTAAATCATTTAAAACAAGTTATAGGCTAGAATGTCTTTCACAAATGACTTTTAAAGATACCAGAAAAATAAATGGTAAATTATGTTTTTTAAACAGTTTCAAACGTGAGCATTTAACATATCAAACAAGAGTTAAAAAATACATAAAACGAATAGTTTTTAAGCAAAACTTTTTAACATTACAATTCACTATAAACTTTTGTTTAGTTCTTAGCTAAAAATATATCTTTCACTGTCCCGCAAAGCATCCTTGCGCTCGGAAAGCAAAACATGAATGAGAAATCGGTCTGTGAACCCAAGTCTCCGCCCCCCTAAAAACTATGCCAAAGCAAATACACATGTGCAGAGGTATAGCTACAGATTTAAATCTTGGTAAAAAGACTTAATCAAAACAACATTTTAAATTTTTTACATTTTATTTAATTTAGTTATTAATCACTATTAGATCTTTCTAGCCTAATATTTTCAAGCATCTGTCTTCTAGCACAGCCACCTCCAACACACGCACACACATATGGATGAACGCCTAAACTTTTACGACAACATCATAGAGAGAGAGAGCATCACTTTGTACCATGCTGTGTTATGCCTAGATAACGAGAAATTATCTCTTGTGAACTCTGAATGGCACTGTGAGCTTTGGGTGATACTGTAGCCTAAACTTTTGGTTTTCTCTACAAGAAATTGATGAAAGCTAGTTTTAGAGTCGGCATGAAATCAAAATTTACCCTATTTACTTTGTTAGCGCATATTATTAGTCTTGTGGTGAACAATTAATCCGTACGAGTTAATACACAGGAATTTTTTTTTGCCATGGTAATCTTTAATCAAAATCTGAAAAGCTACTTCCGGACTGGAATTGGCGTTTCTTTTCTGATGTCGTCAGTTTATCGGCTTGGGTTGAAAACGCTTAACCACTCCTCAAACCGTTAGTCTGCTATGAGCAGAGATGGAGAGGAGGAGCGCGAAAGTAAAACCCTGCCCTCTGTTCAATATTCTGTTTCACTTGGAAATACGTCACAATACTGGAGAAAAGTCGTTCTGCAACTTCCGGTTCACGGGGACTTTAAAAACATTAATACAACTCTTTGCTTTACAAAAACTGTTATTACACTAAAACAAGACACAAAATAGGATATTTCATTTACCCCTACAGTTAGTCATATAGTTTTTTTATTTTTTATTATTCTGTATTTCTACAGACCTAAAACAATGATGCTTCAAAGTATGGATTAGAAGTAGTCAAAGACACAAACGATTTTGAATGTTTATACATTTGTGTGTTGCAAAAGCAGAAGTCTATCTTCTTTAAATAAAGATTCACCTTTATTTATGCTTTAATTTCTTTAAAACAATCTGGTGACCTGCATTATTTCTGTGATTACTTGATTAGTAATATTGCGAGAGGTTTCCTCACACGTATATATATATATATATATAAAAAAAAAAACTCTTTAGATGTGTTTATGACAAACACAACATCTTCACTTAGAAGACTTTTTTTTTTTTTTATGTATGGCCGATCCTTTTTCTTCTGACAAACTTACATTTCATATTAATTACCTTAGGGCGTTTAACAACCACAGGAAATGCATGTTGATTTCTAAGTTACAGACATAGTGCAAACATGCAATGTTCGAGAAAGCTAATATTGGTGTAATCTTTGTGAGATCTTACCCACAAACGCAAAACTTTTTTGTTGGGTGATCCACGCATAGTTTTAATAAAAGAAAATATTATGGAAGTCATTTTCAAACTGTAATTATACCCAGTGGTGGACGAAGTACACATACCATGTACTTGAGTAAAAGTAAAGATACTCAAGGAAAAATATTACTCAAGTAAAAGTAGAAGTGCTGCCTTTAAACATTCACTTGAGTAAAAGTACAAAAGTATTTACCTTCAAATGTACTTAAGTATCCAAGTACTATGATTTTTTTATGGCTATAATTGTCCTATTATTATTTTTGTCACAAGACTCTTGCTTAACTCAGTCTACGTGAAGACTCCAATGTCACTCTTGGCACATCAATCTATTAATAAAATGACATTAATTAGTCTATATATATATTTATATTATATATATATTTGAATTGAATACATTTTTTGTGTGTTTAATTTTGGACGGAAGGGGACTGTTCCCATAAGGTATAATACATTTACAGTATTTACTGTATATATTTTTCACGAGCGTCTAGTTATAATAGGCCTATTATAAACATCCTAATGTTATGATACATTCACATAAACCTGCACAATGCCATTAAACACACACACACACACACACACACACACACACACACACACACACATTTATACATATATAATATATATATATATATAATTTATTTATTTATTTTTCTACGTTATGGGAGCAGCCTATTTCCCTCCAAAATTAAACACCAAAACGTATTAATGCTGCTACTCCCCAGAAAAAAAATGCTATTATATCCAAGTAATTTTAGTGTCAACGTAATAAGCAATGCTCATTATGCGTCAATATTTACCGATAATTGCTGCAATAATAGCTGCTGCTCTCTGCCCCGCTTAAAATCATTGGCAACGCGATTTGTTTGGAACTATTGATAGCTACACGAATCACGTGACCGCGCGGCGGCGAGATTGCAGCGGCTGCACACTGCACAGGCCATTCGAATGATATTAAAATACTGCGACTCGAGATAGATCGATTAGTGTACTAGTGTAGACGGCTCTGTATGCTTTTCAATCACTCTCGCGATGTCATAAACGGATCGGTCTGTGCAGCTCCGGTTCAAGTCGAACAAGCCTATAGTGTGTCGCAACCTTATACTATAGTCGCAACTCTCATAACGGCTCTGGTTCACGCAGATAGCGCCAAGGCAAGTTCAAAACAAAGCACGCAAGTTGTAGACTAGTGATTGGTGGCTCGTTTGACCAGTTAAGTTTTTATCCACTCATAAATAAAAAGGAACGACTGATTTTGAAAATGTAGTAGAGTAAAAAGTAAGATATTTGACTTTGAAATGTAGTGGAGTTAAAGTAAAAGTCTTCCCAAATTTAAATACTCAAGTAAAGTACAGATACACAAAAAAACTACTTAAGTACAGTAACGAATTACATTTACTTCGTTACTGTCCACCACTGATTATACCATATTTTATATATTAATATTATGGTTCCATATTGCTTTAAAGTTTTGTTTGTTCGTTATTAACTAATACCTATAACATGATCCTACACAAATTAAAGAAACATATGAGCTAAGGATGTTCATTAATCCCAAATAAACAGATAATGGAATGTTCACAATCTACAACATGTTAGATATTATATTACTTATGTGTGTAAATAGTTGTGCTTAAATCTTTGGGTGTATTTTTACACACCAGCATATTTTGTCACACCGTAGCGATGCAAAGTACCACACTCTTGTAAAGCCTATGGACTAACTTTAAAACATCATCTTTATACAGGAATCACACGTGTCCAAAACATCCGTGAAAGATTCAAAAGACCAAATCACTAAGAAAAGAGGGCTGAAAAGCATCCTTTATAATAAAAACACAAAAGCTTGCAAATGATGACCCTGTTTCACATTTTGTATGTTGGACTGTATGTGTTTTAGGTGAAGACTTTTCTTTGAGGGCCGTCAACATTCAGTGTTTATAGAAATAAATGACAATTAAGAATTTAAGTGATAGTCTTTCTGTTTGAGAATGTTTGACTAAATTGATACTTTGTTTAGTGTAACTTTCCCCTCCATCTTTGATGTTGAATCACACAAAGTATCACCACGAAAAGTGGTGTTTTACATGCTGTTTTACACTTAAACTATTTGACTATTGCACTGAGATATGTTTATTCATTAAAGCTTGAGGTTGTTGAACAAAGTTCCACACTGCTAAAACCTGCAGATAAAATTCAAAGATTATGTTTGCTTTGTACAAAAGTAAATTCTAGAGGTCAACTTGCTAAAAAGTAAATATAGCATGAGCCATTTAAAACAAATACAGAAAAGCCGCTTGTGATCAGTTTTGGCTTTTGAATGTTTGTAATTGACATTTTACATACTAGCCCATTACACTGTTTACATCTTGTTTCTTTTTATTTTGTACAGTTTGCAAAAACTATAGTCTCCGAGAGTGGTCAAACATGTTCATATAGGTATTTATGAAAAACACATACAAATATAGCATAAAGCGTAAAATGACAGTCCTCCTAAATGAGAGTGTTTAAGACTAAAATCATATTTCTTTTAGAACATCGTTCTGCTATGTCTACGAAACATCAACATGAAAGATGAGTATTGCTGTTTTTCCCCTCCAGCGGGGATTGTATATCCAAACTGATAATCTCACAGAGATACACAGAGCTCAGTCGACCTCCTGACAGAGCTCACCTAACAGGTCAATGTAAATTTCAGCATAGACACCTGTGTTACTGCAACATCTCATCGATCAAAGGTTGAAGGAACATTATCTGGTTGTTACATGGATTACCAAAGACCGCTTCAACATTCCTGTATGCCTGCGCATGACGTGAATTGTGCTTCTTCGACTAATACTGTAACACTTTGGAGGATCTGACCCATAAACCCAAACTTCAGAGCGTTAATCCACAAGACTTGGAAGATAGTGCCATAAGGACTCAATCACACGACATTCCAGGAACTATCCGAATCTTCCAACATCAAATAGGGGACAAAGTTTATATCATCCACAAAGTTTTGTTCTTAAAACTTCTAACTAAAAGCATGATGGAGAGCGACGATCCGTTGAGTTCTGAAGATGCTGTGCACAAGCCGACGGTGTACGAGTGTGCCACGAGCAAGGAGTGTCGTTTACGAGTTACCATAGACTCTATGTTTAAAGATCACTTTAGAGGCCAGATGGTTGACTTGATGCATAAGATCATCGATGATGCGTGTGATTCAAATAACGACTGTGCGCGGGATACCAACGTGTAACAAATCTCAAAACTGAAATGGTTGTAAGAGGACTAACAAATTCATGGCATGATGTTACGATCGTGTGTCTTAACACCAAAGAGCCAATCTGTGTAACCCTCAGAAAAGTTCTGGGTGTGATGTTTGATTGTAGTGATGAATTTGTAGTTCTCTGTATGTTTACATTTGTAACAGATCTATGTGTGTCACTGTTTTCAAAAAATGCTGACGATGATGACATCGACAGAATTGTCAAAACGATGATCAATTACGTCCTAGACTGTAACATGATGGCGTGTCGTGATTTTCTTTTCTGGTTAGACAGACTTTAATGTCATTACTATTGTTTTACTTTTACTTATTGTTACTTTACCGCTTCAATGTATGAATATATATTCAATATTGTATTGTATGTGCATGAAATAAAAATTATTTTTAAAAAATCCACTCAGTATTCCATGATTCCTAATTTGTTACTATCTCAATTAAGTACATATTAACTGTATTCAGTTGTGTAGGCACTAAAACAGTCTAATACATTAGTCAAACTCATTTTTATGTTAAAATAATTAAGATATCTGTGCCATCCCAGACTGCTTGCTGGCCCATGCTAGGCCATACCTTATGGAAAAATCCTGGCTCCACCAGTACAGGACAGCGATTGGGTCCTCCCCTAGACCCCCATGTTGTGTAAGGTGTATGGGGATTGTCATCAGGAAGCCATAAATAACTATGTAAATTACAGTCACAATGCATCAGAAGTAGCTGCAAGTCCTGCATGTCACCAGAGAGAAGTTTTTATTTTTACTCAATCCAGTGACAAAATTTTACATTACAAGGTCAAAAACATATGCATGTGTGAATTGTTCACAATAGATCCATAACACTCATTTAGAAAGTAGATAAGATAGGATGGAATTTCTTTTTGTGCAGGCCTAAAGTTAACTTTTACCAAATATTAAGATTTTAAAGTTCAGTATTGAGTTAAAATTAAAATGTGATATAAATGTCACATAAAACACGTCATTACCGAATTCAGGGGTGTTTAATAACTTCAATAGTTATAAAGCACCAGGTGATTTAAGTTTTTTTTTTTCTTCAAAACAAAGTGACAAAAGTAATTTTTCAGAGTCGGTATGCTCCAGTGAAAAACTTTGATGAGGCCAAGAACACTATCACTGTTAAACTATCAGTGTTCAATAACATTGTTCAATATAAACAAGAATCTACTCTAATGCGACTGAGCTTGTTTCACATATAAATGTTTATAGTTAGATATAATAGTTAATTAATTTATCTAACAATTGAAATTTACGATATGTTTAATAAAACATTTTGGTATTCTGCTGATGAGGCCAAAAACTGCTTACCAGATGTTTTCAGAAAAAGAAAAACAAATAATGAGACATAAAACACAACGTCTGTTTTCTGGATTAGACCTAAAAGACAGATGCCTAAAACTCTGGTGTCAAATTATTGGTGTGGACAGAATAAAAACAGCTGATAGAAATTTCTTCCGTATGTCAGTTGCGAATGTGCGTTTGTACGTTGAAATGTGTGTCACTGTTTTCAAAAAATGAGAAATTCTGTGGCGTCAGTGAAATAGTTGAAACTCTAGTCAGCTACATCCTAGAGCATAGCTTGCAAAAATTTTATTTTCTGGTTAGACAAACTTTAGCGTCATTACTATTGTTTTACTTTTACTTATTGTTTCTTACCGCTTCAATGTGTGAATATACTGTATATCCCTCAATTATATTGTTGAAATAAATTGTTTTAAAAAAAATCTTTCTTTTGTGGTCATGCCTGAGCTCATTAAAACTGTATTACACAACTTCATTAGCTTAACTGTTGTTTAGTGACATACACAAAATAACTGTGTATCTATGACTGTGCTGTGAAATGCACATCTTTAAGTGTAATAGTTAGACGAGTTTGAAGTGTAACAGTTGTATAGGTAACAGAAAAACAGCAATACTCATCTTTCATGTCGATGTTTCGTAGACATAGCAGAAAGATGTTCTAAAAGAAATATGATTTTAGTCTTAAACACTCTCATTTAGGAGGACTGTCATTTTACGCTTTATGCTATATCTGTATGTGTTTTTCATAAATACCTATATGAACATGTTTGACCACTCTCGGAGACTACAGTTTTTGCAAACTGTACAAAATAAAAAGAAACAAGATGTAAACAGTGTAATGGGCTAGTATGTAAAATGTCAATTACAAACATTCAAAAGCCAAAACTGATCACAAGCGGCTTTTCTGTATTTGTTTTAAATGGCTCATGCTATATTTACTTTTTAGCAGGTTGACCTCTAGAATTTACTTTTGTACAAAGCAAACATAATCTTTGAATTTTATCTGCAGGTTTTAGCAGTGTGGAACTTTGTTCAACAACCTCAAGCTTTAATGAATATACATATCTCAGTGCAATAGTCAAATAGTTTAAGTGTAAAACAGCATGCACTTACTTTTCGTGGTGGTACTTTGTGTGATTCAACATCAAAGATGGAGGGGAAAGTTACACTAAACAAAGTATCAATTTAGTCAAACATTCTCAAACAGAAAGACTATCACTTAAATTCTTAATTGTCATTTATTTCTATAAACACTGAATGTTGACGGCCCTCAAAGAAAAGTCTTCACCTAAAACACATACAGTCCAACATACAAAATGTGAAACAGGGTCATCATTTGCAAGCTTTTGTGTTTTTATTATAAAGGATGCTTTTCAGCCCTCTTTTCTTAGTGATTTGGTCTTTTGAATCTTTCACGGATGTTTTGGACACGTGTGATTCCTGTATAAAGATGATGTTTTAAAGTTAGTCCATAGGCTTTACAAGAGTGTGGTACTTTGCATCGCTACGGTGTGACAAAATATGCTGGTGTGTAAAAATACACCCAAAGATTTAAGCACAACTATTTACACACATAAGTAGGAGAATATCTAACATGTTGTAGATTGTGAACATTCCATTATCTGTTTATTTGGGATTAATGAACATCCTTAGCTCATATGTTTCTTTAATTTGTGCAGGATCATGTTATAGGTATTAGTTAATAACGAACAAACAAAACTTTAAAGCAATATGGAACCATAATATTAATATATAAATATGGTATAATTACAGTTTGAAAATGACTTCCATAATATTTTCTTTTATTAAAACTATGCGTGGATCACCCAACACAAAGTTTCGCGTTTGTGGGTAAGATCTCACAAAGATTACACCAATATTAGCTTTCTCGAACATTGCATGTTTGCACTATGTCTGTAACTTAGAAATCAACATGCATTTCCTGTGGTTGTTAAACGCCCTAAGGTAATTAATATGAAATGTAAGTTTGTCAGAAGAAAAAGGATCGGCCATACATTTAAAAAAAAAAAAAGAAAAAAAAAAGTCTTCTAAGTGAAGATGTTGTGTTTGTCACAAACACATCTAAAGAGTTTTTTTTTTTTTATACGTGTGAGGAAACCTCTCGCAATATTACTAATCAAGTAATCACAGAAATAATGCAGGTCACCAGATTGTTTTAAAGAAATTAAAGCATAAATAAAGGTGAATCTTTATTTAAAGAAGATAGACTTCTGCTTTTGCAACACACAAATGTATAAACATTCAAAATCGTTTGTGTCTTTGACTACTTCTAATCCATACTTTGAAGCATCATGGTTTTAGGTCTGTAGAAATACAGAATAATAAAAAATAAAAAAAACTATATGACTAACTGTAGGGGTAAATGAAATATCCTATTTTGTGTCTTGTTTTAGTGTAATAACAGTTTTTGTAAAGCAAAGAGTTGTATTAATGTTTTTAAAGTCCCCGTGAACCGGAAGTTGCAGAACGACTTTTCTCCAGTATTGTGACGTATTTCCAAGTGAAACAGAATATTGAACAGAGGGCAGGGTTTTACTTTCGCTCTCCTCCTCTCCATCTCTGCTCATAGCAGACTAACGGTTTGAGGAGTGGTTAAGCGTTTTCAACCCAAGCCGTCAAACTGACGACAACAGAAAAGAAACGCCAATTCCAGTCCGGAAGTAGCTTTTCAGATTTTGATTAAAGATTACCATGGCAAAAAAAAAAAATTCCTGTGTATTAACTCGTACGGATTAATTGTTCACCACAAGACTAATAATATGCGCTAACAAAGTAAATAGGGTAAATTTTGATTTCATGCCGACTCTAAAACTAGCTTTCATCAATTTCTTGTAGAGAAAACCAAAAGTTTAGGCTACAGTATCACCCAAAGATCACAGTGCCATTCAGAGTTCACAAGAGATAATTTCTCGTTATCTAGGCATAACACAGCATGGTACAAAGTGATGCTCTCTCTCTCTATGATGTTGTCGTAAAAGTTTAGGCGTTCATCCATATGTGTGTGCGTGTGTTGGAGGTGGCTGTGCTAGAAGACAGATGCTTTAAAATATTAGGCTAGAAAGATCTAATAGTGATTAATAACTAAATTAAATAAAATGTAAAAAATTTAAAATGTTGTTTTGATTAAGTCTTTTTACCAAGATTTAAATCTGTAGCTATACCTCTGCACATGTGTATTTGCTTTGGCATAGTTTTTAGGGGGGCGGAGACTCGGGTTCACAGACCGATTTCTCATTCATGTTTTGCTTTCCGAGCGCAAGGATGCTTTGCGGGACAGTGAAAGATATATTTTTAGCTAAGAACTAAACAAAAGTTTATAGTGAATTGTAATGTTAAAAAGTTTTGCTTAAAAACTATTTGTTTTATGTATTTTTTAACTGTTGTTTGATATGTTAAATGCTCACGTTTGAAACTGTTTAAAAAACATAATTTACCATTTCTTTTTCTGGTATCTTTAAAAGTCATTTGTGAAAGACATTCTAGCCTATAACTTGTTTTAAATGATTTAATGTTGACTCATGTTTTTAACGGGATTTAAAATCTGTATGTGTAGGAAGACATTCTAGCTTGTTTTACATTTTTCTGATAGGCCTAATGTTTTAAATACTAGCCTATACAGTTTGGTATTTTAAAGGTCTGTATCATTTTAAAAAGTTATTAAAGTTGTATGTGAAAGTGTTACGTGTGTGGAAAATGTTTGTCTAGCGCTTACATTTCACAGTTTTAAAGTTAAAAGGACATAGTTTTGAACAGATTCAATATTTTTTACTCCAAAAACACATTCTCAAACAATGATCAGATTTCTCCATTGGGCTGTAGTTGTAGATTACATCATAGCTTTCTCGAACATTGCATGTTTGCACTATGTCTTGCTATCTAGGCTTAACACATCTGCTTTGTGGACAGTGAAAGATATATTTTAGCTAAGAACTAAAAGTTTATAGTGAATTGTAATGTTAAAAAGTTTTGCTTAAAAACTATTCGTTTTACGTATTTTTTAACTGATGTTGTTCGATATGTTAAATGCTCACGTTTGAAACATTGTTTAAAAACATAATTTACCATTTCTTTTTCTGGTATCTTTAAAACTCATTTGTGAAAAGAATTCTAGCCTATAACTTGTTTTAAATGATTTAACGCTGACTTTTTTTGTTTTTTAACGTGTTTTAAAATCTGTATACGTAAGAAGACATTCTAGCTTGTTTACATTTTTCTGATAGGCCTAGCGTTTTAAATACTAGCCTATAAAGTTTTGTATTTTAAAGGTCTGTATCATTTTATTAAAGTTAAAGTTATTTTATTATTAAAGTTGTATGTGAAAGTGTTACATGTGTGTGGAAAATGTTTGTCTACCGCTTACGTTTCACAGTTTTAAAGTTAAAAGGACATAGTTTTGAACAGATTTAATATTTTTTACTCCAAAAACACATTCTCAAACAATGATCAGATTTCTCCATTGGGTTGTAGAGAATAAATCAGTAAGTTAGTGAATATAACTTAACTAAAACATGAATTAACTCTAACTTAACTAATAATTTAAACTATTAATTCTAACTTTTTTCAGATAATGTTGTAAACGTACAAATACTAAACCATTGCATTTTAACTGTATACATACATTGTTTTTAAAAAGTTTGTATGTGGAAAACAAAACTTTTCTTTAAATAAAAACATGTTTAATGTTTTAATACTAACACATTTTGATAACTTTAAGAAAATGCAATTTAAACTTTTTCATTGACATTTTAAAGTTTTTAATGTGCAACTAATGTGTTTTACAAATGTGTGAGATCACTAAAGATATGTGTATTTTAACTTTATACAACGTTTTATATTATTAAATATATAATTTATTATACAATTTAGTTTATAATATTTCCCTGGTTCTGTTCACGCCCATAAGGGGAGGAGCAAGCGTAGGAAAAAAGCCACCAGTGGAAAGGGTCGTAGCAAGCGTGGGAAAAATCCCCTGCTGGAAAGGGGGCGGGGCAAGCGTGGGAATATTCCCACGGTCAAAAAGGGGCGGGGCTTAAGGGCAATAAATCACTAAAAGTGACATAGAGTGCCCTATATTCTCTCTCTCATGTGGTCAGATGAGACCAACATAGTACTTTTTGGTCATAATTCCACTAAACGTGTTTGGAGGAAGAAAAATGATGAGTACCATCCCAAGAACACCATCCCTACTGTGAAGCATGGGGGTGGAAGCATCATGCTTTGGGGGTGTTTTTCTGCACATGGGACAGGGCGACTGCACTGTATTAAGGAGAGGATGACCGGGGCCATATATTGCGAGATTTTGGGGAACAACCTCCTTCCCTCAGTTAGAGCATTGAAGATGGGTCGAGGCTGGGTCTTCCAACATGACAATGACCCGAAGCACACAGCCAGGATAACCAAGGAGTGGCTCTGTAAGAAGCATATCAAGGTTCTGGCGTGGCCTAGCCAGTCTCCAGACCTAAACCCAATAGAGAATCTTTGGAGGGAGCTCAAACTCCGTGTTTCTCAGCGACAGCCCAGAAACCTGACTGATCTAGAGATCTGTGTGGTGGAGTGGGCCAAAATCCCTCCTGCAGTGTGTGCAAACCTGGTGAAAAACTACAGGAAACGTTTGACCTCTGTAACTGCAAACAAAGGCTACTGTGCCAAATATTAACATTGATTTTCTCAGGTGTTCAAATACTTATTCGCAGCTGTACCATAAAAATAAATAGTTAAAAAATCATATATTGTGATTTCTGGATTTTTTTTTTTTTTTTTTTTGATTATGTCTCTCACAGTGGACATGCACCTACGATGACAATTTCAGACCCCTCCATGATTTCTAAGTGGGAGAACTTGCAAAATAGCAGGGTGCTCAAATACTTATTCAAATACTTTCCTCACTGTAGATATCTATTTATCTATCTATCTATATTGAATGTGCACAAAGTTTTGAATTGCACAAAAAAAATTCACTCCCACGATGTATGTGTCTTGCAAATGGCCTCAGGTGCACAGACATGTGTAAACTGACAGAGTGAAGACGAGGACGACATGGAAAATTATGATGATTAGCCTAGATAATAAAATAATGGACATCAACATACAAACCAGTCTTTGATTAAATATATTCACTTTACAACCTGTTTCTTTATTGACTTTTACAACTAATAGGTGTCCATCCTATTTGTCCACTCTTTTGGCTCTATTCTATTTTGAAGACTTGTACTGGCTGCACAAGTCTAATTTAAGGCTCTCACAAATAAATAGTATGGGTATATTATACATTTTCTGAGTCATCAGAGTGACTTGAGTATTGAAGTTGTTGAGTTTTGTGTCTGTGGTGTTCTTTCATGCCACAGGGATAAAAGAAAGCATACAGTTTAGGCGGAAATTGTGAAAAAAAGTGTGTTATTTCTGGTTTAAAGAAGTCATGTGACCTCTGTGTTTGTCAGACAGATTCAGTACTGGGCTTAAATAAAAGCCTAAAAGGTCCCCTTTCCAACGATACCAAGCACCATATTATAGAATTTTGACAATATCCCTAGCATGAGCCTGAACCAGATATACACCAGATTTCAAAAACGGAATTTATTTTAGGGGGTTAGTAACTTCATAAGCTGAAAAAAGTGATTTCGCTACCACCCCTGCACTGCTATCGTGATTTTTCTAATACTAGCCCTCATGTGGTATTTGGGTCATTTTGACTCGGAGAAGATTTTCTTTTTCCCAAAAATACTAGTTAATGTTATCGCATTGGACTGAAACTTAGTGACTTTGTTCCCAAAGGGTATAACTACTTCTCAAATGTTTTTTGAAAATTTTCGTACTTTTTTAGGGGGAGGGGGGGGGGGTTGTTACCTTGTTACACTTGTGGTCTTCCCGGGTCAAAATGACCGGCCTATAAAAAATAGCTTATAAATCACTCATTATACCATATTTTCACCAAATCTTGGATTCAATCTTTTTGTCAACTTGTTCTCTTTCAATTAGGACTGATTTTATATTTCTATTTGCATCTGAAGAAAATTGGCACTGTTGATCACACTAGTCTACTTTAATTTTTCACCAGGAATTTTGTTTTGAAAAACTTTTATTTTGTACAATATGGCACATTGTCACACTTGTGGTGTTCCACTGGGCCATTGAGGGCCATTGTGGACCATTGTTTCAATGGGCCTTTGAAAGTGAATGGGAGAGACCAATGCAACCAATGAATGGAACAACACAAAATAGATATCATTTTAAAGCTTAGAATCTCAGCTTTTTAATGAATTTAATCACTTTGATCAACTTCTGACGAGAGCTGAGTTATCACTCTAAAGCAGAGTGTACCCCCCGCAGGCGCCACCTAGCTGCGAAATAAATAATCATAATATTTTTCAAAACTATTACCTTGATCAACTTAAAATAATTGTCATTTGAAAGCTTAGAGTCTGAAATTTACAATGAATGTAGCCAATTTGATAAACTCCTAAGTAGTGCTGAGTTATTTGCTGATAAATAGAAAAAAATAAATCATAATTTACAAACTACTTTTTTGTACTACATTCAGCAATATGTCAAATACATCATACAGCTCAGATAGTCCTGTGTCATATGTCATTTGAAAGGTCTCAATGAGTAGAATACAGCAAGCATAATTGTTTCAGGCTTTTTACTAAACTTGAGCGAGGTTTTTGTAAAAGAAGCCTTTCAAGAGACCCATGTGTAAACCATATATGGATGATATATGGATGATGGTGAATTTTAGACACATTTCCGCTCGTAACTTCATGAAACATGCTCCGATTGTGGAAAATGACACATCATTATTTACAGCAGATGCTTACAATTAAGATGAGTCCAAACTCAACATAATCCATCACTCATAACTAAAGATATTCCTCATGGAGTTCTAACACAAAAAATCACACAGACTCACTGTCACGGTTGGTAGATCCGCTGTCTCATTCTAGTCTGTGTGTTTACGTGTGTGTGTGTGAGTGTGTGGGTGTGTCTCAGTTCATTCATTGTTTCATGTGGGCGTTGTCACTGATCTCCCTATCACCCTGATCTGCGACAGCTGATTGTAATTATCACAGCCTATTTAATGCCCTGTCTTTCGTCCCATGTTTGTCAGATCGTTGTTGATGAATCCCCGTATGCGTGCCTGCTCCTGTTTGTTTTCCTCGTGTTTCGCCTGCACTGTGCTGGATTGGATTCCTCACTGCTGATCTCACCACGGATTCTTCATTGTCGATCTCACCACGGATTCTTCATTGTCGATGTCACCACGGATTCTTCACGGTCGATCTCACTACGGATTCTTCACTCACCCACTCACTGAGGATCGCCTGTCTCAGCCCCTGTGTCACGCTCTCCTGTTTGCTGTGTTCCTGGCGATCTCCTGTTGGCTGTGCACTGACGATCTCATCAAGAAGAATACTGTATCTGTCATTTACCCTGAGTGTTTATTACAAAATAAACTTATTGTGCACTCGCACTTGTTTCCTATCAGTTTGTCGTTACAGAACGATCTGACCACCATGGAAGCAGCGAGCGCGGAGTCCTTCAAGGATTTTGTGGACCACAGTATCGCCAGGATGGATCAGCAACAGGAGAGTATCTCTAACACCGGACGCGCGGTTCAAGTGCTCGTGACACAGGTGTCCGGGCTCACTCAGCAAATCCAACTGCTGAGCCCTCCCACTGTGCCGCCCACACCGCCTGTTCCCCCCGTCGTGCCAGACGTCAGAGATCGTCCAGAACCACGACTACCTGTTCCTGAGAGCTATGCTGGTGAGCCAAACTTTTGCAGAGCGTTTCTCACAAAGTGTTCTATGCATTTTGCTCTACAGCCGAAGACGTTTGAGACTGAGAATTCCAAGGTGGCCTTCGTCCTTACGTTGCTGAAGGGGAGAGCAGCGTTGTGGGGAACAGCGGTGTGGGAGAACCAGGACCAATGCTGCGCCTCGTTCCACGCACTCTCCACAGAGATGAAGAGGGTCTTCGACCGCGCGGTGGCCGGCCGGGAGGCGGCCAGAAGACTAGCCGACCTGAAACAGGGAAGCTCTTCGGTGGCGGATTACTCGATTGAGTTTCGGACCCTGGCGGCGGAGTGCAAGTGGAACGAGGAGGCACAGTGGGATATGTTCCTGCATGGGCTGTCCGACCGTGTTCAACGCGAGATCTACCTGCTGGACCTGCCTCCTCGGCTCAACGGGCTCATCGACCTGGCTCTGCGGGTGGATGCCCGCATCAACCAGCTGGACCAACACCTCCCTCCCCGCCGCATCCATGGCGGAGTCGAGCCGAGGGGCAGCCTGGAGGAGAGCACGGTCGGACCCACCAACGATCCCGAGCCCATGCAGGTAGGGAGAGCCCGGCTTTCCCGGCAGGAGAGAGAAAGGCGGAGATCCCAGGGACTCTGCCTTTACTGCGGCGGCCATGGACACTTCTTACACTCTTGCCCGGTAAAAGGAGCAAGCCCGATAGTAAAGTTGAGGCTACTATCGGGTGGGATCTCCGCCGGGAAGTCCTCACCATCCACTCTCCTGCCGGTAAGGCTGAGATGGGCCAACAGCACGCACACTTGCCAGGCACTTTTGGACTCCGGGGCCGAGGGGAACTTCATGGACATTCAGTTAGCTCACAAGTTACACCTTCCCATCTTGTCTCTTCCCCATCAGATTTCGGTCAGTGCTCTAAATGGTCAACAGCTCCCCAACATCTCTCTCTCCACTGGTCCCATAACCCTCATCACCTCTGGCAACCACGTTGAGACTATTCCCTTCCTCCTTATGGACTCTCCTGTCGCCCCGGTGGTGTTGGGTCACCCTTGGCTCGTCAGACACAATCCTCGTGTGGATTGGGGCTCCAACACTATTTCTATGTGGAGCGTGTCCTGTCATGAGTCCTGTTTGTTTCTGCCTGTCCGTCTGTGTCTGTTTCTGTGTTACAGGAGAAGGCGGTGGATGTATCAAACGTGCCTGCGGAGTATCTGGACCTGAAGGAAGTGTTCAGTAAGTCTCGGGCTGCTTCTCTCCCTCCGCATCGTCCCTATGACTGTGCAATAGATCTAGTGTCAGGTAAGTCTCCGTCTAAGGGCAAACTTTACTCTCTTTCGGTTCCTGAGAGGGAGGCCATGGAGAAATATATTTCTGATTCTTTAGCAGCCGGATTCATCCGACCTTCCTCTTCTCCCGCGGGGGCGGGATTCTTTTTTGTGGGTAAGAAGGATGGTTCTCTGCGGCCTTGTATTGATTACCGGGAGCTGAATAACATCACGGTAAAGAATACTTATCCTTTGCCGTTGATGTCTTCAGCTTTCGAGAGGTTGCAGGGAGCATCCATTTTCACAAAATTGGATTTACGTAATGCCTATCATTTGGTTCGCATCAGGAAGGGGGATGAATGGAAAACCGCTTTCAATACCCCCAGGGGACACTTTGAATATTTGGTTATGCCTTTTGGGCTTTCCAACTCCCCAGCGGTTTTCCAGGCACTCGTCAATGACGTGTTGAGAGACATGGTTGATCAGTTCATATATGTCTACCTGGATGACATATTGATTTTTTCTTCGTCTCTCCAGGAACACGTTCAGCACGTCAGACGAGTGCTTCAGAGGCTGCTAGAGAATGGGCTTTTTGTCAAGGCGGAGAAATGCGAATTTCATGCACAGTCTGTCTCTTTTTTAGGATACATCGTCTCTTCTGAGGGAATGCGCATGGATCCTGACAAGGTTAAGGCTGTGATGGATTGGCCAAGTCCAGATTCCCGTAAGGCCCTACAGCGGTTTCTGGGGTTCGCCAATTTCTATCGGCGTTTCATTCGCAATTTCAGCCAGCTAGCCGCGCCTCTGACTGCCTTGACCTCCCCCAGAACGACGTTCAGGTGGTCGGACACAGCTGAGGCTGTGTTCTCCAACCTCAAGAGTCGCTTCGTTTCGGCTCCCATCCTCGTCGCCCCTGATTCCACACGTCAGTTCGTGGTGGAGGTCGACGCGTCAGAGGTGGGGGTAGGAGCAGTTCTATCCCAGCGCGCGTCCTCAGATGACAAGATGCATCCTTGCGCGTTTTTCTCCCATCGTTTATCACCTGCCGAACGTAACTATGACATTGGTAACAGAGAGTTGTTGGCCGTCAAGTTAGCGTTGGAGGAGTGGCGTCATTGGTTAGAGGGGTCGGGGGTACCTTTTATCGTTTGGACCGATCACAAGAACCTTGAATATATTAGATCTGCCAAAAGACTCAACTCCAGACAGGCTCGGTGGGCACTTTTTTTCGGACGTTTTGACTTTACTCTCTCGTACCGCCCGGGTTCCAAGAACATCAAACCCGATTCATTATCTCGTATTTTTGATCCATCCGAACGCCCGGTTACTCCCGAGTGTATTTTACCCGAGAAAGTAGTTATCTCCACACTCGTATGGGAGGTCGAGTCGAAGGTCAAGACGGCCTTAGAAGGGGTAACGCCTCCGCCCGGTTGCCCACCGAATCGTTTGTTTGTGCCGGAGGGGTCGCGGTCCGACGTTATTCGATGGGGTCATTGCTCCAACGTGGCTTGTCATCCAGGAGTAAGTCGTACTAGCTACTTAATAAAGCAACGATTCTGGTGGCCATTAATGGCTCGCGACATTCACGATTTTGATTTGGCTTGTTCAGTTTGTGCCACTGCTAAGACGTCTAACCGACCTCCTGATGGGTTACTTCGACCGCTGTCTGTCCCTTCTAGACCCTGGTCCCACATAGCGCTAGATTTTGTCACCGCCCTCCCGCCCTCTAATGGCATGACGGTTGTTTTAACCGTAGTGGACCGGTTCTCGAAGGCGGCACATTTCATTCCCTTGCCCAAACTACCATCAGCCAAGGAGACAGCGGTCACGGTCATTGATCACGTCTTTCGGTTACATGGCCTCCCGATGGACGTGGTTTCTGACAGAGGTTCCCAGTTTGTGTCCAAATTCTGGCGAGAGTTTTGTAGATTATTAGGGGCCACAGTCAGTCTGTCTTCGGGTTATCATCCCCAGAGCAATGGTCAATCTGAGCGAGCCAACCAAGACCTGGAGAGAATGTTGCGATGTTTGGTCTATAAGAATCCTTCGTCCTGGAGCCAACAACTCTCTATGGTTGAGTACGCACATAACTCGTTGCCAGTGTCATCCACGGGCCTTTCTCCGTTTAAGTGTAGCTTAGGATACCAGCCACCTATCTTTCCGAGTCTGGAACCCGAAGTCGCGGTCCCCTCCGCTCACGCCTTCGTCCAGAGGTGTCACCGCACATGGACTAGAGCCCGTGAGACTCTGCTCCATGTGGGGGCGCGCACCAAGGCTAAAGCCGATCGCCACCGGTGTAAGCCACCCGTATACGTCGCTGGTCAAAAAGTGTGGCTTTCTACTAAGAACATTCCTCTCCGCTCCGTGTCTAATAAGCTTGCCCCCAAATTCATTGGCCCGTTCACTGTCACCAAGATTATTAGTCCGGTGACAGTCCGCCTCAAACTTCCTCCAGCGTACAGGAGAATTCATCCCGCCTTTCATGTATCCAAAATAAAACCCGTGTTTCGTTCTCATCTTAATCCGCCTGCCCCGGTTCCTCCCCCGCCGCGACTCGTAGATGGGGAACCTACTTATTCGGTACATCGTATCCTGGACTCGAGACGGAGGGGACGCGGGTTTCAGTACTTGGTGGACTGGGAGGGTTACGGTCCGGAGGAGAGGAGTTGGGTACCTGCTCGAGACATCCTGGATCACTCCCTCATCGATGATTTCAATCGACAGGCAGGGTTGTCTGGGAACGCCAGGAGGCGTTCCTAGGGGAGAGGGTACTGTCACGGTTGGTAGATCCGCTGTCTCATTCTAGTCTGTGTGTTTACGTGTGTGTGTGTGAGTGTGTGGGTGTGTCTCAGTTCATTCATTGTTTCATGTGGGCGTTGTCACTGATCTCCCTATCACCCTGATCTGCGACAGCTGATTGTAATTATCACAGCCTATTTAATGCCCTGTCTTTCGTCCCATGTTTGTCAGATCGTTGTTGATGAATCCCCGTATGCGTGCCTGCTCCTGTTTGTTTTCCTCGTGTTTCGCCTGCACTGTGCTGGATTGGATTCCTCACTGCTGATCTCACCACGGATTCTTCATTGTCGATCTCACCACGGATTCTTCATTGTCGATGTCACCACGGATTCTTCACGGTCGATCTCACTACGGATTCTTCACTCACCCACTCACTGAGGATCGCCTGTCTCAGCCCCTGTGTCACGCTCTCCTGTTTGCTGTGTTCCTGGCGATCTCCTGTTGGCTGTGCACTGACGATCTCATCAAGAAGAATACTGTATCTGTCATTTACCCTGAGTGTTTATTACAAAATAAACTTATTGTGCACTCGCACTTGTTTCCTATCAGTTTGTCGTTACACTCACATAGCCAAGCAAGGTAGCTTAGACTTGGCCTTTTTACTCGTATCTCCATGAAACATACATCGATCATGAAAAATGACACATCGTTATTTACAGCAGGAGTTCACGATTAAAAAGAGCCCAAACTCACCATAATCCATCACTCAGATCTAAAGATATTCCTCATGGACTTCTAACACATGTCTCTCCCATTCACTTTCAATGGCCCATTGAAACAATGGCCCTCAATGGACCAGTGGAACACCACAAGTGTAACTCTGTGCCATTTTGTACAAAATAAAAGTTTTTCAAAACAAAATTCCTGGTGAAAAATTAAAGTAGACTAGTGTGATAAACAGTGCCAATTTTCTGCAGATTTTATTTAATATTTCCAAAATTATTCAAAAATAATGTTTTTTTTACTCAAAAAATTTGATCCCTACTTTCAAATAAATGAGGCCTATGATTAATTAGATGCAAATAGAAATATAAAACCAGTCCTAATTGAAAGAGAACAAGTTGACAAAAAGATTTAATCCAATATTGGGTGAAAATATAGTATAATGAGAGATTTATAAGCTATTTTTTATAGGCCAGTCATTTTAAACTGGGAAGACCACAAGTGTGACTATGTGCCATTTTTTACAAAATAAAGGTTTTTCAAAACAAACTTCCTGATGAAACATTAAAGTAGACTAGTGTGATCAACTGTCAGGCTGCAGGGTAGATGAAGTAGGAGGCAAACTCGCAGATGAAGTAATCCAAGGTTTTAATTCACAATCTCACAAAAACAAGGAACAGGGAGCATGTGCTCAGGCAAAGATCGCCTAACATAAAACATTGACCGACCAGTGAGTACTGAAAGACAGGAACTTAAATACACAGATGACAACGAATGAAGACAGGTGACGGTGATGAAGAACAATGGCTAATAACTAAACAGGTGACAGAGATGATGATGACCAGGTGCAGGTGATGATGACTGGGAATTCTGGGAAGTGTAGTGCAGACAGGACGATGACAGACGGTGAATGTGACATTACTCCCCCCTCCCAGTAGGCGCGACCTAGAAAGACCAAGGGGGTGGGAGGGTGGGCGCCCTGGAGGCTGACGGGGAAGACAAGGCAAGGGAGACAAGGCAGGAAGCCTCCAGGGCGGAGCAGACTGTGGGTGTGGTCAGGACGGAGACAACCCCTTGGGCGGCCATGGCGGTGCGGACCCTTCGGGCGGCCATGGCGGTGAAGCCCCTTCGGGTAGCCATGGCGGTGAAGTCCCTTCGGGTGGCCATGGCGGAGAAGCCCCTTCGGGCGGCCATGACGGTGAAGCCCCTTCGGGTGGCCATGGCGGTGAAGCCCCTTCGGGTGGCCATGGCGGAGAAGCCCCTTCGGGCGGCCATGGCGGAGAAGCCCCTTCGGGTGGCCATGGCGGAGACGACCCCTCGGGTGGCCATGGCGAAGACGACCCTTCGGGTGGCCACGGCGGTGAAGACCCCTCGGGTGGCCACGGCGGAGAAGACCCTTCGGGTGGCCATGGCGGAGAAGACCCTGATTATGAAAGGTAAGTCATATCGTTTTTATGTATATATAACATTAAGTATTGTGTACTGAGACGTTGAATATAATTATTCAAAATTTGAATTTTATATTTTTTAAAAACGAAGTTCCCTTTAGACCGTTTTAATGATCTCCGGGAAGTGAGATCGATTGGAAATTAATCCTAGCTATCGCCGTTAGGTCGCTAGGAGTAATAAAGTAATTAATTATAACATTATACTAGCGAAACCATTTACTACCAGTTACCTACTACAATAAACTAAGTGGGCCTTAGTCTGAAATCACTAACGTATCTAGCATTACGCCTGTTTTACGGTAGGCTACTACTATTCGTGATAGCAAATGTCTGAAAGGGACTTAAAGCTGTCACAGCTGAAGCAGTGCTCCAGACTGGTAACGTACTTGTTTCGTACAGGTGCGACTACAATTGTCACTAAATGCGGAACGAAAGAGCTCTACTCATTTGAACCGTAGTGCACGGACCATTTATCAGCTCGGCCCCGCGACGCGAGCTCAGACATCGGTCACACGACACCACAACAGCGCTGTAAGGTGCAGTGAGAGAAGCGTTTGAATTCGCTGAAATCTCCGAGATGAAAGAAAGGTGAAAAAGTGCAGATATTCTCAACAACATTGAAATGGGAAACATTGTGCAACAAATAAACGATTAGTTCATGATTAGTTAAAGAAAGTTGATGTTTTCCAATACACAGATTACCTTGATTTACTGTAGTAACAAGTTTTTAAGGACTAGTTTACTTTTCTGATTTTTTTTTTTTTTTTTCTGCTTCATTCTAACACAGAAAGGAGTAAATGAAAGTATTATGCTGCTGGATGACAATGGTTCTCAACTCTGGTCCTGCACAGTGTACAGTAGTACACATTTTGGATGTCTTCCTTATCTGGCACCGGTCTTGGAGTCCCTCTACTAACAAGTTGGTAAGTAGAATAATGATTAGAGATACCAAATGTGCAGTGCTGGGGCTACTACAGATCCAGGTACAGATAATTACTTATGTTTTTTTTTTCAGCTGTGTTCCGTAATTTCAATACAGTATTTTTTAATTTCAATATAGTCTGAGCTGTTGCAGTGGCAAAAGAAAGCAAGAAGTCCTCACAGCCAAGTCGAGGAGTTCATGAGACACACACCACCTCAACAAACTGCAGCGCGTGGAATTGATCTTCTGGAACAAAAACTATCGAAGAAATCATTAGAGAATATCCCAGACTTCACAGTTTTCTTGGAATGGTGAGTTTAATATGTATGCACGTGACAGTGGTGGGAAGTTCTGATCATTTTACTAACTCGGATCTTTTAATCTCGTTCATAAAAATGAATAAATATTTTTTCAAGTCATTTCATTAATTTCAGCAGATTGTATTTAATTGTTACATGTCATTAGCCAAATTCCCCAAACACATCAAATGTTGATCACATTTAGAATTAGAAAAAAATTGCAATGCAAGGAAGAGGCCAAATTATGAGAAACAGAAACGATTTATTTATTTATCTGGGTCTTCAGGCTATGCAGTCTGTTAGTTTACCCAATCTAAGCCGTTCGTTCATCCCGTGACATCCTCATAAACTGAGCTTTGCAGTCTGTAATGCCGGATACAGAATTAGATTAGTTCGAGTCTATCGACTTCGGGTTCGAGTCATTTCTTTCAACACGTGACAGCTACATAAGCTGAGCTATGCAATCGGTACCGGATACAGAATTGATTAGTTTATGTGACGCTGTCATGTGACAAAAGAATGAAAGACTCAGAAGAATCAGACCCGAAGTCTCGAGAGATGAACTAATCATTTCTCTTTCCGCTACTGACAGCATTAGCCTCTATGGGACTGACAGGAAGAACAAAAGACTCGGACCCGAACCCGAAGACTCAAGAGATGAACTAATCATTTCTGTTTCCAGTACAGACTCGGTAGTCCCGAGTCATATTAAAGATTCGTTCAAAATAAATAATAAAAAACGAATCATTCATGACCGACCCATCACTACAGTACAGAGAAACAAATGGAGCGCATAATTGGATGTTTTTAAATAAACATTGACAAAAAACTACAAAAGTTTTAGGGCTGGACGATATGATATATACAGTATAACATTGATAGAAGTGATCACCCGGAC
Source organism: Scardinius erythrophthalmus (assembly GCF_964197995.2). Lineage (NCBI taxonomy): Eukaryota > Metazoa > Chordata > Actinopteri > Cypriniformes > Leuciscidae > Scardinius > Scardinius erythrophthalmus. The sequence continues at coordinate 21,377,185 of NC_138228.1, read as the reverse complement.
TTATATTGTTGTTATATAAAGCGTTCACAGGCAAATTAGTTTTTTTTTGTTTTGTTTTTTTTGTTTTTTTCGGGTGTTGAAATCAGGCTCATATAAATATCAGGAAACATGATTCCTGGCTGCATGTCAATATCCACAGATCACTGGATCTTTGTTAAGTTGTGTAAGGAACATTATGTCGAGTCCAACCTTTAGTTTAACTGATAAGCGTTTGTTTTACTCACGTTTTCGCAGTTTCCCCTATTTAATCCAGTCATGCAGCAGCTCTTCGGCGGGAAAGTGACGTCAGTGCATACCCTCTATAGGGAAGGGGTGTCTTATTTTGGAAAATTGTTTTGGCTGTGTCGCTGTGTCTGCATATGAAATTAGGTTCACACACGTGTGGTATAGTTGAAAACTGTTTTTTTCTTGTCTTTCAAAGATGATCCCGGAGAAATGGCCTGACATCCTTCCATCATCGCCATACCTCACAAATGGAAAAATGGTGTGTCCAACATATGCTGAAATGAAGCGCAGCTTAAATGACATTTGGCCTGTAAGTAAAAGCAACACTATCAAATCAATTTTGATAAATTACACTGCTCTTCAGTTCATGTTCTTCCAAAAAAAGAAAATTCTGTCATGATTACTCACCCTCATGTCATTCCAAACCTGTAAGACTTTCGCTCATCTTCAGAACACAAAAGAAGATCTTTTAGATGAAATCTGAGAGATTTCTGTCCCTCCATTGACAGTCTACACAACTACCACTTTCAAGCCCCAGAAAGGTAGTAAAGACTTCATTAAAGTAATCCATATGACTCCAGTGGTCTAACCTCAATTTTATGAACCAACGCAAGTGCTTTGTGCAAAAATACATAATTGTTGCATTCACGCTCTTGTCGTCTGCTCTCGCATTAACACAACATGTTAATGTCGAGGTGCTCTCGTGAACATGCGTTTGAGTTTAATATGTTGTAAATAAAGTGATAAATTATGGTTAAGGGATAGAATATACTCATGTCACTTCATAAAATTGAGGTTGAACCACTGGAGTAACATGTATTACCTTTATGATGTGTTTGCTACCTTTCTGGGGATTAAAAGTGATAGTTGTGTAGCTGTCAATGGAGGGACAGAAATCTCTCACTCATCAAAAAGATCTTGACATGACTAAGACATGAGGGCGAGTAATTATTGACCGACTTTACATTTTTGGGTGAACTAACCATTTAACAGCAGGTGTAATGACTAATTAGAGTGACCATAATTTAATTCAATACAGCACTGCTTTAATGTAACTTTTTCATAATTTAACACTGTTGATGTTGTCACAGTGCATGCTCAACTGAACATTATTTACTCTTTTAAGGTTGGAGACAAGTGAGAAACAATGAGACAAGCCCGGATCCACATGACTTGATGTGTTTCAAAAATGTTTTACATCTATGACATAAACTATTTCAAGACCTCTGCACCCATTTTGGGAGTTTTTGTAGCATGCAAACTTCAATATATCTGGAGGAGTTCCTGCCTCATTAAGAACTTTGATCATCATCATCATTAGGTCCAGTAGTCAACATATGTATTTGTAGTTGTATTACTCAAGGTATGTTTACACTAACACATCAATGCATTCAGTGTACAGTGAAGACCTTTTAATAAAGTGGTGATTAGGATTTATTGTTATTAATTTGTGTATTCTGTCCATATTTGTATAGGTTATTGAATTAAATGTAGGTTATTAATGTGTAGTTCTAAATTTAGTGTTCATTTTGAATTTTTGTGTGCTGTATGCTGTACAATTGTATGTATGCTATGTGCATTTTTGTGTAGGTTTTGAATGTGTTCTGTTTGTACATATTTGCATAGGTTTTGAATTTATTTGTGTTGTATGTACACTTTTGAATTTATGTACACAATTTACATTAAATGCTAGACTCCCCAATATATAGTTTGTAATTGAAAAATATATTTGTTGAAACATATGTATTGTTTATACAAATAAACAATCTGTATTTGAAAACAATGTGTATTTTATTTATTAAAATAAGGTCATAAATAAAAATAAATATTTAACTCAACTGTTGGGTTATTTTAACCCAACTGGAGTTTAACCCAATGCATTGGGTTAAAATAACCCACAGTTGGGAAGGTGCTATACCAATCCACAGTTGGGTTATTCGTTGGGTTATTTTTAACCCAACATTTTTAAGTGAGAGCTTTTGCTATCTTTCTCTGCCTTTGAGAAAATGGACGCTCAACCGCGCTGATCTTGAATCTCCTCCTTATGACGTTATAAGGAGGAATGTTACCTCCCCTTTCTTTGCTTTGCCCGCCCAGAGAATATTTTCCGCCCATGAGAAAATGAGCTAGGAAGTAGGAACGCGCGCGCGCGCGCGATTTTAGTTTGTCCACGAGAGATATAATGGCTTTTGAGCGAGCGAAGCATAATAATTGCTCAATAATTGGATGTACAAATGAACACCAAAGGGTTAATACAGAGCTGGGATTGCTGAACGTCTGAAACTAAAGTCTGGATCAGTACCAACTCTCTTTGGCTCAGCTAACGTTACACACCTCGGACAAGTAAGTCAACTAATGATACAAGTTGTTGCTTTACTGTTTATGGTTACCTAGCTTGTTACACGTAGAATGTGGCTTTAACATTAACTATGCAGTTACTTGCGCTAATGTAACGGTAGATAGCATCAAGTATGTGTGTGAATACACACACTGTAACGCGAGTGTTGTACACTTCTTTGTTATTTGGATAGCGTTTTCCTGTTGGTTATACGGCGCGCGCGATATCCGCATTTCAAAATCGCAGAGCTTGATGTAATTGTAATAAGATAAATTACAGAAGTTACAGATCTCTCGTGAAAAGGCAACAGTAGGTTAGCGTTAGCTACATGATCATAACTAAACCATCCGAATAAAGTACCGTATCCAGACATAATATTTTAAACTAACCATTCGGAAACGTCCTGATGGAGCCGCTGAGTTGCAACTTCTTCATCCGTTGCTTCTCCATCTGGATCAGATTCTGGGTCAAACTGAAATGCTTGAACGACTGCGTGTCTCCGTGCCATTGCAATATATCCAAGTAAACATGCATGGTCTACCGTTGCCGCAGATGGTCAAGGCCACACCCACCCTCCACCTTACGCCGCCTTTCTCCTCCTCATTAACATTTAAAGCTACAGACACCGAAACGGCCCGTCTGAAGGAAGCTCATTCTGGGACTGGCTTATAGTGGCTATAATTTTGCACCGAGACTGAATTTTTGGAAAGAGATTTCAGATACAGTACTAGGGACCACTAAGGCCTATATTAAAGCCTACAAAAAGTAGCATGTCATGGGACCTTTAACACACAGCTCGTAGAAACGGGCCTGGCAGCTCGCGCCAGTTCTAGACACGGTGAAAGTTTCCTGATTGTGATGGATGGCCGAATTTACATGACACATTATAAATGAGCATAGTCTGCGATAGATACAGTGCCAAAAAGAAAAGAAGAGGATTAAAGGGGATAAAGACAGAGGTAAAGTGATGTAGTGAATGAACAATTTATTGCATAGGTACTATAATTTCATGGCAGTTATTTTTACTCCCCATACTGTGTGATTTTGTAACAATCATGTCAGTTTTAAGACACATTTTTTATTATCACTTTTTTATAAATGTTTTACTCTACAGTTGTGCAGTTTTGGGGGGCTACAGTACAGGCCAAAAGTTTGGAAACATTACTATTTTTAATGTTTTTGAACTAAAGTACTAAAGTTTCTTCTGCTCATCAAGCCTGCATTTATTTGATCAAAAATACATTAAAATAATAATAAATATTGTGATATATTATTACAATTTAAAATAATTGGTTTTCAATTTGTTATACTTTAAATTATCATTTATTTCTGTGATGCAAAGCTGAATTTTCAGCATCATTACTCCAGTCTTCAGTGTCACATGTGACATATCACATGATCCTTTAGAAATCATTCTAATATTCTGATTTATTATGAGTGTTGGAAACAGTTCTGCTGCCTAATATATTTGATGAATGAAATGTTAAAAAGAACTGCATTTATTTAAAATAAAATAAAAATATTTTCTAATTATATAAATCATCTTTACGATCACTTTTTATCAATTTAACACATCCTTGCTGAATAAAAATATTGATTTATATAAAAAAAAAAAAAAAAAAAAAAAAAAGACTGACCCCAAATTACTGGCCAGTAGTGTAGTGACCAGTAGTGCATATTGTTGTTACAAAAGATTTCTATTTTTAAAACATTTCTTTTTATTTTATTTTATTTTTTACTATTTATTTATCAAAGTATCCTAAAAAAGTATCACATGTAACCTGCAGGTTATGAAAAAAAAAATATTAAGCAGCAGAACTGTTTCCAACTTTGATAATGAATCATCATATTAGAATGATTTCTAAAGGATCATGTGATAGACCGGATGACACATGTGACACTGAAGACTGGAGTAATGATCCTGAAAATTCAGCTTTGCATCACAGAAATAAATGATAATTTAAAGTATAATAAATTGAAAACCAATTATTTTAAATTGTAATAATATATCACAATATTAATTTTTTTTTTCTGTATTTTTGATCAAATAAATGCAGGCTTGATGAGCAGAAGAAATTTCTTTCAAAAACATTAAAAATAGTAATGTTTCCAAACTTTTGGCCTGCACTGTATATGGCATTTTTAAAAATTATTTGCCAAAATTAGTAATGATATTTATTTACAGGTTTATTCAAAATAGCAAAGTTCACATTAAATCTGTATTGTAAAATGTTTTTTTAAAAAATAATGGGGACTTGACTTGAATGCTATGTAATGCTCTTGGTATTTGTGTTTAGGCTGTAGTGTGTGTGTGTGTGTGTGTGTGTGTGTGTGTGTGTGTATATATATATATATATATATATACATATATGCTAAATCATGAACACAATGACCGGGTGAAATGGGCTGTGATTACAGTGACATGAATACAGCTTGAATTGGATTCGTCGACGACACATCATGAATCATATTTAATTTTGCTTTCCATTTTTAAATTAACTTCACCTATTGTAGATTGTATCTTCACAACGTGATGTATTGGCATAAAACTTGATGTTTATCAGTGCTGTTATGCCATGAATTTAGTTGACAAATTTGGTTCTCCTACTGGTCAAGCTGCATAACACAAGGGCAAAATAATTTTACCTTTGGAATAACTTGGCCTAAAGTCATGCTTCATTACTTCATGTATTACAGAGGAAAATGCAAACAGTTTCACTAGCTCTGGAGAAATATTCTCAACGATTGAGAGTTTTGCTCTGCTTTTATGCTGCTTCCCTCCTGGTTGGTAAGCAGGTGCAGCTGGGGACGCAATCAGCTACCTGCCAGAGAGAAAATGTGGGAGGAGCTAAATGAGTGCAGGAGACACAAAACAACAAAAATAAAAGAAAGAAAATATACCACAGTACCATGCAGTTCTCACAAAAATATATGTCTTTGGACGTAACAATATATATTTCACACACACACACACACACACACACACACACACACACACACACACACACACACACACACACAATATTTTGTATTAAAGGGGTCATATAATGCCATTTTTGTACAATCTAATATGATTCTTTAGGGTCTAAATTAAAAGTTTGTAATATACTTTAATTAAAAATTCTCATTAGTATTGTAAGAAAACACTCATTTTACCTGGTGAAAAACAGCTCTGTTTTCAGCACGCCGTTTCAGTGCATGTGTCTTTAAATGATAATGAGCTTTGCTCACCCCGCCCCTCTGTTCTGTGCGTACACCGTTTCTAACACAATAACCACGCGTTGTTCATTATAAACGTGGGATTATAAATTATATTGAGAACGTCGTACATAGAAAACATGCCGTAATGGACCCTGAGTGTAAACCTTAGATGCATTCATCGTGAAGCCTGCAGCAAGGTTTGCAAATTTCGCAAAGATTAATATAAATACTAATATAAAGGTTAATAAAACATTACACTCACATCTTCTGGAGGTTCAGCAGTAACACGTTGGTACCGATCCGTTTTTTCTCGTTTGTAAAGCTGTCTGGTGTGAAATGATTCGTGCAAACATGAAAGCATGGACGATCGTGGGGAATCCCCGTGAGGGAATCCCCGTGTCAATCCTTTGGGCATATCGCTTCAAAAACAAAACTCAGCCACTGCATCTTCAACGGCTCGGATTTAGGAACATCCAAATGACTGCCGTGTTCCTTATTACATCTAAGAACAGAACACCACAATCGCGTAGACGCCATTCTGCTCCAGCATTTCAACAATGGCGGACTACTATGACGACAGCTGTCACAGCTCGCTCAGGGCGGGTCTTGTGTTGAAACACGGCTGTCACTCAGCACCGTGGGAGGGGCGTTGGATATTATGACGTCACAATATCGAACGGCTTGATTTCAGAGAGGGTCAAACATATAAGGAGATTAAAACAAAACCACTGGATGGATTTTTATCATGATAGGATGGTTGTGTACAAGCACTGCCAACAGACATTTCAGTACAATCAACTTGTAAAAGTGCATGTACCATTATATGACCCCTTTAAATATGCTATAGAAATTTGCCAAAACCATCTATTTGCGATTTGGAAGTTATATGTGACCTGGACATGTTTTCATGTTTATAATAAACTTGTGTAGCGTTTATACGCCCGTATAAATATCATTAATTATTATTCATAACGAATTATGATCAATAATTAATAACTTAATTATTTTCAGAATTTACTGTAGCAGAATCAATAGTATGATTAGTTTATCAGTTTATCCAATGAACAGAAAGCATAACCAATTATTAACTCTAGGAAATATAATATATTCCTGGCCAAGGAAGAATAATCCCAGCTAACAGTAAATTAAGAAATAGCTAAATCAAGGGTAAAAGCATAGGTATCTTAGATCGAAGTTCAAGACAATAAATTCGTAATCAGATAACACAAGTAATCTCTTTTCAAATACAAACAATACTTTATTGATTAAATAGGCTACTAACACATAAAACTACTATCTAACACAAACACACGCACACACACACACACAAACACACACACACACATTCATACGCGTTGCAGGAAGGGATAGAGTGAGGAAAGAGTGGGTTTAAGAGTGAGAGGATGAAATCTCAAGATTCCATATGCACTTAGACATGACCTGAACGAACCATCAAACATTAATTTGACCCTTCTATCGTTTTAAGCAGGTTATTAAATTTATATCAGTACACCACTTCAGCTTTTAGTCTGGAGGTTACTTGCTTGTCTTTTGCGTTCCTTTTTGGGAATTCCCTTCGTGTTGCGTCAAAGGGGGTTTCCCCGGGTTCGTTGGCTGGTCTCCTTGTGCCTGGGTCTGCGGCGGCCAGTCACGTGGTGTGCTGGAGCTGCTGGCGGATGGATGAAAGTCTTTGTCTGAAGCTGGTTTTGCCGTCGAATCGGGACCGAAACTTTGCCGCAAAACTTAACTTAGAACCGAGACTCACAACGAAAAGAAAGGAAAACTTAGAAAAGAAAGAAAATTGAGGCGAGAGTGTTTATATGGCTTGAATGAAGCTGTTTAACCCATGTTCTTCTGATCTTGATTTGGGTTCTTTCATCTGCGCATTTACATGGTTACTAGTCTTGAGAGAGAGCCTTCTTTCGAGAGCGAGAACAGAGAGAGAGCAGCACACAGATCGAAAGAGAGCTTTGTTTCGTGTCTAAGATTTTAAACTCAAAGTTTGTCCCCCCTTCCTGAGGAGATCGGACCAATTAGACACTGGCTTTGTTTGTCTCATCGTAAATCATGCATTATCTGGGATCTCCTTACTCTCCAAGCTCTAGCAGAGAGTACAGAGGCCACAGCTTAGACATCATTACTATTATAAGAATACGAAACATTTTACACAGATTTCAATCAAGCCATCTTTTGAATCACGAGCATACGGTCATGCTGACAGGATGCACGACACACTTTCATTCACACACCTAATAGTTATAACAATCACATGAATTATATGGGATCAAAACATATTATCTTATTAAAACATGCATATAAGTGGTAGAAACAACACAGGATTAGGTAGCTGCATGATTGTTTGATCATGAGTCCATTGAAAATTGTTCTTGAATGGTTTTATGTATATTGATATGTAAAAATCTCAGTTCTCGTGGTTTTAAGAGAAGATAACTCTGGTTTGTCATTCAGAGGTCTTAACGGGGGAGGGGTCAGGAATGTTTGTGGGGTTCAGCAACATCTCTGAACCGATCCGTCTTTTAAAAAAAAAACTCACATTGACAAGTTATTCCGTTAATTTTGGCCATTAGAAGGGTCTTTTGCAGACTCTCTGGCGCCGGGATAGGTGACTTATGGCTCTGGGTTTGGTGATTTGACCCTGGTATGTGAGGACTCTGTGTGTGACCTTGGTCTCTGTCTTTCTTTTAACCAGTCAGTATTTTGGCAACAAATCTAGCATTGACCAGTTATTTCGTTAGTGCTGGGGGTCAGTTTTAAATAGCCCGACTGGTTGGCGCCTGGACCCCATGACAAGATTGATGAGGATACGAAGTCCTGACCAAATCTTCCTCTTTGTTCGGCAGGAAATGGAAAGTTTGAATTAATTTTCTGGAAGAAGATTAGTTGGTGGTTGGTTCCTTCTCATTGTCGCTACATATCCCCCCCTCATTCAATGATGTGTTGAGTAGAAGACATCGGTGAACGCTGGAGAAATGGGTAGAGGAAGCAAACACACACAGCAAACGACAAGACAACACCTCCATGACTGGTCACTTTACTGGTGCAGGGCATTAGATTACCTAGGCATAAACAGGTTCACTCTCTCAATATAGTTAATCACGTTGAATAAAGTTTAGATCAATTTTAGGACCGTTATCCTAATTTGTTTTGGGACGGTGATCGATCAATTTTGTGACTAAATTTGATTTGTTTGTTTTATTCTCTTCTAAATTGTTCTAGGTTTGGACCAATTTACCTTTCAATTTGTGATACGAATGATGCAGTGAGTTCTCTGGCTCACATTCGTTTTAAGTTGACTTACAAATATTAGGCGTGGTGTGTCAATCCTATTATTGCGACCTTGACCCTTATAAGACGGACAGGCATTTTACCTAATAAAAGAAAAAGGAAAGGAAGGAAGAGGTAAAACAAGCAAAGCAGTTGAGTGTTCCTGATATGACTTATAACTACTGTTGCGCAGCTAAGGTGGCAGGTATCACGATGTAATGAGAGGTGTTCTCAGGTGTACTTGTTGGATGGATAGTTAGTTACCATGTTTCCTATGGTAAGTGTAGCTAAGTTGTTAAGCTAGTTTCTGAAGTTAATTTCTACTGTGGGGGAAAACATGTTTGTTGCATGTTTTGCACGGTAGAGGTGGTTAACTTCTGTATGTTAGTGAGTATGTTAGGGGTGTTGTGTAGTGCATGTATGTCTGTATGTATGTATGTATGTATGGTCAGATCTGTTTCAGTCTGTTTTGCTCCCCCCTTTGCTTGATGGCTTAGCTTTGATGAGCTTGTTGCCTCTTTGCCTTAGAAAAGGGATCTTCGGTGATCTGCTGGGGGTCAATCCAGTAAGGCAGGAAGTTCTCTGGCAGACATTGGGAGGCAGTTTGGCATTGATGCGTGAAGCTGTGGTGCAAAACTTTGTCTCCATTGTTGCATTACTCTTGTGATGCCTTCTGGTTGTGACAGACTTTCTGACCTTCTGTGCTTACTGTTGTTGCTGTAGCACACACATAGTTCTTGAGTTTGGAGCTCGTTTGGTGGTTTCTTTATGAGTGATGGGTAGCCAGGATGGTGTCTTCTGGTACCTCTGGGTGTTTGTCAGTGGTTGACTGTGAGAGACCCCTTTGTTCTGTGTTGATGTAGAACAGGTGGTCGTCATCTCCTTCATGAAGGTGTACCAGATGATCATTGGTCTTCCGTTCCATCACTAGTCATAGCGAATTTGACTCATCTTGTTGGTCATTCGTGTTCAGCTTGTTTTCTATGAACATTTTCATTTGCCTCATTAGTTGCTCCATGTCTTGTGAGGGTACTCTGTCTTGTTCTTGGGCACACTCAGTGTTGTGTTTGACTGAGTGGTGACGAGGTGGGTTTCCTCGTCGATTACTCGCATCGAATGCTTTTGGATGTGTTGGTTGATAGCCTTTGGATGTCCAGTTAGGATTCCAGTTGTTTCCTTCTTGTGGGTTTCTTGAGAAGCATGGCTGGTCCCATGACTTTTCCATGTGGTTGGTGTGGTATCTGTCATCGGCATGGGAGTCACGTTCTCTGTGCTTCTTACGAAGGACTGTGGTGTTGTCATGCCACTGGGTGTCTTCCAGTGCAAGGCTTGTGTCTTGGCTGATGGAGTTTGACACTGTGGATGTTTTCAAACCTTTCTTTGAGGCCATCTTTTGTTTGATGTAGGCTTTGTGTGTCAGGTCACGTAGCTGTTGGATTGTCATTGTGTCTGCGCAGGCCACGAGACCAAGATGATGACTCAATCCAGGATGCAGGTTTCTCAGAAAGAGGGTTTTGAAGTTCACATCCTCTTCATGTTCAGGTGAGTTATGTGCACCAAAGAAGGCTTGTCGAAAACGGTGGTAGTAGGCTTGAGGAGTCTCTTGTCGACCTTGTTTGGTTTCCAAGGCGATTAACACACCATGTTCCGACTCTGGGCCTGTGAATTCCTCAATCAGTGTCTCACATAGCAGCTGGTAGTTTGACTTGACATGAGCAGGTTGTCGGTCTAGGAAGCTTCGTACCTCTGGACTGGATGTGGATCTGAGGAGGTAGAACCTGTCTCTGTCAGTCACGTGTGGTCTCACCTCTAGGTGGAAGTTGATATCTCGGATGTGGGCCTGGATGTCGGCGGCCTTCGTGGAGTTCGGGTTGAACTGAGTGATATTCTTAACCAGCTGGTTGAGATCTTTACAGGTCATTCCCTGTGCAGCTTTGGAGTCTGCCTGGATGAGCTCTCTTCGATTGTTGGCAGTGAACAGTTCTGTGGTGAAGACCTGTGACGTTTTGAGTTGTGGCCATTCACTTCTTTCACTGTATGCCAGTTCTTGGATGGAGGACTCTGTTCTGCTCAGCAGTGGTGATGCTGAGGGAGGTCTCTCCCTTCTTGGCTCTGGTTTCTGTTGGAAAATGTGCTGGAGTTCATCTCTGACCGCGTAGAGCTCATCGTTGACGTCATCTCGCTGTTGGGTCAGATGGTCAATGTCAGCGCTGCACCTTTCCAGGTGGTCTTTCAGAGCATTGATTTCAGAGTTCTTGTCTTTAATGTCAGCTTTAGCTTTCTCTAGCTGATGTTCAGCAGACTGGAGTTGGTTTACCAGGTGTTTCTGGATAGTCTTTAATTCTTGTTTGTCACGTTCAGTGACTGCAAGGGCTTCTTGGAGCTTGTCAACTTGTTTCTTTGTTTCTTGCTCCACTTCATCAGGCACTTGAGCTTTCGCTTTGAGCTGGTCTGTGCAGCGTTGAGTGTGCATCAGCTCTCTCAGGAACTCAGTGGTCTGACGCTTGAAGTCGTCCTGGACTTTCACTTCCAGCTTGTCTATGCGGCTCTGGGCACGTGTCAGCTCCTCCTGAAGGTGGGTGATGTGCTTGTCGCTTAGTGTCAGCTGGGCTGTGAAGGCATTGCTTAGTGAACAGATAATCTTGGTTAGTTCCACGTGGTTGTGGTTCTGGTTCTGGTTCTGGCTTGAATCGTGTGTCAGGAATCTTCTCAGAATTATGATTATTATTAAAAATAATAACAGTTCAATTGTCTTTGGTGTGAGGCAGTCTGTAATGCCTCTGAGATGCGTCCACGTCATCCCTTGGGGCAGTGGGGTTTGTCGTCCACGACATGTTGGCACGCTGGGGTGAAGAGGCTGACACAGATCTGTGTGGGGTGTAAGCCTATATGTAGTTGAACAGCTAAGTGTCGTTTCAGTGACTGTACACCAATAGTGAAGTGTTGTAATGTCTAAGTGTTGGTCTCAGTGTAGACAGGTAGGCTAGTGATGTGGAAACTTTGTCACTCAAATGAGTAAGGGAAAAAGAGAGAGGGGTTAAAACCAATTTCAATAAAACAAGAAAGAAAATTCTTAACTGGGATAAATATTATTTTTCTCGAAAATGCTATCGGTGAGAAGCTGTTTCCAGAAAGGTAAACAATATTATTGTTTATGTTTACAAGGAAAAATAATACAATAATAATGCTGATACCTTTTTCTGAGTCTGATAGGATTGACACCACACACACCGTCAGTTGGACCGCTTACAGTTGGGATGCTTTGAAGGCGACGGTTGCTCAACACTTGTCTCTGTTAATTGATCTTGGATAAGATGTCAAATTGTAAATTGCATTTTCAAATGCAGGAAGAGTATGGAGAACAAGAGAGGGTTTGATTAAAAATCAAATAAGGATTTGTTTCTTTGGGAAGATTATATTTCTCTTTCTTTTAGAATCGATTGATGGTTCTTCCAGGTATGTTCCCTACAAATGTGTAGAAAGGGGATGGAATAAAGCAGGACAGAACAGGAAAGACGTGTAAAGGAGGAAGAGGAAGGAGAGTGGGCCCACAAATGGCTCTGAAGCCTTTGTGTCGAATTACGAGTGTAGAATTGATAGTTGACGAACAACTAAACTCAAAAATAAAATTTTGTAAGAGGATTATCTCTGATTTATTTGGAACTCGTAGTGAGATAACAATCTCTCCTATAGAGGATCAGGTGTGTCCTTCCAGGCTAGAATAAAATGAAAGAAAGTAGTAACGATAATTGACAAAAATAAGAAAAGGGAAATTAAATGCAGAGGTAAATAAGTAAATCAAATAGAATGGTTAAGTTTATAACCGTAACAAAAAGAAAGGAGAAACGGAGGATACAACGCAATAACAACAAATGAGAAAGTATGTGTCTAACAAAATTTGTAATAGGGAAATGTGGGTTGAATAAGTTTACTTAACTTTCAAAGTTCAAGACTTATTCACCTTAAGTGATTAAATCTAAAAGAGAATTTTTAGAAATTAGGGAAATTATGAAATTAGAATTATTAAAAATAAATCTAGAAATCATTAGAAATTACCTGTTTAAAAAAAATTGAATTTCAATTTGAATTTAATATTTCTTTTTTTAAATCAAATTTGAATTTGACAATTAATAATCATAAACCAGTATTTTCTTTTTCAAGTAAAATGCAGGTAAACGAAAGTAATAATTGCGAACCGAATTTTTCCTTTTCACGGAAAATATGGGTAATTAAAAATATGAGACAGGTAAAATAAGAAAGACGAAAAGACCAACAGGTGTAAAAGTCAAGGTGTTTTAATGGTTAAATCACTTTAACGTTGTTCAAACAGACACTGTATTTAACCACTGATGTTAATACTAATGACAACCGTAAATAATGCTTAAGGCTTTAGCATATAGTTTGTTTCAGTTTGTTTACACTGTTCATGCGTTGATCAGAGTTCACCCGGAAGCGGTGGTTAAGACTTCCGTGTCACGATTGTAACTATGGCGACAAAACAAACGCTAGTGGGCAAACATGTGAATTGCCGTTTTTAAACAGTTATGCATGCTAGATGAAATGTCGGCACATTTCAACACTATTTAAAGAATATCCACGTATAGTCGATCATATTACGTGAAATGTCAGTGCATTTCAAAACTACAAATAAAGGACAGACACCACTCGTAGCTGTTTTACGACGTGGGGCTTCACTCAGTTTGTTAGGAGTGAGATTAACTTTAAAGGACAGCTTTGCGCTGTAATAGATGGAACAATAGCGATCTCGGCGGATCGTCTCTGTGCAATGTTATCTGAGCACACAAAACAACAGGGTTCTTAACTGTTGGTTGAGTTTCAACGTCAAGCTTTACTTGAACACAACTTTAAATACCTCCTATTCAATTACACTCGGACATACGCAGTGTTTACACGAGAATTAATTGAACAGACACAGATAAGCTTATAGTTTATCACGGGGATTGCCGTGGGACACGCACTGACAACCTGAGAAATAAAACCTAAATGAGGAGAATATTCGTTCTCCTAGCAGTGGAACTCGCACTGCAATCAGATAAGTAAGGACTAACGTTAGACAAGGAACACGCTCATCCATCCTTTACATGGTTATTTTAATTACTGCAGTTTTAATTTCATTCAGCTCTCTGACTGATATAAACACACATAACGTTATAGCTATTTGAAAGACTCTGGAACACGCAGACGTCTTAAGCTATAATTATTTCAGAAACTGGGGAACACGCCCAATTCTTACCCTATTGTTGTGTGAGATTTTATATCTTAACTTACTGCAGTTCAAGTTAAAATTAAAATAAAATAAATTAGGGAGGTAGATTAGACTAGAGTAACAGCTCTGGGTGAATTCACTCAACCAGCAGACAGCATTCATTCAAACGGGGCGCGCTGCATACGTCATACACACAGACTGTCAGAGGTTCGGATCTCTCATCCGCATACTATGAAAAGATAATTACTTCGTATATGCTTACAATTTAGGTTAAACTTCCCGCATTTTTCTCCACCAATAAAATATGTAGCGTTTATACGCCCGTATAAATATCATTAATTATTATTCATAACAAATTATGATCAATAATTAATAACTTAATTATTTTCAGAATTTACTGTAGCAGAATCAATAGTATGATTAGTTTATCAGTTTATCCAATGAACAGAAAGCATAACCAATTATTAACTCTAGGAAATATAATATCTTCCTGGCCAAGGAAGAATAATCCCAGCTTACAGTAAATTAAGAAATAGCTAAATCAAGGGTAAAAGCATAGGTAACTTAGATTGAAGTTCAAGACAATAAATTCGTAAGCAGATAACACAAGTAATCTCTTTTCAAATACAAACAATACATTATTGATTATATAGGCTACTAACACATAAAACTACTATCTAACACAAACACACGCACACACACACACACACACACACACACATTCATACGCGTTGCAGGAAGGGATAGAGTGAGGGAAGAGTGGGTTTAAGAGTGAGAGGATGAAATCTCAGGATTCCATATGCACTTAGACATGACCTGAACGAACCATCAAACATTAATTTGACCCTTCTATCGTTTTAAGTAGGTTATTAAATTTATATCAATACACCAGTTCAGCTTTTAGTCTGGAGGTTACTTGCTTGTCTTTTGCGTTCCTTTTTGGGAATTCCCTTCGTGTTGCGTCAAAGGGGGTTTCCCCGGGTTCGTTGGCTGGTCTCCTTGTGCCTGGGTCTGCGGCAGCCAGTCACGTGGTGTGCTGGAGCTGCTGGCGGATGGATGAAAGTCTTTGTCTGAAGCTGGTTTTGCCGTCGAATCGGGACCGAAACTTTGCCGCAAAACTTAACTTGGAACCGAGACTCACAACGAAAAGAAAGGAAACCTTAGAAAAGAAAGAAAATTGAGGCGAGAGTATTTAGATGGCTTGAATGAAGCTGTTTAACCCATGTTCTTCTGATCTTGATTTGGGTTCTTTCATCTGCGCATTTACATGGTTACTAGTCTTGAGAGAGAGCCTTCTTTCGAGAGCGAGAACAGAGAGAGAGCAGCACACAGATCGAGAGAGAGCTTTGTTTCGTGTCTAAGATTTTAAACTCAAAGTTTGTCCCCCCTCCTGAAGAGATCGGACCAATTAGACACTGGCTTTGTTTGTCTCATCGTAAATCATGCATTATCTGGGATCTCATTACTCTCCAAGCTCTAGCAGAGAGTACAGAGGCCACAGCTTAGACATCATTACTATTATAAGAATACGAAACATTTTACACAGATTTCAATCAAGCCATCTTTTGAATCACGAGCATACGGTCATGCTGACAGGATGCACGACACACTTTCATTCACACACCTAATAGTTATAACAATCACATGAATTATATGGGATCAAAACATATTATCTTATTAAAACATGCATATAAGTGGTAGAAACAACACAGGATTAGGTAGTTGCATGATTATTTGATCATGAGTCCATTGAAAATTGTTCTTGAATGGTTTTATGTATTTTGATATGTAAAAATCTCAGTTCTCGTGGTTTTAAGAGAAGAGAACTCTGGTTTGTCATTCAGAGGTCTTAACGGGGGAGGGGTCAGGAATGTTTGTGGGGTTCAGCAACATCTCTGAACCGATCCGTCTTTTAAAAAAAACCCTCACATTGACAAGTTATTCCATTAGTTTTGGCCATTAGAAGGGTCTTTTGCAGACTCTCTGGCGCCGGGATGGGTGACTTATGGCTCTGGGTTTGGTGATTTGACCCTGGTATGTGAGGACTCTGTGTGGGACCTTGGTCTCTGTCTTTCTTTTAACCAGTCAGTATTTCGGCAACAAAGCTAGCATTGACCAGTTATTTTGTTAGTGCTGGGGGTCAGTTTTAAATAGCCCGACTGGTTGGCGCCTGGACCCCATGACAAGATTGATGAGGATACGAAGTCCTGACCAAATCTTCCTCTTTGTTCGGCAGGAAGTGGAAAGTTTGAATTAATTTTCTGGAAGAAGATTAGTTGGTGGTTGGTTCCTTCTCATTGTCGCTACACTTGCCTTGAGTGCAGTCCTCATGGAAGGAAGTATTGTTGCAGAAAATTGACAATGTTGTAATGAACCCCCCCCCCCCTTTTTCCTCAAGCCATTTGAAGTGAACGCATTAGGAAGCAGAGTTAATGGAGTGTTTAATGTCTTTAGTTTTGAAAGTCTGTCTGAAATATTTGTAGAATATTAAAATTAACAACATGAAGCATACTAATTTCTCAAGAAAACATCACTTTGACCTGAGAACAAAAACACGGTATATTACAGGTCCAGCAGCGCTGAGGTAAAACATTATACTGTTCTCAAAGGACCAGCATATTGTAAAACCAAGTTGTAAAACATACTTATTTCCAAATTGTTGTACTTGGAAAGTGATCAGTTTCTACTGTGACCTCAGAGTTTGTGAATGTTATGGTTTCATATCCAATCTGATCAGAGACTTTATAAGGATGCATTCTTCCTAGGTGTCCAGTAGAAATAGTCCGGGGAGAGTATGAGAGAACATGGAGATACATGCCCTCATTATCTCTCTACATTGTGTCCTCTCCATGAAACCCAGGTTGTAGAATTATCCCGGAATTTATAATGGTCCCAGAACCCATTAGTCATGACAGATGATATCATGAGAGATTATTTTAAGGTGTGCATTATATCCTCATGCCACTCAGGAATAGTAGCTAGAGGGTATAAAGTATCGTCCAGTTTTACTTGGACCAATGCAGACATCCTCAAGAAATAAGCTTCTAAAATTGACCCGACTTTCTGATGTCTGAAACCTAAAGGTTTTCTTTTTTTCAGTGTTTGTCAGCATTTACTGGGAATGTCCAGGGTGCAAGTGTTTGTTTATGGCCTTAAACTTGTTCATGTTGTGTCCCGAGTCTCACACACACACACACACACACACACACACACACACACACACACACACACACACACACACACACATCAGAGACTTGACAAGCCAGAGGAGGTGAATCAGGATGCCGGTAGCACTCTGTTGATCCTATCAGCTTGATAGACAGCGAGAACACACTCGCAAACCCTGCACACAGCGCCAAAAAGGGGGCCGGGAGGGTGTTAATGGCATTTCTACATTCAACTATCAGCATCTTGTCTTATAAAGCAACCAAATCATGTTCATTCAGCTGACACTCTTTTGATCTTAATGGCTTGATGGACTAGGGAGGCTCAGCCAAAAATGGGCTTTGCTCTCGACAGAAGTTCCGCTTGGCTCAGGTCCCACCCCTCACTTCACACCTGTCTCTGAGACTGAATGGCTTCGTTAGAACCATGTTAGAACTCATTCACACTGGCCATTCATCATCTCACACCTCTGAGGCGCAGAACTCTCCCAGCTTGGACGTGCTAAACGAGTTATTTACCTACGTTTCTCATTATTTCTCTTATTTTTACCTTTTTTTTCAAACCAAATTATACCCTTTCCTTGAATGTTTGCAAAGAGGCGTGAAATTGTGAGCTTAGATCTGGCAGATAACTGGAATGACATGCTCTTTGTGTGTCAGTTAAATTTGGACGGGCAGTTTGCAAATATTTTGATCCATATACACATGTTTGAATGGAACAAACCAAAAAAGAGATCAATTTAAAATCAAATGTAACTCTTTACTTTTCTAATGCATACCCCTGGTCTTATTGTGAATTAGTAAATAAATGAATAAATTAATTAAATATTTAATAGCATGAAATAATTTATTTGTAATCTTTCATACAAATTTAAAGACTTGCTTTCTCAAATGACTTTCCATTTTATGTCATCGAGGCCATGTGGGCTAGGACAATCATGTTTTTGAATGGTTTATTGCGGTTATATTATGGGAACAACAATACTGTGATTTTCTTAAATTACTTTTTATAATTAATTTTTCAAAAATAATTCATTTTAAATACTGCTGTCCATATACGTTTTGAGGTCATTGTATCTAATCTATTTTAATTTTGCTGCCATTTGGCTATTTTAACTATAACAAAGATCAATAAATTTGCAATTCATTTAAAAATCAAAATGACATCTTTTGACAATGTGCAGTGCACAATAAAAGATCCTTGGCATTTATGTACTTGTTTATCTGTGTAGTCTGTGTTTGGTGAAAATGGGAGTAATGTATGCCTCAGTGGTCTGTCTGTGATTCTGGTTAGAACGCAGAGTGTGGATGTACTGGAATGTCATGGAGATATTAAAATAATGAATAACATCCCTGGGCAAAAGGGAGGAAAAGACACAGAGCAAGCCCTCTAAATGACTTCCATTAATTCCCATTCTACTGACTCTTCTTCGTGCTGTGCAGTCAGTGTGTGTTCGTGAGAGTTTTTTGTATGTTTGGTGCTCAATAATGTTCCTTACACCCTTCATTAAACATCTGCTGAGCTTTAATTCTTTTTGAATTTGAGGTTGAGGTAAAACACAACATAAGCAATAAATCATTATTTGCAGTAGAACAGTAAAGACAAAAATGCTTCTAAAATCTCCACAGTGAAATTGAATTTTAGTGATAACACATTAACCATTCAAGACAGACCTGTGATTAAATTTTAAGGATATTTAAAGGATCTACACCAGCCCGAAGAGAGATCAGCCATCAAAGTAGTGAGATCATCCATCAGAGAAGTCTCTGAAAATCACATCAAGTTCCACAGAGGTCAGTGTTTTCAGGTTTTGCAGGTTAACAGGGGTGCTTTAGAAGACAAAATTATCAAGAGAAATGACACACTGGGACAATTTTTTCCCTCTAGCATTTGCATTTTCAGCAGAGACCCCATGATGATGTCGTCTTGGGCTTTTCTTCTGTTTCTGTCCATAGCACAATAGGACACAATGGAGGACACAAGGATCTGACTTTCTTTCTTTATTTTCCTTATTATATTATTTTATATTATATATTATATATAAATCAGACAGTCGATTTAAACAGCAAGGTAGATGAGAACATCAAAGAAAATGCACTAAAAAGGGCCTTCATACTGAACGTGATAAAAGCAATGTGAATATAGGTTGCGAATCAGTCTTGAATTGAAACAATAGATCGCTATAGAGCTATTCACACCGGGCACGATCAATATGGAGGACCAAACCTGCAGAAATTAAACATGAATAAATACATAAACAAATATGCAAAGAAATGTAAAACAAAACAAAAACAAATTACTATTTATACTTTTATTTCCCTATATGTATAATTATATATTTTTCCACATTTATTTATTTTTCCATTTATTTATTTATGCATTTATTTATTTATACATTTATTTATTTATACATTTATTTATACATTTATTTATACATTTATTTATACATTTATTTATTTATTCATTCATTGCTCTGTATGCTAATGAGGGGGGCGTGTTTTACCTCAGACATAACAATCGAGCTCAGAGTGGCAGTGCTGAAGCTTTGAGGCCACAGTGACACCTTGTGGTGTGACCAAACAATACGCAAGAGGTTTGTGGACGACGTGACTTTACAGGTCACGCAGGAAATAAATGACTTAGATGGGCAATATGGCCAAAATTTTATATCACAGTTTATGTCCTTTAATATCACCCTAACTATAAGTTTACCATACATAGGCCTACTCTTTATTCTGGAAATGGCCGTAAAACATCAGCTGGTCGGGATTTCTCAAATGTCTTGGCACACATGAACAGAATCCCCTGATAACAGACACTTTGACAGGGAAGCGCGTCAAATTATCCACTATTAACCACATTTTATGCCATACATTGTAGATCCGTACACAGAATCAAAACTGCATTTTTAATGTATCTTCCGAAGCCAGTGTTGACAGCAACAGAAACAAACTTTTCCATAAAGAGGTTATATTTCCGCTATAAATTGATTTCCTGGGGCATTTTTTAAAAACCTTATCAAATAGTAGACTATATGCATTTTCATGTAGCCTATAAGTTCTTAATTTTAATTGATCATTTCAGTTAATAAGGCACTACTATAGGCCTGTTACTGGCATTAGATATTATTTACACAGACTGTTAAGGAGCCATGGATGCATTTACACTGCAATTACAATTGCATAAATAATGTCATGAGATCAATATTTTAATATAACATTTTGAATATTTAAATATGAAATGATAGAATCTATGAAATTAAACATTTAAATATGAAACTAAAACAGCCAGTAGGTGGTGCCAAGCCACCATCTTAATGAGTGAGTTCAATCATTAACTCAGACGATTCGTTCAAATAGGCTACTGATTCGTTCAGTAAGAAAACACCACGTGTTTTCACGCAGCGGTTCTGTGGAGTTTGGAACTTTTTTTCTGAAGAAACAGCAAAATTAATGAGAATGAGAATAAGAAATGCTTATATGAGAAACACTAAGCAGGTGTAGCTTTCCGTTTATTTAAAAAAACACTACAAATAATGCACGTCTGCCCATTATTTAATCAAAATCCACTTTAGATTGCAGTTAGAAACTAGATGTACTGCATCGCGGTACAAAATATGACCGCCGCTCAGGCCTGCACTGGCTTTCCACAAAAATAAATGACGTGGAGTAATTTGGCTGTATTGCGTTTATGTATATACCTAAAAAAAGTAATAGTATGTGCATGTCTGTCTGTGTGTGTGTGTGTGTGTGTGTGTGTGTGTGTGTGTGTGTGTGTATGTGTGTGTGTTTGTGTATGTGTGTGTCTGTGTGTGTGTGTGTGTGTGTCTGTGCGTGTATGTATGTGTGCGTACATGTGTGCGCGTGTGTGTGTGTTTGTGTGTGTGTGTCTGTGCATGTGGATTTGTATATGTGTGTATGGGTGTGTGTCTGTGCGTGTGGATGTCAGTGTGTGTGCATGCTTGCATTTGTTTGTATTCCTGCATGTGTGTGTGTGACAGTATCATCCTAAACCAGCAACCCTTCGCTCAACAGCACCATCTACAGGCCGATGAGTGTACAGTCACTAAATGTGCACATAAATGAATTTATTTTATACCCCCCCATGGATGAAATTCTACAAAACTTAGCAGAGGATACCCCCAGAGGATGTCAAGTTAATCATACACATGAAATATGGTGCAGTTCTGAACATCTCCACTGAAGATATGGGCGATTAAAGCAGAATAATATTGCATCTTAATTTTTTATGGGAGGGGCGCAAATCACAAATGAGTGATTATGGGCTAGGTTGATGTGGGCTCTTAAGAGCAACATACCATAAAAATTTCTTCATCCTCGGTGCCACGGTTCAGGTAGTTATTTAGGAAAAACTGCATTTTTTGGGGGGGTTTGGGGGGGCCCAGCGCGGGGGGGGGGGGGGAGTGGCCCCCGGGGACCAAATGAAATTTTTCCGTAGAAGTCTAGTGGGGCTACATGCCCACCAAATTTCATGTTCCCCGGTGTTTCAGTGTCCCTGGTATCGTTGACGAAAAATTTACGGGGGCCCCAGCGCAGGGGGGGGGGGAAGTGGCCCCCGGGGACCAAACGAAATTTTTCCGTAAAAGTCTAGTAGACCAACATACCATAAAAATTTCTTCATCCTCAGTGCCACGGTTCAGGTAGTTATTTAGGAAAAACTGCATTTTTTTGGGTTTGGGGGGGCCCAGCGCGGGGGGGGAGTGGCCCCCGGGGACCAAACGAAATTTTTCCTTAGAAGTCTAGTGGGGCTACATGCCCACCAAATTTCATGTTCCCCGGTGTTTCGGTGTCCCTGGTATCGTTGACGAAAAATTTACGGGGGCCCCAGCGCGGGGGGGGAAGTGGCCCCCGGGGACCAACTGAAATTTTTCCGTAAAAGTCTAGTAGACCAACATACCATAAAAATTTCTTCATCCTCGGTGCTACGGTTCAGGTAGTTATTTAGGAAAAAATGCATTTTTTTGGGTTTGGGGGGGCCCAGCGCGGGGGGGGAGTGGCCCCCGGGGACCAAACGAAATTTTTCCGTAAAAGTCTAGTAGACCAACATACCATTAAAATTTATTCATCCTCGGTGCCACGGTTCAGGTAGTTATTTAGGAAAAACTGCATTTTTGGGGGTTGGGGGGGCCCAGCGCGGGGGGGGGAGTGGCCCCCGGGGACCAAACGAAATTTTTCCTTAGAAGTCTAGTGGGGCTACATGCCCACCAAATTTCATGTTCCCCGGTGTTTCGGTGTCCCTGGTATCGTTGACGAAAAATTTAAGGGGGCCCCAGCGCGGGGGGGGGGAAGTGGCCCCCGGGGACCAAACGAAATTTTTCCGTAAAAGTCTAGTAGACCAACATACCATAAAAATGTATTCATCCTCGGTGCCACGGTTCAGGTAGTTATTTAGGAAAAACTGCATTTTTGGGGGTTTGGGGGGGCCCAGCGCGGGGGGGGAGTGGCCCCCGGGGACCAAACGAAATTTTTCCTTAGAAGTCTAGTGGGGCTACATGCCCACCAAATTTCATGTTCCCCGGTGCTTCGGTGTCCCTGGTATCGTTGACGAAAAATTCAGTAAGGTGACGAAAAAAAAAAAAAAAAAACTTTGACAATCCCTATATGATCGCTTTCGCTAGCGGCGGTCATAATTATTACACGCACTCGGTGATGGTTTTTGAGTAGTGCCAAACTTTATTTATCTTAATTTACCGTTGTATGTTGTGCAGCGGACGAGGTTAAAGCCAACTGGAAAAAACTACAAGATACATGGAAAAATGCAGGCAAAATCGTGCAGGTGTGAATTATCTAAAGGCAATCAATCGTTTCGCATTCAGTGTGAAAGCTCCGTTCGTCAGTGATTCGCTTAGCTTTATAGCGTGTGAAAGGGCATTAAGGCTTGTAAATCGCTTTTGGTTCACTGGTTGGAAGACTTGAGTTCCTCTAGTAGTTTTTACAGTGGGAAAGGGGCTATTAGTTAGCAATTAGAGAATTGGAGCACGAAAGAGAGAAGAATGTAACTGACTCTATAACTAGCGCAAACAACATTGTGTTGCTGTATAAAGTAGCAGTTGATGCATTGATATTACTAACTGGTTTGCCAGGTTAGTGACATCGCAGAACTAACCCTTACTTGGTACATGCAAACTGAACCAGGCATTTTGCTCTGCTGTATTTATTTGAGTTACTACGATTTGGCTCTACTATAATGTGCTGTTGCAGCAGCAGAAGAGTTAGTCATTCCTTACAGTTTAATGTTCAGTTTAATGTTCTCTCTCTCTCTCTCTCTCTCTCTCTCTCTCTCTCTCTCTCTCTCTCTCTCTCTCTCTCTCTCTCTCTCTCTTAAAAGCTGTGACTATTGGACTGTGCTAGTCATTGTATAGCTCATTGAATCAAAGTTTCGGGAACAGAAGGCATAGTTTAATGATGCCCAGTAGTGTAATGAACATCTACCATTATTTGGTATGTATATAATCTGAGTAATTAATGACTTGTGTTTTTAACAACAGAAGAGATATTATATCACAGTTGGTATTACCATATAAACAGAATGTTTGTATCAGGGCTTCTCTAAAGCTCAAACATTAGATTTTGCAAGATTAAGGTCCCCTTTTCCACCTTGCATTAACATTAATTTCCAGTGATTTGATCGGATAACACTCGACCATGTCAGGTGGACTAGGCTGGATTCTCAGCACTTTCACATTAGATATGCACTGGAATTAAGGCAAATGCTGTCCATCTTAATGTTAATACAAGACCATGGTAATACCAGGTGTAAATGAAGCATAACTTTAAAATCCCTCTAAAAATACTGAATGCAGTGCATTGTTAAAATATATATATATATATATATATATATATATATATATATATATATATATATATATATATATATATATATATATATATATATATTTGTTAAAAACCACTATTAAATTCTTGGACTTTACTTCAGTAATGTTCATTGAGATGGAAAAAATGCTAAATGTTAAAGAAGGACGCAGAGATAGAGATATTTGCATGTTAATTTCAGTTCCGAGAATACTTCAAACATTCTTCAGATATGAAGACCTTCCAAAAAGTTCCAGAGCAGGCATTTTCATACAAGATCCATTAACAAAAGGCTGCTTTTTGGATAATGTCAGGCCATTCTTCAAAAAGGTACAAAGCAACAACAACATTTGAGTACTTAATTTCGCTTTCCAGTAATAAATGACAGTGACTAAAATGCATCCATTTAGGGAGAAGATAAATCTACTGTAATCTTCTTAAAAGTTTGAGATCTATTTTGTAATATCTTGAGCAGGTTTTGCTCAGAAGGATTGTGCTCAGTAAATCTAATGTTATACTGTTTTCTGAGAAGGCATAGACTGAGCTTGGGGATTTTGTCAGGATTTTATATGTGACAGCAGGGCTCATTTTGTGACAAAAACTGCATTGTCAGTGTCTTGCCACAGGGTACACGTGTATACAGCATACAGTCATATATTACTCACCTGTTCCTCCCTGATGGTGTATGTTTGAAGAGTTATAGAGTGACTTGAGGAGCTAGAATTCTGCAGTGAGTGCAGAACTTGCTGGGTTTAATTGGATTATTTATTAGTGATTCTTATGGGCTGTAAACTTCCAAAAAGCAGAGCTGTGGTCTTGGGGAAAACAGAGAGAATGAAGTGAGGAAGGAAAGAGGCAGAGTGAAAGAGACAAAGCATTAAGAGAGAAAGAAAGAAGCAAGAAGGCAAGAGAAAGAAGGATAGAAAGCATAAAGACAAGGAAGGAAGGAAGGAAGGAAGGAAGGAAGAAAGAAAGAAAGAAAGAAAGAAAGAAAGAAAGAAAGAAAGAAAGAAAGAAAGAAAGAAAGAAAGAAAGAAAGAAAGAAAGAAAGAAAGAAAGAAAGAAAGAAAGAAAGAAAGAAAGAAAGAAAGAAAGAAAGAAAGAAAGAAAGAAAGAAAGAAATGAAAATAGGGCTAGATGAAAAGAAGGAAATGGAGAGCAGAAATAAAAGCAGGAAGAAAGAAGAAAAGGAAAGAAAGAAGAAAAGGGCAGGAAGATGAAAGGAAGGAAACAAAGGGGGAGAAAGGGGGGGAAGAAATGAAGGGTATAAAAGGAAGCATGAAGAAAAAGAGCAGGAAGGAAAGCACGGAATGAAGAAAGGAGAAAGTGGGAAGAACAAAAGGAGGAAGGCAGGAAGGAAAACCTGAATAAAGGATAAAAACAAGGAAATTAAGGGCAGGAAGGAAGAAGAGAAGCAAAAAAGAAAAGATAAAAAGAACAAGGGAAATTGAGGAAGAATGAAAGCCAGTAGGGAGGCATTACAGAATATAAAAAGAAAGCAATAAATAAATAAATAAATACAGAAAAGAAAGAGGGAAGAAAACAAAAGACAATGAAGAACGTGATAGGTCTATTGTGTGTGTGGTTAAGGAGAGGACTGCACTGCCTCTTAACAGAGATCAGGCCTCTATGTGCAGGCTGAGCAGGAGGTATGTGACTGAGAGCCAGAGTGAGGAAAGAAAGACCAGGACTGGATGTGTGCACTGCTCATCTCTCTAACTGTGGTTCAGTAATGAGGCAGCACCAGTGCTCAGCGCTGTACAGACTGTGCCATGCGTTCAACGTCGTGCTGAGAACATGACGCACTGCGGGCGATTCGGGCTGTGCTGCGGCGCCTCTGCCCGGCGTCCAAGTGTGTGGCACCCTGCGGTCCTGAGACTGCCAACTCTGCTCTCTTCCGCATAGGACTTTGAGGCTTCTGGCCCTCATTAGAGGGTGAGCAGGTGTCCTTTGATATACAACAATGCCTTTTGAATCCCACTCTACCTTTGACCCTTCTCATGCCTTTGGCAACCAGCCTTCCGGCTTTTAACTATTTATGACAAGTCTCATTGCACTTTTTTTCCTGATCAAAGGACACTTTAGTTTTCTTTCCCTCTTTAATGTACCTCCCATTTCCCTCCTCTCGTTAAGTCTGTAGACCTTACGATAAGTCCTCACTTCGCACATTTCCTACGCAGTTCGGCTACTTGCACTAAAGCAAAGTAGACGGAAGTAAGGGAACAAACGAAAACAAAGGATTCCCAAGGTTGTCTTTCATTGTGGTGAGCTTTTTTCCTCCAGGGTATTGTGTTGTTATTCCTCAGTCTGTCCTCCCTCACTGGTGCAAGTCTCTCTGAGCTGGAAGAGGATATAAAGGCTTCTGACTTATCCCTCAGGTAAGTCCCTGTCCTGAGGGTCAACCCTGTGCCACCCTTTGAAGCTTGTCGTAATTAAAATAAAATAAGAGTGTTTTTTCTAGTTAGTCAACGTGATATGGGTTATACAACCTGTTTTGCTTTTGCAAGGGATAGGTTGTGTGGGACTTGAGATTATGTGTAGGGAACTGGTTGGATTGTTGACTTGGATGTTTTGGACCAAAATTGAGCTCGGTGGTTGGGGGGAAAGGCTTGCTGAAGCTAAAATGAAAAGATGTTTCAGAGTTGGGGCAAGTAATTATATTTTCAGAATAAAGATGATGAAAACCAGCATTCCTTGTTAGTACTTTGAAATAATGTGCACCAATGACTCATGGACAGCAATATTGGGAAAATGCATTAAGAAAGTCAGTTAGGGCTATTTTGACTATTTTCACATAAATCAGTGAATAGAGGATATGGATTGAGGTATTATTTTCCTATCTGTCTTTCAGCATTTATATAATGTGGATTAATGTTTAGGCTTTCACATGTTCATAGTATTTTGTGGATTGTGAAATGTCAAAAATCTGTTTCATCCCTGAATGTTAACACTGGTTTCGCCCCAGCAGTCTTAGTGATCAAAAGAGACACAGAGTTTCCCGCAGGTCTTCCTGATTAAAATGCATGCGTGACTGCATGACATTTCAGACCTAAAGAGATGCTCTTTCCCCATCGCCTTCATCTTCCACATAAGTTTAGCTTGCAACTTTATCTAATGAATGCTGGAGCTTGTAATATGGGCTTCAAGTTGCATTACTTATTTCGATCTGTTCCTCACATGAAGTGCACAACTTGAATGGACTACTTTCACGGTTCTTTAGCATCCTTTTTTTGAAGCCTGAAAGCATTAGTCTCTATTTGTTATAATTGCATGGAAATGAGAAGCAAATAAAGCTATAAGGGTTTAGAGTGACATAAAGTAAATAATAATTGAATGTTCAGTTTTGGGTTGAACTATTTATTCCTTTAAAGCCTCTAACAAGTAGAAGTCAGACTTCACCTTCAAAACAGTTTCAGTCCTTCAGGGAATGCTGTCATACTTCTGAACTCGTTGTAACTTTTTGTTTTCAAGAAGAAAGGTCTATAGTTCTGTGAGGAATGACATAGGTGGAGATCTAATGTGACTCAAACATTTCGGTAAAGGTGAGCTAATGTTTTGATCTGGATTTTCAAGAGGTCATGGAAGAATTTTGATGTAATTCTGTTTTAGTATTGTCTGTTAGGCATTTGGTCATTATTCTTGAATTAGAAAACCTCATGAGATTTTATAAAATTAAGTCCACTAGATCCTCACTAAGAGGCAAACTCTTGGAAAATCAAGTCCATGGTGGTACAAGCTGTCTAAAACAAATTTTCATATGTCATTCCAAACCTCTGTCAAGCTACCTAATGGCTCATTTTCACAGAGCGGTACAGGACAGTACAGTACAGTTCAGCACGATTCGGGACGGTAAACCCAGATCCGGCTTG
This sequence comes from Scardinius erythrophthalmus, assembly GCF_964197995.2. Classification (NCBI taxonomy): domain Eukaryota; kingdom Metazoa; phylum Chordata; class Actinopteri; order Cypriniformes; family Leuciscidae; genus Scardinius; species Scardinius erythrophthalmus. The sequence goes on along the minus strand of NC_138228.1, from coordinate 21,349,042 downwards.
CATTTCCACCGTCAACAGTACCCTTTATTTGATAGGCATGGTGTAGCAATCAACGTCATTTTCAAGTGAAGAAGAAAGCGACACAGTAATCAACAATGGAGGACATACAGCAGATCTTGTTCTTGCTTCTCGGCATGTAGCTGTTTGTCAAAAAGAAGACAACCGCCGACATTAGGCGTTTCTCAATACCAAGTACGCAAAGTTCGGACTTGCCAAGTTTGAGACGGGGAGAAAACTTGCCAAGTTTTCCATCTGCAAATGGAACAACAGCGTTCTTGATAGTGTCACTCAGCTCGCTCTGGCTAGTCCGGTTATCTCTGAATGTATATTTTAGGCCACAATAAAACAAAATGTGTTATAAAACACCACTCTGCCTCTTTTAATTTTCATTTAAAAAATCTTTAAAGGTGCATTAAGCAAGATTCTGAGTTTTTGCAGAACTATGCCACCTCTGGTGGCAAGCGAAACTGCAGCCAGAGATGTGCACGCTCACGGACAAAAGTTTTATTTTTCTTACGTGGAGTTTGCGTTGGTGTTTGAAATGAACTACAAGCAGGTCTCTTACAATCCATCTTCTACGGAGAATGCCGGCGAATACACAAACCTGCCAGACATAGCTATGTGAACGTGCCGTGAACGCGCATGACATCACGCCCAGTCTAAAATTCCGGCCCGAATCCCTCTTATTTATTTTACTTTACAGGATTATAGAGACAATCTCAGTGATCAGAGAAGGGCTCATTCAGCCCATCAGGCAATTGTTTAAGCATGTATGGGTTAGAAAACGGGTATTTTTAACATGAAAAGTTGCTTAATGCACCTTTAACATAATAGCCACACAAATGTGGTTCAGGCAGCGCGCACATTGATTATCTTCACAGCATGTATATTTATAACAAAATGAAATATAAAACACAACCCTGTTATAATATAAAGTTAATAAACTTCACTTTTCCTTCAGCCAAAACAATCTGCCCGGGAACAAATTATAGATTCATAAGACCAAAGATCGGCAATTAGATATACACAAGACAAATTCTATATCATGTTTAACCACAGAGACATCAGAGCAAGCGGCACACATCAGAAGGACTAGCCGAGGTAAGACTGTTCCAGGCCAGGTACATGAGCGCTGAGCGCCCGTTGATCGCCTAGATCTCACAGCTCTTAAAACGGCAGACACAATTTTCAAATAGGCGCTATCTTTATAAATAAACCACTGGTTTAACTACTACATTCTCACCTAAAAACTCTTAAAACTACATTTTGTGACACAATAACAGTTTCAATTTCAACTGTATTAAAAAATGGCACCTCTTGTATTATCATTCCCCTTGTAGTCAACCAATCAATGCTCTGCAGTTAGTCTAGCTCCACCCTTTAGTACCGGACTACTGTGCTAGGTACCCCAACGGAAGGGGGTAAAAAGTGGTACGGGGATTAACAAGATAACTAACTGCCTTTCCTAGACATTGTGTTATGTGAGAGAGAATGTCATCAGGTAGGTGGAATATTAAATGGATGTTTACAAGAAGCTAAAGTACAGACCATTGCCTGCTTTGTGATTGTAAGGAAGAGAAGATGGGTGTGACGAGAACATCCACCATAGATCAGAGAACTACAGCTTTTATAAGATCCTTAGAATAGCACTCTTCAACCCACCAGACTCATACAGCTTTACCTCCAGGAAAGAAACTCACACTGTGAGCTTTAGCTGTAGCCTAATCATATTGAGCATGTGGTGCACCCTGTTATTTCCAGTCCTCTTTCAATAGAAGTAGCAAATAAGAGCACTTTATTATTAATATGTTTTTTATTTTATTTTTTTGCAGGCCACAACTGACAATGACAGCTGATGACTGCTTTCTTGGTATGCATCTCATCGCTTTGATGCTAATTTTAATTGCTATGTGAATAACATGCAAAGTTAGCGTAATGTCTAATCATGCGCTCTCTTTGAGTCTCCGTGTTGCTGAGGTGCTTCTCTGTTTCAACGTGACCAGCACTCTAACAACACTGGAGCAATTAACACTTCAAGCCAATAACAATGCTAATGCGCAGACCTGTGACCTCCCATTATTTAACTTAAGAAATTTACTGATGTCACCAGGGCCGCAAATGTAAAAGCTGTCTATGCTATTTATTGGTTTAAAAGACCTTTGAAAATTGTAACTTAGGAAAACACTAAGATGGCACTTCTGACATTTAACAAACATTAGACTATTGTTTTTTTTCTACTGATGTGTGTGCTCAGTACTGCACCCAATGTAAGGGGAAAATGGCACATTGTATAATGCTTCATTGTGGGTCTTAGGGACCTGCACCCTACAATATTAAGAAGACAATATTTTCTTATGTTTCTCTATGCTGATCAATAAAAGGGCATCATTACCAAAGCAGATAATGGACCACATTTGAGCAGAGATTGTGCCTTCAAAACAACAGTCCGTTTGTTCTTCTGTAAGTTTTCAGGAACATTGTAGTAACTGCTTCCATTAAAAAATTACCAACACTTCTTAACGATTTTGCTGTAAATGGGACTACAGAATAATAGTTGGCATGTCTACAACATGAAGAGGAGAGTAATTTAGCTGTCACTCATGTAAACCCCTTGCCCTCTCTCTGTTAGTTGCTTCAGTTAAACATGCTCTGCTAGTGAATGGGGCAAGGGGTGTTTAAAAATAGTTTTGATGATTTAATAACAGTTTTAATAGAGTTATCTGTCTGATGGATCTTTTAATATGGGCTTTTGACAGAGTTATTATCAGGAAGGAAACTGAGAGATATTTCTCAGAGGTCCCACAAGGGTCCTTAATTGACACAGTGTCTCTCTTCCCTTTTTTTTTTTTTTTTTTTTACACATCTAATTGCCACCTCTGCCCTTAATGTCATTCTCTTCTCTTCTCTTCTCTTCTCTTCTCTTCTCTTCTCTTCTCTTCTCTTCTCTTCTCTTCTCTTCTCTTCTCTTCTCTTCTCTTCTCTTCTCTTCTCTTCTCTTCTCTTCTCTTCTCATGAGATGTAGGAGAGTGGTGGGAAAGAATGAACGTCTTAGACTGTCCACTTATATTTCTTCTTTTTTTTTTCTTTTTCTTTCTTTCCTTGATATTTTTATTGGTTATTTAAATATTGTGCATTCATTTATTTAATTATTAATCATGTTTTCGTTGTTTTTGGAACTAGGTGTGAGGATGGTGTCACTCCCAGGTGACCGTGTGCTATCTCTTTCACTCCGCCATGGAGTCAGGTGTGTTCCGGAGCAGGGAGTTACGGTGGAGAGTGTGCTGTTAGCAGTAGGTAAACAGGTCGGTTGTGAAAATATAGCCTCTGCATCAAGGATGAAAAAAGCAATAGTTCTTTTTCTTACAGTTTTTCTGAAATGCTAAAACACTAAACCCCATTCTCTGAACCAAATTCTCAATAGCCTAAACCAATTGGTCGAATAAATCACTCTTTCTGTAAAACATTAAACAAGTTCAGGTAGTTAAAACACGGTTTGCAAATCTCATGCACTCTTTTTTTCAAAACTCTGAACACATTTTCACTCACTAAAACATATTTCGCACTGTGATACACTTAAGTTTCAAAACACTAAACACATGCAGGCAAAAGTTAAACACAACTACAACACAGTTGTCATCGTTTACACACAACGACTCAAAATTGTTCACACTTATTGTGTGGTCAAACCAACAGTACATAATCCATAAAGTCAGTTCAGAGTCCCAAAATTGACTCGCACTGAAATGTTGATACCAACAATGGATGAAAACAATATAAGAGGGAGAGAAGGACTAGTATGTGTGTAAGAGGTGGTTAACACTAGAAGTGCCAGAATTCCATAACTACTAGAACTGCTGCAAGCGGTCATTTTGACTGCTATATTCCAAACTCTATATCTTTAATGATAAATACCCAATTGAGAGATTAATGCATTCATTGTATTAATATGTATTTTAAAAACAAAACACCAAACTGTACATTTAAACAAGTTTAATTATACATTTATAAATAAATAATCAGTAGATGTCCTGAACAAAATGACGGAGTAGCCTATGTTTTCATGTTTACACTGTTCGATCATGCCCGCCGACACACACACACACACACACACACACACACACACACACACACACACACACACACACACACACACACCAACCATATTCCAGCATTGCAATCTTGACACAATAAAATATAATAATAAAATAGTCAGCCTAACATATAAAAATTCCACTGCTCTGTTTGTAGCCTAGTACAATTCGTACCATTTTGCGCATGTGAAGAGGATGATTTTTTCCGTCGATATTGGAACGTGAGTGAAGTACAAAGCCTATAATAAAGAATAGTTTACCATCCAAATACATCGCAAATGTTGAAACATTTTGATTCTAATTAGAAAGTTACGTGAGCCTAACGCCGCTTACTTTCACTTTCGCTTATAAAGTATTTCATTTTGGCTTGTTTATAGTTATTTTTTCATTCTTGTTCTGTTCTGAATATCATTACATTTAAATGATTTGTTGTTGAATATGTTTAGTGTATTTTTAACCACATTTTATTGATGTGTATATTGGTATAGCCTATAATAATACCGCGAAATTCCGTGCGGTCAATATGACCGTCTATGGCCGAAATAGGTAAATATGTTCATTTGTTTTTTTGCCTTATGTGTCATTTATATGAAAAACATTTTAAATGAAAATACAGACACTTTTAGGAAAAGTCAGGTACCAGCAGGATTGTATTTATTTTTTCAACAAAGTTATTGCAGATATAAAATTCAAAACGGTCAAAATGACCGTCATGGCAGTTATAGTGTTAACAAGGAGGAAGAGGATGAGAAAGAGCAGGTGTGGAGAATGTTGTCAAGGCTGGATCTGGCTTTAGGGTGTTTCCCTTTACCTGCAGAGACGACATTGTCTGTGATGTGGACAAAGTCCTCAGTCTGAACCCAACATGAAGACATGATGCTGAAACAGAATATGGGCCCTATCTTACACCCGGCGCAATGCAGCGCCAAGCGCGACGCAAGTGTTTTTTGCTAATTTCAGTCCATCGCAGTTATCATTTTCATGCCATGCGCCACGTTGTTTAAATAGAAAAAAATTTTGCGCCCATTTGTGTGCCCATGGGCGTGCTGGTCTGAAAACGAGGTGTGTTCTGGCGCAGTGTTGGCGTGTTGCTATTTTGAGGCAACAGAAATAGACTGCGCCATTGACCAACTGAAACCTGGTCTAAAGTCAATGGCGCAATATTTTTTTGTTATTTAATGAGCGCATTAGTAATGTGCACCTATAGGCGGGACACACAGGGACGCACACAAACATGCCAGATATTTAAAATAAAAGGATTACAATATAAAAGATTATTATTGTGTACATAAAGATATGGTGGAATCCAGCTTGTCCCGTCATGTAAATTGCGAATCTTCCATGGTGCGAGCGCAACTGGCATTTAAAGGAAATGGGAGATGAGACTCTGATTGGTTTAACGCACGTAAATCCCAAAACACACCCATTACTCATTTACCATTGCTCGTTAAAATAGGGCCCTAAATCTCTCTCATCGACCTTGATTCTGCAATTGCACAACTCTTCTGAGTGACTGTAACATGCTTTTCATTTAGAGCATTTTTAGCTTTTCATATTTTACTGTAACCTTTTTGGCTTTTGCAGTTGGGTCACTGTATTTTCACAGTATGCAAGTGCAAGTATACAGACATTCAATACTATACAATATTCAGTACAATACTATACTTGCAGTGCATACAGTATACAATGTATTCACCTTTCTACGGTAAGTTGTCATTACTATACTTTTTTACATAACTGCAAAATTTACTTTGTTACAATATACTTTTTTTCTGTAACTGCATGCTTTGGGTTCTGTGTTCTCCATTTTTTTGAGAAAAAAGTGTAGGTTTTGCATTAGGTCAAAGGGTAGGGGAAAGGGTTACCAGTTTTACCAGGAGGGTAAAAATTGGAGAGTAAAGGTCTCAAAGTTTTAGGAGTCTTTTTAGGTAACTCTAGGTCTCAAGGAAAAAAAATGTGAGGGACTGTTGGAAAAGCTTGAGGCACGATTGTCTTGGTGGAATTGGCATTTGCCACAGTTATCTTACTAAGTTAGAGTTTTGGCTGTGAATAACCTTGCTGCCTCTACTTTGTGCCACAGGTTAATGGTAATTGAGCCACCAGGAAGTATAGTCACCAGAATACAAAAAAGAATTATGGATCCTGTCTTCTGTTTGGATCTGGCCACAAGACCTTGTCAACATCACAGGCGATGTCCTCGCGGGCTAGGCATCGGGAAAAATATCGCCTTGTGTCCACCCTTGGATTGATCCCACCTCAATGTCTCTGCATGCCTCTTCCATTGCTTGCAGAAGAGTCATGCGAGTGTGTGGTTGCCAATCATATACTGTCCACCGCCACGCTGAAAAGAATTCCTCGATTGCATTTAGAAAGGGGCTGTAAGGTGGCAGGTATAAAAGTGTGAAATGGTTATGGTTGTTGAACCAATCTCGGACCAGAGCAGCCCGGTGGAAACTAACATTACCCCAGATGACAACAAACCTGGGCTGCTCTGGTCTGTCCTGCACAACTGCATGTTGTGCATTTAGAAATGCAATGATCTGTCCTGTATTGTAGGAACCTAGAGTGGCATGGTGATGCAGGACTCCTTGGACACTAATTGCAACACACAAGGTGATATTTCCCCCACGCTGCCCAGGGACATTTACAACAGCCCTTTGTCCAACTATGTTATGGCCCCGATGCCTGGTTTTCGCCAGATTGAAGCCTGCATCATCCACGTAAATGAACTCATGTGGCAGTTTGGCGGCATCAAAATCCAGAACTGTCTGTAACAGAAAATATTGAATAGTGTTACTTAAAACACATACAGTAACTCCAATGTCTATATTTTCACACAAGTAGGGGCTGGGTTGGGTCAGTATAGACAAAAACTACCAGCTACAGGCAGGGCAGGTGGCAGCATAAACCCTCATTCCCACATCACAATATTTAGTATGTAAAGTAAAGTGACACATCCCTGCACATAACCATGGTGCAGATCCTTGACCCTGATACTGTTCCTCTCAAATGGCACCCTGTATAGCTGCTTCATTCTGAAGTTATGTTTCTGTAGGATGCGACTTAGTGTAGAAATGCTGACCCTGTTGATATTGTTGAATACATTTCTATTTGCAATTATGCGTTGTTGCAACTCACGAAGTCGGATTGCATTATTTTCTCGCACCATTTCAATGATTGCAAGCTCTTGTTGTTGAGTGAAGAGCCGTTCCCTTCCACCTTGAGGAGGTCGTCCAACCATTCTGCCACCACAAGATGTTATTGTTTAGGTTCTTTTTCACATACTGTACTTTCAAACTGTACACAGTACTAGTATAGTACAGTTAGTACAGTATGATACAGAATCATGTGACACATACAGTAGGTACAGTCTGGAGTAGAAACTTGAAGATATACCTGTTCTCCAGTCGGAATGTCCTTATTATTGATGCTACTGTGTAGCAACTGAGGTGGACTCTTTGCCCAGCCTCCCTCAAGGACAGGCCATGATTTATCACATGATCCACCAGAGTAGCCCTGATGTCATCTGATACACGTCTTTGTCCTCGTCCTCTTCCTTGTCCGACTCCTGTCTCTCTTTGTCCTCCTCTTACTCTGACTCTCATTGCCTCCATGCTTGCAAAGTTCTCAAAATGGCTTACCTGAGGCCTTTTTGTAGTGCTAAGGCTCAGACCGATTGGTGTTCTGTTTTCTGTGCAAGTGTTTTCAGGTGTGTATGTAAGTACCTACAATAGCCAGATGAGTTTTGCATTTTGAACAGTGTTTTTTCCAATGATAACAGATAACAAGAAAACGTGTGTAGTGTTTCGCAATAAGTGTGTTACAGAATTGCAAACAAAGTGCAAAGTTGACAATGTGTTTAAGCTATGGTTACACTGTTTAAGGTATGCTACAAGAAGTTTAGGTATTGATGTCAGATACAGTACAGAAATAAGGAGAGTAGATTCCAATTGCAAGAAAACGTACTCGGTTACTAACGTAACCTCGGTTCTCTCTAGAAGAGGGAACGAGTACTGCGTTTTATCAAAACGCTACGGGAAAAGTCTCTTTTCACGAAACACTGAAGCAAAAAATTATCCTTTAATTTTCATATATGTAAAACGCGTTGCGGCAGCAGCAGACAGCTATGGCGAGACGGCTTGCTCGCTCATTGGCTGCTCTGCGGCAACTGCTTAAGCCTATCGAGCGAGGCCTGGGATGACATCAGGCCAATGAGGGCGCTTCGCGCCCTCCTCGCCACTTCCCGCCGAAACGGGCGTGGCTTACCTCTATAAAAGGAGCTCGAGAAGGCTGACTCACTTGATTTTGATCGCCGAAGCGAACCAGAGTGAACCGTACGCACGGCAGAGAACGCAGTACTCGTTCCCTCTTCTAGAGAGAACCGAGGTTACGTTAGTAACCGAGTACGTTCTCTTACGAGAGTCCTCTCGTACTGCGTTTTATCAAAACGCTACGGGAACCCCTTGCAAAACGCCGTGCGTGCTGGGATAAAAAAACACTGATCACCGGAAGCTTTTTCAGGCATACAGTGCATAATCACCAGATTGACTCACACAGAGTCAGGGAATAAGGGTGAGAGCCTTAACTCCCTAAACTTTAGCGTCGTAGAATAAACATGTCCACAGACGCAAGTATAATCATCACATAGACAGGGTAGGGAACCTGAACTAATGCGGAAAATGTGGGTCTTACACAGTTCTGCCCAAGATAGTCGGTAGTGCATAGCGCATGAGTTTCAGCGGTCTGACTAGACGGCCGAACAGATTACACCGACAAAAGCTTAGCCTGCAAGGCGGGAACCTCTAGGTTATAAAACCTGATAAATGTAGACGGCGAGGCCCAACCTGCCGCCGTACATATATCCTGTAGGGAAATCCCGCTGGACCAAGCCCACGAAGAAGCAACGCTTCTCGTAGAGTGCGCTCTGACTCCCAACGGGCATGGAATGCCCTTGGCAGTATAAGCCAGCGCTATGGCGTCAACTATCCATCTGGATAGACTTTGTTTCGAAACAGCCATTCCTTTGGAACGTCCGCTGAACGAGACAAAGAGCTGCTCTGTCTGTCTGAAGACAGCAGAGTGGGACATATAAGCTCTTAAAGCCCTAACAGGGCAAAGAAAACTCGAGTCCCCTTCCTCACTCGATGCCGGCAGGGCAGCCAGGGATATGACCTGAGCCCGAAAAGGCGTGTTGAGGGATTTCGGCACATAGCCATGCTTAGGTTTGAGTATGACTTTAGAGTCATTAGGACCAAACTCCAAGCACGCCGGGCTCACAGAGAGCGCGTGCAGGTCGCCTATGCGCTTCACTGAAGCGAGAGCCATCAAAAACACTGTTTTGAAAGACAAATGTTTGAGGCTAATAGACTGGATAGGCTCGAAAGGGGCACCTTTCATGGCCGCTAGGACCGTAGAAAGGTCCCACAAAGGAACTGAAGGAGGTCTGGGCGGATTCAGTCTCCTAGCTCCCCTGAGGAAGCGGATGACTAAATCATTCCTTCCCAGCGACTGACCCAGCGTTGAACCAAAGAACGCTGAAATAGCCGCCACATACACTTTGAGCGTGGAAGGGGATCTGCCCTTATCCAACAGCTCTTGTAGGAAGGAGAGAACCTCCGTTACCTCACATTCGAGGGGTGAAATGCTCCGAGCTGTACACCAGCCGGAGAAAACCGACCACTTCGAAGCATAAAGCCGCCGTGTCGACGGTGCTCTAGCCTGAGTGATGGTATTCACGACTCCCTCTGTGAGACCAACGGGTATCCGTTGAGCACCCACACATGAAGGGACCACAGTTCCGGGTGTGGGTGCCAAATCGAGCCCCCGGCCTGCGAGAGGAGATCTCTCCTCAACGGCAGTGGCCATGGAGCGATATCTGCCAACTGCATCAGAACTGGGAACCATATCTGGTTCTCCCAGAACGGAGCTACAAGCAGGACTGGGCATTTCGTTTCCCTGACCCGTTCCAGCACCTGTGGCAGGAGGGAGACGGGGGGAAAAGCGTTTAACGGGCAGCGCAGCCACCTCCGGGACAGCGCGCTGTCGGTCTTTGAAAAGAACGCGGGGCAGTGCGCGTTTTCGCGGGACGCGAAAAGGTCCATCTCCGCTCTGCCGAATCTCTCCCACAACAGCCGGACTGTTTGTGGGTGTAGAGACCATTCGCCCGGGGGAACATTGTTCCTGGACAGTCTGTCTGGGCCCACATTCTGAAGCCCAGGTACATGCACTGCTCTCAGCGAGCGTAAGTTGTGCTGAGCCCATAATAGGAGGCGTTTCGCCAGCCTGTACAGGGATATGGATTTCAGACCGCCCTGGCGATTTATGTAGGACACCACAGCCATGTTGTCCGAACGGACTATGACGTGTTCGTCCTTGATGCGGGGACAAAAACGCGTCATCGCGTTGTGCACTGCCAGCATTTCTAGGCAGTTTATGTGTAGGAGCTTTTCTCGTTCCGACCACAGGCCGAAGAACGGTCTGCCCTCGAGCAGAGCTCCCCATCCCGAGGTGGATGCGTCTGTCGACACCATCCTCACTCTCGAGGAAGTCCCCAGGCTTACACCTGATTGGTACCAGTCGTCCGCCGTCCAAGGCGCCAGGGCTGAAACACAGCTCTGATCGACCTTGAGGCGTAATCGACCGGTCGCCCACGCTCTGCGCGGTACCCGCGTTTTCAACCAGAACTGCAGCGGGCGCATGCGGAGCAAGCCCAGCCGGAGAACTGACGATGCTGAAGCCATGAGACCGAGCATCTTTTGAAACTTCCTGAGCGGGGTGACAGCGCCGCGGCGGAAAGACCTCGCCGCGCGCTGAATGATCAACACGCGCTGTGGTGACAGCCGCGCTGTCATAGACTGTGAGTCTAGAACAACGCCCAGAAACAAAATCGTTTGACTGGGGTTCAATGAACTCTTTGTCCAGTTGACTGTGATACCAAGATTCTCGAGGTGATCGAGTAAAATGGTTCTGTGCTCCACGAGCTGTGATCGTGATTGAGCTAGGATCAACCAGTCGTCCAAATAGTTCAGCACTCGCATGCCTCTGAGTCTGAGAGGAGCGAGCGCTGCGTCCATGCATTTCGTAAATGTACGGGGTGCTAGGGACAAGCCGAATGGCAGGACTGTATACTGGTATGTCTGACCCTCGAAGGCGAATCTCAAGTATCGCCTGTGGTGTGACGCTATTTGTATTTGAAAATACGCGTCCTTCAGATCTATTGACATGAACCAGTCTTCTCGGCGAACATGCGCGAGAATTTTGCTGGTTGTGAGCATTTTGAAACTGCGTTTCACCAATACTCTGTTCAACCGTCTTAGATCCAGTATGGGTCTGATACCGCCGTCCTTTTTGGGGACTAGAAAGTATCTGCTGTACAGTCCCCCTTCGCTTAGAGCTGGGGGAACGCGCTCTATCGCCCCTTTGCTTATCAGTTTTGATATTTCGGCTCGAAGTAGGTGAGCTACTTCCAACGAGACCGTAGTTTCGACGCGCGCTATGAAGCGGGGAGGGCGTCGACAAAACTGTAGCGAGAAGCCTCTCTTTATAATGCCTAGCACCCAGTCCGAAACCCCTGGGAGCGCTGCCCATGCTTCTGCATGGCTGGCTAGGGGCTGGATACGGAGCGCGCTCTGATCGCCGTGCGACAGAGGTGCTTCGGGGGATACAAACATAGGCGTTATGCCTGTGGCATTTGAGGCGGGGCGCGCGCTTAATACAGCGGGCGAGACGCTCGTCCTCGACCTTACTACAGTGCTTAGCTGAGTGAGGGAGGACTGAGAAAGTCTCATAGGACCCATGTGAGCGAGTAGATGTGGGCTGGGAGCGGGCACATTTACTGCTTTGGGCGCGGCGTCTGCCTGAGCAGAGCGCGCGCTCACAGTTCTCGTTTTTACAGAGAGCCTGTGATGTGTTAGACATAGTGTTCGTGGGCACTGGGAAGTGGGCACTCTCACTATGCTGGAAGCGCAACCGACCTGAGTCGATTTTATGTGCGCGGGCCCTACGTGTAGGGCTGTGCTTATGTGTAGTGATGGGCACTGAGGAGTGGGCATCGAGACTACATTTATAGCACCATCGGCCGTGGCCGGGACACCAGAAAATACACTCTTTTTGAGATTTATCTGGGTAGCCGTGAGAACGGCTTTTGTGTGCAGGCAAGCGGGCGGCAGTGCAGGCTTGCTCTCTGCAGAAAACACTGGAACAGTCGCAAACCTTGGGACTGAAACAGCGGGGCGCTTGGGTGGGAGGCCGGCCGCAACGGGACTCACACACCTGCGCTTTCCCAGGCTTGCTAGGACTTCTTCGGCACTTCCGGTTTTACCACAACCCTCGATCGCGGCCCGCGCGAAGAGGGGCGCCGGGCGCTGGACCGAGAGCGGGGCCTCGAGCTGCGCTGTTGTGGCTGCTGCGAAGAGGCGGCCGAAGGCGGGGGCTGAGGCTGAGAGCTCCGCGGAGTCCGTTTGTCACGAACCGCTGCAGAACCGGAGCGCTTCGGCAGGAAGTGCTTGAAGGCTTGAGACGCTTTCTGGGCCTCGGTAAATCTCTCCACGAACTCGGAGAGAGAAGAACCAAAAAGGCCGGTGGAAGACAGCGGGGCATCGAGAAACGCAGTGCGCTCGGAATCGGCCATCTCCGTGAGCGTCAGCCATAAGTGCCTCTCAGCGACAGTGGCGGAAGCCATACACCGTCCCATGGCTTGTGCGGCGGCTTTAGTAGCTCGGAGCGTGAGATCTGAAGCGCTCCTTAAATCCGCGATGCAGATAGCGTCAGGTCCCATCTCGTCCAGCTTACGGAGGAGATCACCCTGGTAAATCTGCAGCGTAGCCATGGTGTGTAGCGATGACGCGGCCTGCCCAGCGGCGGAGAAGATTCGCGCGAGCAGCGTCGACGTCATGCGGCAGGCTTTGGAAGGCAACACCGGTTTAGTCCGCCGTCCAGCAGAGGGCGGGCAAAGGTGGGTCGCTATCGCCTGTTCCACCGGCGGAAGAGAGAGGTAGCCTCGGTCACTGGCATTATCCAGAGAGGAAAATGCGGGTGACACAGATGAGCGCGTCCGCGCAGAGTAGGGCGCGTTCCAAGCCTTCGCAACTTCTTCATGTAACTCAGGAAGAAAAGGAGCGGGCTTAGATTCCGGAGAAGTGCGCTCACCAGGGAGGAAGCTACCATCCAGCCGGGTTCGAGAGGGGGGCTCCGGTGCAGACCACTCGAGGCCGAGGCTCGCCGCGGCCAGCGCGAGTACCCGCATGAGCTCCGTCTCTATGTTGGCTCTCGTTGAGGGCTTGCGGGCAGGAGGCGCGAGATCCTCAAAGCTCGCCCAATCCTTGCTGCCTGAAGCTAGCAGAGAGCAGGAATCCTTCTCCCCCGACGCGGCCTCTGAACCGACTTCCTCTGATGAAGCGGCGGCAGACTGCGGGCGCTGGGCATCAGGAAGTGATTCGAGAGAGGCCGGTGAAGCTGGCGGGCGAACCGGCGAGCTTCGTCGGGCTGGAGCGGGTTCCGGGACCCGCTGCGAGCGGCGCTGCGAGCGGCGCTTCTTACGGCGCGGCATCGCGGCGGTGAATGCAGGCTTGGAAAAGGATGCCAGGCGAGTCCTCAGAGTCACCATCGGCAAAAGCTCGCAGTGAGGGCATCCGCCGTCAGCGAGCGCGAGCGCTGCATGGTCCTCACCCAGGCAGGAAACACAGATGACGTGCTTGTCTCCCTCGGTGAGTGGGGCTCGGCACGAGCCGCAGGAAGGCATCTTTAAAAAGACGCAGCTCTTTTAGGGGTGAGTGTTGCGGAGAACACACACACACAGAAAAGCAATAGTATGAAAGGATATAGGCGTCGGAAAGCGCAGCAGGTACGGCTGTAGAAGGCGGCGTTGGCCAGCGGCTTCGAGGGCTCGTCCCGCTGATGTGCTTGCTTCAACGACGCTGCTTCCGTGAAGAGATTAAAATCAAGTGAGTCAGCCTTCTCGAGCTCCTTTTATAGAGGTAAGCCACGCCCGTTTCGGCGGGAAGTGGCGAGGAGGGCACGAAGCGCCCTCATTGGCCTGATGTCATCCCAGGCCTCGCTCGATAGGCTTAAGCAGTTGCCGCAGAGCAGCCAATGAGCGAGCAAGCCGTCTCGCCATAGCTGTCTGCTGCTGCCGCAACGCGTTTTACATATATGAAAATTAAAGGATAATTTTTTGCTTCAGTGTTTCGTGAAAAGAGACTTTTCCCGTAGCGTTTTGATAAAACGCAGTACGAGAGGACTCTCGTAAGAGAACAGCAGTTTATTATGAACAGGAAGAGCTGAGATGCTGGTCAGCGAAGAAGGACAGAGCATATGAGACACTGGCAATGCAGAGACGCAATGGGCAGAAAGTATCCAGGCAGAATCCAGTCAGTTCGCGGGAGATCCGGGAACGCGAACCACTCGAATGGGAAACCAGTAAAACAGTAGATAACGGGTGCTCAAGGTCCAATGACGCCTCACAACCATCTGATAAAGACATGACGAAATCACAGACAATAAATAGGGTGCACGATGAGGATCAGCTGGCGCTGATTAGCCGTGATAACGAGCCATGCCCACAACACTAATACACACAACACTTACACACGGCGAGGGCGAGACAGTGAACCCATAAACTGTGACAATTGAGACTTTGGTCTAAGCATTCGGTTTTAGTGTGTAAGCAATGGGCAAAAACTGTAGCAAGCAGTACTCCAGTATCATGTAGTGTTACAAGCATGGACAAAGACATTCAGTACTAAAAAGAGACTTTCTAAATACGGTGTTATGGAAGAGCCCATTCTCTACAATTCAGTGATTCAAGGTGTGCTGATATCTTCAAAAAGTGTGCAAACTAATATGTTGATGAACAAGTGCACAAAATTACGGGATCTGATGAACCATAATGGTTGTAAGTCTCTGGAGGAGGTAATGGAATTAACTGAATTATGGTCTACAGTAAATGTTTGGCATCAAGATTTTTAGAAGAAGTTCAAACTTCATTGCCAGTACATTATAGACATGTGATTCAGAAGAATACAGATTGTCATTATTAATCAAAAACTGTCAATCTTTCCTCTTTATGAGTCTGAAAAATTGCAAGATGACTTATTAATAGGCACCTGAGAATCTTGAGATATAGACACTTACAGAAATACTTAAGAAAGTGTTATACACAGCTTGTGTTAAAACTGTTCAACTAAAAAAGCAGCAACCATTGAGGTGGACAAGGTGATTCCAGATGAATTTCCCTTTACGATCCTGTACAAGTCTCCATTAGAGAAGTGAACCGCATACCTGAAATGGAGAATCATTAACAGGGCAATACCTACAAACAGATATGTGGCTCTCCTTAATCCAGCAGTAAGGGGAGAATGTAATTTCTGTGGTCAAGAAGAGACTGTGGAACATCTAGTTTTGCATTGGAAACATTTAGAAGGCCTTTTTAGACTGTTAACAGAATGGTTTAGAGAGTTAGGCGAAGACTTCTCTGAATGTGTTTTTATTGGAAGTGAAAAATATAAAGTCTCAAATAAGTTAATATTGTGTCTTTTAAATTATGTTTTGGGTACTGCATAATTTTCAATTTGGAAAACAAGGGGAAAAAAATTGGGTATAGCTGGAGTGAACCCTGAAGAGATTATGAAAGGTTTTAATAGCAAGCAGAATGAAAATTGAATTTGCTGACTACAAATTGGTGGGTGACTTGATAACCTTTAGAGAAAAATGGTGTATAGGAGAAATGTTATGTAGTATATATGAAGAGCAAGATTTTAATTTGGTTGTTTTAAATAATTAAATGTTGGTTGTATGAAGTTTTAATTTTCTTTATTTATATGATTAAGAATGTAATATAATTGTAGTGAATTGTTTTTAAATTTAAGATGTTAAACCTCTCTTCTCTTCTCTTCTCTTCTCTTCTCTTCTCTTCTCTTCTCTTCTCTTCTCTTCTCTTCTGCTTTTTTCTCTTTTCT
Source organism: Scardinius erythrophthalmus (assembly GCF_964197995.2). Classification (NCBI taxonomy): domain Eukaryota; kingdom Metazoa; phylum Chordata; class Actinopteri; order Cypriniformes; family Leuciscidae; genus Scardinius; species Scardinius erythrophthalmus. Next base: position 21,332,997 of record NC_138228.1, on the reverse strand, counting down.
TGTAGTCTTGTTTCTCTTCTTGTCATCTTGTTTCGTCTGTTTTCTCATCTCATCTCATCAATCCTTTTTTTCCTTTTCCTTATTTTTATTCTTGTCATCTGCGAGTGCCATGGCATTGATGGGGATGCCTGGAGTGCAGGACTTAGCAGTCAGACTTGTTTATATGTGAGCACAACATTCTCTCAGGACATCTGAGGAACATTCAATGTGTTCCCATATGAGCGTCTTCAACTGGCCCAGAATAGACTGCATTAAGTCCATTCCACCTCAATTCACTGCCAGGCTTTTGTTATGCGCACATCACCGGCCACTTTATTAGGTAAACCTGTTCAACTGCTCGTTAACGCAAATATCTAATCAGCAAGTCACATGGCAGAAACTCAATGCATTTAGACATGTAGATATGGTCAAGTCAATCTGCTGAAGCTCGAACTGAGCATCAGAATGGGAAATAAAGGTGATTTAAGTGAATGTTGACTTTGAATGTGGCGTGGTTGTTGGTGCCAGACTGGTCTAGTCTCTAGGGTTTACAGAGAATGGTCCGAAAAATAAAATGTCCAGTGAGCAGCAGTTATGTGGGTGAAAATGCCTTGTTTGATGCCAGATGGCAGTAGCCTGGATGCCAGCCGAACTTAGCCCCGCCCACAACATTTGAGGTCGGGAAGTTCGGTCTGGACTTGATCCGTTGTGGAGCAACTATGTTCGAACCAGAGCTGTTCGGACCAATCAAATTGTCAGGGCGGGCTTTATACGATGATGGACAGATGATCAACAGTAACGTAATCATCCAAGTCACCAAAGAGCGCTTTGGTTGCGATAAGAATTGTTTGCTGTATTGTCGAGTTCACCTTTACTATTTCTCTCAAAAATGATGATCGTGTTGGTAAGTACTCTGTGTATCCTTAAATTCTACTATTCTACTTCTTCCAGCATGCGGGAATATACAGCATACTGTACATTAATATACAGAATTATATATTGTGTTAATATACTACAATATATTGAATAATACATAAGGAGTTGTCGCTTTACACATATAAAAAAATATGGTACAATATATGTACTAATATATCATAATTTATGTAATTTTATATTCAATAATACACTTCATAATATATAGATGTTTATGTGATCATATATGGTACTGCATGTGTAATATATTGGTGATATATTTACTCACGCAGCATAAACAAACATATATAGAGAAATATGTAATGCAATATATTTCTTGTATTTTTATTATTATTTAGATTATAATGCTGGCTAAGTTGCTTGCTTAGAGTCTGATTACAAGTGGAGATGCACACAAATGCTTTTGTGTTGCACAGGTAAACTAACATAGTTTCCTCTTTGTTGTGAGATCAGCTTTTCCCCAGATGTTTGTTTTAATGGGCCAGGCTGACCCTGCAGCAGTGAATATGGCTTCTGCTTATGGCAATTGTTTGAGAGAGAGAGAGAGAGAGAGAGAGACAGAGAGAGAGAGAGAGAGAGAGAGAGAGAGAGAGAGAGAGAGAGATGTTGCTCAATAAAGCAGCCTCTCTGTCCCCAGAGTCTCCAGAGCTTAAGTTTTAGTCTGCTGCTCTTCCTGGTTGTATGATCTATCATGAGATGAGGAGAGCAGCCCAAGAGCGAGACGAGGCAATATAGCTAAATAAACAGTAAGACAGAAGATGGCAGTGGTGTCTTGCTCTTTCAGATCATCAGACAGGCATTTGAGAGATATCATTCATGATGTTTATGTTTTGATGAATACACGGCACACTTTACGTATTATAGTACTTGCCACATATGCACTACAGTAAATACTGTTATGTGAAACCGTTTACTAAACAGCTGTGCCACCTGCATATTATTTACTAACCACTGGCAAAATGTGCTGAAATAGTCATTAGTTGCATACCAAATGATTTACTATACACTATATACTTTGCCATCTAGTGTATGAATTTTAGAAGAATGGTGTCTGCAAAATGAAGAATTTTGGTCTGAAAATTGCTTTCAGCAATGACTCATGATGCTGGTTGACTAGTCAAGAAGCTAGATTGGGACAAAGTGATCTTCTTTTATGAGCATCTAGAAGAGCAGTGTCAGGTCCGTAACAGCGCTTCGGATAATTTCGTATAATTTGCACTGGGAAGTAAATGGTCAAAGTTCATTTTTTATGCTATTTTAAAGGTTCCTAATTTTGTTTAAAACGTACTCGGTTACTAACGTAACCTCGGTTCTCTCTAGAAGAGGGAACGAGTACTGCGTAATATCTTACGCTATGGGGAAAACCTCTTTTCCGTGAGATATTGAAGCCAAAAAATTATCCTTAATTTTGTAATAATGTAAAACGCGTTGCGGCAGCACGCAGACATAGGCGAGACAGCTCACGCGCCTATTGGCTGCCCTGCGGCAACTGCAACAGCCTATCGAGAGAGGCCCCTCGTGACGTCAGATCCAATGAGGGCACTTTGCACCCACTGCGTCACGTCCCGCCGAAACTGGCGTGGCTTGGGCCTATAAATATGGCGTGGCTTGGGCCTATAAATATGGCTCGACAGGCTGTGAAATCTGGTTTTTCATCGCTGAAGCGAACCAGAGCGTGATGCATGCACGGCAAAGATACGCAGTACTCGTTCCCTCTTCTAGAGATAACCGAGGTTATGTTAGTAACCGAGTACGTTCTCTAACGAGAGGTCTCTCGTACTGCGTAGTATCTTACGCTATGGGGAACACAGTGTAAAACGCCGTGCGTGCTGAGATCCAACACCAAAGTCCCAAGGGCAAGTGGGACTGATCAAGTGCATGATCATCAGGGACTCGCAGAGAGTCCGGGAAAGAGGGGCTGGAACAGCATCATTCCTGTAATAAGTAGCGTCCTGTAATGAGCAATTATATAAATAGTGTTCCACACAGTCAGGGCGAAGACTTGGCCTGGTCTGATGAATATTACGGGTCTTACACACTGCCCATGGAGTTATTTAAACGATCAGCGAGCGGTGCTCGAGCAATTTCAGTATTCTGAGCCGATAGCATCGGGCAGACAGTACTGATTTTAGACCGAAAGCAGCTTAGCCTGTAAGGCGGGAACCTCTAGGTTATAAAACCTTATAAATGTAGACGGGGAGGCCCAGCCTGCTGCCATACAGATATCTTGCAAGGCAATCCCATTAGACCAAGCCCACGACGAGGCCATGCCTCTTGTGGAGTGCGCTCTGACACCTAATGGGCACTGCAGGCCCTTAGAAGCGTAAGCCAGCGCAATAGCATCAACTATCCACCTGGATAGACTCTGTTTCGACACGGCAAGTCCCTTAAAACGTCCGTTGAACGAAACGAAGAGCTGCTCCGTCTGTCTGAAGACTGTCGAGTGAGACACATAAGCCCTTAATGCCCTGACCGGGCAAAGGACGCACCTCCTCCTCGTTGGAGACCGGCAGGGCCGACAGGGAAATCACCTGCGCCCTAAATGGTGTGTTGAGGGATATTGGAACATATCCGTGCCTTGGTTTGAGTATGACTTTCGAGTCATTTGGCCCAAACTCCATACACGTCGCACTCACTGAGAGTGCATGCGAATGACCTGATCGTTCCTTCAAAATGACTGGCCAAGCGTCAGTTTAGTGAACACTGCTATGGCCGCCACATAGACCTTGAGCGTGGATGGGGTTCTGCCCTTATCCAGTAACTCTTGCAGGAAGAAGAGAACCTCCATCACCCCACAGTCTGAGGGTGAAAAGCCACGGGCTGTGCACCAGCTAGAGAACACAGACCATTTCGAGGAATAGAGCTATCTAGTAGACGGGGCTCTAGCCTGCGTGATCGTGTTTAACACTCCCACTGGGAGGTTAGCAGGTACCCGTTGATGGCCCTCTTGCAGGAAGGAGAGAACCTCCGTCACCCCACAGTCTGAGGGTGAAAAGCCACAAGCTGTGCACCAGCTAGAGAACACCGACCATTTCTAGGAATAGAGCCGTCTAGTAGACGGGGCTCTAGTCTGTGTGATCGTGTTTAACACTCCCACCGGGAGGTTAGCAGGTACCTGTTGATGCCCACGCATGTAGGGACCAAAGCTCTGGGCGAGGATGCCAGATAGAACCCTTGGCCTGAGAGAGGAGGTCCCTCCTCACTGGTATTGGCCATGGGGCAGTGCTCGTCAGCTGCACCAGAACCGGGAACCAAGCTTGGTTCGTCCAGAATGGAGCCACAAGTAGCACTGAGCATCCGTTTTCCCTGATTCACTCTACTACCTGAGGTAGGAGCGTGACAGGGGGAAAAGCATAGAGCGGGCAGCGGGGCCAGACATGGGCCAGCACATCCCTGCTCTTGGAGAAAAACTCCAGACAGTGAGCGTTTTCCTGAGACGCAAAAAAGGCTACCTTCGCTCTGCCGAATGTCTTCCACAGCAGTTGGACTGTCTGTGGGTGTAGAGACCATTCTGCTGCCGGAACATTGTTCCTGGACAGTCTGTCTGGTCACATATTCAGGTGGCCTGGCACGTGCGCTGCTGTCAGCGAGCGCAGGTTGTGCTGAGCCCAGACCAGGAGGCGCTCCGTCAGCCTGTAAAGGTTTTGGGACCTGATGCCTCCTTGGCGACTTATATAGGCCACCACCGACATGTTGTCAGAGACGTGGTGTCTTTTTATCTGGGGACAAAAACGCCTCAGTGTGTTGTCGACTGCCATCATCTCCAGGCAGTTTATGTGTAGAAACTTTTACCGTTCTGACCACTGGCCGAAGAATGGTCTGCCCTCGAGCAGCGCTCCCCACCCCGAGGTGGAGGCGTCCGTAGACATCACCTTCACACTCCAGGAAGTCCTCAGGCTTACACCTGACCGGTACCTGTCAGTCGCTCTCCAAGATTTCAGAGCTGAGATGCATTTCTGATCGACCTTGAGGCGAAAATGACCGGAGGCCCACGCACGACGCGGTACTCGCGCTTTCATCCAGAACAGAGGGCGCGTGCGAAGCAGACCCAACTGGAGTACTGATGATGCTGAGGCCATGAGACCCAGCATTTTCTGAAACTTTCTGAATGGGATTATAGTGCCGCAGCGGAAGGATTTCATCATGCACTGAATATTCAGTCTGTGCTGTGGCGATAGTTGTGCTGTCATAGACAGCGAGTCCAGTTCTGTGCCCAGAAAAGATATTCTCTGACTGGGAGACAGTGAACTCTTCGCCCAATTGACTTTGAGACCTAGATACTCGAGATGTTCGAGTAATATGGTCCTGTGCTCTATGAGCTCTGAGTGCGATCGAGCTAGAATCAGCCAATCGCCCAAATAGTTCAAAACTCGCATGCCCGAAGTTTCAGGGGTGCGAGCGTCGCTCCATGCACATCGTAAATGTACGGGGTGCTAGGGACAGGCAGAACGGCAGGATTGTGTATTGATATATCTGGCCCTCGAAGGCGAATCTCAAAAATCGCCTGTGACGTGACGCTATTTGTATTTGGAAATACGCGTCCTTCAGATCTATTGACATAAACCAGTCCCCTTGGCGAATTCGCGTGAGGATTTTCCTGGTTGTGAGCATTCTGAACCGGCGTTTCAAAGTACTTTGTTCAGCTGTCTAGATCTAGAATGGGTCTGAGACCCCCGTCTCTTTTTTTTTTTTGGTACCAGAAAATATCTGCTGTATACTGCCCTACAAAGGCAAAAGACCTTAAGTCGCTAGAGTGTGGAACTGAGAAAAATGACTTTAAAGATTTTTAGTTGTCCCGCTTAATTAATTATAGGTAGGACACTGGAAATTTGGCAAATAGATGTTTTAGTAATGGAAATTATATACATAAAAAAATCTTGAGCTCAAACTTGACTTTTGACCACTATTTTAAAGTTACTGTACTCTGCCTTTGTATTGTCAGCAAAAAGTGAGAGGTCATACCAAGGCAAAAGGCCGTAACTTCCACATTATCAATATTTAGTTGCTGATCACCATTAACAAAATCATTATAGTACACACCTGTATAAAATCTAGTGATCATGGCATTTATTTTGTATGATTTACAATTATTTATAGCCATCTACTTATTGCTATCCTGTGCTTTGGTTGCATTCTGAAGGCATTTTTAATACATTTGACATGACAAAATACCTCCTATTAGTCCAGCGTTGACTCGACCGCGTTTAGGGCGGGGCTGAAGGCGAAGTTTTGGCACTCTGCCAGCTAGTTTGCGAGCTTTAATTCATGGTTGTATTCATCTGATACGGCAATGTGTAGCGTTTTTCTGTCAACTCTGCATAATCATTCGCGATCGTAATCGCACGTTTGTCGATGGAGCAGACCATACTAAATGTTCTGACCGCTCTGAGGACATCAGAAGTTAGAGCGACTGATGGCAGCTGTACAAAGTACACAGGATACACCGTAATTTTAATTTTAATGGACATTAAAACAAAGGCAGATAACCTTACAATCTGGTAGGTAGCATTATTTGATTAATCACCGGCACCGTAACTTCATATTGACGCGCGGCTAAACAAAGGCAGAGCACCGTAACTCGTAATTTGAGCGTTCCAAAACAAAGCCAAAGAGCGGTAACTGATGTTACGGTGTTCTGCCTTGGTTTCTCATGGGCTTTTGGAAGTTACTGTTAAGACAAATCATTATTTTCTCGAAAAATAAACGGAATTTATTCAAGATACTTATCCACATGATAAAGAAGGTCGTGAATGTGCCAAAAATATAAATAACTCATTTTCGACCAAAAACGAAGTTACGGTCTTTTGCCTTTGCACGGCAGTATAGACCCCTTTGCCCTTTGCTCTGAGCTTGAGATAAAGGCTCTATGGCCCCTTTGCTCAACAGTTTCACTATTTTGGCTCGAAGTAGATGTGCTACTTCCTTTTCTACCGTAGTTGCGATTCGCGCCGCACAACAGCGGGGACGTCGAGCGAACTGTAGTGAATAGCCTCTTTTATAATGTTCAGCACCCATTCTGATACCCCGGGAAGCTTTGCCCATGCACTTGCATGAATAGCTTGGGGTTGAATGAGATCTGAGCTCTGGCCGCGACATGGTGGCGACCGGAGAGCTTTGGTATGCTGTAACATAGACGCCGTGCTTGCAGCGTTCGAGGCGGGGGGTCGTTGGCACATTCACTACATTCAATGCAGAATACCAGATACCAGAAATACCAGAAAATACACTCTTTATGAGATTTATCTGGGTAGCCGTAAAAACGGTGTTTGTGTGCAGGCATTCGGGCTGTGTAACCGGCTTGTTTTCTGCTAAATACACCGGAACAGTCGCATTTTCTGGAACTGAACGAGCGAGAAGTCTGGCCGCAGCAGGACTTGAACACCATCGTAGACACCATCGGCGTGAGCCGGATGACCAGAATTGTACTCTATGACATTTCTCTGAGTTGCCATAGAAACTGTGTTTGGGTGCAGGCGAGCGGGTTGTACAAGACGGCTCTCTTTGGCTGCAAAATACACATCTGCAGTCGCCTTTTTAGGGGGACTGACAGAGCGAAAAGCTTTGAAGGCTCATATGTTTAGACGCTAATAAATACTCAAGCCCCATTATGTGCGAGAGGCGGGTTCGCTTTCTGTATGTAAGAAAGCTGGCCGCGAGCTCGGAGAAGCGAACGGCATAATTTTTATCTGCCACCAGACCCGGAATTCAAACACGGGTCTCTGGCGCGAAAGCCTAGGATTTCGCCACTGAGCCACAGGGGGAAAACACATAAGCTTTCAGTTAGCGCGAGCATATAAGAGAGCATCATGTTTTGTGTCGGCGTTTGTTTGCAGGCGTGCGTGTATTATAACAGGCTCGTTTACTGCAATATTAACATTTCCAGCTGCCTGAACTTAAGAGGGGACTGAGAAATGTGTGAGAATTAGAGGTTGGTCCGGACTCGGCGGGACTAAAACACTCTCTCTCTTCCCTTCGCCGGTGAGTGAGGCATGGGGGGTGCTGAACATTGCTCGCGACCGTCCGCTCTGACATCCCTTGTGAACGGCGCAGTCTGCGCGGCTCAAGCAAAGAGAGAGAGAGCAGGAAAAGAGATGTCGTAATAGGTGAATAGCCAGAGAGCGTCATCGTGTCTTGTGACGGCGTTTGTTTGCAGGCGTGCATGTACTATAACAGGCTCGTTTACTGCAATATTGATATTTCCAATCGCCTGAACTTAACCCTCTGGGGTCTGAGCTGTTTTCTGGGCCCTGGAGGTGTTCTGACATGCTCTGACATTTGTGCTTATTTCTGTTACTTGTGACATTTTCATGGCTAAAGTCTAATTACACTGAATTCAGCACAAACTCTGCTACAATAATATATCAGCAGCATGTGTGTAAAAGTTTGTTGTTTTGAGATAATGACATTTATGCGTGGTTTGTGAAAATACAAAAAAAAAAATTCTCACTGAAATAAGGTCATGAAACCCATACTGATTATTTATTCACAAGACTTTTGAAAATTGTATGACGTAGCCTAGAATATTTGCTCCAAAACTATGTGAAAATCACCCTGACTGCTCATTCAGATAAGACAATATGTGATGCGATCTGGGAAAACCCACCACATGGTGAAATTTTACCTATTACAGGTTTTGATATCATATGGATGCTGGTATCAAGCCCTTTCCAAATCTGTTTTTATTTTTATCATAGCTTGTTGCTAGCAGAAGTTATGTTTATCTGAAGTCGGCCGATCTCTATGATTTTCTGGAACGGAATTTTGAGAAAAACAGGTTTAAATAACTGTCACCGTTGAGACGCGTCCATCTCGCGATTGTTATGAAACTGCGTGACGTTATAGTTTAAACAGGATTGGCGCGAAATGCGCACTATACACATTCACTGTACATGTATGCGGTTTATTTTAAAGGTAAACTATCTTTGTAGTCTTACGAGACGGACAGGTGTATGGGATATACGGCGATTGTTTTTTTTTTTTTTTTTCACCTCTGCCGGGCGCTAATGGTCGCATAGAATGCATCAGAGAAAGAGAGTATTTTCAGCTTGACACTATAAATCGCTGTTTTTCTGCACTAAACAAGGGAATTTTGCCAAGATATTTTCAGAGATAAGAGAAAAGATGTTATAGAATAATAATTTAATGGAAAAAAAAATTTGACAAAAAAACTGACATTCAAACTATTTTGGAATTTACTGAAAACGGCCCAGCGCGACATCCGACGGGTTTTCCCAGATCGCATCACATATATTGATTTAAAAATTTTACGACGTGTTTTGTGTGAAAAAGCTTTATGCGGGAGCTCATTAATATGTAAGCTTTTCACACCTGAGAAAGACAAAGACACTCCCTAATGGCCCTATTAGGAGCTATCAGGCCCTGTCATTCTGAGCAACCTTGCACAAAGAATGAGGAGATTTAAAAAAGAATGGCTTTTAGATTTTTTGGATTTATTTACAACACAAACATAATCCAAAGATACAAAACAAATGACAAAAAAGCACTCATTGAAAACAATTATCCAAAGACAGAGACCTTTGTGCCATTCCTAAAAACATTGTACATACCTTTCATTTCCAAGGTGTTTGATTTTCACTTTACCATGTTCATGTACAGAGACTCATGTGAATGTTGAAGTCAGCAGGAGTGGCATCTGGGCCCTGAAAAAAAAAAAAAAAAAGTGAACATACAGATATCAAGACTATATGCCTGCACGATTTTGGGAATAAATTTTAGATTTTTCTGGTTAAAATTGCTTTTTAAAATTCACAGAATACACACATACACACACACATAAATGTTTCCAACAATATATAATATAATGAACACCAGGTTTGTTGTGCCTTGTAGGCATAGGCTATGTGCAGTGCTGCATAAAATAATAACAATAACTTATAGCAGCCTATAAATCTTCCAAAATATTTCAGTAACAACTAAGCTAGAGAAAAATATATTGATTATCATGTTACTTCAAATGTTTCCATTCGTTATGATGATATGAAATGAGATAATAGTAAAAACATGAAGCCGTTTGGTGCTTTTCAAACGCGATCGCGATCCAAAATATGATACATTCAAAATCGATCGCGCTCAAATATAAAACATTATGGTTACCATATACATATCTACATTTGAGCAGATATCCACAAACACAGTAACAGTAAACACGGGTCTAAATATTATAATATTTACCATATATCTAGCAACAGTTCAACTGCAATGTGAAATTTATGCAACAATAACAAACTAATATGTAAGAATTTCTTACCTTACATCTTTCTTGTCTTCAAATCGCGTTCTTCTTCTTCTGAGGTAATTCCAATGTAAGCTCACGGCGCGTCTTTCAAACTCGACGAAAAGCAGAGACTTGTGAAGTGTTTTGGTGTTTTGTTTTTGAGCGCGTTCGCGTTCCATGTGGAGATTTGAATGTTAATCTCTTTTGCGCGAGTGGGTGTGTTCAAATTAAAAATAATTAGGAAGCGTTTGAGAAGCTGGACATCTTGTTGGTTTTATACAAATTAAACAGAGTATATTTGTTTTCAGTATGAATCCGATCATTTAAAAGTACACACTTAAATGTTTATAAAGGTATATGGCTCATAAATGTGTGACAAGTATTCGCGGAGTTTTGTTTCAGTTTATAGACGTGCTCAAGAAAAAAAAGTTCACCGCGACGGAGAGGCAGAACGCACACCCTGTTTATTTTCTTTATTTTACAAAAGCACAATGTTTTGATTTGATTGTAAGTGGACACATACAAAAGTAAAAATATCACAGATTCTTTTTTTATATTTCTTTTTTCTGTATGACCATAAATGACGGAGTAATTTAAGTTTATAGTGCTACAATGTGAAGAAAATCCAGCAAAACGCGCCGGCGCGTTTGCCGACCTCAGAGGGTTAAGAGGGGACTGAGAAAAGTGTGAGAAATGGAGGTTGGTCCGGCCTCAGCGGTACTAAAACACTCTCTTTCCTCCTTTCGCCGGCGAGTGATGCACGCGAACGGGGCGCGAGGGCGGGGTAGCTTTCTTGTAACGTAAAGAAAACTAGCCCTGCGCAGTTTCACAGCAGGCGGCGAAGCTGGCGGGCGAACCGGAGAGCTTCCGCGGGTTGGAGGAGGTTCCGGGACCCGTTGAGCACGGCGCTTTTTACGGCGCGGCACTGCAGCGGGCGGAGGTGCAGACTCGGTGAAAGATACCAGGCGAGTCCTCAGAGTCACCATGGGCATCAGCTCACAGTGAGGGCAGCCGCCGTCAGCGAGCGCGAGAGCTGCGTGATCCTCACCCAGGCAGGAAACGCAGATGACATGGCGGTCCCCGTCGCTGAGTGGGGCTCGGCACGAGCCACAGAAGGAACGAGACATCTTAAAAAAGACGCTCGGCTCTTTTAGACACACTAGCAGAGAGTAAAAGGATATAGACGCCGGATAGCAAAGCGCCCTCATTGGATCTGACGTCACGAGGGGCCTCTCTCGATAGGCTGCCGCAGTTGCCGCAGGGCAGCCAATAGGCGTGCAAGCTGTCTCGCCTTTGTCTGCGTGCTGCCGCAACGCGTTTTACATTATAACAGAATTAAGGATAATTTTTTGGCTTCAATATCTCACGGAAAAGAGGTTTTCCCCATAGCGTAAGATATTACGTAGTACGAGAGACCTCTCGTAATAGAACTTTAATTTTCTCATAATATTGTCACGGTTCATGAATCGGCTGTCTCATTTCTGATGTGTGTGTGTGTCTGTGTGTGGGTGTGGTTACTCATTGTGTTGATTAGTGTCACCAGCTGTGATCAATCCCCGTTCCCTTTATATGTGCAGTAATTCCCATCTCATGTTGTCAGATCGTTGTGGTTTCCCCGGTGTCGTGTCCTGTTCCCGTGTGGCTCTCTGTTTCCTGCTGTGGATTATTCGTCGTGTGGTTTCGTTGTTGTTCGTCACCTCGTCTGGATGTTCCACTGGTTCCTGGTTTCCCGTACACGCTGATCACTTCACCACCACCGGATGCCATCAAAGTCCCTGCGCCACAATCATCATCTGAGTGTTTGTTTTCCCCGACCTGTGTTGTGCGTTTCTGACCACCTCAATAAACGCCTTTTACTTGCAATTGTATCCGTTTTGATTTCCTCACAAATATACATTGCAGCATTACTCAGAGAGCCTGCAAAATAAGTACCTACTATAGAGAGTATGTGATTTTGGACACAGCCCTAGTGATTCTGGAGTGATCCAGGTGTGTTTAATTAGGGCTGAAGCTAAACTCTGCTGGAAGGTGGCCATCCAAGAACAGGATTAGACACCCCTTGCTTATGTCCATTACCATACCTGAATTTCAGCTCTGGAGGCATCCTCAGCGCTTGTATACACAGTGATACAAACAATAACAATAGCGTCTTTTTAATCGCATCAATTTGAGCCAGAGTCCTCATCCGTTGGAAATGCATGCAAAGTGGATTTGCTTTTGCAGTGCAGAAAACAGCGTTTGCTCAACATGTCGACAACATGAACCAGAACTTTTCCGGTCCTCAGCTACAGCTATATTGTCAAAGTAGATGTGGTTCATGTGCAGCTAGTGATGCCCATAGGCTGGCATTATGCAAATTTGTTACAAACCTACGAAGGTTCATGCAGGAAGTAAGACTGCAATTATTAATGAGTTGTTTCAGGCAGATCAGATTGATTCTTTATTTTGGGAGAAAATAACTTTTCACTGTTCATTTTTCCTGCACTTTGATCTTTGAAACTTTGCAGACCTTTTACGTTAAATTTACAGAACTTGATGCAATGCATTCTGGGATTGCATTACTAGTGAAATATACATGAAGTACTGTTTTAGAATTAGCAAACATGAGGTGTTTAGGAAGGCACTGTAACTGTCATATTCTGTTTGTGTTTAGTTTAATTTTCACGGACTGTTAGTTTGTTTCGCTTCCATTTTTCCATTTCCTGTGTTCTTCTGTTTACGTTTTTCCCGCCAGTCAGTAGTTTCTATGGACACTCATTCAATCAGCACACCTGTTTGCCCTTGAGCTTGTTATTTTTGTATATTTAAGTTCCTCTTTGTTTTCAGTTCTGGATCTGGTATTGTTGTGTTATGTTTGTCTACACGCTGTTACGTTGCCATTTTTCCCGTGAATTTCCTTGAGTTCATTTTATGTAATAAACACCTTGGAAAAAATATTTGCAGTAATGCTGCTTGACTACCATTTGAAAATGTCCCATCTGGGGCAAGTATGATGTTTTAAATTGGCTTAAAGGTAGTCAGCTGAAAAGGTTTTAGAACAGATCTAATGTGTCCAATAAATTGGTTTTGCTTTTAATTCAGTTGTATGACAGACAGGTCACCTAATATCCAAGTACTCAATTTTTTTTTTTTTTTTTTTAACTGCAAAAGTTCCATTAATATGTAGATGGCGGTGGCTGTTTTGTTAATGATAGTTAATGGTCCATACTAAATTGGCATCATTATGAAAAAAAAGTGCTAATGAAGGAATTTGTTTACATTATTAATTGATATTCTCTTTGCCTTTCTTGTACTGCAGTAAAATAACAAGTGACTGCACATAGAGGGAGTCACCTTTGTTTGTTTCGATACAAACTGTTTTGTTATGCACTGTAGTATCAGGGCACAGAAAACAAGTGCCATGCCAAGACTTGGAGAACACCTGGAATCTTGGAGTACATATTGACATTGTCTAGACAAGCATCGATAGCAGTGTCCTAATGGAGAGAATTAGATTGCTGCCTCATGTTTTATTTATATGTTGTACAGGAGTCAACAGGGATGACTTCCACCTAGTTACGTAAAAAATAAAACCGGCCTTATAATGCCCTTCAATTCGTATGAATGGGTTGGGTAAAGTTAGGTGTGTGATGATACACTTAGCTCATAAGAAGAGACAATACACTATTGAGGGTGCAAGAGAATGAGACGAGACAATATTTTAACACTATTTTTAAGAAATCTTCAATAATGAAATATATGTATGGTCTTTTATTTGACTGAAAGGTGCATTTTGAAATGTTTAACTATTCATCTTGTAATGTACTTTCTGAGTATGAATTATATAAAACAGGGGTTCTCAACCTTTTGCAACTCATGACCCACCAATGACTGTTTAAAAACATTCCGAGGACCACCTTTCCAAATATGATAGTATGAACACAGAATAACAGAAAATTCAAAAAGCACAATGATATACTCTACTGTTATGCCACTGTAGCAGACTAGGTCAAGTCAGATATATAGATGATAACTGTCCTTGTATAAAAAAATACTTGTCAGGTTTACTCAGCAACCATTTATTCCTATAACAATAACAGGGCAGGTCAGACCAATGACCGAGTCAGACACACAAGGGGAACACTCATTTAACAAATCAATCAATAATACATCCCCACATCCAGGCTAACATACCTGTAACAACAGGTCAGACACACAAGAGGGGAAAATTATCTCTATTCATTAGCAGAAATGTTCAACAAAGTTCATTCACCCCAATTTACATTCTGTAAGTGTAATTTATCAAATACAATTAGCGATATGAACATGAGTTTAAAACAATATTCTTTTGGCTTCCCAACACAGCCCAGTTCAAATGTCTCGGCAGCTTTGATTTGACAAACTTTTGTAAAAATGTCTCCACATTCAACACACTGAGCCTTCGGTTTAAGGGGGTCGCACACCAGACGAGAAGCGCAGCGCCACATCTTAAAAATTCGAACACATTATTTTGAGTGAGTGTACACAAACCGGCGGTGCCATTGGAAGTCTGCCTGCGGCGCCCAGCTACGGCTCAGGGGCCTCATTTATAACTGTTTCGTACGCACAAAACAGGGCCTGAAAGAGGCGTATACCACTTCCGACACATAAGTTGTGATTTAAAAAACAAACTTGACAGGAAAATATGCGCACCTGCACGCAAAATCTGACCCATGCGTACGAACGTTTTGGAAATGGAGCAGTTTGGCGACACCGATGGTGAGCTGGAGTTAAATGTATTTTTGGTCACTTTTAGACAGAAAATCTAAAGAAAATTATACAGAAAGATAATACAAATATAATTTCACTGGCCAAGCCTATCACTTGAAGCATATATCCATCTCCTCTTAAATGTCCGCGCCAGCGAGCGCGTTGGGCCGTTTAGTGAACCTGACGCATATATAGGCCTATTTATCTAACGGCAGATACCGTAAATCTTCATTATGAGTCCTAATCATAAATACAGTGCATGTTCACAATAACAGTTTAAATAAATAAAAAAATGATTTAAACTATGTTTTACTTCTGATATAAACATTTAGATTAAATATTCTGCTGACTGGAATTTATAAAGTTAATCCTGCGCAGGTTCTGGCGTACGAACGGTTTTATCAGTCTGAATATTTTCACTTTTAGTAAGGATCCTACGCAGTTTTATAAATGAGACCCCAGGACCTTGTTCAAAATCCTGCCTCGCCACTCGCCATTTACATAGTTTTATATAAAATTTACATTGCATTTGTCTCAAATCGTCGTTAATGTATATACGGACTTCAGCCTGTGCTGCAAGACACATTTAATTTTACATTCATTTACAGAAATCAGCTGCGTGGATGAAAATGATTGGATTTTCAGGTGAGATTCTCAATTAATTCAGTTAACGTACGCCCTGAGGTAAAGTGTTCAGACTGCAGACTCAGCAACGATTGTATTTAATTGTACAGTACAACATAACATGGTACAGACATTATCTTAATTTCATAATGTCCTTAAACATAACAATATTGCTGGCCATAAACTGAGAAAGTGCGCATCTGGTGTGCGATACCCAGAGTTGTCCTAGACGTGACGCGGCGCTGCACTTCTTGTCCAGAGTGCAACCCCCTTTAGTTTCACTACCTGCCCTTATAAAACCAAATTAAATGTATTCAGCGTCGTATTTTCTCACCACACACTTCAAAGCTTTTGCTTTTCTGTCTAAACAATCCATATTACGGTAACGTTCAATCTGACGTTGTAACTTGATTGGTGTTGCAATATTTAAACATAAATTAGCTTTTAGATAATGCATCTTGACTTGACTTGAGTGTTTTTGATCTTATAAATTCATAAGAACAATTAGATAATTAGAAAATAACAAGATTTGTCAATTAAAAAATAAATTAAAATTAATTTGGGGATAGCCTAACACTGACTACACGGCTCACCATATGGCGTTCCTAGGCCCACCGGTTGAGAATCACTGATATAAAAGACAATATAATGCAATCATTGTAAAAGGTTTTGCCACAGACAAACTCAAGTCCGTCATGAAATATAGTCACATTTTAATAATGCAATATCTCGTCACACCCCTAGTAAAAACTCTATAATAATAAAGCATCTCCATTAGATATTATTATTTTTTTTATCATTGGCATATTTTCTTCCCTTAATTATTATTATTTTTTTAGCATTGTCTATGGATGTACAGTATAAAAGCAGAATAACGATAAAGCCTGTGCATTGTTTTATTGTATTTTTGTATTTGACTTATCACTGAATTTTCTTCATTTGTTTGGTGCCTCTTTCTCTGTTTCCAAACTTTGCTCTGTCTATGAACCAATCGCAATTTTATTGCTATTTCTGAAGCAGCCAGAAGTTCAGACATGCTGTCTGGGTCTGATTGCTTATCTGCAGTGGCCTGTAGCAAAATACTCCAACAGAATCTGCCCTATAAAAACATAGTTATTATGATATGCCTCCAAAAAAATTGTGGTACCATCTACACAGGGGCAAGAACCTTGTCTAAAGCATGAACGGATCGTGCTGAAGTTGACAAGACATAGATAGTTTTGAAGATGAGCATGGCTGGGACGTTTCCCACCACTTTTGTTCCTATACCACGTTTTAACAAAGCTCTTTCCAATCCTCTATAACAGTGGTTATCACCTGGTTTAGCCATGGGACTGCCATTTTACCATGGTCATTATGGATATGTGGAAGAAAATGGTGACTGGCTGGAATACAGAGTGTATGGAGCATTTCTTCTTCGACAATGAGATCACAGACAAAGGTAAGAAATGCTCGATTTTGTTAAGTGTGTGCGGAGCAAAGACTTATAAGCTCATGAGGAACTTGGCAACACTGGGGAAGCCGGGAGAGTTGGCTTACACAGATTTAATCGACCTGGTCCAGAACCACCACAGCCACAGTTCTAAATCTTCAGTGATTGTGCAACATTTCAAGTACCACAGCCATATTCGTAGGTATGGGGACTCTATTTCAAAGTTTGTGGCCAAGCTTCGTCAGCTGGAGGACATGCTGCGTGATTGCATTGTGTGCGGAATTACGGTTCTTTAACACCGCAAGCTTAAGCTTCACATCAGTGTAACTACATCGTCATATATCTACAGACTCGCGAGAGTATTCACACTGGAAGCGTGAAATGGGTATGTTTTCTCAACGTTTTTGTTTTTATTCATTATATGTATTTTACTTTTAGAATATTTGTAATAAAAACTTTTAATTATCACAGTTTTCTTTTTTTGGATGTTTTTAAGTGGCCTTTTGTAGTTGCTGTCATAAAATCCTTTTAAAATATTATCAGAACAACTGACATGGAATGGCATGGAATTGGCATTGGCATGTAATATGCATTTTGAGCACTTTTTTTGTGAAATCATATTTATTTTTGTCCATTTAAAGTGTGTAATTGAGTGTGAGCAGTGCAGCACAGCAAAAATAGACTCTGCACCGAAACCCTCGCTCCACTACAACACTCCTGCTTGACGCTCACGCGTTGCTCCTGCTCCCAGTGTGGATGCACTCAATTTGTTAACAATATGCGGACCCTCTTTATGCAACAATTCAAGTTAATAAAGCAAGCCTTAAGATGGAGGTAGAATTTATGGGAAGTTATGGACTGACACCATTTTCAACAAAAAACTTACAACTTCTTATGTGTTTTGGCCGTTCATTTACAAAGACAAATGTAAGTTCTGGCATGAAACTCTAGATGGTGCAGGCTAATAGGTAATTTTACTCACATGTTCATAATCACATCGTTATCTATAGGGTGCAGCTGATTGGTTCCTGCTGTATCAGTAGCCAATGAGCTCACTGCTCAACCTTCAAATACTTGGGTAACATTTGCATTAGCAGTGCAGCGCGGTTTCAAAAACGTACTCGGTTACTAACGTAACCTCGGTTCTCTCTAGAGAGGGAACGAGTACTGCGTAAGCTTACACTTAGGGGGAAAGTCTCTTTCCGCGAGATACTGAAGCCAAAAATTATCCTTAATTTTTATATAATGCAAAACGCGTTGCAGCAGCATGCAGGCATAGGCGAGGCAGCTTGCGCGCCTATCAGAGGTGTCAAGTAACGAAGTACAAATACTTCGTTACATTACTTAAGTAGAAATTTGGGGTATCTATACTTTACTGGAGTGATTATTTTTCAGACGACTTTTTACTTCTACTCCTTACATTTTCACGCAATTATCTGTACTTTCTACTCCTTACATTTTAAAAATAGCCTCGTTACTCTTAGTTCATTTCGGCTTGTTTTCATTCTGGCTTGTCGTCGTTAAAAAAAAAATTGGCCAATTACACAAACGGTTAATAGATCTGAGTCCCGCCTCCTGAACACACATCGCTAAACTGATTGGCTTTGTGTTTTCTTTCTAACTTGTGAGAGGCTGTAGTCACATTTGGATGTGCGAAGCGCCAAAACTCCTCCGAGTCCTAAGGAAACCTAGATGCGGTAAGCGAGGGAGAAATCAACAGTTCTGTGCTCAAGAATACGGGGCAAATCGCGTCAAATATTGATTTGGGGACAGACGTTTTTTACAATATAATGACAATCGTAACATAACACTAACATAATCGTTAGTGTGTGTGTGTGTGTGTGTGTGTGTGTGTGTGCGAGAGAGAGAGAGAGAGAGAGAGTGTGTGTGTGTGTGTGTGTGAGAGTGTGAGTGTGAGTGTGAGCGAGCGCGCGCGAGAGAGTGTGTGTGCAACCCTACATTATAGGGTCAAAATATCCCCACAAAGATGTCAATATCCGAAATCCTTGTCCTTTTGGGGATTTTTTTTTTTTTTTTTTTTCAGAAAACAGCTTATAAATCAGACTTTTGTTTTTTGAAAATGTAAAAATGCAGACAGTTTTCTGTGATAGGTAAGGTTAGTCTATGGGGGCTAGAATACACAGTTTGTTTGTACAGTATAGAAATCATTATGTCTATGGAAAGTCCCCATAAAACATGAAAAAATAACATTGCTTGGTCTGTTGAAGGCTGGTCTTGTTGAAATGAGAGGCCTGTTGATCAAATCATCCCAGTCTCATCAGCTGGACTGAAAGAAGTTTCAGTACTAGGACACTGAAAACATGGCTCAGAGCAATGGTCACAAGTGACACTTGACAGTATTGCTGTGTGTCGTGTCCAACAGGACAAACTGGACAGTATTGATGTGAAACATATGCCAACAGTTAATTTCTGTTAAATGATTAGTTCACTTAGTTAAAAATGAAAATTCTGTCATCATTTACTCACTCTCGAGTTGTTTCAAACCAGTTTCTTTCTTCTGCAACACAAAAGAAGATATTTTGAAGAATGTCTATAACCAGACAGTTGATGGTAGCTATTGACTTTCATAGTATTTTTTTTTCCTACTATGGAAGTCAATGGGGTCCATCCACTGTCTGGTTATCGACATTCTTCAAAATATCTTCTTTTGTGTTCAGCAGAAGAAATAAATTCATACAGGATTGAAACAGTTTGAGGGTGATTAAATGATTTTCAGTTTTGGGTGAACTATATCCCTTTAATGAAAGATGCAGACATGTGTTTGGCTTCTTCAAAAAGCAAGGAACAAGACAGTATTGCAATATTG
This sequence comes from Scardinius erythrophthalmus, assembly GCF_964197995.2. NCBI lineage: Eukaryota > Metazoa > Chordata > Actinopteri > Cypriniformes > Leuciscidae > Scardinius > Scardinius erythrophthalmus. The sequence goes on along the minus strand of NC_138228.1, from coordinate 21,313,239 downwards.
CATTGCACTATGAGCGGAGTAAAGTTAAGTCTCTGTAAAACTGCCACCATGTCTTAATTAGTTATTTGTAACATTACACAATTAATTAATTTACGTATTGTTAAGGTCAATATAGACTAAAAACCTTAATACATTATCCTATTAATTTCCTGATTCCTCCACTTATTTAGCTTATTTATTTAGAAAATTAATTTTCCATGGACATATATATGGCTGAAACAGGTAGCCTAGTGCATTATCACAAATTTTTCAACATCAACATATTAATATAATTATAGTCAAATATGGCCTTTAGAAAAATGTGTTTTTTTGAGGAGCTGGGGTAGTGCACTATATAGGCCCCTGTGGCGCGGCCTAAGCTTTTGTCCTTAATGGCATTTTTTTCCTTACATTACTTTTACTTTTATACTTTAAGTAGTTTTGAAACCAGTACTTTTATACTTTTACTTGAGTAAAAAGCTTGAGTTGATACTTCAACTTCTACAGAAGTCTTTTTAAACCCTAGTATCTATACTTCTACTTGAGTAATAAATGTGAATACTTTTGACACCTCTGGCGCCTATTGGCTGCCCTGCGGCAACTGCAGCTGCCTATCGAGAAGGCCCTCTCGTGACACCTTGACCAATGGGGGTGCTTCGCGCCCATCGCATCACGTCCCGCCGAAATAGGCGTGGCATAGGGCTATAAATATAGCGTCGAGAGGCTGGTTCACTGGTTTTTCATCGCCGGAGCGAACCAGAGCGAACTGCCGGCACGGCAAGGGTACGCAGTACTCGTTCCCTCTCTAGAGAGAACCGAGGTTACGCTAGTAACCTAGTACGTTCTCTTACGAGAGGTTCTCTCGTACTGCGTAAGCTTACGCTTGGGGAACACAATGTAAAAGGGTGCTTTAAGATAATAGTGTTCCACACAGTGAGGGCGAATGTCGGCCTGATCTGATGAAGATTATGGGTCTTACAATTGCCCGCAGGGCCGCATGATCGATCGGCGAGCATTGCTCGAGCAGTTCCCAGTATTCTGAGCTGATATCGGGGCAGATAGTACTGGCTTATTAGACCGAAAGCAGCTAAGCTTGCAAGGTGGAAACTTCCAGGTTATAAAACCTGATAAATGTAGACGGGGAGGCCCAGCCTGCCGCCATACAGATATCATGTAAAGAAATCCCAGTAGACCAAGCCCACGATGAGGCCATGCCTCTTGTGGAGTGCGCTCTGACACCTAACGGACATTGCAGGCCCTTAGAGGTGTAAGCCAGCGCTATGGCATCAACTATCCACCTGGATAGGCTCTGTTTCGTTACAGCTAGCCCTTTAGAGCACCCGTAGAACGAAACAAATAGCTGCTCTGTCTGTCTGAAAACAGACGAGCGAGACACATAGGCTCTTAATGCCCTGACCGGGCAGAGCAAACTGGCGTCCTTCTCCTCGTCAGGGACCGGTAAGGCCGGCAGGGAAATGACCTGGGACCTGAACGGTGTGTTAAGGGATTTAGGAACATACCCGTGTCTCGGTTTGAGCCTGACTATAGAGTCATTTGGCCCAAACTCCATACATGTCGCACTCACTGAAAGCGCTTGCAAGTCCCCCACACGCTTCACTGAAGCGAGAGCCAAAAGAAACGCTGTCTTGAAGGACAAGTGTTTGATATCCACAGATTGGATTGGCTCAAATGGGGCACCTTTCATGGCCTCCAAGACCGTGGAAAGGTCCCATATGGGAACTGAAGGGGGTCTGGGAGGATTTAACCTCTTCGCTCCCCTTAGGAAGCGAATGACCAGATCGTTCTTCCCAAGTGGCTGGCCAAGCGTTGGTTTAGCAAACGCCGCTATAGCTGCCACATAAACCTTGAGCGTGGAAGGGGTTCTATTTACCCTTTTCCAGAAGCTCTTGTAGGAAGGAAAGAACGTCCGTCACCCCACAGCGTGCACCAGCTAGAAAACACAGACCATTTCGAGGAATAGAGCCGTCTCGTAGAGGGAGCTCTAGCCTGCGTGATCGTGTTTAGCACTCCCGTAGGGAGGTGAGCGGGTACCCATTGATGGCCCACACGTGTAGGGCCCACAGCTCCGGGCGAGGATGCCAGATCGAGCCCTTGGCTTGGGTGAGGAGGTCTCTCCTCAAAGGTATTGGCCATGGGGCAGAGCTCGCTAGCTGCATCAGAACTGGGAACCAAACCTGTTTTTTCCAGAACGGAGCTACTAGTAGCACTGAGCATCCAGTTTCCCTGATCCGCTCTACTACCTGAGGTATGAGCGTGATGGGGGGAAAAGCATAGAGCGGGCAGCGGGGCCATACGTGAGCCAGCGCGTTCCTGCTCTTGGAGAAGTATATCGGGCAGTGAGCGTTTTCTTGAGACGCAAACAGGTCTACTTCCGCTCTGCCGAACTTCTTCCACAGCAGTTGAACTGTCTGTGGATGTAGAGACCATTCTCCTGCTGGAACATTGTTCCTGGACAGTCTGTCTGGTCCCAAATTCAAGTGGCCGGGCACATGGGCTGCTTTCAGCGAGCGTAAATTGTGCTGGGCCCAGACCAGGAGGTGTTCCGTCAGCCTGTGAAGAGTTCGGGATCTGACACCTCCCTGGTGATTTATAAAGGCTACCAACGCCATGTTGTCCGAGCGGACTAGAACGTGGTGTCCTGCTATCTGGGGATAGAAGCGCCTGAGCGCTTTGTCGACTGCCATCATTTCCAGGCAGCTTTTCCCGTTCTGACCATAGGCCAAAGAACGGTCTGCCCTCGAGCAGTGCTCCCCATCCCGAGGTGGAGGCGTCCATAGACACCACCTTCACACTCGAGGAAGTCCCCAGGCTTACTCCTGACTGGTACCAGTCGGTCGCCGTCCAAGGTTTCAGAGCTGAAACGCATTTCTGATCGACCTTGAGGCGAATACGACCGGAAGTCCACGCTCGGCGCGGCACACGCGCTTGTAGCCAGAACTGTAGTGGGCGCATCCGAAGGAGGCCCTGCTTAAGCACTGGCGATGCTGTGGCCATGAGGCCCAGCATCCTTTGAAACTGTTTGAGCGGGACCACAGCGCCGCAGCGGAAGTTTTCCGCCATGCGCTGAACGGCCAGTCTGCGTGTGGCGATAGCTGAGCTGTCATAGACAGCGAGTCCAGATCTGTGCCCAGAAAAGATATTTTCTGACTGGGAGACAGCGAACTCTTCGCCCAATTGACTTTGAGACCTAAATTCTCGAGGTGCTCGAGTAAAATGGTCGTGTGTTCTATGAGCTCTGTACGAGACTGAGCCAGAACTTGCCAATCGTCCAAGTAGTTCAAAACTCGCATCCCCAAATTTTCAGGGGAGCGAGGGCCGCGTCCATGCACTTGAACGTGAACGTATGGGGTGCTAAAGACAGGCCGAACGGTAGGACTGTATACTGATATGTCTGGCCCCTCGAAGGCAAATCTCAAAAATCGCCTGTGACGTGATGCTATTTGTATTTGGAAATATGCGTCTTTCAGATCTATCGACGCAAACCAGTCCCCCTGGCGAATTTGCGAGAGGATTTGCCTGGTAGTGATCATTCTGAAAGGGCGCTTTGAAAGCGCTCTGTTCAGCCGTCTTAGATCTAGAATAGGTCTGAGACCCCCGTCTTTTTTCGGTACCAGAAAATATCTGCTGTACATGCCCCCTTCACTCTGAGCTTGAGATAAGGGTTCTATCTAGCACATCTACTTCGAGCCGAAATAGCGAAACTGTTTCGACGGCAGACGGCTATTTAGAGCGACCTGTTGCAGAGCTAGCGCGCTTCGGCAGGAAATGCTTCATGGCCTGTGATGTTTTCTGCACCTCAGCGAATCTGTCCGCGAAATCTTTGACGGACGATCCAAAGAGCCCAGCAGAGGAGATGGGAGCGTCGAGGAACGCAGCGCGCTCCGAGTCCGGCATCTCAGAAAGCGTTAACCACAGGTGTCTCTCAGCAACGGTGAGAGAGGCCATGATCCGCCCTATGGCCTGTGCAGCAGATTTAGTAGCGCGAAGAGCGAGGTCTGTAGCGCTTCTCAAATCTGAAATGCTTACAGCTTCCAGTCCTTCCTCGTCGAGTTTGCAGAGAAGGTTGGCTTGGAAAACTTGTAGCGTGGCCATTGTATGCAATGTAGCTGCAGCCTGCCCAGCGGCGGTGTAAGCGCGGCCGTGCAGAACTGAGGTGGTGCGGCAGGTTTTAGAGGGGAGCGCTGTCTTAGCGCGCCGTCCAGCGGAGGGCGGGCAAAGATGAGCAGCTACAGCTTCCTCTACTGCAGGAAGAGAGTGGTATCCTCTGTTTTTAGCATCGTCGACAACGGAAAATGCTGCAGATACAGAGGTTTTCACTCTGGCTGAAAAGGGTGCAGACCAGGATTTCGCAAGTTCTTCATGAAGCTCCACGGGCGCCGACCACTCGAGGCCGAGGCTCTCAACGGCCTGAGAGAGCAGACGCGTCTGCTCTGACTCAATATTAGCCCGTTTCCCAGACGACCCACGAGCAGGGGGTGCGAGATCCACAGAGCTCGACCAATCCTCACTGCCTGACGCTAGGATAGAGCAGCTGTCCTCCTCTGCAACTGCCACATCATCAGACTCATCCGCGACGGAACCGGCGGCAGACAGCGGCCGTTGTCCGGGGGTGATAGACTCGAGTGAAGCAGGCGGCGAAGCTGGCGGGCGAACCGGCGAGCTCGTCTCAGTGGGAGGAGGTTCAGGGCCTCGCTGAGCGCGGCGCTTTTTACGGCGCGGCAGCGCAGCGGGCTGGGGTGTAGACTCGTGAAACTGTGCCATGCGAGTCCTCAGAGTCGCCATTGGCATCAGCTCGCAGTGAGGGCATCCGCCGTCAGCGAGCGCAAGAGCTGCGTGATCTTCTCCCAGGCAGGAAACGCAAATGACATGGCGGTCCCCGTCGCTGAGAGGGGCTCTGCACGAGCCACAGAAAGTAGAATGTCAGCAGAAGGCGGCGCGGCCAGCGGCTTCGATGCAGACTCATCCCGCTGAAAGGCTTCTTCAGACGGCGCGGCTTCTCTCAGGGTCCAGCGATGCGTGAGCTCCGCTGAAGAGATGAAAAATCAGTGAACCAGCCTCTCGACGCTATATTTATAGCCCTTGGCCACGCCTATTTCGGCGGGACGTGATGCAATGGGCGCGAAGCACCCCCATTGGTCAAGGCGTCACGAGAGGGCCTTCTCGATAGGCTGCTGCAGTTGCCGCAGGGCAGCCAATAGGCGCGCAAGCTGCCTCGCCTATGCCTGCAAGCTGCTGCAACGTATTTTACATTATATAAAAATTAAGGATAATTTTTGGCTTCAGTATCTCGCGGAAAGAGACTTTCCCCCTAAGCGTAAGCTTACGCAGTACGAGAGAACCTCTCATAAGAGAACCCTCCAACTTCCCCAGCTCCACCTGTATTGATCTGCCACGGATAATTCATGTACGCTATATTGTACAGCAGCAGCATATCTTACTTGCTCACAGCAGCGTGTTGTGTACGTATTGGCAGTAGCAAGCCCCGTACTTGCTCTGCCACTGCAGCAGCAATAACCTACAGCAGCAGCAGCAGCAGCAATAAAAGCAACAGCAGCAGCAGCAGCAGCAGCATAGCAGATCTATTCTGCCAAGTCAAACATACAACATTGTCATACCCATTACCAGCAGAATACAGTGTTTTTGACGTTTTCGTGGATCCGTGTTTATGGGGATCGATTTGACAATGGTGTCATCTGTATGCGGAAGAGGAAAAACTTCTCAGTTTTAAGCATATAATTTTTGTGCAAATGTACCCTGAGAACGTATACAGGGGAGATAATTCTGGTAATGGGTGCAGTGAAAGTGAACAGTGACTATGGCAGTCAGGCAGCTGAAGCTGGCTTACTCATTGTCAAGGGAACAGGCCCGAGCCTGCTGGGGCGTAATTGACTCAGAAAAATGCAGCTAAACTGGGGTGAGATTAGGCTCATAAAAGGGCTTTGTGCAGGGAATGTGGTTGCAAGGTATCCAGATGTGCTTAACCCTCTGGGGTCTGAGCTGTTTTCTGGGCCCTGGAGGTGTTCTGACATGCTCTGACATTTGTGCTTATTTTTTGTTACTTGTGACATTTTCATGGCTAAAGTCTAATTACACTGTATTCAGCACAAACTCTGCTACAATAATATATCAGCAGCATGTGTGTAAAAGTTTGTAGTTTTGAGATAATGACATTTATGCGTGGTTTGTGAAAATACAAAAAAATAAAAAATTCTCACTGAAATAAGGTCATGAAACCCATACTGTTTATTTCTTCACAAGACTTTTGACAAATTTAATGACGTAGCCTAGAATATTTGCTCTAAAACTATGTGAAAATCACCCTGACTGCTCATTTAGATAAGACAATATATTGATTTAAAATTTTTACGACATGTTTTTGTGACAAAGCTTAATGCGGGAGCTCATTAATATGTAAGCTTTTCACACCTGAGAAAGACAAAGACCCTCCCCTAACGGCCCTATTAGGAGCTATCAGGCCCTGTCATTCTGAGCAACCTTGCACAAAGAATGAGGAGATTTAAAAAAGAATGGCTTTTAGATTGTTTGATTTATTTACAACACAACATAATCCAAAGATACACAACAAATGACAAAAAAGCACTCATTGAAACCAATGATCCAAAGACAGAGACCTTTGTGCCATTCCTAAAAACATTGTACATACCTTTCATTTCCAAGGTGTTTGATTTTCACTTTACCATGTTCATGTACAGAGACTCATGTGAATGTTGAAGTCAGCAGGAGTGGCATCTGGGCCCTGAGAAAAAAAAAAGTGAACATACTGATATCAAGAGAAAGGCCTGCACGATTTTGGGAATAAATTTTAGATTTTTCTGGTTAAAATTGCTTTTTAAAATTCACAGAATACACACACACATAAATGTTTCCAACAATATATAATATAATGAACACCAGGTTTGTTGTGCCTTGTAGGCATTGGCTATGCGCAGTGCTGCATAAAATAATAATAACAATAACAATAGCAGCCTATAAATCTTCCAAAATATTTCAGTAACAACTAAGCTAGAGAAAAAATATATTGATTATCATGTTACTTCAAATGTTTCCATTCGTTATGATGATATGAAATGAGATAATAGTAAAAACATGAATATCAGATATCCACAAACACAGTAACAGTAAACACGGGTCTAAATATTATAATATTCACCATATATCTAGCAACAGTTCAACTGCAATGTGAAATTTATGCAACAATAACAAACTAATATGTAAGAATTTCTTACCTTACATCTTTCTTGTCTTCAAATCGCGTTCTTCTTCTTCTGAGGTAATTCCAATGTAAGCTCACAGCGTGTCTTTCAAACTCGACGAAAAGCAGAGACTTGTGAAGTGTTTTGGTGTTTTGTTTTTGAGGTAACGAGCGCGTTCGCGTTCCATGTGGAGATTTGCATGTGAATATCTTTTGCGCGAGTGGGCGTGTTCAAATTAAAAAATAATTAGGAAGCGTTTGAGAAGCTGGACATCTTGTTGGTTTTATACAAATTACTTAAACAGAGAATATTTGTTTTCAGTTTGAATCCGATCATTTAAAAGTACACACTTAAATGTTTATAAAGGTATATGGCTCATAAATGTGTGACAAGTATTCGCTGACTTTTGTTTCAGTTTATAGACGAGCTCAAGAAAAAAAAGTTCACCACGACGGAGAGGCAGAACGCACACCCTGTTTATTTTCTTTATTTTACAAAAGCACAATGTTTTGATTTGATTGTAAGTGGACACCTACAAAAGTAAAAATATCACAGATTTTTTTTATATTTCTTTTTTCTGTATGACCATAAATGACGGAGTAATTTAAGTTTATAGTGCTACAATGTGAAGAAAATCCGGCAAAACGCGCCGGCGCGTTTGCCGACCTCAGAGGGTTAATGCCCCAACTTGGCAATACACGTCACGATTCACTGTCACTGTCATCGTCACCATCACTGTCATCGTCACTGTCTTCTGTTAGTTCTGTCAGCACTACATTTCCCATCATCCTCTCCGGCTCACACCTGCACTCAATCCATCATTACCCTGTCTTCAGCTGTTGTCTTCATTGTTCTTCTGTGTATTTAAGTTCCCCTCGTGTCATGTTCAGTGTCGGTTATTGTTTGTGCACACTTACTGTTTCGCATCCTGGATTACTATCGTTGTTGAAATAAATCTTCTTGTTATTTTTGTATGCCCGTTGCCTCCATCGTCATTGAGAACCAGCGTTACAGAATAACCGACCACCCTCGTTAACTTCACCATTTAAGCACTCTCGTCCCACAGTCCCGGTGTCTGGTCTCGTCCTTGACAAGTGCTTCAGACCACTCACCAGAGAAACTGCCGTTCCTGTTTTCGTCTTTGTCTAGCTACACAGACTACTCACCTGAGTATTCCCGTTCACTTACCTGATGTCCTGTTGTTTCCATTGTCATTGTCATCGTCCGGGTTCTCGTCGTCATCCCTGCTAAAGACATTCATCCAACCAAGTCAGCTAAGTCATTATCACATCAGTGTTCCAGTTCATCGATCATCTCACCTTGCATTGCTCTACCTGCACTTTAAATAAAAACCCTCTTTGTTCACTTTACCCTTGTCTGCCTTCGCCTGAGTGTGACAGAAGACCAGACCACCAAAATGCAGAGTACAAGCACAAACGCCGTGAACCCAGCTGATATTCTCCTCACCCGCTTTCAAGATGGTCGGCCGATCGATGACTATACAGAAGAGTTCCTTGACCAGGCACATAAAGTACCTTGGAATGAGGACACATTAAAGATCGTCTTTTGGTGAGGGTTGGATAATTCCCTCTATCACTAAGTTCCTGCGGCTGCTACCACATGTTCCCTGGCCCATTATATGGATTTTGTACTATGGTTGAGTGGTTCTTCCCTTACTGTTTGTGAGGTTGGTGAAGACACCATCCCCACTCAACCACAGTCTCCCTGGTCCACTCCAGAAACGCATCCCGCCGAGATCGCCCATCAAGAATCCTCAGTTCCTGCCCTCTTCCACAGTCCAGAGGGGTTAAAATTAATTGACTTTGATATTGATCCTGAGTTTCTTCACGTTATGTCAACCGAGCCTGAGAATCTTCATGTTATATCTGCCGAGCCTGAGGGGTTAAACTTAATTGACTTTGATATTGATCAAAATCAAAGTCTATATGTCTCCGCCGTGGCCACCCGAAGGGAAGTCTCCACCATGGTTGTCTGCTCAGCCTGACCCGCCCTGGCCGCCTGCTCAGCTTGACCCGCTCTGGTTTCCGGTACCGGTACCGTCCTGGAGTCTACAGTCCTTGTTCACCCAGTTCACTGTCACTGTCATCGTCACCATCACTGTCATCGTCACTGTCTTCTGTTAGTTCGGTCAGCACTACATTTTCCATCATCCTATCCGGCTCACACCTGCACTCAATCCATCATTACCCGCACCTGCAAGCAATCATCATCGTCTTCAGCTGTTGTCTTCATTGTTCTTCTGTGTATTTAAGTTCCCCTCGTGTCATGTTCAGTGTCGGTTATTGTTTGTGTCAGACTTACTGTTTCGCATCCTGGATTACTATCGTTGTTAAAATAATTCTTCTTGTTATTTTTGAATGCCCGTTGCCTCCATCGTCATTGAGAACCAGCGATGCAAATACACATGCAAATACACAATACACACATGCAAATACACAACACTATTTATACATTTATTTATTTAACACAACGTATATGTTTACATTTACTTGCATTTGTACATACATCCATGAACATGCATATACCATCTATTGTCTATTTTTGTATATTACAGTGCTATGCATAAGTTTAGACACCCATACTAAAGTTGACTAAAAAGAGGAATAAAAAATCATCTTTTGGAAACTGAACTTAATGCCTTAATTAAAAAAATTAGGAAAAATCCAACCTTTAAGGACACCAATTTTCTTTGTGAATGAATAATGTATCGTAAATAAATAAATGTTCTTCCTTAAAATACAGGGTGCATAAGTTTGGACACCCCTATGTTAAATTCCCATAGAGGCAGGCAGATTATTATTTTTAAAGGCCAGTTACTTCATGGATCCAGGATACTATGCATCCTAATAAAGTTCCATTGGCCTTTGGAATTAAAATAGCCCCACATCATCACATAGCCTTCACCATACCAAGAGATTGGCATGGTTTTATTTCAGTTAGCCTAATAGCTAGTTTGATTTGCATTGAGAGATGATCTTATGGAAAGTACCCCATGCCAATCTCTAGGTATGGTGAAGGCTATGTGATGATGAGGGGCTATATTTTAATTCCAAAGGCCAAGGGAACTTTATCAGGATGCATAGTATCCTAAAAATAAAATAAAAAAAAATACTTAAAAATAAAAATCTGCCTGCCTCTATGGGAATTTAACATAGGGGTGTCCAAACTTATGCACCCTGTATTTTAAGGAAGAACATTTATTTATTTACGATACATTATTCATTCACAAAGAAAATTGGTGTCCTTAAAGGTTGGATTTTTCCTAATTTTTTAAATTAAGGCATTAAGTTCAATTTCCAAAAGATGATTTTTTATTCCTCTTTTTAGTCAACTTTAGCATGGGTGTCTAAACTTATGTATAGCACTGTATGTGTTTTTTAAATATCTTTTGTATATTGTTATTTCCTATTTACTTATCCTATTTTTATTATTTTTATTATCTGTATCCTGTCACTGTCATTCTGTTTGTGCCATGGAAGCTTCTGTCCCCAAAACAAATTCCTTGTATGTGCAAACATACCTGGCAATAACGCTCTGTCTGATTCTGATAATCTCTGTGGTTGAACAAGTCCTTCCCCTGATCTGCAGAGACTAAAATAACCCTAATCCACAATAAAAAGCACTTCCTATAAATGTAAAAATGTTTTTGTCAACGCTGTTGTTGTACTTTAGCTTCCGTGAAACCTGGCATTGCGATACTGTGGATATAGTTGGCATCTGTTTGATAAATTGATTGTGATGTTCCTCATTTGTAAATCACTTTGGGTAAAAGCATCTGCCAAATTATTAAATGAAATGTAAACGTCGCTCACAATAAGGGTGCATCTAATATAGAGGAAGCATCTCTAATTCTAGAACAGGAAGTTTCATTTCACCATGTTATAATGAATTTCTGATACACATCCATTAAAGTACAGCTGCACTTCATCTTTATCAAACCTATAATTAACATAAAAAAAAAATGTATATTAGGTTGGAATAGAACCTAGAGGGGAGTCCTCAAACTGTCAGCACATTTTAAAACAAGGTGATGCTTGAGTTTAAAGGCTGTATAAAGCACATAGCCAATTTATTTACATATAAATAGTTTTTTTTTCTCTCTCTCTCTTTAACTTACTACTCTTTTTCAGCAGTTCCACACTTGAGAATTAAATTTCCTACTGTGCTTCTCTCAGTAGCAGTTTTCAGATTGTAAATATTGTTATTGCACTTGTGACCTAAAGTCAAGTGTGACCTAAAAGACAACTTCCCAGAAAGCATCACAGCATTTTTATATAGATTGAGTGAAGTGTTGCGTAAAACAATAATTTCAGAGGTTTGACTTTAGTCTTCCCACAGAGTAAAGGTAAAATGACTGAGCTATAATGATGATGTATGCCAGCATGGAAGCTTCCAGATATGCAGATATGATATATTTAATTCAAGATCACCATATGGTACATGTGATTGTGAAATTCATGAACAGAAACCATAGTTGCATGTTTCAAATTGGTCCTGTAGCATATTATCTGAGCTTCCTTCAAATTACTGTAACAGGACAGTGCTCTAGTATGTCCTGCAATTACATGCCTGGAGACGGTTCACAATGATAATGAGACACACGAAGAGGGACATGACTGACAATTGATGTCCAATTAATAGATGTGGGGAGATTTCAAGACTTTGAAGTTGAAGTCTGTTACATTACAGTTTTAAAAACAGTTTGATCATAAAAAATTATAAACAACCTGTTAATAACATTATTATTATTAATAATATTTTGCTTATAACTTTATACAAGAGCGTAAATATACCTCATAACTCCAGTGGATCCTCAAACTGTTGACAAAACCTCATAGCTCCACCCACCTCAATCATGAATGAAGAGCTGCACACGTTTTGGAGACTGTCTCTTGTTTGCAGTGCAAGGGTAAATAAAGAACTGGTTCTTTGAATAAGTACATAATTTTCTTTACTAAAAAAACACAATGTTTGGAAAGGATAATATTTTATGTTTTTTGAGGAGCAGAGAAGACAGTCTTAGTCTGGAATTTGCTGTCTAGTCATAGCCTGCATAGCACTTCACTTTTATAAGATTTTGGCCAAATGTATTAAACGACAGGAAAAACTGAGCACCCACATAACTAAAATAAACTTTGTTACCTGAAAGTTGATGAAAACATAATGCAATGCAGTTACTTCCTCAGATGTGGCTGTTAATGATGGACAAATCACAAATATTCGCTGGTGAAAAAGCTTGTAATTCCATTTGAGCTTGATTTTGGTAAAATGTTAATAATATAATGATACATGCAAGTGTCTGACCACTGGGACTTGGGTCAAAAACCTGGGACACAGAGGCACACATTTCCTGAAAAGCTTGCTTGAGTGTTTATCTATGGCATTCCCCATAGCATCAATCCAAGACGCAGTGTTGAGTTATAGTTTGAGAGGGAACGCCTCAAGTTATGACTGTAACCATGGTTCCCTGTGAAGGGGAACGAGACACTGTGTCTCGGGGCCATGCTTCGAGCCTGCCTGCACATCTCCTTCAGACAAAGTCATTCACCGGTGAGAAAACTTTATAGTACAGTGAGTAACACTACAATATCAAACGTAAACAAATTCTTTAAAACAGAATTAGATGCAGCAAGTTTTCGGTTTGTTTAGCTAGCAAAACTTGACAGTGTGTAATAATATTTCTTGCATGATAGGGTTTCCACAATGAGAGTCTGCTTGGCTCCGATGATGAAGATATAGATCGTAGATCTTTTGCCAGTGCCACTTGTTGTCGGTTCAGAAGGAAAGTGAGGTTGTTGCTGCTTGCCTGCCATTCTCGCTCTGTCTGCACAGCGTACGTTAACGAGCTATGTCTGTGTGAACAGCCTGCGCAGTGGTATGCAAACACACGTTGACTAACAGGGAACACATGCTATAGGACCGTTCAGACCGAATGCAAAGATTGAACGAACATTTACGGTCCTATGCCTTCCACATACAAAATATATTTATAAAAATACATTTAATACATGTAATAAAAAATAACATTATCAGGATATGAGGAGACTTTCAACCAGCATAAAAAAAAAATAAAAAATTCTGCAGAGAATCACTGATGCACCTTTAACCATTTAACGGTAATTTTAAATAACCATTTACGTTCGGAATGACTAAGCTTGATTTTGTTTTTATTTTTGTTAACGTTCCTGTCACGGCTGAATGAACGAGAGACGAGGATTCAAATGCAGAGGAGATTTATTCCACACAAACAGATAGGATACAAACTCAAGACACAACTAGCCAGCGGGAAGGAACATCAGGAACAGGTAACTCAGACAACGAACCAGCACAGGACTACAAACACAAGGAAGCTAAATAGGGGAACAAACAAAGGAGGGTAATGAGACTAACAGGTGGGATAAATTAACCAATAATCAAATAACAAGCTGGGAGGGGCTAGACAATAGACACGAGCACATGGCCCAACATAACAAACACCCATGTGCAGCACAAGACAGGACAGGCATGTGACATTACCCCCTCCCTACGGAGCGGCTACCAGACGCTCCATAAGACCAGGGCGGGACGGGAGGGACAGACCAGGGCGGGACGGGAGGGACAGACCAGGGCGGGACAGGGGAAAAAAAAATGTCTGGGACACCAGAGTGGTCCACAGGGTTCAGGAGGCCAGGACGGGGCAGGCTGTGCAAACGGCCAGGGTGGAGACTTTCCTTCGGGCGGCCAGGGCGGAGACTTTCCCTCGGGCGGCCAGGGCGGAGACTTTCCCTCGGGCGGCCAGGGCGGAGACTTTCCCTCGGGCGGCCAGGGCGGAGACGGCAGTTCATCGGGCGGCCAGGGCGGAGGCGGCAGTTCATCGGGCGGCCAGGACGGAGACTTTCCCTCGGGCGGCCAGGGCGGAGACGGCAGTTCATCGGGCGGCCAGGGCGGAGACGGAAGTTCATCGGGCGGCCAGGGCGGAGACTTTCCCTCAGGCGGCCAGGGCGGAGACTTTCCCTCGGGCGGCCAGGGCGGAGACGGCAGTTCATCGGGCGGCCACGGCGGAGACGAACCCTCGGGAGACCAGGAAGTAGACGACCCTTCAAGCGACCATGGCACAGGAACCGACCCCAACTCAGGAACAGGAACCGACACCGGCTCAGGAACTGGCACCGACACCACCAGCTCAGGAACTGGCACCACTGGAACTGGCCCTGGAACTGGCACCACCGGCTCAGGAACTGGCACCGACACCCCCGGCTCAGGAACTGGCACCGACACCACCGGCTCAGGAACTGGAACCACCGGAACTGACAGTGGAACTGGCACCACCGGAACTGGCACTGGAACTGGCACCAACGGCTCAGGGACTGGAACTGGCACTGGAACTGGTACCACCGGCTCAGGCACTGGAACTGGCACCACTGGAACTGGCACTGGCACCACCGGCTCAGGCACTGGAACTGGCACTGGAACTGGTACCACCGGCTCAGGCACTGGAACTGGCACCACTGGAACTGGCACTGGAACTGGTACCACCGGCTCAGGCACTGGAACTGGAACCACCGGCTCAGGCACTGGAACTGGCACCACTGGAACTGGCACCACCGGCTCGGGCACTGGAACTGGCCCCTCTGGCTCGGGCACTGGAACTGGCACCACCGGCTCGGGAACTGGCACCACCGGCTCAGGAACAGACACCACCGGCCCAGGAACAGACACCACCGGTCCAAGTGTGTGCGTAGCCCACACACACCACATGGCTGTGGCCATAATGGCTAGTGTCGCGGTCACTAAGGGCTCAGGAACAGACACCTCCGGTTCAGGAACAGGCACCACCGGCACAGAAACAGACACAAGCACAGACACTGGCTCCGGCTCAGGAACAGACACTGGCTCCGGCTCAGGAACAGACACTGGCTCCGGCTCAGGAACAGACACTGGCTCCGGCTCAGGAACAGACACTGGCTCCGGCTCAGGAACAGACACTGGCTCCGGCTCAGGAACAGACACTGGAGGTTTGAAGGGCGTCTCCAGGATCCGAGCTAAACGCTCTAAATAGCCGATCAGTGCCCCCCCGGCCGTGAGAATGGGCATCTCCCGATCTATCTCCGACTGGGCAGACGTGGCTTGAACCATCTCTGGCTGGGCAGATGTGACCTGAACGGTCTCTGGCTGGGCAGACGGGACGTGAACAGTCTCTGGCTCGGCAGACGTGACGTGAGCAGTCTCTGACTGGGCAGACTGGACGTGAACAGGCTCGGCGGCGGCCATCTTGTCCGAAGACACAGGCTCGGCAGGCGTGACGTGAACACTCTCGGTGGCGGCCATCTTGTCAGGGGACACAGGCTCGGCAGACGTGACGTGAACACTCGCGGCGGCGGCCATCTTGTCCGAAGACACAGGCTCGGCAGGCGTGACGTGAACAGGCTCGGCGGCGGCCATCTTGTCCGAAGACACAGGCTCGGCAGGCGTGACGTGAACAGTCTCTGTTGCGGCCATCTTGTCTGAAGACACAGGCCCGGCAGACGTGACGTGAACAGGCTCGGCGGCGGCCATCTTGTCCGAAGACACAGGCTCGGCAGGCATGACGTGAACAGGCTCGGTGGCGGCCATCTTGTCCGAAGACACAGGCTCGACAGGCACCACCGGAACTGGGACCACCGGAACTGGGACCACCGGAACTGGGACCACCGGAACAGTTACGGAGGGAGCCTTTCTCCTCCTCCTATGTTTCGGGACCACCGGAACTGGGATCACCGGAACTGGAACCACCGGAACTGGGACCACCGGAGTTGGGACCACCGGAACAGGCATGGAGGAAGTCTTTCTCCTCCTCCTCCGTCTCGGGATCAGTGGTGAAGGCTCTCCTTTCCGCTGATCGTCATCGGCCATGGTCCTCTCCTCCTCCCAAGTCCTTTGAGCGCATCTGGCGAAGTACTCAAATAAGGAGATTGAAGATCCCTTCTCCTCTCCCTGAGGAAAAACCTCACTCCGCTGAATCCACATATTGGCTGGTTCGTTCTGTCACGGCTGAATGAACGAGAGACGAGGATTCAAATGCAGAGGAGATTTATTCCACACAAACAGATAGGATACAAACTCAAGACACAACTAGCCAGCGGGAAGGAACATCAGGAACAGGTAACTCAGACAACGAACCAGCACAGGACTACAAACACAAGGAAGCTAAATAGGGGAACAAACAAAGGAGGGTAATGAGACTAACAGGTGGGATAAATTAACCAATAATCAAATAACAAGCTGGGAGGGGCTAGACAATAGACACGAGCACATGGCCCAACATAACAAACACCCATGTGCAGCACAAGACAGGACAGGCATGTGACAGTTCCAAGTTAAAATTTCATTAATTTCCATTTTTTGTTTTTGTTCCTTAAACCAGTTCAGAGCCGTTAATCATATAATATAATCGTAACAATATTCAGACTCAGAGAGAACAAATGAAGCAACAAGTTTATTTAACCCTCTGAGGTCTGAGCTGTTTTCTGGGCCCTGGAGGTGTTCTGACATGGTCTGACATTTCTGGTTATTTCTGTTACTTGTGACATTTTCATGGCTAAAGTCTAATTACACTGTATTCAGCACAAACTCTGCTACAATAATATATCAACAGCATGTATGTAAAAGTTTGTAGTTTTGAGATAATGACATTTATGCGTGGTTTGTGAAAATACAAAAAAAAATTCTCACTGAAATAAGGTCGTGAAACCCATACTGATTATTTCTTCACAAGACTTTTGAAAATTGTATGGCATAGCCTAGAATATTTGCTCTAAAACTATGTGAAAATCACCCTGACTGCTCATTCAGAGAAGACAATATAATGATTTAAAAATTTTACGACGTGTTTTGTGTGAGACAGCTCTATGCGGGAGCTCATTAATATGTAAGCTTTTCTCACCTGAGAAAAACAAAGACACTCCCCTAACGGCCCTATTAGGAGCTATCAGGCCCCTGTCATTCTGAGCAACCTTGCACAATACTGTAAATGAGGAGATTTAAAAAAAGAATGGCTTTTAGATTGTTTGGATTTATTTACACAACATAATCCAAATAGACACAACAAATGGCAAAAAAGCACTTATTGAAAGACAGAGACCTTTGTGCCATTCCTAAAAACATTGTACATACCTTTCATTTCCAAGGTGTTTGATTTTCACTTTACCATGTTCATGTTCCAGAGACTCATGTGAATGTTGAAGTCAAAATACAAAACACACACACACACACACACACACACACACACACACACACAAATGTTTCCAACAATATATAATATAATGAACAACACCAGGTTTGTTGTGCCTTGTAGGCATAGGCTATGTGCAGTGCTGGGTAAAATAATAATAACAATAGATAGCAGTATAAATCTTCCAAAATATTTCAGTAACAACCAAGCTAGAGAAAAATATATTGATTATCATGTTACTTCAAATGTTTCCATTCGTTATGATGATATGAAATGAGATAATAGTAAAAACATGAAGCCGTTTGGTGTGTTTTGCTTTTCAAATTTTCAAATGATACATTCAAACGCATCGCACTGCAAAATCTGATACATTCAAATGCGATCGCGCTCAAATATAAAACATTATGGTTACCATACATATCTACATTTGACCAGATATCCACAAACACAGTAACAGTAAACACGGGTCTAAATATTATAATATTCACCATATATCTAGCAACAGTTCAACTGCAATGTGACATTTATGCAACAATAACAAACTAATATGTGACATTTATGCAACAATAACAAACTAATATGTAAGAATTTCTTACCTTAAATCTTTCTTGTCTTCAAATCGCGTTCTTCTTCTTCTGAGGTAGCCTAAATCCAATGTAAGCTCAGGCGTGCCTTTCAAACTCGACGAAAAGTGAAGTGAAGTGTTTTGGTGTTTTGTTGTTGAGGTAGCGAGCGCGTTCGCGTTCCAGGTGGAGATTTGCATGTGAATATCTTTTGCGCGAGTGGGCGTGGCCAAATTAACTGTAATGAGCAAGCGATTAAGAAGCTGGACATCTTGTTGGTTTTATACAAATTACTTAAACAGAAAATATTTGTTTTCGTTTTGAACCCGATCATTTAAAAGTACACACTTAAATGTTTATAAAGGTGTATGGCTCATAAATGTGTGACAAGTATTCGCTGAGTTTTGTTTCAGTTTATAGATGTGCTCAAGAAAAAAAAGTTCACAGCGACGGAGAGGCAGAACGCACACCCTGTTTATTTTCTTTATTTTACAAAAGCACAATGTTTTGATTTGATTGTAAGTGGACACATACAAATTAGAAATATCACAGATTCTTTTTTTATATTTCTTTTTCCTGTATGACCATAAATGACGGAGAAATTTAAGTTTATAGTGCTACAATGTGGAGAAAATCCAGCAAAACGCGCCCGCGCCTTTGCCGACCTCAGAGGGTTAAACAACAGTGAGCAATGCAGGCAGGTGAATATAGAAAAAGACAATGCAATGGAGAACAGTTATCTTGGATGAATATAACAGTCTTTTTCTGTCTTTCGTAGAGCCAGTGAAGCAGACGGGAAGGATGGGCAGGATAAAGGATAGCACACAACTCAGTTACTGGGAACAGGTGAGATCCATAGTGGCATGGGAAGTGCACAGAGACGAGGGAGAGGAATGCTGGAGAGGAGAACTTGGAACTGGAGAGCAGGAGCCAGAATTTTTTCAGGTAAGTAACGCACAGGTAAGTAGTGAATGGGTGGTGTATGCGAATTGTAGACCAGACAAAGACTGAGACTGAGGTGTGTGCTAATATAGTGCGTTGATTGGTGCGCTGATGGGTGACAGTTGCAGGTGATCAGTACTCTGGTGACAGGGATCGTTGTGAGGGAGTGACGGTGGAACCCTAGGGCCTATACCATGAAGCCGGTTTAGGTGGCTAGCCAGCTATGTTTCAGTTTAGTTTCCGCCAACCCTGGGTTTTAGGTACTATGAAAGTAGCTCGGCTTTAATTGTTGTTCGTTGCCATGGTATCTTACGCTGCACGGCTAACCTGCTCCGGGGCAGGTTATGTTCTGGATTAAAGATTTCAGACTGAAGTTTGACCAATCAGCTGAGAGCAAAGAAACATATAGGTGACGTAACTTATTCAGTGTCTGTTGCAATGACTTCACCTTTTCTTCCAAATCCGGTGGACATCTCAGCGCAAATTGTTTGACGAGCACTTCGTAGACAAAGAGTTTTTAGCCAGACAAAATCCCCTTGCCTTTCCTGATAGTTACTTGTATGAAAGATACAGATTTTCCGCAGAAGGAATGTCTTATCTTTGCAAACTTCTTGAGCCGCACATAAAGAATTTAACACGTCGAATTCATGCACTTACTGTACCGCAAATGGAATTGCGTTGCGTTTTTTTGCAAGTGGTACATACTTGCACGGTGGGTGACGCACAGAAGCTAGGGGAAAACACAAGGTGGTCCTCGCTCTGCAGGAGTACATGAATAGTTTAATTAATAGTGTTCCCGGGACATTTATCGACCATGTCCATAAAAGAGGGCTTTTATAAAATTGCCGGTAAGATATATTTATAGGGTGACATCATATGAACACTTTTTTTTTTTCAAAAAGCAAATTTCACAAATGTACTATACAACATAATACATGTTAAGAATTATTTTAAATCTTTATTATTATTCTGTTAATCTTGTGATAGGATTCCCTAGAGTCATTGCAACATGTATGCAGTCTATTGCTCCAATCTCCACTGCTCTAGGGGAACATGAGGCAGATTATGATAATAGGAAATCCTATCACAGCCTTAATGTTCAGGTAGAGATGATGTGAATATGTGAGATGATTATTTTCTGTGAGATGTATCTTTAAATTAATAGTAACATTAACAGATATAACAATGATCTACTAAACATTTCATCTGCAGATGACTTGTGGTCATGAACGTATGATCACAAGTTTGGATGCCAAATGGCCTGGCTCCAGTGCTTGTCTCACAAATTTTCTGTGAGTCTGTGTTGTGTCAGCACAAAACACTGTTAATTTGAACTGAGATAGAAAAACCTACACAATAACCCCCTATCATGACCCTCAGACAGGGCCACAGCACTGCTTCAATGTGGCCCTCAGTAAAACCGGAGTGAAGATAGAGATGACCTTTGGCATCCTAAAGGCACATTTCAACTGTGTTCGGCCCTTAAGAGTCACCAGAGCGGGCATCACAGATAGTGGCTGCATTCTGCACAATATAGCCACCAGTAGAAAGGAGCGAGAAACACCACAAAACCAGCTTCTCCCCGATGAAACTGACCTGATCACACTTGACCACCCAGCTGGTGCAGATGTAGATGCAATCACCATACAATATTACACTTAATAAAAGCACATTGAAACTGCAGATAGGTCTCAAACTGTTTTATTGGTTTTGTGGGATGAGAGGGAGAAAGAGAGCAAGAGAAAGTTGCATTAATAAATATTCATACTAAAGTGTTACTTGGTTAATTAAGTTCACATACTGAGATCAGTTTTATACAGCTGTTTGATCTCCATTTTTTTTTTTTTTTTTTTTTTGAGCCTCCTCAGCTCACAGTCCAGCTCCTTTAGTGAACAGTCTAGTTCAAGTCTCCTTTAGTGTGCAGTCTAGTTCAAGACTCCTTTTGTACAGGGCCCTGACTGAGTCTGTTTCCACCTGAAACATAATTCCACCACAAACATCATGATCATTCAAGTTTTCTGGAGGCTCATCAAATCACAAAAAGTTCCTTGACTTCCTACAAACACAGGACTGACTGTAATTTATGTCAAGGGTTTTAAATCCTTACCTTGTTCACATTTCTTCTTAACCCTCTGGGGTCTAAGGTGTTTTTGGGGTCCTTGAGATGTTCTGACATGCCCTGACATTTTTGCTTTTTTCAGTTGCTTATAAACATATTAATGGCAAAAAAAAATTACACACTATTTAGCACAAACAGGGCTACCATGAAATGTGAGCAACAAGAATGTACATGTCTGCATTTTTGAGAGAATAATGTTTATGCATGGTTATTGAAAAAAACTAAAAACTAAAGTTTCTGAAATAAGGCCATAAAACACATTCTAAATATGTGCCAATAAGACTTTTGTCTAAAATATGTCATTGCCTAGTGTTTTTTCTTCAAAATGAAGTGAAAATCACCCTGCCTTATCATTCACATTACACAATACATTGATTTAAATTTTGCAAAGCACTTTCTGTTTGGAAAGGCCATATGCGGAGTGGGCGTCAACGATCATGTATATGTAGTGGTTCACACCTGAGGAGACAATGGGGCCTGCATACTTAATTAGCCTTTCATTCAGGTGAGTCACTGAGCCACAAGAATGTTTCCACATATTGTGCTTGCAATTTGGCCTATAATATCCAAGGAAAACATGTCTAGTAATTGTGCAGTTAATTCTCATACTGTATTTTCAGTTTTGGAATATTTATCCTCTCCCCAAATTTGTCAATAATAAAACACAATAAAAGTTATTTAAAGAAAAGGCTTATATTTACCTTTTAATAGTTTGTTTACATCTACCTTGTAAATATATTTTTTTATTAAAAAGGTTACAATTACAACAATTCAAGTGTAATCTTTCTTTGTAAAAACTAAAGTATACATTTTATCATACATATTTCAAAGTTAAGGATTTGATTGATTATTTGATAACTTTATTTTTGACAAAACATATTATATTTAACATAAGCAAATATTGGCAAACTTATTTGAAAGCTTATTTGAGGTGGCAGATATTTTACATTAAAAATGTATAATCTATCCAAAACTAATCAACGAAATGTTGTCTTTCATATGTCTGTAACATAGGTCTTTCATTTTTATTATAAGAAATATAAATGTTAATTTGCAGTTTAATACGTTGCTTATACAAATACATTTTATTTCAACATATTTTAGTCGATATTTACTGAGTGTAGCAATACAGTTTGCTAAAACCGAAACATTCATACACAAACAGAAACGCCTGACTGTAACGTTGTTTTTATGAAATATTAGGGCATATAAATGTTAATTTTCAGTTTAAAACGTTGCTTATACAAATAGTCTACATTTTATTTCAACATATTTCTGTCGATTTTTACTCAACTCAGTACGGCAATACAGTTTGCTAAAACATCATCATTCATTCACACAGAGACGCAATTTAAATTTAAACTGTCTTTTTGCGAGCTGTGGTAAACAGCGCGCATCTCTGCCGTTCATTCATTCATAAACAGAAACCCGATTCACGTGAGAAGAAAAAAAACTTACAGTATTCCTCAGCTCGCTCCTCGATATACCCGCACTTCTGAGGTACTTTTTTCATTATTGTTATTCCTCACAGCGCTACGAGACGGTGTTAAAGTAATGATCTGAATAAACTTGTGTTTCTCGTGCTGATATGGGGGCGTTCACAGGATTGCGCGGATTGCCTCATTCATTTGCGTTTGAATAGCGCGCGCTCTCCGTAGGCGGAGTCACATTACATTTGAATTAGTTGTAATGAGGTCGACTGGAATCGCTCTCTTTTAATACAGATTTCACAAGATGAGAATATTTGTTTTTTATATAAATTACTTCATTTAAGAGAAGAGAATTCAAGCTTCATGCCTGTATGTCTGTTTGCCTGTTTGACTGAGTATTCGCTGAGTTATTGTTCATTTTCGGACGCGTTTCAGAATGGACTACACTGACAGATAGAAGGCAGAACTCGCATCACGTTTATTTTTCTTTATTTGGCAAAAAGCACAACACTTTGTTTTTATTGTGAGTATACACAAAAATAATACACATTTAACAGAATCGATTGATGTATGAAACTTGCTTGTAATATCAAAGTCCGCAGAGCAAAATTAATTTCTTTTGAACTGAACTGAAAAAAAGCGAGCTGGTATCGCCGGCGATACCGTCGACCTCAGGGGGTTAAGCCCATTGAGGGAGAGGCCTCAGTTTCTGGGGCAGGTTGTTAAAATCCTACAATAAAAGAGATGTGTAAGGGCCAGTCCCTTTTTTATGCCACACATTCAAATGTTTGCCATAATAAAAAGCCCAGTGCATTCACATCAGCAACTGCACATCAGCAATCATTAAACCAAATGATTATTTCGGTCTAAATGAGTCTACTCCATCAGGATACTCCTATAAACATGAGCCCCGTCTGATTGGTCGTGGCGGCGGTGTTGCAACAATCTATAGAGATATTCTCAATGTTACTCAGAAAACGGGTTATAAGTTTATTTCGTTTGAAGTACTTGTACTAAATGTTACGCTCTCAGATGTAAGAAAAACATCCCTATTATCTCTAGCCTTGGCTACCGTATATAGACCGTCTGGGCCTTACGCTGATTTCCTAAAAGAGTTTGCAGATTTTTTCTCAGACCTATTAGTCAATGTCGATAAAGCATTAATTGTTGGAGATTTTAACATACACGTAGATAATCCAAATAATGCGTTAGTGTCACATGCCTGTCCTGTCTCGTGTAGCACATGTGGTGTTTGTGTTCCTGTCTCTGTTTTGACCCCATCCTCCTTGTTATCTCATTATTGGTTTCATTTGTCCCACCTGTTGTTCCCTCATTATCTGCCTGATTTGTCCCTTTTATAAGCTCCTTTGTGTTTGCAGTCTTTGTTGGATCGTTGTATTGTTTACGTCTCCTGTTCTCCTGTGACCCAGTGGTATGTTCATTTCATAGTTGTGTTGTTTATATATGGTTTTCCCCCTTGTGGGTGTTTGTTTTACTTTGTTCTTTTGTTAATAAATCATTCTTTCTGCACTTGAGTCTTCACTTATTTTTCTTAGTTATCCCGTCACAGAACGATCCGACCATGTCGAAGACTCAGCGAAAGAATTCCCATCACCCACTAGTTCCCCCTGTCTCGTGCCCTCAGTACGAACGCATTCTTCGTGTTCAGTCGCTGATTTCGCTCCGCCAGCAAGGAGCTGACCTGAGGAAGTTCGCGGTCGAATTCCTTAGTGCAGCGGAGGGACTAGGACTAAATGAAGAGCCTCTCAAGGACCTTTTCTTTTACGCCCTCGACGAGCCCATGGATTGGGGGCTCAGAAGGGCATATGACAGGAGTACTTTTGTGGCTATGGTGGAGGGTCTCGCTCGCTTTCAGGAGCGAGAGTCCAGGAAGAGGGTCCCAGTTCCGGTGGTCCCGAGTCCAGTGGTCCCAGTTCCGGTGGTCCCGAGTCCAGTGGTCCCAGTTCCGGTGGTCCCGAGTCCAATGGTCCCAGTTCCGGTGGTCCCGAGTCCAGTGGTCCCCGTTCCGGTGGTCCCAAGTCCAGTGGTGCCAGGAGGAAAAGGGCCTCTTCAGCTGATTGTCCGGTGGCTCCTAACACGGAGACCATCCCGGAAGTGACTGCCGTCACTGACGCACCGCCCAGGCGTCCTGTTCTGCTCGTCCTGCCGGCGCCACCCCAGCGACCGGTCACGTCTGCCGATCCAGAGACTGTTCACGTCACGTCTGCCGATCCAGAGACTGTTCACGTCACGTCTGCCGATCCAGAGACTGTTCACGTCACGTCTGCCGATCCAGAAACTGTTCACGTCACGTCTGCCGATCCAGAGACTGTTCACGTCACGTCTGTCGATCCAGAGACTGTTCACGTCACGTCTGCCAAGCCTGTGTCTTCGGACAGGATGGCCGCCGCCGAGCCTGTGTCTTCGGACAAGATGGCCGCTGCCGAGCCAGATCCAGTGTCTGCGGAAAAGATGGTTGCCGCCGAGCCTGTTCACGTCACGCCTGCCAAGCCTGTGTCTTCGGACAAGATGGCCGCCGCCGAGCCTGTGTCTTCGGACAAGATGGCCGCCACCGAGCCTGTTCCTGAGCCGGTGGTATCTGTGTCTGAGCCAGGTGTTGTCTGTTCCTGAGCCAGGTGTTGTCTGTACCTGAGCCGGTGTTGTCTGTTCCTGAGCCGGTGGTGTCTGAGCCGGTGGTGTCTGTTCCTGAGCCGGTGGTGTCTGAGCCGGTGGTGTCTGTTCCTGAGCCGGTGCCTGTTCCTTGGCCGCCCGAGGGGTCGTCTCCGCTGTGGCCACCCGAAAGGTCGTCTCCGCCTTGGCCGCCTGAGGGGTCGTCTCCACCATGGCCGCCTGAGGGGTCGTCTCCACCATTGCCGCCTGAGGGGTCGTCTCCACCATGGCCGCCTGAGGGGTCGTCTCCGCCATGGCCGCCTGACGGGTCGTCTCAGCTCTGGCTGCCTGCACGATCTTTTCTGCCCTGGCAGCCCGAGGAAGAGTCTCCGCTGTGGCCGCTTGAAGGGTCATCTCCGCCCTGGCCGCTTGAAGGGTCGTCTTCGCCCTGGCCGCCCGAGGGAAAGTCTCCGCCCAGGCCGCCAGATGGACTGACATTTCCGCCCTGTCCTCCCGAACTCTGTGGTCCGCCCTGGCCTCCCGAACTGTCCATTTCCCCTGCCCCACCCTGGTCTGTCCTTCCTGTTCCCCCTGTTCCACCCTGGTCTGTCCCTCCCGTCCCGTCCTGGTCCGTCGCTCCCTGGTCTGTCCCTCCCGTCCTGGTCTGTCCCTCCCGTCCTGGTCTGTCCCTCCCGTCCCTCCCTGGTCTGTCCCTCCCATCTCTAGTGGAGCGTCTGGTAGCCGCTCTTTAAGGAGGGGGTAATGTCACATGCCTGTCCTGTCTCGTGTAGCACATGTGGTGTTTGTGTTCCTGTCTCTGTTTTGACCCCACCCTCCTTGTTATCTCATTATTGGTTTCATTTGTCCCACCTGTTGTTCCCTCATTATCTGCCTGATTTGTCCCTTTTATAAGCTCCTTTGTGTTTGCAGTCATTGTCGGATCATTGTATTGTTTACGTCTCCTGTTCTCCTGTGACCCAGTGGTATGTTCATTTCATAGTTGTTGTGTTTATATATGGTTTTCCCCCCTCGTGGGTGTTTGTTTTACTTTGTTCTTTTGTTAATAAATCATTCTTTCTGTACTTGAGTTTTCACTTAGTTTTCTTAGCTATCCCGTCACAGTTAGGGGCTGCGTTTACAGATTTATTGAACTCCTTTGGGGTCAAGCAAAACGTTACCGGACCAACTCATCGTTTTAATCATACACTCGATTTAATTATATCACATGGAACCGATCTAACTGATATAGATATCATTCCACAAAGTGATGATGTCACTGACCATTACATGGTAACTTGCATATTACGTAGTGCTGTAATATATCATGCTGCGCCGCGTTATCGATCAGGCAGAACAATCTTTCCATCCACCTTCGATATTTTTTTTTAATTGCTTATCTGATCTGTCTCAGCTGCTCAGTGAACCCAAACAAACAGATGAACTAGAGGAATTAACTAGCACTATGAGCACCATTCTCTCTGGAAAATTGGATATTGTTGCACCCATTAGATTAAAAAAGGTCAGAGAGAAAAGTAAAGCACCATGGCACAACAATACTACGCATGTTCTAAAGAGAGAAACCTGTAATTTAGAGCGTAAATGGAAACCGCATGGAATCGCATGGAAAGACAGTATGTCACGTTATAAAAAGGCCCTAAAAGCGGCCAGGGCTGAGCATCTCCGCAAACTAATAGAAAACAACCAAAACAATCCTAGGTTTTTATTTAACACCGTGACTAGACTAACAAATAAACAGATGTCACCTGAACAAAATATCCCGTTACAGTTTAGTAGTAATGATTTCATGAAGTTCTTCACTGAGAAAATAGAAAGCACTAGAACCACAATTGTAAACGTTCAATCCTCAATCGAGCCTTATAATTCAGCCTCAGTTATCACCTCGCAAGAACAATTACAGTGCTTTACAACTATAGAACAAAAAGAGTTAAATAAACTTATCACCTCATCTAAAACAACAACATGTTTATTAGATCCTATACCAAATAAACTACTGAAAGAAGTGTTACCTGTAGTGGAAGAGCCTCTCCTCAATATTATTAACTCATCTTTAACTTTAGGTCATGTTCCACGAACATTTAAATTGGCAGTTATAAAACCTCTCATTAAGAAACCACAATTAGATCCGCATAATCTAGCAAATTATAGACCCATTTCAAATCTTCCTTTTATGTCTAAAATACTAGAAAAAGTTGTATCCGCCCAACTGGGCTCTTTCTTGCAAAAAAAAGACATCTATGAAAAGTTTCAGTCTGGATTCAGACCGCATCATAGCACTGAAACTGCGCTCGTTAAAATCACAAATGATTTACTATTAGATTCTGACCAAGGCTGTATCTCAATACTAGTTTTACTTGATCTTAGTGCTGCGTTCGATACTATAGATCACACAATACTCTTAGATCGACTACAAAATTATACCGGTGTTCAAGGACAAGCATTAAGCTGGTTCAGATCATACTTATCTGACCGCTACCATTTTGTCTATTTAAATGGAGAGAAATCGATCATAACTCCAGTAAACTATGGAGTGCTGCAGGGATCTGTGTTAGGCCATCTGTTATTATCAATATATATGCTGCCACTTGGAAATATTATAAGGAAACATGGAATCAGTTTCCATTGTTATGCTGATGACACTCAAATCTATATTTCATCACGGCCAGATGAAAACGCTGATTGTCCAAATTGACAGAGTGTGTTAAAGATATAAAAGATTGGATGACGTGCAATTTTCTTTTATTAAATCCAGACAAGACAGAGGTACTAATCATCGGTTCAAAAAACCGCCCACACAACCTCTCACACTACAACTTTAACATAGTAGGATGTCCTGTTACTTTGTCCTCTAGAGTAAAAGACCTGGGTGTTATATTAGACTGCAACCTGTCTTTTAAAAATCATATTTTATATGTTACAAGAAAAGCCTTTTTCCACCTTAGAAACATTGCTTCTGATGCAGAAAAGTTAGTTCTTGCATTCATGACCTCGAGACTAGATTACTCCATCCGGCTGTCCCCGGGTCGCGGGGACAGCCGTCTAAGCAGAGATGCCCAGACTTCCCTCTCCCTAGACACTTCCTCCAGCTCCTCCGGGGGGACACCGAGGCGTTCCCAGGCCAGCCGGGAGACATAGTCTCTCCAGCATGTCCTAGGTCTTCCCCGGGGTCTCCTCCCAGTGGGACGCGCCCGGAACACCTTCCCGGGAAGGCGTTCAGGAGGCATCCGGAACAGATGCCCGAGCCACCTCAGCTGACCCCTCTCGATGTGGAGGAGCAGCGGCTCTACTCTGAGCTCCTCCCGAGTGACCGAGCTTCTCACCCTATCTCTAAGGGATCGCCCAGCCACCCTGCTTTCACCATGGGCAACTCCAGAGTGGTGAAGAGTCCATCCTCTCTCGAGGAGTGTGGTTCCAGAGCCCAAGCCGTGCATAGAGGTGATCCCGACTATCTCTAGTCGGAACCTCTCAACCTCACGCACAATCTCAGGCTCCTTCCCCGCCAGCGAGGTGACGTTCCACGTCCCCAGAGCTAGCTTCCGTGTCCAGGGATCGGGTTGTCGAGGCCCCCGCCTTCGACTGCCGCCCAATCCTCTCAGCACCGTCCCCTTACGGTCCCTCCTGCAGGTGGTGAGCCCACGGAAAGGCAGCCCCACGTCCCTCCTTCGGGCTGAGCCCTGTCGGACCCCGTGGGGGGAGGCCCGACCACCAGGCGCTCGCATACGAGCCCCAACCCTGGGCCTGGCTCCAGGGTGGGGCCCCGGCTGCGCTACACCAGGCGACATCACGGTCCTCGATTTATTTTTTCTCATAAGGGGTTGTTGAACCGCTCTTAGGGCCCTATTTTAACGATCTGAAACGCAAGTGTCAAAGCGCAAAGCGCAAGTAACTTTGTGGGCAGGTCTTGGCGCTGTTGCTATTTTCCTGGCGGGATAAATGACTCTTGCGCCAGGCACAAATCTAAAATGGGTTGGTCTGAAGTATCTTCATTATTCATAGGTGTGGTTTGGGCGTAATGTGAAATAAACCAATCAGAGCGTCATCTCACATTCCCTTTAAGAGCAGACGCGTTTGTTCTAAAGCGGATTCCTATTGTAACGGCGGATTTGCAAGGCGCGCGCCAGGAGCGGTTCACAGCCAAGGAGAGCAACGCTCTCGTCAGGGACGTTGGGGATGGAGAAACCCACCCAAATTAACTTCGGTTAAAAAGGCGTATGATAATTTGGGTAAATGTGTAAGCTAGATGTATGCTTTTATAATAAATTGTCTATCTATCTATCTATCTATCTATCTATCTATCTATCTATCTATCTATCTATCTATCTATCGTAATAATGTATGTTTTGCAAAAATGAAAACTGCTGCTTCTGTGTAGATGAGAGAATCAAAGTGAATGTGCGTTGTGCACACGCTACATTGATTATGGCCAAGCATGCGCCCTTAAAATAGCATATGAATAACATGCGCAACGCGCCACTGACTTTAAACAATTTTTTCCTGGTTAGTAGCGCAATTGTTTTCTAAACCTGCAAAATAGCATGAAGGAACGTTTGCGCTGGAACACGCCTCCTCTTTGCGCTGAACCGCCCCGGGGAGCGCAAGTGTATTTCTTAGTTAACCGACGTGCTTCTGTGGAGGGAAAAGTGCGCTTTGCGCGGGTGCAAAATAGGAATGATACATGCGTCGGTGTACAAAGTCAATTGCGCTGGGTGCAAGATAGGGCCCCGAGTTTGTTCAGCTACCTTCATGGTACAGGCCCCTGGTGTGTCTGTGACAATATAATGTAATGTAATGTAATGTAATGTAATGTAATGTAATGTAATATATTATAATATAATATAATATAATATAATATAATATAATTATGTATAAAATAATTTATTTTTCTGCAAGTCTTCACATTTGGTTACTAATATATATTGTGTTCACTATGATGATAATTCATAATTATTGATATTTAAAATAATAATAATTTCCATTAGATACATGTGTTAACAAGATGCTTATTTTCTATTCCACTTTGAGCTCTACCTGTTATAGAAGTAACGGTAAAGTCATTTTCGTAGAACCGATGACAAGGAATGCCCAGAGGCTTCAGAAAGCTTTCATTAATATTTCATATGGTTAATTACCCAGTAAATTACTTGTGATGCAATTGCAAAAAGCATTAAAACCTATTGAATGAGCCATTATAGCAGATGTATAAGTTATGAATATCACTGGACTTTATTTAGGAACCATGTCTGTATTGATTGGGTAATAAAATGCATCCTTCTCTTTCTCGTTCTCTCTCCGTGTTCATTTAGGACATTTGCAATTACTTGCTTTAACGTTTGAACTAAAAATGGTTTAAAATAGGGTTCCATGTGTCATATTTTTTGAAGGCTCGATGTCTGTCACAGTTCAGTGTTCATTTGCATGCTGGGATACTCAGGCGTTTTTGACGTTTGGGTAAATTAATTAAAAATAGAACACTGGTGCTGAGCAGTAACTAATATGTTTATTCGCCCCTGACTGTGGTCTGAATGGACATCTGTAGTCAGTTTTCATGTCTGATTAACTGGATCAGATGCTTAAGATTCAGAGACACCAATGCCACAGTTTTAGACAGACAAGCCTGCCTAAAAACACCACTGTTAATGGTGATCAGTATATATTGTGTTTATTAGCATAATTTTTTTTTTTTTTTTTTTTTTTTTTTTTTATAATTTAAAAGTGGTGCAAAACTGGTCACGGTGATAAAGTGGTTGCTATGGCATGCTAATGTTTTTTTAAGGCATTTCTCGCTGGTTGCTTACTGGCCCAATCAAAAGAACCAGCTCCCAATTCTGGTCTCTAGATCTGGATTGGGTCTCCACTGAAATAAACTAATTTCATTATTTTCAGTGCAAGCACACCTCTTTCGATCATGTCTGCCTGCTAATCGCTGATTGGCTAAAAGTGCATGGTCGTCGGCAGTGTCAACACCATCGCCAGCCGACTCTGATACTCGATATGTGTTACGATTCGGTTGAAACATGGAGGAAGCAGGATCCAAATGCAGCACACTTTAATAAACAAACTCCAGACTTACAAACTCAAATACGGGAACAGGGAACAGGGAACAGGGAACAGGGAACAGGGAACAGGGAACAGGGAACAGGGAACAGGGAACAGGGAACAGGGAACAGGGAACAGGGAACAGGGAACAGGGAACAGGGAACCAACATCCACTTAACAACATCAAGAACTCACAAAGACTGAACTAGACACAGGGCTTAAATACATACTGGACTAATGACGAGACAAGGGACACCTGTGAACATTTAAACAATCAACCAATGACAACAGACAGGGGAACACAAGGCAAGATCACATGACTAGAACAGGGGATCACATGACAGACAAGAACCAGGAACAATAAACAAAACCCAAACCATGACACTATGTTACTTTATTTGCCTAATTGCTTTAGTGAATACGGTGCTGATTATAAATGTAACCATGGCTGCAACTCTCTGTTGCTTTTGCGAACTCAAATACAACAGTAAGCATGGCCTCATATCTCTCTTTGCCTTTCTGTTCAGTTAAAGGTTAGTCTTATTAGCTACCTTGACTTTTCACTCTTTTATTTCAACTAGCAAGCACACACAATCACTACTGATGCCGATGAGGTTTTAGTGTATTTATCTTTGTATCATAAATCAAAGTATAGAAGCATGGAAGGGGATGAATTTAATGGAAGCTTGTTTCCATCACGGAATAAAACAACTTTTTATCTCACAATTCTAACTTTTTTACCTTACAATTGTGAGATATAAACTTGCATTCACAAGTTATAAAGTCAGAATTGTGAGATATATGCTAACAATTATGAGTTATAAAATCAGAATTGCTGGATATAAACTCACAATTGCAAGAAAAATAGCTAGAATTCAGCTGATTTTTTTTCTTGCAATTGAGAGTTTATATGTCACAATTCTGAGGGGAAAAATCATTAAAGGGGATCCTGTTGAGTCATGATGGTGATGTTGAATTTTTAATGATTACAAAGGTACTGTACAAGTGCAAATTTTCTGAAATTATTAACGCAGTCACTCACACATCTTTAAACATTTAAAATTATTATACATGATATCAAGAGCACTAATATGTTCTAGCAAGTTCACATATCAGCTCATATTGTGCTGTTCTGCTTTGTAACTGAAACATTTGTTAGTTTGTTTGGTTTAAAATGAGTTTTTAAAATGAGTTTCTCTGAATCTTAGGCCCTGTTAAAGGAACACTTCGACTTTTTGGGGACTTTAGCTTATTCACCGTATCCCCCAGAGTTAGATAAGTCCATACATACCTTTTTCATCTCCGTGTGTGCTGTAAGTCTGTTTAACGCACCTACTGCTAGCCTAGCTTAGCACAAAGACTGGATGTAAATGGCTACAGCTAGCATACTAATCCCAATAAGTGACAAAATAACGCCAACATTTTCCTATTTACATGTTGTGATTTGTATAGTCACAGTGTGTACAAATAACAAGGTCATATGAGACACAGCCATGTTTTAAACGTTTAAATACTGGGAACTATTTTCTCAGAAGGCGAAGCACTGCTACTTCTGCGGAGTGATTAGCGCAGCACCCGAGAAGCACCGTTCCGTGAACAAAACCAACGTGACTAACTAGCTAGTAGCGAACGTGATTCGTGATCATGGCTGACTTTGAAGAATTGTCAGAGGATTTTTATTTGGTATCAAACCAAGATCCAGAACCATATCGTTTTGAGCCAGAATACACAGACGAGGAGTTACAAACTTTGGAAGCTGGTAGACAAGATGCCGAACAGACTGAGGTCGAGGGGAGAATCAGAACGGGAGTAGCCTACTATTTCACAAACAAGGTCACTGTTTCTCAAAAATGAAAACTGAAACTACTGATGAAATTAAGTCAGTAGGCGGAGAGTAGGCAGACAGTGGGTGGTCGTTTGTGGCTGTTCGACAACAAGTGCGTCAACACTATGAAAGCAATCAAGTTGAATACATTTTTCGACTACCTCTGGAAGTTGTCGAAAGTGGACAAGCTCAAAATGTAGACCCTGTTTACACCTATATTTAGTGTCGTCCACTTGAGATTCAACTTAAACGCATCGTAATACCAGGTGTGTAAACAGGGTCATAGCTGTAGATTGGGGACATGAAAAGATGCAGTATAATTAAAGACATTTGGTGAAAAAAAACAAAAAAAACCTTCTGATCATAGAGCAAAGGCTGATCAAGGTGATGGAATTTGATCAAAGAAAAATAGTTCCCTCCTCTTCCTCCTAACTGAAGACCAAAGCAGCCCTCCCTTGACTGTTTGCTCAAATCCGCCCCAAACCAAACCCATCCTACCTCTCCATCTCTGAGCCTCAGAGCCCTGCTGATGAAAGACTAACATAAGCAGATTGATATTGAGTTAGAGGACCAGTCATGATAAGCTTTCATCAGTGTAGGGTAGAAGAGCCGGTGATGATAGCACATGGAGAAGAGAAACAAAATGGGAGAGATTAGACAAAGGACAGATACCCCATTATTTTAAAGGGATCACGGCATGGATTGTTTTAATATTTTAATATGTTTTTTGAGGTTTACTTAATGTTATAATAAAGGAAACAGTATCAACACTCAATATTTCACTTGAGTGTATGTTTTGAAAACATTATCAATATAAGACCATCATTTATAAAGTTTTATGAAATAATTTACTTAGGTTTGTGATGCAGGTGCTGTCAGATCTAAAACAGTTGGCTGCTTTACCAGTCAACAAAAGTTTTTTTTTTTTTTTTTTTGTCAACTATCCATTACAATGTCCCTCGCTGACAAAACGAAATGGTCCGAACAAACATATAATCCTCCAACACGATACAGAATGCGATTGAAATAAAACCATCCACTCGTTTCTGACGTTTCTCAGATCCTTCTTAACTATTTACAGAGACGCACACGAGCTGTTTCATCTGTGAATGTTATTTCACTCTTCCATCTGTCCTGTTGTTAACAGACTCAAGTGCATGTATTATGTCAGCAGCTGAACATGCATCTATATACTTTATCCAGCAGTGGTGTAGGCAGAATTTTATTTTTGGCCGTGCCTGGGCAAAAGTGATCAGGCATTTTCATGTAGGGTCCTTTACTTTCATATACATATAAGTAATATATAGCCAAAACCAATCTTACATACTCAATATTCAGGTAATTTCAATAATTTTTTCCGTAGTTTTCATCGAAAATAAACCGCAGTAGAAATGTGCACGCACAGTACAGAAATACTACCAAGACTTTGTCAAAAACATGTTTTAAACTCCGTAGGGAAAAAGCATGTCCAATGTCAACATAACCACAATTTATTCACTATTGGCCCAAGCACCAAATATTGTTGCAGATTACAATACTCAAACTATAAAGTTAGAACAAAGCTGTGTTCTAAAAACAAGAAAGAATCTCTCACGTCTTTTCAATTCCGAATACAAAACACAGATGTGAACATTTATCACTTGTGAATTAAGTCATACAACATTAACAAACAACAGCACCTAGAATAGCTACAACCGTCCACATACAAAATAACAAACAAAAAAAAATCTGATCTTCAAAATGGCTAACCTGTTACAGAATAACCAGACTCCTGGGGTTGGAATTGAAGTGTTGCCCATTACCTTCGTACTGCAACTATAATTTATTTTTGTTTCATACTTTATTTATTTATTACAGTATTTATAATTTTTTATTATATAAATATATATATATTATATATATATATATATATATATATATATTATATAAAAATTTTATTATATAAATAATAATTTATTATATAAATTAAATTATTTATAGTGTTTAATGTT
Source organism: Scardinius erythrophthalmus (assembly GCF_964197995.2). Classification (NCBI taxonomy): domain Eukaryota; kingdom Metazoa; phylum Chordata; class Actinopteri; order Cypriniformes; family Leuciscidae; genus Scardinius; species Scardinius erythrophthalmus. Next base: position 21,278,281 of record NC_138228.1, on the reverse strand, counting down.
TGTAAACGTTTTGTTTTATTTACTGATTTTATATTATTTCTACATGTAATAATAAAATGTGAATTGTACACTGATCAACAATAAAATTGACCCAGTGCGACTTTTCTGGAAAAATATTGTAAATAAAATAAAATAAGATCAAAATAACTGAATGTCCGTGACATTATTGTAAATAAAATTTTTATTGTTATGGATGTTATAAGTGTTGTTGATGTTGCATATTTATTTGTGCTTGCTCATTTCCCCAATTTTTACATTTTGATTAATTTGGCTGTCATCTAATCTTTGTCGTCAAATTAATCTTTAAGGAATAGTTAATAAAAGTGATAAAGTTAGTTTTAGCAAATTTCAAATTGAATACCCATTTTTAATTCAAACCATTGTTATTATTTTAAAGTTTTAGTGTGTTATGTTTCATTCATTTCATTTAGAATAAATTATTTGTTTATTTTAATAGTTTAGAATTGTAAAATCAGCCATTTATCAGTTATTGGCCATGACATAATTTTAATATTAGAGCATCACTAATGCATTCCTACATGTGATGAAGACTCAAGTCATATAAATAGCTTAATAATTTCTATGTACATTTATTCATTTAGAAGATGCTTTGATCTAAACTGTCTTAATGAAAAACATAAGCAATACTAGCTGATTTACTTAAGACAAAGCAGGTTGCTTTTTGGGGGCCGCCATGAGATCGCATGACCATCTGAATACTACAGTAGGATACTACATTGTAGTAATGGATTGAAATCGAAATGGAAGTGAAATTACACCGGAAATGATGCTTTAAAGGAACATGGTAAATTTATTAGAATGGAAGGTAAATTGAAGAAACCCTATTGAGGTTAAAAGCATTGTACTTGAATCTTAAAGGATTAGTTCACCCAAAAATGAAAATTCTGTCAGTAATTACTCACCCTCATGTTGTTCCAACCCCGTAAGACTTTCGTTCATCTTCGGAACACAAATTAAGATATTTTTGATCTGATTTTTGATTTGATTTTTGGCTCAATCTTAAGTTTATAAAGCGACAAGAATACTTTTTGTGCGCAAAAACAAACAAAAATAACGACTTTATTCCACTTTTCATTTCCTTCTCTCTGGACCTCGAGTTTTTTTTACGTAGTGTAATAGCGTAGCGCGTCTGTGTTTCACGTCACCACGTATCACACATGACCAGAGTCGCCCAATAGTGAGCCTACGTGGTGACGTGCAACACAGACGCACTACGCTTAAACACTACGTAAAAAGACTCAAGGTCCAGAGAGAAGGAAACGAAAAGTGGAATAAAGTCATTATTTTTGTTTGTTTTTGCGCACAAAAAGTATTCTCGTCGCTTTATAAACTTAAGATTGAGCCAATGGAGTCACTTGGACTATATTAACAATGTCTTTAATACATTTTCTGGGCCAGCAAGTTAAGGTGTCCATAAGCCTGCAGGAGGAGTGATCCAGCTCTCAGATTTCATCAAAAATATCTTAATTTGTGTTCCGAAGATGAACGAAAGTCTTACGGGGTTGGAACAACATGAGGGTGAGTAATTACTGACAGAATTTTCATTTTTGGGTGAACTAACCCTTTAATCTCCAATGCTAATTTTGTACATTTTTAGTTTAAATTAATGACTGCTAGGCATTTGACTTGTGAGCATTGAGATCCGTGATGCTCAAAGCTGCGCTGGTGTGGAGGATGCATGAGAAGTGATTTGTCTTTGGGTTGAAATCCTCCAGCTGATTAATGAGCCATTCCTCTTTCTACTTCTTCAGGTAATCATGCTAAGAGCTCAGGAAAACTGCAGGGAGTCAATAGACATTTTCCGCCTGCTATATCTAGTCTTAAAAGCAGGAAGGGGAGATCCCTCCCCCACAACTAATCTTTTCACTTCCTTCCTCCTGCAAAGTCTTGAAAGTGCAGTGACAGGCACAAAGACAGTCAGAAAGAACACCTAGCACTTGCTCTTCAGACTTCAATACATCATGTTTCACAAAGACATGCAAAGACATTGATGCGGGTGGAATTAGTGCTTCAGGCTGCTATAAATACCTTAAAGTTAACTTAAAGGATTGTGAAGGCACACTCTATCTCGTGCCTCATGTTTCCATTCGAATGCAATGATATCTAGTCTTTTCAGGCTTGACTGCAAGGCTAATGGCGTGGAGATATTTTTCTCTCGGAATTGGATCTTATTGTGGACTGAAGCGCTCACTCAAAATCTTATCTCAGCTGAAGCGCTGATTCATGCATTTTGCTGACTGCGCGGGTCAGGGCCACACTGTCCGTCAACAATACATACCATACAACCTATGCAAAAGGGGGGGGGGGGAAGAAATCATGCATCCTGGGAAAGAAGAGGGGCTTCATAATCAAGGTGAAAACTAAATAGGTTCTATAATTTACTTTCTCAAAGTTACTTTGTAAATCTAAAACCATGCATCAGAATAATATACAATCAGTAGAGCATTATTGATAATAATAAAAACATTAAAACTTGGTAACACTTTAATTCAATAGTCCACTTTAGACATTCTACTAACTATAAATAACTTTGCAGCTACATGTCAACTAACTGTCATAAGAGGATTAGTAGATTGTCTGCTTAATATCAGCTAACACTTTATTTTGTTGGTTCCCCCACAGACATTATACTGACTATAAGTAACATGGCAACTACAAGTCAACTTGTTCTCCTAACCCGAACACGTAACCTAACAGTCTACTGACAGTCTAAAGGCCTGTTCACACCGGGACGCCGACGTTTAACGCCTCGTAACTAAACAAAGGGTGCCAATGTGAGTGTGCACACCGACGCGGAAAACGCCACGTGTAAAAGCGTCATTTTTTTAAAAAACGCCTCGGGTTCGTTTTTTTGGTTTGACGCACCGCGTCAAAAACTATCCGACCAATGAGATTGGCGCTTTTGCTCACGTGTCTGGAGCTTCTGAAGTTACAGTAAAACACAACTTGGGGGCGCTCAAACACAAAACGGTCTTGCCGAGCACACATACGTAACGGCAAAGAAGATATATACCGAGTAGCGTCTAAACACTGCCGGGAAGAAATAAGACGAGGAAGATGCAAGGCAAGATGAATGTAGAGCTGCTGGTCTCGTTGGTGTCGGAACATAAAGAACTGTGACAAACGCGACAGCGACTACAAAAATCTTGATAAAAGAGAACTGTTATGGAGTGGTATTAAGCGCCATCTAATGTCAGGGAATGAATTTGCATGTTCACTCGGCTCATCGTCAGCGAAAATCGCTTGGGTGTGAACACAAAAAACGCGTTGAAAAACGCTGGCGAATAACGCGCACCGATATTCGTCCCGGTGTGTACGGGCCTTAACGCTATCTCACGACCAATTCGTACGAATTCGTACGAGTGATTAAAAGGTGGCTAATTCGTACACATTTGTACGACCTCACTCTTGTCTAAACCCATGTGATGGTTAGGTTTAGGGGTGGGGTCAGGGGTAGGTCATTTGTACGAATTCATACGAATTGGGCAACTCGTAAAATATGTACGATTTAGCAAAAATCTTACTAATTCATACAAGTGAGGTCGTATGAATTCATACAAATTAGCCATCTATCTAAAATGTCATAAAATATATTTATTTTTATTTATGTTACATGCATGATCTGTGTTTTCCTCCATTGTGTTTTTGGTTTTGCCCTGTGACCTAGTTTTCCTGAGTTGTCTGATTTGTTATTATATTCACCTGTGTCCTATTAATCATCTCATTAGCTCCCTCATTTGTTCTAATGTGTATCCTCCCTGATTCTTTCCCTGTCTGTTTGAACAATGTTAGATCTGCATTTGCCTTTCTCCTGGGTTTCCCTTCTGTGGATTTATTAAAGACTGTTTGGAATTCTCCTTTATCATGCACTCCTTACTAATTATGTTACATGAGAATTTAGGCTACTTGTTTAACTTTTTGTGGAAATATTAATCTAGTTTTGGTGCTATGTGTAAGTTTAGAAATTTCTTAAATATTTTTAATTATAACATAGAAATACAGTGGGAAAAAAGTATTGCAAGATCTGAACATGAAAATGAAAAAAAAAATATTTACTATATTGCGTGAGTTAAATTTAATTTTCTAATTTGAGTTAGCAACATGTTCTTCGGTTTCTCAGAATTAGCGCTCCATAACTAACAATTTCTATAACTATGTCAATAATAATACAAAACAGATAATGTCTTGATTGCTTTGATGGTTTGGTGACTTTCATAATATCTTTTCATTATATCTTAACAAGCATGTTTTCTAACAGTCAGATTATGTCTTATAGTATTATGAAGTATCATAGTTATAGTCAACATTAACCCTAACACCATTCTAAATTGACTGTTTCCTTAAAAAGTAAAAATAATAGTTAATGGAATTGTTTAAGGATTGAAATCGTAACTACAGTTGAAAAAATTGCAGGATAGAGTGTGTAAAAAGAATGACATAATATGTCTGTAATACAAGCATCTTAGCTTTAGATTTAACACTTACCAAGACAGGTTTTTCTGATAAAACCGCAGAAGTCTTCTGCTCTTCTTGACTTTTTCTTTTCACGTAGCCACTGGAGTAAGTGATTAAAATAAATAAATAAATTATAAAACACAGCAAGATGCACATCACACACAGTTGACCATGATTCAGTAAATCCCCATCCCCCCTTCTGTCTTAAAAAATCTGAATTCTCTCAGCTCTCCTTCAAGAATCCTCATCTCACACTGTCATGGTCCAGTAAAAACTTGTGATCTGGGGTGCGTTTCCCGAAAGCATCGTTGGCCAACTATGGTCGCAAGTTCCGTCGTTACCAATAGAGTTCAATGGACATTGCGATGAACTTGCGACCATAGTTGGCCAACGATGCTTTCGGGAAACGCACCCCTGGGTGATCCATGAGGGAAAGGAGAGGTAGAATTTGAAAAACTTTGTCAGTGCATTAATTTTGAAGGCAATGGCGTTTCACCTTCAAATGCTGTTGCACATAAACAGAAAACTTTAAGATCATGTAAGAAAGTTTTATTTTACTTTCTGATGGAGTGATATCTTTTATGAGCCTCTGAGGTGCATATATTATCTAGTCGACTCGTCCCAGGACGTGATGCTCACTGATGTTATATTGTCTTTAATGCAGGATTGTGTAGTTCGTCTTGATGTCTCTGTGGTACCAGATTACAAGCAATGTATAGACAGACATGCAGTAGCTTGAAAAGATCCAGACTTGTCATGGAATTTTTAAACTGCAAAGGTTTCTGCAAGGTTGCTTAGCACTATATGTATAAGAAATGAAAAGTTAGTCTTAGTACCAAAAATGAACATCACATAATGATTTTTTTTTTTTTTTTTTAACCTTTTTGTCAAATACAAAGAAACACAAAAGTTGAAGACAATACCTTTTGGAAGTTTTGTGAGTAAACAAACAAAAAAAAAGTCTATAAAGCTGGACTGAAAGTTTAACAATGAATAATTCTTGTGAAATATTCTTTAGAACTGCTCAGTAGAAGACATGTTGAGTTGGGTCACAAATGTGGTGAAAATAGAACGTCTATGAGACCATGGCAATGTGAAATTTTAAGAAACTGCAAATAGCAATATCATTACCATTCGAAATGTTGGGGTCAGTAAGAGTCACTTTGTGCAACTACTACTACTAATTATTATCATTATTATTAAAAAGAGTATTATTGCTCAAGAGTTATGATGTACAATAAGTAGAGACCAGCTCATTGAAAATAACGAGTCAGTAAGGATATTGCATTGTACAGAGATGTGGTATAAATAAATGAATGTCTGTTGACCATTACAGTACAATGCATTCAAGTATAAACAGTCGAACAATGTGCAAAGAGGCAAGATTGAGGATGTGGTGTATTTGCAAATTATCATGTTAACAGCTAAGGGAATGAACTTGGAGTCAATAGTGCAAACAATAACATTGGGGTCAAGATGGGGGGCTTGAGTTAGGCCTCTAAGTTCAGAGTTCAGTAGATAAACTGCTGAAAGGAAGCAACTGTGTCCGAGTCCATTACTGCAACAGCGAACACTCCTGTAACGTCTCCCACACTGGTCAATAGAGGTGCATATTAATGACTTTTTTGATTGTTTGCTAGTATAATTCACTAAACTGAATTGAAGTTTTTGACATGAATGATGGATTTGAGCAACATGGTCTTGTATGTATTATTTTCTTCTTAACTGATAACACACATTTTTTTTTACATTAACAGTTTTTTTCAGTTACATTTTGACACTTTTATCCAAAATGAATTACATTGCATTAATGCATTCATGGTACAGTATATATTTTATCAAGTCATGCATTTCCTGGGATCAAAACTACCGGATGACCTTGGCGTTGCTAGTGCCATGCTGTTTGAGCTAAAAGAATGCATGTTTTTGAAGGATATTCTCTTTCTGATTCATGATAGTCAGCAGCCACTTTTGCACTAGTGGTTAACTATTAAATTATTAAATTATTATTATGTGTTTAAAAAAATAAAAACAACATTTGCATTAATGAGATTTGTCACCCTTGTGTCTAATTGTTGGCTCATTATGTTAAACTAGAACTGAGGAATTCTACTGAACTCTCCTATTCAGAGAACTCCAAACTGAATAATGCACATTTTAATGAGGGGAATAACTTGCAGCGTTATCGTAAATGCTTCTGGGTATTGGTACAATGCCTCCTCTCTGACTAATGACATCTACAGGGGTTTAACACTTCAGGTATCTGATGCAGGTATTGTACTGTATATGAATGACTTCAGTCTGTGTGGAATTTCATACTATGTCTCTTAAATACATTGCTGACTCCATTTTATATGCACTGCATATAAATGTATGATTTGGATAAAAAATGGAATGCTATGAACACATTGCAGGAAGAGTTCACCCAAAATTTTTGTTTTACTCACCTCCATGTTGTTTCAAACCAGTATGATTTTCTTTTTATTCCACACAATAAACATTGAATTTTGACCAACGCTATCTCACGACCAATTCGTACGAATTCGTATGAATGATAAAAAGTTGGCTAATTCGTACTAATTCGTACGACCTCACTCGTACGAATTTGTACGATTTGTCTAAACCCACGTGATGGGTAGGTTTAGGGGCGGGGTCAGGGGTAAGTCATTCGTATGAATTCATACGAATTGGCCAATTCGTAAAATATGTACGATTTTGCAAAAATCGTACTAATTCGTACGAGTCAGGTCGTATGAATTCGTACGAATAAGCCACCTCGTAGAATTTGTACGTTTTCCCGTGAGATCGGACTCATTTTGACGCATCTTCCTGTAGCAAAGACAGTTCAGTAGTCAAGTCTGTCAACCTCCAAACAGGACAAAATGCACCGTAAAAGTAACCCATTATACATTTGCACTATAGTTTGTCTTCTGAAGAGAAAGAGTTTTTTTTTTTTTTTTTTTTTTTACCCATGTGGCAGATATTCTTTTTTTTCTTGTTTTCAGCTAAAACTCACTTGATTTTTTTTTCATAAAACAAGACATCTGAACCTCAGGTAAAATATATATAGTCTATATATTTTATATTTATACTACAGGGCTGTTGAATGCTTGAATCTGATTGGTTGACGAACGTTCTAAGGTGTGCATTATTTTCAGTGAAACGCACAGCTAAAGTAGTTCCAGGCAGGTCTTGACCGCATTAAAGTTCTATATCACTTCGCGTAGTTAACGGTAATAACGGAAAATAGGATACAATTCATACCAAGAAAAAAAAAAAAAACATTTAGCCGCATGAGCTTGATCTGGAATTTTCAATGTCTAGCCTCACAATCAATGGAAACATGCAGTTTAATTTGAATAAATAAAGTATATAGTCCTATCTATAATCAATAGAAAATTAAACTGAATATAGGCTAAATAAATGGATAATCCTGCAGCACAGATTATTATTTCAGATAATATAACAAATAAATAATTATTGATAGGCCTACTTGTTAAAAGGGCTTTGTGTTTAATTTATTTGGCTAGTCTGTCATCTGTCAATAATAGGAAAAAAAATAATGAATTCGTAATAATTAAAAGGAATTGAATTAATAAATAAATAATAATATTGACGCACATGCTTTTCTGTCTCATTATTACAACATCTCTCTCTCTAATAACTGTATTAATAACTGGGGACACACTTTAAGGCCGGTTATTAAGTAAGGAATAATTGACGACAGGCCGTTGAATTATTAGAAAAATAATGCACACCCGAGGTGGTAATGCGGTCACGACGCGAAGCGGAGTGGCCGTTCACCTCGGGTGTGCATTATTTTTCTAATAATTCAACGGCCTGAAGTCAATTATTCCGCTTATACTACAGTTACCACACCTCGAAACATTGTTCAGATTATGTATTTCAAGACGTTTGTAAAGTTTTTGTCATTAAAACGCTCTTGTATGTAGGACTAATTTCTTACGCATCTAAACCAATGCGTCCGTTGCTAATTCCAAAACGTCATTTTAGAGTTAGTAACGGAGGTTTGAGCCACTGATAGCAGACTAATGCTGGGGACACACGACTAGCTGACACATTCTCTGACTGTTTTCATCGACTGCAGCAGATTTTAAACACCGACTCTGAACACAGACTGAACGCGCTGAACACGCGTTTGGGCATGATCAGTCATACGTATCAAATTACATTCATAACCGGCCTTAAAGTGTGTCCCCAGTTATTAATGCAGTTATTAGAGAGAGAGATGTTGCAATAATGAGACAGAAAAGCATGTGCGTCAATATTATTATTTATTTATTAATTCAATTCCTTTTAATTAATTCGAATTCATTCTTTTTTTTTTCCTATTATTGACAGATGACAGACTAGCCAAATAAATGAAACACAAAGCCCTTTTAACAAGTAGGCCTATCAATAATTATTTATTTGTTATATTATCTGCAATAATAATCCGTGCTGCAGGATTATCCATTTATTTAGCCTATATTCAGTTTAATTTTCTATTGATTATAGATAGGAATATACTTTATTTGTTCAAATTAAACTGCATGTTTCCATTGATTGTGAAGCTAGACATTGAAAATTCCAGATCAAGCTCATGCGGCTAAATGTTTTTTTCTTGTTATGAATTGTATCCTATTTTCCGTTATTACCGTTAACTACGCGAAGTGATATGGAACTGTAATGCGGTCAAGACCTGCCTGGAACTACTTTAGCTGTGCGTTTCCCTGAAAATAATGCACACCTTAGAACGTTCGTCAACCAATCAGATTCAAGCATTCAACGGCCCTGTAGTATAATGTAATTTGATACGTATGACTGATCATGCCCAAACGCGTGTTCAGCGTGTTCAGTCTGTGTTCAAAGTCGGTGTTTAAAATCTGCTGCAGTCGATGAAAATGAGAAAAATGAGAACTCCGCTTCGCGTCGTGACCGCATTACCACTTCGGGTGTGCATTATTTTTCTAATAATTCAACGGCCTGTCGTCAATTATTCCTTACTTATACCATGGTCTGGGTGAATACTCGATTCTGATTGGCTGCAGGGTGTCCATTAAAAAGTGATAATGTACACCTAGGAAAGGCGTCCCGTCAATTTGCCTGATGACAGTTCTAAATGATTGCGCTGGCTCAAACTCACTGATCAACTGCTGCGGTCGGGTCGCTGTGGCCACGTTGCTTGGCAACGCCTGTATACGGGAGATATTAAATAGTGCGCTCGACTTAATAAATAAAAACCCTCACGATTTTTACTCTAAAACACATTAAAGTATTATTAATTGATTAAATATTTCTTTCTTTCGTAAGTGACCATGGTATAAGCGGGTTAATGCCCTTTGAGGTGTCCATTGTCAGGTATTAATGGACTTGGCGGAGGCAACCGTCAGAAGCGCTCACGCCTCGCCTAATGGACACCTCGTCGGGCATTAACCCTTACATAATCACTGTTTGGATTTAAATAGGCAAATGCTTAATAGTCTATGTTTGGATCATTATTGCAGTGATCAATTGAGTTTGTAGCATGTCATAGGTTTGGCAACCGTTCTTCTAACCCTAATTGATGTAGCTTTTCATTTCTTAAAGGAAGACACATACAAGATTAAAGCTGTTTTTTTAGAACATGATGGCTGTCTAGCCAGCTAATGATCAGCTAGAAATACCCAGCTACTAATTTAAACTGGATTTTTGGGTTATTCATTGTTGGTATTCCTTTCAGTCAGAAACATAAATAGTGTAACTGACTAGTCTATTATAGAAGAAACAGTTACTAAAAAGTTGCTTCTAGAGGAGCATAATGGTTAACAAACAATGAATTATAAGTCTGTGTTTAATTTTTTACAATCCAAGATTGTAGGATTTTGATGCACTGCTGTCATTGGCCACAACTCCAGAGAGAATGAGTTTACATACAACAAGCATCTGCCATGCTCTAATGATGAGTGAGTGTGTTCATGAATAAGTCATACCGATTAAAGAGGCGGAAAGATGGAAAAGGACGCCATGCATTTCATAAAACAGACCTGCTACTTTGGGAATCAACAGCGGAGCTAAACCACCGTTTCGACTGTCCACAGTGGAGTTCCAAACTGGTTATGGTGGCAAATTAGCAAATCAAATTGGACGTCTTGAATACCATGAGTATTGTTAGGAATAAATTGTGATGTTTATTTGTTATTTAACATGACCAGATTCCTCGTGACAGCTCTCTTTGGAACACATATCCAAATTAGCCAGCTGAATTATATTAGAAATTGGATAATATGCAGTCAGCCGGTCATTATCGCAAAATAAACCTTGACAGGGCGATCAGGACCATTATGGCGAAAGGGACTTGTGTCATCCTAAAGGACTTTATTTTACAATAATGACCTGCTGACTGCATTTTATCCAGTCTATTATATGACTACTTGTCAAATATGTGAATAAATTGACAAATTATTTTATTATGTGAAAAACAAGTCGAAAAATAGCATACAATATATTTTAAGTAGAAAATATTGAAGGCAGTGTAACAATGAGATAGGAACGAAGCGGAGAGAGAATCCACATGCAAGCACTACTTTAATAAAACAAACAGGTAATCCTAGGGCAAACAACGAAACACAAAAATCAGGACAGGAACAGGAAACGACTACAACGACTGACCAACAACAACTGAAGCACAGAGGTTTAAATACACAGGCAAACAAGCTAAACAAGATAACAAGGGGGCGGGGCTAATTAGAAACACCTGGGGCCCGTTCTTCGTACGTTGCTTATTAAATCCGAGATCAAATGACACATCCAAGATGATATCATCGTGCGAATCATGATCTGGCTAACTCGGTTCTTCGAACACACTTGCCGGATATGATTAGTATCGCTGGATTGAGTTATCTGAGATAATTGCGCGCAGTGATGGGAATAACGGCGTTATAAATAAACGACGTTACTAACGGCGTTATTTTTTTCAGTAACAAGTAATCAAACTAATTACTGCTTCCTCCATTACAACGCCGTTACCGTTACTGTCAATAAAAATGCGGCGTTACTATAATTGAGCTCACTGAAGCGGTTTTCATCCGAGTAGGCTCTCTCTCAGCCATAGGACCTGCAAAGTTTTTTCTCTGGTGTGTGTGTGTTTATGAGGCGCCGGACTGGACAAAAGCGAGGCGAATGCCGCGAGCGCGCTCGACAGTGCGCGAGAGAGACCGAGTGTGTCTGAGAACGCGCTCGACAGTAGCCGCGTTTCCATTACCCTTCAAATTGCGCAAATTGAAATTGCGAATTGAAAATACGGTCAATGGAAATGCGTCAATTTCGCAAAAACTCCCATTTATCGCAAAAAAGTTTTTACGCTCGCATGAGGTGGTTTTTCCGGCAATTCGAAAAAGAAATATTTCGCAAAACTGCAATGGAAACAGTTTTTGCGCATTTACAGGTCACCTGACGTAGACGACGCGGTGTTTGGACAGAATACGAGATGGAGTTCTTTATTGAATTCATAAAAGACAAAAGAATTACAGGAATACTGGATTCTAAACCTCAAAGAAATGCCACAATCAAGACCTCGGAGCAGAAATGAGTGAGAAAAACCCAGAAACACTTCATATATGCCGCTCACAGACACAGTATAAGGGGCTTTCCTTGTCATTAAAGCTTGGATAACACGCCTACGTTTCCTTCCATTAATAATAATAATGTCTAGTGCGGTACGTGGCTGTGATATATATAAACTTACCAACGTCCGTTGCCATGATTTTTGGAATGACTTATCGCGAGAGGAAAAAAATAAGTTTTAGTCGCATAACATCGGTTAATGGAAACGCCGTCATTTCGCAATAGTTTATTATCGATATTTAGAAAAAATCGCAAAAGTTTTGCACGAATCTTTAATGGAAACACGGCTAGTGAGCGAGAGAGAACGAGTGTGTCCGAGAACGCGCTCGACAGTGCGCGACAGAGACCGAATGTGTCCGAGCATAAATACTTTATTTATAAATAAATGACACACTTCAGCATTAGAATAATATCTGTGGCATATCGGTATCATATCATATGCAATGTTTTAATTAGTTTATATGACATAAACTCCAAAATAACCTGCAGGGAACGTTCAAACATATTTGTTTGACGGTTGTGAACATGTGCGGCAAACATGACTAGAATTTGGCTAAAATAAATAACCTCTGATGATGACGTTCTCTGTAGGTTATAAAAATAAACCCCCAAAAGATTATATTGTATTATTATAATTTATGTTGATACATTGTTCAGTATTAATATTTAATTTATTAGTTGTCTCTCACATTGTCCCACAGCAACATTAAAATAGTGTAGATTAGTGTACAATGTTTTATAATAATTAGGGCCCAAGCCCTGAAAGGCCCTATTGTTTCCGTAAGGATTTTTTTTTTTTTTGCCACTTTTGGGGCCCTTAACATGCTCAAAAACTCTTGAAATTTTGCACACACGTCAGAACCTGTGGCCATCAGGGCCAGGCTGAACCTGGTACCAGGGCGTGGCAGGGGGGCTCGACAGCGCCCCCTGCAATGGGGTCCGAAAACTTGGTCCATAAATCAAACACGCTTGCATGTAATAATATGAAACTCAGTACACATATAGATCTCATCGGGCCGAACAACTTTCGTGCTCTAAGTTTTACAAAAGCCCAACAGGAAGTCGGTTATTATACGTTGTTTGGAAAACGCGTACAATGGAATGTGAAATACTCCTCCTAGGGATTTCATCCGATCGCCACCAAACTCGGTGAGAATAAAGTCAAGACATTGAGGATGAATTCTTGCGAACGGATTTTTGATATCTTGAACGGTTTGGCCGTGGCGAGGAAACGGATTTATGGCGAATAATGGGACACAGGAACTGTGTTATAACTTCTGCATACATTAACTGATCTTGATGAAACTTCCGCAGTGTGTTTGTTGTAAGAGGCCGATCACATGGATGTGACTATTGTGAGTCAAAGTTATAGCGCCACCAACTGGCAGCAGGAAGTGTGTCCCTTACAAAATGCTTTGAAGTCACCCTCTTAATTTTACCCGATTTGCTTCAAACTTTATGTGTATAATGTTTACACACGGCAGATGTAGACCTGTGAAAGGATTATTGATATCTTAGATACTGTTGCTGTGGCAACGCATCAAATTTTAATATTCTTTTCGGATGCGTTTGAGACTCTTAGCATGCTTGAAATTGGATGAAACTCGACAGACACATAACACTTATTAGCCAGTAGACATGTGAAAAGTTTCAGAAACGGGCATGGCAGGGGGGCTCAACAGCGCCCTCTTGAACAGGGTCTGAAAACTTGGTCCATATATCAAACACGCTTGCATGAATTAATATGAAACTCGGTACACATATAGATTTCATCGGGCCGAACAATTTTCCCTCTGTCAAGTTTCACGCCAGCCCAACAGGAAGTCGGCTATTATGGGTTGTTTGGAAAACGCTTGCTGTGGAATGTGATGTACTCCTCCTAGAGAATTCATTCAATCACCTCCAAACTCAGTCAGCATGAAGTCAAGACATTGAAGATGCTAAATTGCGGACGGATTTTTGATATCTCGAATGGTTTGAACGTAGCGAGGAAACAAATTTATGGCGAGAAAAGAGAAACACGAAGTGTTATAACTTCTGCATACATTAACTGATCTTGATGAAACTTCAGCAGTATGCTCGTTGTAAGAGGCCGATCAGATGGATGTAACTATTGTGAGTCAAAGTTATAGCGCCACCAACTGGCAGCAGGAAGTGTGTCACTTTCAAAATGCTTTTGACAAAAGTGGGGGGGTTAGTTTTACCTACAGTTTAAAAAATCAATGCGTAAATTGGTCTCATCGAGCCGGACAACTTTCTAATTTAGTCATTAGCTCCGACCAACAGGAAGTCAGATATTTTGGTTTGAATGTAGATTTTTGGGATATTTCAGACTCTGAGTTTTTAGCTACTCATCCTAAGTGGTTTATTTTATTCACACCAAACTGTTTCAACATGATGAAAATACATTAAAGATGCTAAATTGTGAACGGATATTAAATATCTCAAACGGTTTTGCTATGGTGAGGGATTAAAGGAATGTCAAAAAACGAAACACTAAAAGCCTCATATCGTCTAAAAATGTAATTGTACGCCATTTATTTCTATATAAAATTATACAAATATCAGAACTAAACCCATTTTATTTTATTTTTTTCAAATTAATAATTGTTTAAGTTTAAAAACAGCCAGAAAGTTTTTTTTAGTCCAAAAAATGAATAAATCATGTCATTTATAGTGCTATACTGCCCTCTTGTGTTCAAAATCAGGTAGGCCTATTGTATCTATATAAAAATATACTAGGTATGTGACGGTGAGAATATTTTACCACCAGTTAATCAACGGGTTAATCAATGTTAATCAATGTTGTGGAATATTTTGAGTGTATCATAAAATCAGAATAAAGTAAGACAAGTAATGTTTTCTGTCTTACATATATATATGAATGAAGAGCCAAAGCCGGCTGCACCGCACCGCTACCCCGGTGCCTTTAGGTAACTAAAGGCACCGGGGTTGCGGTGCCACCGGCTTGGGCCCGTAATCGCTGCTCGCAGCTATATTTAGGGCTGTATTCTCCCAGTCGATTAGTCGATGTTTTGGTCGATACGTTCTGGCTCGACCAAAATTCTGATTGGTCGATTTTTTGCCGCATTCATTTCATTAGTTTTCTCGCGTTCATTTACCGGTAATCAGTTTTGCCGCGTTCATTTCATCAGGTGGAAAGCACTAATTGCTAATGGGGGTGTTTTCAGAGCACCCCTGTTTCACAGGTAACAGTCTGTCTTCAGAACACCCCCCCTTGTTTTCACTTCTTTTGGATTAGCCCAACTCACCGGAGAAGACGGACAGACTGAAGAAAGTAGGCTACTAGAAGGTTTGCTGAATATTACTTGATCTGGTTTGTTTAATAAATATTTTTTTATTAAAGTGGACGTGCCTTTTGTGTTTAAGAGTAAAAGCTTTAAGTTAATAGTCTATTCGTGTCTCAGCCGCGAAGCTGAGCTCCTATGTTCAGCCCATAGACTGTAAAAAATAGGTTCAGCCTCACTCTGTGCGAGCTGCACAGAGAGGCTGAAATTATAGTGTCTGTCAGTTATTATAATACATATGACAGAAACAATTGTCTAAATTATGTTGCATATTCCTCAAAAGTTCTTGTCATGATATCACTAGGTGACAACATAGTACTATTTTCGGAAATCATAGGCTATGATATTGCGCAGGTGCACATGATGCAACGCTGTCAGAGCCGACAGCCGACAGACTCGTGTGTCAGACTCATTTCAGTGCAAATTAATTACGTCAAAAACGATTTAATACTGCAAATAGCCTACTAGTTTTTTATGTTTATTTATAATTCATTTAGGCGGACAACAAGGCTACCAAGTCCTGCGCACAGTGCGCAGCTAATTAATTTAACGATTTTTTTCTAACTTCATTTTTAGTCGATTTTAGCCGATTTTTAGTCGAAAACTTCAGAACTTCAGTCGACCAAGATTTTCTTTGGTTGAGTACAGCCCTAATAATAATAAGATGTTCTATTTAGTGTCCATTTCATTCATTTAACATTTCATATTGGGGGTATCTTTCTTAAAAGTAATTTTCTAAATTTCTTACATTTAAACTTTTTTTTTTTTTAAGTAACGCAATAGTTACTTTCCCTGGTAATTAGTTACTTTTGTAATGATGTAATTCAGTTACTAACGCAGTTACTTTTTGTGAGAAGTAACTAGTAACTATAACTAATTACTTTTTTTAAGTAACTTACCCAACACTGATTGCGCGTTCATGCGCTGGTTAAAAGGGTATATGTATCGATAGTAGAAACATTGATCAGCAACGCTGCTATTGGCTGCTCAGCGTGGCCAAAGAGCGCGCACAGTTTTTCTCCTCAGCAGAGCAAGAACTAATAGTCAAAGTTTATTCGGAATTTTAATGTTTAATCAAAACGCCAGGGAACACCTCAAAGTCTGCAAAAGCCAGGAGAGAGGGCTGGCAAAAAGTAGCAGACAATTTAAATCCATTAGAAGTGGCCATGTTAGATGTTTTTATCACTTATTAGCCTATATTTTTGTATTTTAATAATTGCATAATTACTTTGTTCATTGTAATGTCAGTCACCACAACATGGGAACAAATAAAAGTGAAGTACAAAAATATTCTACATAATGGTAATTTTTTGTTATATTATCGTCTCTTTAATAAAAGGCACTGTTAAATAAATGGTGTTCTGTTTATAAAAGCAACCAAGAAAAAGGCTGAGAAAAAAATCGAAAAGATTTTAGTAGCCTACACTGTAAAATAATTTTTGCTGCATTAAATTAAGGCTGTATAGTCATTTCAACTGTTAAATCTTGAGTAATGATGAATTGCTTTGACTTGTGAAAGTGAAAACTGATAAACTTATGTTAATGTAAAAATATTTTGCCATGAGTTATTGATCACATTTTTCCCGAGTGAGTTCATTGTAATGACATTGGCCCTCATTTATCAAAAGTGCGTACACCAAATTTCCAGCGTACACCTGGCGTACACCCAAAACCACGTTAACTTTGAGATTTATCAATATGGACGTTGGCGTACGGCACGCTCAAATCCTACGCCAGCTCGGGAGGTGGTGTACGCACGTTTTGAGTGCGGGAATGCGCAAAAAAACAATTCCTAACACCACAAAACGCACTGACAAACTAAAAGATATAATATAATATGACCCACTGTAAAAAAAACAACAACATAGTAATTATAAACTTTGTGTTTATTTTTGTGCAACATGGACTTCAATGTTTAATTTGTGTGACTTTACCAGAGCATTTGAATTGTAGGCATATGTATTCCTTAAGTTGCGAGCCTGTGCGCTTTACCTGACGTTTCAAGCCTTGTTTATACTTTCGCCTGGCTCCGCAGCGCGAGTCTCCGCAGACTGCGCGCGCACCTCCCCAAACGGACGAGGCGTTTATACTCGACGCGCTCGCCGTTGTACTATTCTTTGAAACGATGGTTAGGCCAGGGTTAGGCCCGGCAGGTATGCACGGACTGGGTTTAGTAATGAAAGGCTTCCAATGACCAAAAAAATAATTCAGACTGACAAAATAATAAAAATGCCATTCTTCTTCTTTTAAATAATAATAATAATAATAATAATAATAATACAAATAATAATAACGACATTCTTCTTCTAAATAACAAAAAGCGTCATTAATAATAAAAATCTAGAAATCAATTTTGTTTCTTTCCACTTCCCTGGTTTCGCTTTCTCTTTTTTCAAAGAAGTTTCTCTTTAATTTGCCGTCTTCCGTGTGTCCATGGCGTAAAATGAGGGCGTGGGGGGAGCGGAGACTTGAATATATAGGGGCGTGTTATTCTAATGACGATCGTTTTCAGCCGCGGCATTTATCAAGGGCAGGTATTGCGTACGCCAGAATTTCAAAGGTACGCACAGCTTCATAAATCAGGCGATGAGAGGAGTGTAAGCATAATCTTACGCCAATATATACGCCCGTTTCTACGCAAGATTGATAAATGAGGGCCATTGTGTTTTCCTCTTTTGTGCACTTTTACACAATACACCAACTCTTGTATCTGTTGTATATGTTAATTTGCACTTGTACGAAAGTTGTGGCTGAAATATGTACAGTAAGTGGACATTTTCTAACTTTCCAAAGGAAAGAAAGTATAAGACTTTGTAATGTCCATTTGTTTCCATTGCACTGGACAGTGAATAAACCCTCTCAGACAACTGTCATATGGAGGAGCTAGCCTACCTGCAAGTGCATAAATAACTTTACTTAATTTATACTTGTATGCTTTATGGCTGCAATATAAGTTGCTGGATTCCACATCTACAGAAAGGCCTACAGAAGAGTCTGCACAGACAGAGACATAGGCCTACAGGTGGGCAGTGTATAGCCAACTTTTCCTTTTTATTTGTTGCATGAGGCATGTGTCTAATATCTCTTGTTGCAGGCACTTGACCACTGGCTTTTCTTTACAAAGAACAATTGAAATAAAACTCAAGGAACTAAGCATATTTGTCTTTTATTAAACATTTAATGAAAAGTGTCAATGTGTCAAAGTGTCACATCAATGTTGTGTAATATGGCACATGCAACAATGTCACAGGCCCTGTCAGGTGTGCAACCCTCAGACTTTTCAGACACTGAAATCTTCCCTTTAGTTAGCCAAAGTTCATTTCATTGTGTGCCCTTGTCCTGGCTAGAGCTGCATTGTAACTGGTTTGGGTCAGGGAATGGGGTCATAAAACACCTGTCTGCAGGCAGGAACATGTCATGATCACCTATGAAAAAATGCAGTTCTGTTAGGATCAGCATAAGTGTATGTAATAATGTGCATAATGTGAATCTCTGAAAATTCTCAAGTCATGCACAGATCCTGGCCATTTTGCTTTCACATTTGTGATATGGAAGATTTTAGTCAAGTGCCTTTTTTTTTATTTGATATAATATTACTAATCTGGAATATTAAGAATCACAATAGTAACTGGGCTGCACATTTACATTGTGAACCTCCTTTCTGTTCACATAATCCCCTTCACTGAGGCCTTGATGGCAGTCTATGGTAGCCTAGTCTATGGTACCAATCACGTTAGTGAAGCCTGAGTGACATATACTGTAATCGGCATGGTCATGATTGTATGATCTTCATAAAAAATTATGATAGCCTAAAAAAAAAAAAAAAAAAAAATCTTTACAACATTGGGTCTTAAGTGGCTTGGAAATGGCACAAAAAAAACTAAAACTGTTTTTTAAACATAAAAGCGACAAAAAACGACAATCTCACGAATCACGGGAAAAATATATCTCAGAAAGAAAGTGCACTATCCCGCTGTGCTGGACTTCCCGTATCAGCTCCGCTTATGAAGCCGGGATCTAATCCTGTTAACATGAAATAAGCCTGCTCCCGAGCAGGTTTAAGTTTGCGCACATGTTGCTATGACAGCAAGTCCAGGATGAGCGTTGAAGAACCAAACAATCCAAGATCATGCCAAATCGCCAACAATCAAATCCAGCTAAGTGAGTTAGCGACGTACGAAGAACGGGCCCCTGGAGAGACTAATAAACAAGAAAAACTACAAAGGACTACAAAACATGGCACAGAACAGGAAATAACAAAAGTCCACACAAGACAAGGGGAACACAAGACAGGAATCATGACAGGCAGAATGCCTTGATTGATCAATTAGATCTATTTCCTGAATCCGTTCCTCTTTTATCTCCTCTCTCAACTCTCTTTCAATAAAAGTATGGTGTCAGGCATCAGAACTTTTAATTTACATACTGAAATTAAATAAAATATAGGAAAGAATGAACAGTATGCGGGGGACCAAAAGAATGAGCTCTAACTGTGTTTAATTTTGTGACTCGTTTATCATAATTATAAAATCGGATTGCATGGTGAGATTGCTTATTTTAAGATAAGTGTTGATATTTCTCAAGCCCTTGCAGGTTGGTTTGTTTCGTTGGGTGTCACAGGGTGTGACTGATCACATGCTGCCGTTTTGGGAACTCTAATGACACATCTGATTAGAACACAAGCCCCACAGAGCTAATTTAGTGGTTCTTCCGTTAGTCAATGCATTGGCCTTACTCTTTACACTCTTAGAAAAAAAAAAAAGGGATTCTGTATAGAACTCTTAGCCTGACTACGTCAGACTTCGTACTTCCGCTCAATTTCATTTCGCTTCTGTACTCAGTCTGAGACCGCGTCATTGCTTTCCATTTTCCTCCGGCCTGAAAACAGCCGGCCAATCAACGAACAGAGGGCGGGCTGAGAGCTGTGACGTAGACGCTGATTGTACCGTGGATGCGTAGATTTACTTCACATAATCTGCAAAAGTCGTTCACAGCCATGTTCACTCTGGTATTTCGCTCGATGGTTTTGTTTTCGCATCATACATGTGTTTACAGTGGAAGTTAGATGCGGCTGAGCATGCGCATAACACACGCCATAACCAAACGTTATGTGATTGGCTTACGGGTAACCAATGATTTTAAGCTTCAGACTAGTGCCCCCAAGCGGTAAAGAAAACGTTTTTCTATTACGGAACTCCAGACTCTCTCTACGAAGCAAAGTGAAGTAGCAGAGTCTGGTATTACCAGGCTATAGAACTCTAGGGTTCTTGACCCAATTTTTAAGAACCCTTTATGCCAAAAATGTTCTATATAAGGAGACATCTTAAATGATTCTTTTTTTTTCTGGTAATAAAGTATGTTCTGGTTGATTGATACATTTTAATTAAAGTTAAACATTTATTAAAATCAAATTAATTAGTTATAGGGGTGGTTGATTATGTTTTCCCTTTTTGTTGCTGTTTGAGCATAAACAACATCTGCAAAGTTACAACGCTCAAAGTTCAAAGCCATATTATTTTAAAGAAATTGCTTTTTTGGCTGGAAGGGACTAAACGACATTAACCTCCTGGGTTAGTGACATCACAAACCCTAACATTTGCATAAACTCCGCCCCCGGAACTCGATTTGTAGATTATCAAGACTACGCTAATCACGAATATGCTAATCAATGACTAGAAGATAACTACACATAAGCTACATAAATTCATCAACTAGCCATTCAGAAATGCTGTCTACGTGTTGTCACATCTTCTGACTCCGGTTTGAACATAAAAGGCTAAACGTTTTAGAATTTTTTTTGTGCATGTCTGTGTGAGGTAATCGGAGTTGCTAACACATGAGCTCTCTGTGCCAGGAGCAGAAGGGACAGACACAAAAACTGTGCGTTTTTGCTCACCCTCAAAAAGTGACAGCTTTAACATTCTAAATAAAATGCTATATAAAAATATCTGTGGGGTATTTTGAGCTAAAACTTCTCATAGGGGAGAGTGGGGCACAACTTAATGCCTTTTGACTTTCTCCATTTTTTTTAAACCTACTTTGGGTTCAGAGTATTTATTTTTTCCCACATTAATTTCCCACGTCTAGTACAATTATGTGTTTTGTTTCATTAATACAGCATATGCTTTTTTCTTGATTTACCCTGAAAGATTGGAAGTGAAATGTGACAACATGCCCCATAGGTGGGGTATGCTGTAACATTTGAGGGCTACATATTAACATGACCATATTGCAGCTTAAAATGTAATCTGATCTAATAAAAAAATATATACAAGAAACATTACAATATTTTCTCAATAAAATACAATTATTATGTTTTTCATATAAAATAATGGCAGATTTTTGAGTTTGACATCAAACACACCGCAAATTACAGCTATACAGCATAGTTCAAAACATATTAATAATTAGGCTAATCATTCATGAACAACCTAGGCTATTTTTGTTAATCTACCAGTCAAACATTTGTGTAAAAGCATAATTAGAATGGAAAAGATTGACCGTATTTTCGTTTTCGGTCAAAAAGCCTTTTGAATTGGAATGCTAGGGGCACTACAGTGATAGCATCAAAATCGCTATTTTTAAAATACTAAGGAGGCTCAACACAACATAAAACTGTGCTTGAAGTATCACCAGGGGCTCTACGCATGAACTCGAGCATTGACAACATTGTTTGTGTACACAAAGTTTACTAAAAGAAAGATTTTGTACGACTCACTTTATCAGTTCCGGTGGCTGGAATTTTGTCAGTCAAAAGTAGTCGATCTCCAAATGCAACATAACATTAGGAGAGTAAAGATGGAAAGCTCAGTTCATTACGTTGTATTCGGAGATCGTCTCTCTTTTTAAGTTATGAGAAAGAAACACAGTCATGCTGAGCAATGCATGCAGTTTTGTTTTAACTGGCCTGTCCAAATACCCACTCTTGTGGTCTTTGCACTTGTGGTATTTGCCCAAGTGTTCAACTGGGTGTGAAAACTGCAAGTGTGCATAGAAGTTCTGATTACCTGATGGGATACACTTACAGTGTTGTGAAAATTCAAGTTTTTACAGAGCTTTCTTTTGATTTTCAATATTTTGCATTTTAAGGTCCCCCGGTAGACAATAATTTTGTCCCTTAAAACTCATCTTTGATCACCAAAATGATGTAAGATTAATAAGGGAATTAAGATCAATATAACTCAAAGAGGATTGAATTACAGTGAATAAGAACCAAATTAATATGCAAATTATTCAGAATTAATATTTAACACTTTATCAACTATTCGTCCACCGATAAGTTGAGATTAGGGTATTTTATCAGTTCTGGACAGAATATTATCCTGTGGCCTACGGTAATAATATCATAAAATTATAATAACTGACTATGAGCAAGGTAACAAAATCTAAAGTTTAAGGCAGTAACTTGTAAGCACACAGCACAAGACGCTTGTATGTAAAATCAACCAAGAATTTATTGAACTACTCTAATAGACCCTTTTACAGTTGGTAAACATGGTGATGTATTTGTGGAGAAACTGAGGACATATAAATCTTTAGATGCCTATAACTATGTGCTGAATGGTCATGTAAAGATTTGTGTGTACGATCCGCAGTTCTGCCTAGCCAGTGCCAAGATTCAAGAAGACGACAATGTAAAGAGTGACATATTACGGTGCAATTTTAAAGATGTGGATATTTTCTAGAAAAAAAAAATTCCAGATACAGCATACTCATTTTTCATCGATTATTGCACCCAACAACACAACAAGATGACATTTAATAATAAAAATAATAATTTAAGCTCCTTATTATGTAGCCGAATCTGTGCTGGTTTGTATTGGCCGCCTCCAGTTTTCCGTTTGTTTTGCCTCCAGCTAGCGCCGTGACGTAACTGTGACGTCGGCGCAAAAGGGGTCTATACACACAAACTAAACTAACGAAAACACACAAACATTCATTCAAACAGTGACAGAGAAAAGTGATGTTATTAACGGAGGGTGAATGGAGTCCCAAATGTCTAGCGTTAGACACTATTTCTTGACTGCAACTTGAGAGAATCAATCTACTAGCACTTTTAATCTTAGTTTTCTTAATAAGATTTGCACCAGTTCAGCCAGAATTAGGAGATTGTGTACTTGGATGCTCCTGTGAGAGTGTGTGTTCCCTTCTGTGACGAAGTTGCTGGAGGGAATCTCTTCGGCGCTGATTGGCTGGCAGTCGGTCGATGATGCGTTCTGAGGGACGGCACTCGATGGTGAGTGGTTGGTTGGCTTTGCCGGTCGGCGCTTCGTTCGCGGGATTTCCTGGATTGCGGGTTGCTATGCAACGGAGTTTCCTCTGAGTCTGGAGGAGCAGCTGGAGCAACTCTGAGAGAGAGTTTTCTTTGACGAAGTTCAACGAAGGATCTTACGGAAGAGTTGATGAGTTTTGAGTGAGCTCTTGGTGGTTTGAAGAGTAAAGCATACACGCTGGACGATGGAAAGTCAAGTCAAGTCAAGTCAAGTTTATTTATATAGCGCTTTTCACAACACAGGTTGTATCAAAGCAGCTTCACAGTAATAAATTAGAACAATACATCAATGTTTGTTTCTAGTGGAACGTCTACGTTTGGTAATGCTAATCAATAGTATCGTTGATTGATTAATTAAATTAAATATCCCCAAATATCCCCAACTGAGCAAGCCAAAGGCAACAGTGGCAAGGAACCGAAAAACTCCATCAGGTGACCTAATGGAGAAAAAAAAAAAAACCTTGGGAGAACCTAGGCTCAGTCGGGGGCCAGTTCTCCTCTGGCGTTTATGAACTAGAGGTCGGATTTAACTGTAGGATTAAAAGTATTATATGAATGCCTGGCTGAAGAGATGCGTCTTTAATCTAGTTTTAAACTGGGAGAGCGAGTCTGAGCAACGAACAGTATCCGGAAGACTATTCCAGAGTTTTGGTGCTAAATGTGAAAATGCTCTCCCTCCTTTGGTGGACCTAGATATCCTAGGTATGACCAAAAGCCTCGAATTTAGTGACCTTAAAGAGCGCGATGGATTATAGGGTGATAGAAGATCCGTTAAATAGACTGGAGCGAAGCCGTTTAGGGCTTTATAAGTCAGTAGCAATACCTTGTAATTAATACGGGACTTTATAGGTAACCAATGTAGGGATGATAAAATCTGTGTTATATGATCATATTTTCTTGATCTAGTAAGAACTCTAGCGGCGGCATTTTGGACTAACTGTAGCTTGTTTATTGAGGATGCAGGACAACCGGCTAATAACGCATTACAGTAATCTAGTCTCGAGGTCATGAATGCATGAACTAACTTTTCTGCATCAGAAACAGATAGCATATTACGTAGCTTAGCAATGTTTCTAAGGTGGAAAAAGGCTGTTCTTGTAACATATGAAATATGATTTTCAAAAGACAGGTTGCAGTCTAATATAACACCCAGGTCTTTTACTGTAGAGGATGAAGTAACAGGACATCCTACTATGTTAAAGTTGTATTGTGAGAGGTTTTGTGGGTGGTTTTTTGAACCGATAAGTAGTACCTCTGTCTTGTCTGGATTTAATAAAAGAAAATTATGCGTCATCCAATCTTTTATATCTTTAACACACTCTGTCAATTTGGATAATTTAGCGTTTTCATCTGGCCGTGATGAAATATAGATTTGAGTGTCATCAGCATAACAATGGAAACTAATTCCATGTTTCCTTATAATATTTCCAAGTGGCAGCATATATATTGAGAATAATAGAGGGCCTAACACAGATCCCTGCGGCACTCCATAGTTTACTGGAGTTATGATAGATTTTTCTCCATTTAAATAAACAAAATGGTAGCGGTCAGATAAATACGATCTAAACCAGCTTAATGCTTGTCCTTGAACACCAGTATAATTTTGTAGTCGATCTAAGAGTATTGTATGATCTATAGTATCGAACGCAGCACTAAGATCAAGTAAAACTAATATTGAGATACAGCCTTGGTCAGAAGCTAAAAGTAAATCATTTGTGATTTTAACGAGCGCAGTTTCAGTGCTATGATGCGGCCTGAATCCAGACTGAAACTTTTCATAGGTGTCATTTTCTTGTAAGAAAGAGCCCAGTTGAGCGGACACAACTTTTTCTAGTATTTTAGACATAAAAGGTAGATTTGAAATGGGTCTATAATTTACTAGATTATTCGGATCTAATTGTGGTTTCTTTATGAGAGGTTTTATAACTGCCAGTTTAAATGTTTTTGGAACATGACCTAAAGATAAGGAGAGGCTCTTCCACTACAGGTAACACTTCTTTCAATAGTTTAGTTGGTATAGGATCTAGTAAACATGTTTTTGTTTTAGATGAAGTAAAAAGTTTATTTAACTCTTTTTGTTCTATAGTTGTAAAGCACTCTAATTGTTCTTGCGGGGTGATAATTGAGGCTGAATTATAAGGCGCGATTGAGGATTGAACGTTTACAATTGTGGTTCTGATGTTTTCTATTTTCTCAGTGAAGAACTTCATGAAATCATTACTACTAAACTGTAATGGAATATTTTGTTCAGGAATCATCTGTTTATTTGTTAGTCTCGCCACGGTGTTAAATAAGAACTTAGGATTGTTATGGTTGTTTTCTATTAGTTTGCGGAGGTGCTCAGCCCTGGCCTCTTTTAGGGCCTTTTTATAACGTGACATACTGTCTTTCCATGCGATTCTAAAGACCTCTAAGTTGGTTTGTTTCCATTTACGCTCTAAATTACGGGTTTCTCTCTTTAGAACACGCGTAGTATTGTTGTACCATGGTGCTTTACTTTTCTCTCTGACCTTTTTTAATCTAATGGGTGCAACAATATCCAATGATCCAGAGAGAATGGTGCTCATAGTGCTAGTTAATTCCTCAAGTTCATCTGTTTGTTTGGGTTCACTGAGCAGCTGAGACAGATCCGATAAGCTGTTTGAAAAATTATCTATGGTGGATGGAAGGATTGTTCTGCCTAATCGATAACGCGGCGTAGCATGATATATTACAGGAGTACGTAATATGCAAGTTACCATGTAATGGTCAGTGACATCGTCACTTTGTGGAATGATATCTATATCGGTTGGATCGGTTCCATGTGATATAATTAAATCGAGTGTATGATTAAATCGATGAGTCGGTCCGGTAATGTTTTGCTTGACCCCAAAGGAGTTTAATAAATCTGTAAACGCAGCCCCTAACGCATCATTTTGATTATCTACATGGATATTAAAGTCTCCAACAATTAATGCTTTATCGAAGTTAACTAATAGGTCTGAGAGAAAATCTGCAAACTCTTTTAGGAAATCAGCGTAAGGCCCAGGCGGTCTATACACGGTAGCCAAGGCTAGAGATAATAGGGATGTTTTTCGAACATCTAAGAGCGTAACATTTAGTACAAGTACTTCAAATGAAATAAACTTATAACCCGTTTTCTGAGTAACATTGAGAAAATCTCTATAGATTGTTGCAACACCGCCGCCACGACCATTCAGACGGGGCTCGTGCTTATAGGAGTATCCTGATGGAGTAGACTCATTTAAACCGAAATAATCATTTGGTTTAAGCCAGGTTTCAGTAAGGCAAAGTACATCGAAGCTATTATCTGTGACTATTTAATTTACAATAACTGCCTTAGGTGTGAGTGATCTAATGTTTAGAAGACCTAGCTTTAAAAATTGTTTTTGATTACCAATAGCAACATTTTCTGGTTTAATAACAATTAGATTTTTTCTAGATCCTGCAGTAGATTTATGATTTGATCTCACTAAACGAGGAATAGACACAGTTTCTATGCAATGTTCTACACTATTTATATCAGTTAAATTGGTGCAGCAGAGACTATGATTTGGACTTTTGGTTACTAGTCAAAAGGTATTTAACATTTTGGAGATGTTATCTGACAGAAGATCCGATCCGAATCTGCTTGGGTGTAAGCCATCAGCACGGTAAAGCCTAGGACGCTCCCAAAACAGATTCCAATTATTTACAAAGAGAAGTTTCTGCTCATTGCACCATGACATTAACCATTCATTAAGCGCAAATAATCTACTAAACTTTTCATGACCTAGTCGGTACGTGGGAAGCGGTCCTGACACAATAATCGTTATATCAGGCGATGTGCTGCGTACCGTATCGATCAGATTCCTGAAGTCTTTCTTCAGAACCTCCGTCTGGCGCAGTCTGATGTCGGCCCCTCCCGCGTGCAGGACCACGGTTCCGACGCGCTCGTTCAGAATCTCGGGAACGTGAGCAGCGATTTCAGAAACACGAGCACCAGGAAAGCAGTGACTATGCACCTTACTTTTATTTAACGTAACGTGTACGTGTCGAACGATGGAATCGCCGATGATCACAGCATCGCGTTCTGTTTCGCGAAGAGGGGAGAAGCGGTTTTGTGTGGATATCTCGAAAACCGGGAGGGTCGGAGAGAGTTTTCTTGGTCTAGACCTGGCTCGCGTCTTCCGCTGCGGAAAAATCCAGGCTTCCTGATGGCGTGTTGGAGCCGGAGTGAACGAGACCATGGCTGATCGCGACCTCGACGTTCAGGACCGATGTTGAGGAACGCACGGAGTAGACGAGGTCGGAGTCAGCGGGTTAGTAACGTTAATCTCTGATTTGTGTGCCTCGGCACGTGATGTTTCAAGAGCTAACCGCCGGTCTATCAGCTCGGCTTTTCTTACTAAAAGGTCGTGGATCTGTTTCTCAACAGCTTCCAGCTCAGACTGCACCGCGTGCAGCTCAAATGTGTCCTCACCTGCACCAAAAGGTAGACTACTTACATTTGATATATTCGCCATTTTAGCAGATGGACAGTAAGTTAAGTTAGCAACGACGCTACCAGTGGTGCTATCAATATTAATACTAATTTATGGCTTAAGTCTTGGATATAATCCGTCTTTTCAGTGGTACGGGTGTAGAGTAGACGCACGATAGGCGAAAAAATGTTTGTTTGTAAATGAATGCGGAGAAGACGCGTTCAGCCGTGATCCACGGACGTAACCTATAAGAGTATCCAGCGTTGGATCACTAGGCTTGAGACGCGTCTGCTCAACAATCCGCGTTATAACTATGAGGTGAGGAAATGTAGAAAATGTTCGTTGTAAGTGAGTTTAAAGAGAAATCAAGAATTATAAATCAATCGATGGAGCTCCAAAGACAACAACGCACTCAGACGCGACGCATGCGCATTGAAAAAATTATAAAGCTCAAAGTTCAATGCCAAGCGAGATATTTTAATTAACAGAAGTCGACTACAATGAACGGCTCGAAAGGTCAGCACAAACATACGCAAGAGCAAAAGTCAAGTCAAGTCAAGTCAAGTCAACTTTATTTATATAGCGCTTTTCACAATACAGATTGTATCAAAGCAGCTTCACAGTATTAAATAAAATAGTACATCAGTGTTTGTTTCTGGTGTAAAACATCCACGTTTGGTAATGCTGATCAATAGCACTGTTGAATCGATTAATCAAATTAAGTATCCCCAGTCACTGCAAAAGCAAGGCAAAAAGCAACGCATAGCTGCTTGTCATTGGGTTATAAGCGTGTCCATCTGACCCGTCCTTCCGAGTGCGACAGCCAATCAGATATTGTCTTGGGCGGGACCTACGCCCCGTTCTCCAGTTCTTGCATGCAATTAGCGTAATGTCCACGTGATCGCGTGTGCCCAAACTCCTGAGAGTTTAGTTAAACGCTTTAATAAGCAAACTTAATAGTTTAAATATGGTGCATCCTACACACATCTACTTTATATCAAAATTCTAGAAATCATTTACCCATCAAGTAGGTACCAAAATACATATATTTCCCATAGTTGAGGTGGAAGTAAATAAGGATTTAGCTGTGATAAGTGTTTAACACACGAAATTAACTTGAATAATATAAAGCATACATAATACAGAGAATACACATGTATGAGGCAACTTCTGGTGATTAGTTCCTATAACTGAGGTAGAAAACATACTCTGTTACTAACGTAACCTCGGTTCTCTCTAGAGAGGGAACGAGTATAGCGTAAGTCTTACGCTAGGGGAAAATCTCTTTTCCGCGAGATACTGAAGCCAAAAAATTATCCTTAATTTTGAAATAATGTAAAACGCGTTGCGGCAGCATGCAGACACAGGCGAGACGGCTCGCGCGCCTATCGGCTGCCCTGCGGCAACTGCAGCAGCCTATCGATAAGGCCCTATCGTGACGTCAGCTCCAATGGGGGCGCTTCGCGTCAAATACGTCACGTCCCGCCGAGACGCGCGTAGCCTAGGGCTATAAATATAGCTTCGAGAGGCTAGCTCACTGGTTTTTCATCGCCGGAGCGAACCAGAGCATGTGCAGGCACGGCAAGATACGCAGTACTCGTTCCCTCTCTAGAGAGAACCGAGGTTACGTTAGTAACCGAGTACGTTCTCTTACGAGAGGTTCTCTCGTACTGCATAAGTCTTACGCTAGGGGAACACAGTGTAAAACGCCGTGCATGCTAAGATCCAGCACCAAAGTCCCAAGGGCAAGTGCCCGGGCTCATATAGTACATGATCATAAGGGACTCACAGAGAGTCCAGGAAAGAGTGGCTAGAATAGCATCATTCCTGTAAAAAATAGCATCCTATAAGGAGTGGTTCTAAAGTTTCATACAGTCAGGGCGACCTCCGGCCTGGACTGACGAATATAGTGGGTCTTACACACTGCCCATAGAGCTGCGCGGTCAAACATCGAGCGTTTGCTCAAGCAGTTTCAGTATTCTGGGCCGAAACATCGGGGCAGACAGTACCGATTTTTTTTTTTTTTTTAGACCGAAAGCAGCTTAGCTTGCAAAGCGGGAACCTCTAGGTTATAAAACCTTATAAATGTAGACGGGGAGGCCCAGCCTGCCGCCATACAGATATCTTGCAAGGCAATCCCACTAGACCAAGCCCACGACGAGGCCATACCTCTCGTGGAGTGCGCTCTGACACCTAATGGGCACTGCAAGCCCTTGGAGGTATAAGTCAGCGCTATAGCATCGACTATCCATCTGGATAGGCTCTGCTTCGACATGGCAAGTCCCTTAGAACGTCCGTAGAATGAAACAAAGAGCTGCTCTGTCTGTCTGAAGACAGATGTGCAAGACACATACGCCTTTAATGCCCTGACCGGGCAAAGGAAGCTGGCGTCCTTTTCCTCGTTAGAGACCGGCAGGGCGGACAGGGAAATCACCTGGGCCCTGAACGGTGTGTTGAGGGATTTAGGAACGTACCCGTGCCTCGGTTTGAGTATGACTTTCGAGTCATTTGGCCCAAACTCCATACACATCGCACTCACTGAGAGCGCTTGTAAGTCCCCTATACACTTTACTGAAGCGAGAGCCAGAAGAAACACTGTCTTGAAAGACAGATGTTTAATATCTATTGATTGGATCGGCTCGAATTGGGCACCTTTCATGGCCTCCAAGACCATAGAAAGGTCCCATATGGGAACTGAGGGAGGTCTGGGAGGATTTAACCTCTTAGCTCCCTTAAGGAAGTGAATGACCAGATCGTTCCTTCCAAGTGACTGGCCAAGCGTTGGTTTTGAAAACGCTGCTATAGCCGCCACATAAACTTTGAGCGTGGATGGGGCTCTTCCCTTATCCAGTAGCTCTTGTAGGAAGGAGAGAACCTCCGTCACTCCATAGTCTTGGGGTGAAAAGCCGCGTGCCGTGCACTAGCTGGAGAACACAGAGCATTTTGAGGAATAGAGCCGCCTCGTAGAGTGGGCTCTAGCCTGCATGATCGTGTTTAACACTCCCTGTGGGAGATCAGTGGGTACCCATTGATGGTCCACGCATGTAGGGACCAAAGCTCCGGGCGAGGATGCAGGTTCGAGCCCCTGGCCTGAGAGAGGAGGTCCCTCCTCACTGGTATTGGCCATGGTGCAGCGCTCGTCAGCTGCATCAGAACTGGGAACCAAGCCTGGTTCTTCCAGAATGGAGCCACTAGTAACAATGAGCATCCGTTTTCCCTGATCCGCTCTAACACCTGAGGTAGGAGCGCGACGGGGGGAAAAGCATAGAGCGGGCAGCGGGGCCAGACGTGGGCCAGTGCATCCCTGCTCTTGGAGAAAAACTCCGGGCAGTGAGCGTTTTCTTGAGACGCAAACAGGTCTATTTTCGCTCTGCCGAATGTCTCCCACAGCAGTTGGACTGTCTGCGGGTTAGGGTTAGGGTAACCCTGCTGGAACATTGTTCCTGGACAGTCTGTCTGGTCCCACGTTCAGGTGGCCAGGCACATGCGCTGCTCTGAGCGAGCGCAGGTTTGTACTGAGCCCATATCAGGAGGTATTCCGTCAACCTGTAAATGTTTTGGGATGTGATGCCTCCCTGGCGATTTATGTAGGCTACCACTGACATGTTGTCCGAGCGGACCAAGACGTGGTGTCCTGTTATCTGGGGATGAAAGCGCCTCAGAGCGTTATCGACTGTCATCATTTCCAGGCAGTTTATGTGTAGAAGCTTTTCCCGTTCTGACCACTGGCCGAAGAATGGTCTGCCCTCGAGCAGCGCTCCCCATCCCGAGGTGGAGGCGTCAGTAGACACCACCTTCACACTCGAGGAAGTCCCCAGGCTTACACCTGACTGGTACCAGTCGGTCTCTCTCCAAGGTTTCAGTGCTGAGATGCATTTCTGATCGACCTTGAGGCGAAAAAGACCAGAAATCTACACTCGGTGCGGTACTCGCGCTTTTAGCCAGAACTGCAGCAGGCGCATGAGAAGCAGACCCAGCTGAAGAACTGCTGATGCTGCGGCCATGAGACCCAGCATCCTTTGAAACTTTTTGAGCGGGACTATAGCGCCGCAGCGGAAGGTTTCCGTCATGCGCTGAATAACCAGTCTGTGCTGCGGCGATAGTTGAGCTGTCATAGACAGCGAGTCCAGTTCTGTGCTCAGAAAAGATATTCTCTGACTGGGAGACGGTGAACTTTTCGCCCAATTGACTTCGAGACCCAGATTCTCGAGATGCTCGAGTAAAATGGTCCTGTGTTCTATGAGCTCTGAGTGTGACTGAGCTAGAACCAGCCAATCGTCCAAGTAGTTCAAAACTCGCATTCCCCGCAGTTTCAGGGGAGCGAGGGCTGCGTCCATGCACATCGTGAATGTACGGGGAGCTAGGGACAAGCCGAACGGCAGGACTGTGTTTTGATTTGCCTGGCCCTCGAAGGCGAATCTCAAAAATCGCCTGTGACGTGATGCTATTTGTATTTGGAAATACGCGTCCTTCAGATCTATTGACACAAACCAGTCCCCCTGGCGAATTTGCGAGAGGATTTTCTTGGTCGTGAGCATTCTGAACCGGCGTTTTGAAAGCGCTTTGTTCAGCTGTCTTAGATCCAGAATGGGTCTGAGACCCCCGTCTTTTTTCGGTACCAGAAAATATCTGCTGTATAGCCCCCCTTCGCTCTGAGCTTGAAATAAAGGCTCAATGGCCCCTTTTCTCAACAGTTTCGCAATTTCGGCACGAAGTAGATGTGCTACTTCCTTTTCTACCGTGGTTTTGATTCGCGCCGCGCAACGGCGGGGGCGTCGAGCGAACTGTAGTGAATAGCCTCTTTCTGTAATGTTCAGCACCCATTCTGATACCCCGGGAAGCTTTGCCCACGCATTTGCATGGATAGCTAGGGGTTGAATGAGATCTGGGCTCTGGCCGTGACATAGTGGTGGCCGGAGAGCTTCGGTATGCTGTAATATAGACACCACACTTGCAGCGTTCCAGGCAGAGAGCACGCTGACAACAGCGGGCAGTCCGCCCACGCTCGACTCTCTCACGGTGGGTAGCTGAGAGATGGCGAGCGGGGGGGAACCCGTGGGATTCGTCATGTCTGTGAGTGAATGTGGGCGCGGGACAGCAAGCACATTTGCACTGAAAACATCGTCGGCCTGAGCTGACTGTATGTGTGTTGGTTTCGTTTTTACAGAAACCGAGAGACATGCAGTGTGTAGTGTTTGTGGGCACTGGGATGTGGGCACGTTCACTACATTTAGTGCACAACCGACATGAGTCGATTTTATGTGCGCGAGCCCTGGAAGAGAAAGGTATCCTCTGCATTTTGCATCGTCCACCACGGAGAATGCTGCTGAGGCAGAAGTACGCATCCTGGCCGAGAAGGGGGCGCTCCAAGACTTTGCGAGTTCTTCGTGAAGCTCAGAAAGAAATGGGGCGGGTCTTGAAGGCGTCGAAACGCGGTCCCCCTGCAGGAAACAACCGTGCAGCCAGTTGTGTGCAGGCCTGTCGGGCGCTGACCACTCGAGGCCGAGGCTCTCTGGGGCCTGTGTGAGCAGACGCGTCAGCTCAGCTTCAATATTGGCCCTTTTCCCTGACGGCTCGCGGGCAGAAGAAGGGGCGAGATCCACAGAGCTCGACCAATCCTCACTGCCTGACGCCAGGATAGAGCAGCTGTCCTCCTCGATAACTGACGCTTCTTCTTCTGCGTCACCAGCGGAAGCGGCAAACGGCAAACGGTGGCCACTGTCCGGGGTTGAGAGACTCAGGCGAAGCAGGCGGCGAAGCTGGCGGGCGAACCGGCAAGCTTTTCTTGGTGGGAGGAGGCTCAGGGACCCGCTGAGCACGGCGCTTCTTACGGCGCGCCTTCACAGCAGGGAGTGCAGTCTCGTGGAAGGATGCCAGGCGAGTCCTCAGAGTCGCCATAGGCAGTAGCTCACAGTGAGGGCATCCGCCGTCGGCGAGCGCGAGAGCTGCATGTCCTTCACCCAGGCAGGAAACGCAAATGACATGGCGGTCCCCGTCGCTGAGTGGGGCTCGGCACGAGCCACCGAAGGGTCGAGACATCTTAAAAAAGACGCTCTGCTCTTTTAGAGAAGGAGTGTGAGTCGCGTCGGCGAACACACACTATGCAAGAAAAGGACGATAAAGCCGGATATCGTAGCAGGAACGGCGGCTGAAGGCGGCGCGGCCAGCGACTCCAGATGCAAGGCTCGTCCCGCTGAAGGCTTTTTCTAACGGCGCGGCTTCTTCTCTCTGGATCCAGCGATGCGTAT
The DNA here is from genome assembly GCF_964197995.2 of Scardinius erythrophthalmus. NCBI lineage: Eukaryota > Metazoa > Chordata > Actinopteri > Cypriniformes > Leuciscidae > Scardinius > Scardinius erythrophthalmus. The sequence goes on along the minus strand of NC_138228.1, from coordinate 21,243,909 downwards.
GCTCCACTGAAGAGATGAAAAATCAATGAGCTAGCCTCTCAAAGCTATATTTATAGCCCTAGTCCACACCCGTCTCGGCGGGACGTGACGTATTGGGCGCGAAGCGCCCCCATTGGAGCTGATGTCACGATAGGGCCTTATCGATAGGCTGCTGCAGTTGCCACAGGGCAGCCAATAGGCGCGCAAGCCGTCTCGCCTGTGTCTGCATGCTGCCGCAACGCGTTTTACATTATTTCAAAATTAAGGATAATTTTTTGGCTTCAGTATCTCGCGGAAAAGAGATTTTCCCCTAGCGTAAGACTTACGCAGTACGAGAGAACCTCTCATAAGAGAACCCTACGAATAGGCTGTAATAAAAGTTAAACACACAGACAGAACTCCACAGATTATATAAAACATACATAATACGTAAGATATATGTGAGGTAAATACTGGTGATCAGTTCAGCTTATTGGAAGCAATTTTGAGACCGTTGTTTGTATTAAACCACAAGTGGGTTAATTTCAGTCTATTGGTTTTGGAGACAAAAGTCTCTGTAATTTACAGCTGCAGAAAGGAGGTGTCCCCTGGTTTAAGGTTTGTGGTGATTCTGGGCCATAGGAATGCCTTACTGTACGTTCACACCGCCACCGGCGAGAGCGGCAAAATTCGCTCTTGCCGCCCTGCCACCGACGCTGTAGAAATATTCGGGGACGCTCTGACGTTCTGACGTAGATTAGAATGCGTGATTTTTTTCCTCTCAGGCGGAGGACTTCTACATTCCGATTGGTTGCTGCTGGTTGCCGCCGAACCGCGTCATAGCTTATTACCATAAAGTTGACGATTTCAACTCCTCTCGCCGCTCTCGCCGTCCAAGACGCGCCGCGCCGCCCTCGCCGCCGGCTCTCATTGAAAATGAATGGCTTCTGGCCACTTTGACGCTCTCGCCGCCGGCGGTGTGAACGCACAATTAGCATCATTCGTTTCCTGATAAGGCTGTGGATTTATGCATTGGGGTCACCACAGGGTTTCTTGGCCATTTGGTCTTAAGTTTGGGGAACAAAGATAAATCTTTTCCTGCTGTCCTGGCATCGCTGGTATGAGATTAGACAGGCACAAAAAGGGAAAGGGGGGTGACATCTCCTTTAGCCATCTCGGCACCATGACTGTGTTTTATGACTTACTAATGGTTCGATGGGGAATTGTTCCGAACTGTGGAATGCGGTGTTATATAAATAAATAAAAAACCTTGGTTCATGCCTTAAAATAGCTTGAATGTAACTCTACACCCATACCTCATTTCTATGTATATGCTAATTAGCCACGCCTCCACTCACTCACACCAGCTCAGAGATCCACTCGTTGACGATCAAACTTTTACGTGATTGGTTACAAAGTTGTTTGTGACGTAATAAACCAGTGATTTCAAACTGCATTTTTGAGACTGTCTTTGGTTCACTGCAGTCTTACACCCGTTTCACACATACTCCGTTTGCAGTGCATATGTGGTGCCTATATTTTTCCACACCCTTGTTAACAGGTTAGAGCTTTCACACTGCACACGGATGCAGTCCCTGAAAATAAAATGAAATAAAATGTAGTAATCTCACCATAAATGTATTTAATTAAATACTACTTTTTTTCACAGTCATCTTTTTCCAGGGTAAAGCAAGGAAAACTACAATTTACCTCTATAAGGCAACATAATGAACATTCATGGAGTTGGAAAAACAAGTTTGTTGTGACATGCAAGATTTATTGTATTAAAATTTAAATGCAAAAGAAAAGGCATGAGAGTCGGCTGTTTTTGTCAATTTTAAGTACATGGTTATATTTTTGACCACTTGCTTGAGCAACTTAATATATATATAGAAGTAATGCATGGAATAATAGCCTTACGTTGTTTAAATTGTGTTTGAACATGCATACGTCCATTAAAGAGTGTATATGTGTACAAAGAGTCGCAATGCTGACAAAACTTGTTTTTTTTTATATAAAAGTTGCTGCATAACTTCTGGATTTGAAATAAAAATAGTGAGTATGTGTTTGTGGTACAGCCGTGGATCAGTTACGCACTGCAAACGCAGCATATGTGAAAGCAAAATAGCGCATGCTGCTCCTGCACCGCATACGCACCGCAACACGCACCACATACGCACTGCAAACGGAACGCACATGGCTTGTCTTATCACATTAAAAACAAAAAAAGACATATAAACAACATTAAAAGCATGATTTTCACCACAGGGGGACTTTAAAATAAACTTCTAAATGTCTTTTTAGTAGTCCCTTTGTAACAGACAACATTAGTTGAGAGGCGGTATTAACATTAAGTGACAAGGCATCTGACGCACAGAAGCCAACAAGCCAATGACACATGTCAATGCGTATTGGCACATCTGGTCTTCATTGGCATGTGCCAGTGGATAGTGGCATGTGTCACTGACATTATTGGCATGTGCCAGTGGATAGTGTCACTGACATTATCGCGATACACTGACACTGACACGACACCTGACTGGCACAGAGTCACGGAACATGTCACCGTATGTTGTGACACCTCCAGTAGTGACTGACAGATTAATCGAGCACCTATACTGACGTAATTGTGACACAAAATTCTAAATAAATAGCCTAATTTTGTGATATTTTTTAATATCAATTAAACGCATTAAAGTCAATAATATTTTTTCAAACGTGTTATTTGTGTCACGTCTGTATTTGATTGGTATGTGCCACTGAATGTTTTGTAATACCATGTGCTACTTTATGTTGTTTATCTCGCAAAGTCACAAACTGCCCATTCTAGGAAAGACATGAAATAAATCTATCATGGGTCACTACGAATAACGTATCAACAGTTACGTCCGTTACTGTAAACCTTTATTTTTGCATGATGCTGTACGGACGACTCATCTGTGGCTTTAATATTTCAAAAATAATTTTATCGAATTATGTAATAATGTTGTACACAGTATCTCAGCAATGTAATAAATCATGTTTGACAGCATAAAGCAAATTGTTATGCAAGTGGCACTTCACACGTTTTAGTGACAGTTGGCCTGTGTCACTAAAACTGACGTCTCTTTATGTTGTGGCACCTCCAGTAGTGAAATCAGCTGCAGCTGTCTGCCTGAGTATAATGTAGATTTTGTAACATATGTGCATAGTTAATTTGTACAACAAAAATTTATTTTATTTATTAAATAAAATTATTTTTGAAATACTAAAGGTACTGAGGAAGGTCCTGCGTACGTTTGTTGAATTTTTAAAATGCACTGAGCACTTTTTTGCACTTGTATAAATAAAGAATATTGCTAGTAGCTCGGTATGTAATCCTTTTCAATAACATAGCCTAACAAATCATTTTTAATAACTGATTTTTTTTTACCCTTTTTGGAAGGCCTACTGCCGTGCGTCCGTGCAGCATCACGCAAAAATAAAGGTTTACAGTAACGGACGCGACTGTTAATACGTTATTCGTAGTGACCCATGATAGATTTATTCTGTGTCTTTCCTAGAATGGGCAGTTTGTGACTTTGCAAGAAACAGCCTTGGTATTACAAAACATTCAGTGGCACATACCAATCAAATACAGACGTGACACAAATAACACTTTAATGCATTTAGGCTATTTATTTAGGATTTTGTGTCACAATTACGTCAGTATAGGTGCTCGATTCATCTGTCAGTCACTACTGGAGGTGTCACAACATACGGTGACATGTTCCGCGTGACTCTGTGTCAGTGTCAGTTTATCGCGATAATGTCAGTGGCACATGCCACTATCCACTGGCACATGCCAATAATGTCAGTGACACATGCCACTATCCACTGGCATATGCCAATGAAGACCGGATGTACCACCGGATGTGCCAATACGCATAGTGACGTGCCTTTGGCTTCTGTGCATCAGATGCCATGTCACTTAATGTTAATACTGCTACTGGGATCTTTGCACCAATAAAATGTGAAACTACCAAATTATATGTAATAACTAATTAATTTAACTTACAGTGGAATGTTTTCCTCGACATCTCGCAATTTCAGGGCACTTGAGTTCCTGACCATGATGCATGATGGGATATGCTTAGCCTTGAAAACCACACCGTAGCAGTTTTTGAAATAATGTGGGTTTAGTTTGCATTAAGGGCAGTGAGCTTTTATGTTTTTAAGACCTGGGAAAGTTGCTGAGTGCATACACTCTCAACTGGCCAAGACCGCAAGTGTGGGTATTTGAACAAGCCCAGTGTACCTTTTAATACTTTTACTAGAGAAATATTTTATTAGGGAATCTGCAATTTTACTCATGTACTTGATTTGAGTACTTTGTCCACCACTGATAAATAGATCAGTAACATTTCAACTGTTTAGTGCATTTCTGTTGTTGCACAGTATTTAGTTCTGATTTGTCCTTCTTGACATTGTAATCAGTTGTTTATGAACTTTTTTTTTTTTTTTTGGCTAATTAGTTTTGTCACTCCTTTGGGTGACTGCCAGTCTAAGAGAACACATATTACTTATGTTGTTCCCAAGGCTCAGTTGGAGATTTATAGCATACACTAAGCTCAGTGACTTTTAATGAGATTACATATGCTACAATATTGTCTAATGATAATTAGCACATTTCAAAAGATCCAATTGATCTCTTTTAGCTTGTTTTCTCTTCCAAACTAAATTCACATTTACTGTAATAAATTGCCAAATATCTCAGTTGTTTATCTTACAAGCAACAAGATTAAATGGAGAAGAAAATGGATACTTTTGTTTACATCTATCTATCATTCTATGGTTTTGTCTGTTCAAACAAGGCTTTAAGACGACTTTTAAAGTTACTACTTTTATAATTTGTATATGATTAAAGTATTAATATTACATTGACAGCAGTATATATACATACACACTATACATGAATGGCATTATGTCCATTCATGAGAAAACACTATATGTGCTTTTGTTCCTGACTGGGGTGGCGTCCAAAATGATCCAACCTAATGGATAGTTATTTCCCCCAGGAACCACCCATTCTACTACAGTTCCCTGCTGCTTCAATTAAACAAATGACCCATAAAACAACAGGGCAATAGAGGATGCCAAGCGTAAAGAAGCCTGTGCCATCTGAAGGGAGTTTGGTCTGCTATAATGAGAATCGTAATTTAATTCAAATCATTGTGAGGGTGCAAAATAGTTTGTAATTAGACAGATATGTAATGACCAGTGCAGATATTATATATAGCATTAACATTCTGTGTTTGCACATCCATAACATGACATTTTTTTTATGAGAATGCAGTGCAGGGAGATTTTGTTGACAGGCAACAATAAATAGATAGAAAGGAAAGATGTAGACATTCTCTGGAGAATGGCAAGAGTGTTGAGAAATAGATACAGACGTTGCATCACGGATGGAGCCATCACCTGTAGCCATTTCAAGTGCCCTGCTTCAGTCAGTGCTCCTGCAGTGGTCTGGGTTTGAGCAAAGTGGTACTTTATATCAACACACACATATGGCTTATCCAGCCTGCAAGCGCCCTACTGGCTCCAACCTCTTCCTCTGATCAAAAGGACGGATCTGATGACTTCTGTTGAGTCAGACTGCTGGAGTATGATGGAAAATATGTAGCTTTACACAGTTTCCTAGCCAGGTGGCATAACAAAGTCATAGGTACATGTTTTGTGTGTTCGACAACTTCCACTGGTGACCCAAAATGAGACATTTTGTCAGTTGCTTGGTACCTTTGTGTGTGTGTGTGTGTGTGTGTGTGTGTGTGTGTGTGTGTGTGTGTGTGTGTGTGTGTGTGTGTGTGTGTGGCCTGGTAAACCCTACGTTATGGGGACAAAATGCCCAGACAAAGATGGCAATATCCAAAATCCTTGATGGGGGCATTTTTTGGTCACTATGAGGAAAACAGCTTCTTAATCATACTAAGGGATGTTTTGAAATGTAAAAATGCTGAAAGTTTGTTGTGATGGGTAGGCTTTAGGGGAGAGTTATGAGATGCAATATACAGTTTGTACAGGATAAACATAGATTATGTCTAATGTAATTTTCCATAAAACATGGTAATCCAACATGATTTTTGTTGTCTTTACTCTCCTTATTTTGATAGTCAAGTCAAGTCAAGTGTATTTGTATAGCGCTTTTCACAATACAGATTGTATCAAAGCAGCTTCACAGTATTAAATTAAAATAATACAACAAGGTTTGTTTCTAATGGAATTTATTGATTAATAAAATTAAAATTAAATATCCCCAAAATATCCCCAACTGAGCAAGCCAAAGGCAACAGTGGCAAGGAACCGAAAAACTCCATCAGGTGACCTAATGGAGAAAAAAAAACCTTGGGAGAACCCAGGCTCAGTCGGGGGCCAGTTCTCCTCTGGCGTTTATGAACTAAAGACCGGATTTAACTGTAAGATTAAAATATTATATGAATGCCTGGCTGAAGAGATGCGTCTTTAATCTAGTTTTAAACTGGGAGAGCGAGTCTGAGCAACGAACAGTATCAGGAAGGCTATTCCAGAGTTTTGGAGCTAAATGTGAAAATGCTCTCCCACCTTTGGTGGATCTGGATATCCTAGGTATGACCAAACGCCTCAAATTTAGTGATCTTAAAGAGCGCGATGGATTGTAGTGTGATAGAAGATCCGTTAAATAGACTGGAGCTAAGCCGTTTAGGGCTTTATAAGTCAGTAGCAATACCTTGTAGTTAATACGGGACTTTATAGGTAACCAGTGTAGTGATATTAAAATCGGTGTTATATGATCATATTTTCTTGATCTAGTAAGAACTCTAACGGCTGCATTTTGGACTAACTGTAGCTTGTTTATTGAGGATGCAGGACAACCAGCTAATGAAGCATTACAGTAATCTAGTCTCGAGGTCATGAATGCATGAACTAACTTTTCTGCATCAGAAACTGATAGCATATTACATAGCTTAGCAATGTTTCTGTAACGAGGTTCAGTATTTATATCAGTAGGAAGGAAGAAGACAGGGGTCGGCACGACTGGGACACTCACTTTATTCTCTTTCCACAAAGTACAAAAATAAAAGTGCGCACATAGCGCATTCACCGTGCCAAGCACAGCAACTCAAAACATTATTTCAAAATCTCTTTCAAAGTCTCTCTTTCAAGTAGCAGCGTCAGGTGAGGTCCCAGTCCAGCTCTCTCTCCCTCTCACTTCTCGTTCGCTGGTTTATATCCGGTCTCTCCACGCCAATTACTGCAATCAGACATAGGTGATCATCATCTGCACTTGACCTACTTACTCACCGCTCGGCCCCCTCCTTTCTCTCCCGCTACAGACTTCCCGAAACCACGCCCCCCTCGCCACATACCCCCACCGCCCGACTCAGGCCGGGGAGCCATCCGGCCTGCAGCCCCCCCCCCCCTCCTCCTGGAGAGGAAGTCGGCCACAGCCATCTGTACACCCGGCCTGTGGATCACCTGGAATTTAAAAGGCTGTAAAGCTAGATACCAACGAGTGATCTGCGCGTTGGTATCCTTCATGCGGTGGAGCCACTGCAGGGGAGCGTGGTCCGAGCAGAGGGTGAACTCCCGTCCCAGGAGATAATAGCGGAGGGTGAAAACGGCCCACCTGATGGCCAAACACTCCTTCTCTATGGTGCTGTACATCGTCTCTCTCTTGGAGAGCTTCCGACTGATGTACAGCACCGGCCGCTCCGCACCCTCTACCTCCTGAGACAGGACCGCGCCCATCCCCCTGTCCGAAGCGTCGGTCTGTAGGATAAAAGGGAGAGAAAAGTCAGGGGCATGCAAGAGCGGTCCGCCACACAAAGCAGCCTTTATCCGAGTAAAAGCCCGCTGACACTGCTCCGTCCACTGAACCGTATCTGGTACTTCCTTTTTAGTTAGATCAGTCAGCGGGCTGGCGAGGTCCGAATAATTAGGCACAAACCTTCTATAATATCCCGCCAGCCCCAGGAACTGTCTAACCTCCTTTTTGGTCTTGGGTCTTGGACAAGTTGCAACTGCTGCCGTCTTGTCAATTTGGGGACGCACCTGACCATGACCCAAGTGGAAGCCCAGATATCTAACTTCCACCCGCCCAACTGCACACTTTTTCGGGTTGGCCGTGAGTCCAGCCCGTCTCAACGTCTTCAGGACAGCCCGCACCTGCTGCATATGACGCTGCCAGTCACCACTATAGATGATGATATCATCCAAGTAGGCAGCGGCATATGCAGCATGCGGTCGGAGAATCCTGTCCATCAGACGCTGAAACTTTGCTGGAGCCCCGAACAAACCGAAAAGAAGGGTGACAAATTGGTGTAATCCAAACGGCGTGATGAAAGCTGTTTTTTCTTTGGATATGGGAGATAAGGGGATCTGCCAATATCCCTTTGTTAAGTCCAATGTCGAAAAAACAAGCAGTTCCCAGCCGATCAAGCAATTCGTCAACCCTTGGCATTGGATAAGCGTCGAACTTCGACACAGCATTCACCTTTCTGTAATCTACACAGAATCGGACCGAGCCGTCCGTTTTAGGAACCAAAACTATCGGGCTCGCCCAGTCACTGTTAGATTCTTCTATTACTCCCAATTCTAGCATTGCCTCTAATTCGCTTCGCACTATTTTCTTTTTGTGCTCTGGCAGGCGATACGGCCGGCTGCGAACTACCACGCCCGGCTCTGTCTCAACGTGGTGCTGAATGAGGTCCGTTCAACCAGGCAGGGGCGAGAACACATCAGCAAATTCTGCTTGTAAATTTCTCACATCAGTGAGTTGGGATGGTGAGAGGTGGTCTCCCCCAGCGGCCAGGGCGAGAGATTTAGTTTTTACACTCGCCTCTGGACTGAGATCCTCCTCTCCGCTCACTACCATCGCCAGCATCACTGATTCCACCTCAGACCATTTTTTTAAGCAGGTTGAGGTGGTAGATTTGATGTGCCCCGCCCCTATCTGTTCGCACTACCTCATAGTTAAGATCTCCAATTCGCCGTGTGACCTCAAAGGGTCCTTGCCACTTTGCGAGTAATTTTGAACTAGAAGTAGGGAGTAATACAAGCACTTTATCTCCCGGTGCGAATTGACGCAGTCTAGCCCCCCTGTTGTACAGCCGACTTTGTTTGTCCTGAGCCTGTAACAAATTTTCCATTGACAGCCGCCCCAAAGTGTGGAGTTTTGTTCTCAGGTCCAGGACATACTGAATTTCGTTTTTACTAGTTGAAGGTCCGTCCTCCCAAGTTTCCCTAAGGACGTCCAACACCCCCCGGGGCTGACGACCATAGAGAAGCTCGAAGGGGGAAAACCCCGTGGAGGCTTGCAGGACCTCCCGTACAGCGAACAAGAGGGGTTCTAACCATCTATCCCAATTTTTGGCGTCTTCCTGTACAAACTTTCGAATCATGGTTTTCAACGTGCGGTTAAATCGCTCGACCAGCCCGCCTGTTTGTGGGTGATAGACACTGGTACGAATCGATTTAATGCCCAATAATTCGTAAAGCTCGCGAATAATTGAGGGCTTGAGACGAAGAACCATATAAGTCCATATTTTCAAATTTTGAATAATAATTTTTTTTTTTTTTGGACTCTGAATATTATATAACTTTTTTTTTTTTTTTTTACTTTAAGATAGACAACAAAAGCTTCCCAATTCTAATGAGATAAGATTTTTTAGTATCAATCTTAAAAATAAAAAGTTAGAGTAATTTACATTTCTGGAATGTGGAAGAATTTTATGTCCAGTTAATGTGGAATAACAGTATAAGTCCAATTCATCGTATCATTTTAAACCACTGGAGATTTGATTGCTTTATCTTAGTTTTAATACAGAAACAGAACCTTAAAGAAAATATTAAGCATTTCTTTCTTTCAATTTCTTTTATTTTTTGCCAACGTAAATCACAGAACAAAAACACGGATAATACGGTACGAACAATGAACAATACATAGGCCTACTTATAGTACAAAAAATAAACGTCAGTACAAACAATAAACCGTACATACTTACAATAAACAATACATACAAACAATAAACAGTAATAACAGTAAACAATACATATTTACAATACAGACATACATCATCATCATTCCATGCTATAGTTCTATATGCTAGTTTACCATATACATCTTCCTTTTTTTGTTCCTTTAACTTTTATAATACATTTCATAAATAATCACCCCATTCATTCATTTACTAAATAAATAAATAAATAAATACCTATATATTCCTATTATACAACATAAGATAAGGCATACAAGATAAGCTACAACTACTTTTATCATTAATTTTACACAATATACACAATATACCCCACCTTACCCTGCACATGACCTACACATACCAGGCTACTCTTCACATTCTAATGTCCCATAAAATGCTTGGGCCTCCGCTGGCATGTAGGCTAGCATTTTCATAAGGTCACGGTGCTTCTCCTTCTTGACGGGCAGAGGGTCCTCGTAAGCACGAGCATACGTGGTGGAGAACAAGGGAGCTGGAGGTGGTTGATTCTTCCTCTGTTTGGTGATCAGCCAAGTCTTCCATCCCTCATAGAGGCTGTGGCTCCCTTTTGTGTGGACACACCATGGATCAGCAGCTGAAATCATGATTCAACAAGAAATTCAATAAAGATTCTTCCTTCACGCACATATCCCCAACACTGTTAACCTCATAAAACCAGTTTAGTTCTTTGATTTTTTTTACCTGTCACTTTCAACCACATCATGGATGTGATTAGGAAGCCAGGTGGGCGCTTTAATGTTGCATCAGGGAGCAGCCTGAAGTCCGCACATTTCATCTCAGTTACTTTAAATGGCTGCTGCTGCCTGGCTCCACGGATCATCTCGGCGACATCGCTGGGGGTGTGGAGTGTGGACACCTTTACGCCTCTTGTCCAGCGTGGCAAATGAACGGTCACAGGGAAGGAAGGAGTGACCAGACACCATGAACTTCTGCTCTATCTGACTGAAGTACCTTCTAGATACAAGCAGGGCCATGAGGTTTAGGACTCGACCAGTTGTTGTTCTGCCCACAGCATCGGTCACTATAGATGATGAGCTTCCGTTCCTTTGTCTGGACTAGGGGAGCGAAAGATGTTTCTGCCCACTTCAAAAGACAGCTTGCCACCTCAATGGAACCTCTGTGAGCAATGCCCTCATGCCAGAGGCACATTGTAGGAGGATCGTCAGTGCCCATCTCCTGGATACAGAAGTTGTAGTTGGCCAGCTGCCGTTGATAGTACACGTTGGAGTGTGTCAGGTTTGGCGTGAACACTACCCCCTGCATGTCGATACAAATGACATGCCAGTCATCATTGGCTTTGGCCCACTCTGCGTCAGCCTGCAACTGGGTGTACGCTTTTTCAGCTTTCCGGTGATGAAGCTCACTCTCGGCTGCGATCTTCAACCTTTCTCCATCTGTTGTAGCAGCTGTTAATTTTGAGAACAGGGCGTCACATTTCGCACAAGTGTCACTTCTTGGCTGCCCAAAACTGAGGTTCTGCTGCTTGAAGAGGTCCCTATAGAGCCAGAACTTTGCAGTGGATGTTGGATTGTTTTCCTTGTACAGGCGGAACATGCGGAGCAGGTTTGAATCAGGGCTCAGGTACTCCCTCTCCACATCTCCCTTCATCCGTGAGTAGTGGTTCGGTTGGCGTGGAAAGCTCAGGATATCTGCCCTACAAAGGCAAAAGACCTTAAGTCGCTAGAGTGTGGAACTGAGAAAAATGACTTTAAAGATTTTTAGTTGTCCCGCTTAATTAATTATAGGTAGGACACTGGAAATTTGGCAAATAGATGTTTTAGTAATGGAAATTATATACATAAAAAAATCTTGAGCTCAAACTTGACTTTTGACCACTATTTTAAAGTTACTGTACTCTGCCTTTGTATTGTCAGCAAAAAGTGAGAGGTCATACCAAGGCAAAAGGCCGTAACTTCCACATTATCAATATTTAGTTGCTGATCACCATTAACAAAATCATTATAGTACACACCTGTATAAAATCTAGTGATCATGGCATTTATTTTGTATGATTTACAATTATTTATAGCCATCTACTTATTGCTATCCTGTGCTTTGGTTGCATTCTGAAGGCATTTTTAATACATTTGACATGACAAAATACCTCCTATTAGTCCAGCGTTGACTCGACCGCGTTTAGGGCGGGGCTGAAGGCGAAGTTTTGGCACTCTGCCAGCTAGTTTGCGAGCTTTAATTCATGGTTGTATTCATCTGATACGGCAATGTGTAGCGTTTTTCTGTCAACTCTGCATAATCATTCGCGATCGTAATCGCACGTTTGTCGATGGAGCAGACCATACTAAATGTTCTGACCGCTCTGAGGACATCAGAAGTTAGAGCGACTGATGGCAGCTGTACAAAGTACACAGGATACACCGTAATTTTAATTTTAATGGACATTAAAACAAAGGCAGATAACCTTACAATCTGGTAGGTAGCATTATTTGATTAATCACCGGCACCGTAACTTCATATTGACGCGCGGCTAAACAAAGGCAGAGCACCGTAACTCGTAATTTGAGCGTTCCAAAACAAAGCCAAAGAGCGGTAACTGATGTTACGGTGTTCTGCCTTGGTTTCTCATGGGCTTTTGGAAGTTACTGTTAAGACAAATCATTATTTTCTCGAAAAATAAACGGAATTTATTCAAGATACTTATCCACATGATAAAGAAGGTCGTGAATGTGCCAACAATATAAATAACTCATTTTCGACCAAAAACGAAGTTACGGTCTTTTGCCTTTGCATGGCAGATATGCTCTCTTATCCCCTCTCTCACTGCAGGATGAATGCTATGAGGCCTAAAAAATAAACAACACAACTCATGAACAAGGGAAATATAATAAACTATGCTGGTCTGTTTTGCAAAATTGCATTGTTTCTTTGACAATAAATGTATAATTCTAAACTTTCCTCTAAATTATAGGATTTTGTTTTTCACATACAGTCATTAAAGGGATACTTCAGGATTTAGCATTAAGCTTTGTATCAGTAGAAAACCAGTAGTATTTTCGAATTACCATGCTTTCCTCCCTCATGTCCCCCTGAGACGAGATATTTATGTATTTTTTGTCTGGAAAAAATCTTGCGATGACGCAAAAATCGTCATTGTTTACATACACATCTTTTGTTTAAATCTAACTGAATTCATTCCGATTTGTGATTCAGAATGTAGTGTGTACATGACCGCTAAACAAGTGATCGGTTGATGTGCGTTCTCCTCCGTGAGAGATAGCCTACGAGACCAGTGCGTCTCGGTGTCCCAGTGCATTCTGGGAGTTGTTGTCTTTCATCCCCATAAATCAAAAGTTAATTTTCTGGCTTTTCTCAGTCTAGAAGGCTCCAAATTCAAAAATAATTTCACATTTCTACTACATAAATGACCCATTTTAAATACACATGAATCTTTCCTGAGGTGAAGTTTTTTTTTTTTTTTTTTTTTTTTACTTACCTGTTCTTATGTTTTCCTCTGAAGTCCTCTAATGGAGACCTGACTTTAGCTACCTGCTCTGTTCCCTCAGACTGACTGCCTAACTTTTCTTGAATAACCTTTTCAAAGATATGTAACTTTAAATAAATATGTTATCGACAATGTATCTAATTAAAATCATGCATGTAATAAAAAGTTAACAAACGGAAAACGCTAGGCTATAGAAAACTTGCCTGTAGGCGACTGTTGGTCAGTTGAAAGACTGACATAAATGTAAGCTTACAAACAGCAAGTATTTGGCCTCCTTGTTGCACATGGTACTTGAAGGTGTACTTCCTCTTAGTATTCTCAGTGTCAGGCCCACGTGGTCGTCTGCGACTCACCTTGTGCTAGAAGTAAAAAGACATGAAGTAAAAAGACATTTGCCATAGCATAGCAGGCTAGCTGTCGTGTAAAGCTGTCAAAATAAGGTCATTAAGTACGTGAGTAGGCTTTGGTTAGGAGAATGAATAAGCCATGTGTGTGCCTTTTAGGGCACCAAAGCGTTGTGGTCTTTAATGCACTTGGTGGCCTACTTGATGCCGATCATCCTTCATCCATCCTCACAAAATTTAACATTTACAGTGATCAGGCACATGTGCAGTCTTAGTGAATTGAAGGCATACAGTAGTATTCAATTCGCTGGTTATTCCATGGGCCTACATTGTAATGCATTGCATACTGTTGACATGATATGGTCATGAATTGCTTAAGTTAGCCTACCTGCTCCAAACCAGAGAGAATGATAGCCTGCTGCCTCTCATAAGAGACAGCATAAAACTCTGTGAAGAGCTGGAGTTTTCTTTGGTCTGTTAGGCTTGAACACTGCCTGGGACACGTCTCCTTGCACACCTTGCCCTTAAGAGAAACAAAGTCACATTAGCGCTTTTTTTTTCTTTCTTTTTTTAGCTATAAAACACTAGAGCTATTAGCAGCTATTAAGGTTACTTGCTAGAATATCAGCTTACATCAGCTTATCATTACCTTTTTTTAATTTATTTTTATTATTTATTAAATAACAAGTAACAAACATAACATAGCATACAATATTACAAAACAACGTGTTGCATTAAATGGTAACGGGATCCAAAAATTATATCAAAATATTTTAAACCTGTTGCCCTTGGCTTGCTCAGTTGGGGATATTTTGGGGATATTTAATTTTAATTTTATCAATCAATAAATTCCATTAGAAACAAACCTTGTTGTATTATTTTAATGTAATACTGTGAAACTGCTTTGATACAATCTGTATTGTGAAAAGCGCTGTACAAATACACTTGACTTGGCTTGACTTGACTTAAACACGTCAATGATTTTTTTTTTTTTTTTTTTTTACCAATTTCAGTGAAGACATAAATCAATCAAATTCTACTCTAAACATCTTAAAGATTGGGGATGAATTTACATATGTTTGTTTATGTATATACAATTCTGCCAGCAGTATGTATAACACAATCAATGAATGGTAATTATAACATTAACCTAAGTTACGTGACACAGCTGGGCTGGTGTTAGAGACGCACCTAAAGCGTTTCGATTCATTTCTCCATGGTTATGAGGAGTAGAGACATTTTTACAACGTCCCCTGAATCATAATTTTCTCAGCTTTCATTTCGACCCATTCATGAAATGATCCTTTAAACAGAGTGAGCTATATGAACTGTAGTAGACAGAGCCTACACGCCCCTCTGACTGTAACCGCTAACTTTAGGTAGATACTTTGTATACGGGTTTTCACTCACCTCTTTTGGTGGACCTTTTCCTTGTTTTTGCTCTCCTCTCCGGTTCACATATGGTTTCCCAGCATCCCTCAAAGACTTCCTTGCTCTGTCCTTCCATTCATTCATGTTCACTCTCCTTTTTTTGCAGAGGTTTTGCCTATTAATGTCCGCAGCGGACATGAAAGCAACCGCCGTCTCCATTTTTCGTTAGTGGACATAAACGTTTTTTCCGCGTGAGACACCCCCCGCGCGAACACTCCCCCAAAGTGATTCTGTATACAAAGTGGCACACATACATTCAAGTCACATGGTTATCTCAATTTTAGTTTTTTTGGACTTGTACGGTTGTTCGTCGCATGAACACAATTCGTGACATAAACGCCGTGCCTTGATCGGTGAGAATCTCTTTCGGGATTCCCACCCGGGAGATTAACTGAAACAGAGCGCTCGCCACGCTTTTCGCGGAAATACTGCGAAGCGGTACTGCTTCAGGATATCGCGTTGCGTAGTCCACCAGGACTAACGCAAAGCGATGTCCCCGTGCCGACCGTTCTAATGGCCCGATGAGGTCCATACCAATTCGTTCGAAGGGGACCTGCATTAGCAGAAGTGGGCACAAAGGTGCTTTTGGGTTGGCCGGTGGATTTACCAACTGGCATTCACGACAAGACGCACACCACTTGCGCACATTCTCGTGAATGCCCGGCCAGAAGAACCGGGCCATGAGACGGTTTAGTGTCACTGTTTGTCCTAAATGCCCGGCCATTGGATTAGAGTGAGCCGTCTGGAAAAGCATTTCCCGGCGGCTTTTGGGTACCAACAACTGAGTTGTATCCTGTTTTGACTGGGCGTCTTGGGTCACCCAATACAACTTATCTTTTATAATTGTAAAATATGTATAGGAGAGTGGTTGGTCAGTGTTGAGAAGCTGACCGTCGATGGAGCGAACCTGATCAAATGCATGTTTCAGCGAGTCATCCTGGGACTGCTCCAGGGGAAAATCATCGCGCTCGATAAGGATGGTTCTCTCCAGAGCGCTCTGTTCCCCTGAACCAGTACCCAGAGGTTCCGGATCAGCCTCTCCCAACTGAGCAACCGCTACCTTCCTTTTATCTTTCTTTTCCCAAGAAGAATCCGCACACAAATATCCCAATAGTTCATTAAACGCTGGCCAATCGGTTCCCAAAATCAGCAGATGCCGGAGGTGCGGATTAATCGCCACCTCCACACTATGTTTTTGACCCCTAAATTGAATATGCACAGGCACTATCGGATAATTCACCACTTCCCCGTGCACACACCGTACCTTAACCATGCGGCTATTATCCAATGCCTTAGGCTTTGATGGATGGAGGTTTGGTTACAGCCCAAATCCACCAGAGCCTGAAAAGTACCCCCCTTTATACTCACGGGGGTAGAGAGAGAGAGAGGGAGAGAAGCAGATGGTAAAGGTTCGCGACCCCTGGGCACGCCACCATTTGATCCTCCAGCCTGGTTCAGCGACGTCGGGCTGTGGCACTGGACCCATTGGGCTGTCTTCCTGGGCAACCGCGACACGAACTGATCCAGTACCACACGATCGATGATTTCCTCGACGTCGCTTTCGTCGGCCATCAGCCACTTGCGGCATGAGTCCCGGAGCTGTTGTGCCATGATGAAGGGCCGACCGGACTCTTCGAGGCTCAGCGTTCTAAACCTCTGGCGTTGTTGTTCCGGGGTCCGGCCGACCCGCTGGAGAATGGCACGTTTGAGGTCCTGATAGACCAGGAGATTCTGGACTGGCAGTTGGACTGCGGCTACCTGCCTCTCCTGACAACAGGGGTATAAGCTGCATTGACCAGTCCGTTGAGGGCCATCCCCGGTCCTCAGCTGACCTCTCAAAGAGATCCAGGAACGCCTCCGGATCGTCCTGTGGTCCCATCTTGTTGAGAGGCAGGGGTGAGGACGAGTCTTTACATGGTGAGGGGACGGCCCTAACCTCCCGGTCTATCCAGCTCCGGAACAGCTCGCGGTCTTCATGCTGGCCCCAGAGAAGTGCTTCAAACCGTTTATCTTGCTCCTCCTTTATGGCCAGCAGATGTTGGTGATGTTCCTGGTGAAGACCGGCAATTGATTGAATAATGTTCACAAATGGCGTGCCTGGTGGAGTCTGCATGGCGGCGGCGATCTTCTTCCTTCCCGGGCTTCGGCACCAGGGTAACGAGGTTCAGTATTTATATCAGTAGGAAGGAAGAAGACAGGGGTCGGCACGACTGGGACACTCACTTTATTCTCTTTCAACAAAGTATAAAAATAAAAGTGCGCACATAGCACGTTCACCGTGCCAAGCACAGCAACTCAAAACACTGTTTCAAAATCTCTTTCAAAGTCTCTCTTTCAAGTAGCAGCGTCAGGTGAGGTCCCAGTCCAGCTCTCTCTCCCTCTCACTTCTCGTTCGCTGGTTTATATCCGGTCTCTTCACGCCAATTACTGCAATCAGACACAGGTGATCATCATCTGCACTTGACCTACTTACTCACCGCTCGGCCCCCTCCTTTCTCTCCCGCTACAGACTTCGCAAAACCACGCCCCCCTCGCCAAAGTTTCTAAGGTGGAAGAATGCTGTTTTTGTAACAAATGAAATATGATTTTCAAAAGACAGGTTGCAATCTAATATAACACCCAGGTTTTTTACTGTAGAGGATAAAGTAACAGGACATCCTACTATGTTAAAACTGTATTGTGAGAGGTTTTGTGGGTGTTTTTTTTAACCGATAAGTAGTACCTCTGTCTTGTCTGGATTTAATAAATGAAAATTACGCGTCATCCAATCTTTTATATCTTTAACACACTCTGTCAGTTTAGATATTTTAGCGTTTTCACCCGGCCGTGATGAAATATATATTTGAGTGTCATCAGCATAACAATGGAAACTAATTCCATGTTTCCTTATAATATTTCCAAGTGGCAACATATATATTGAGAATAATAGAGGGCCTAACACAGATCCTTGCGGCACTCCATAGTTTACTGGAGTTATGATCGATTTTTCTCCATTTAAATAGACAAAATGATAGCGGTCAGATAAGTATGATCTCAACCAGCTTAATGCTTGTCCTTGAACGCCAGTATAATTTTGTAGTTGATCTAAGAGTATTGTGTGATCTGTAGTATCGAACGCAGCACTAAGATCAAGTAAAACTAATATTGAGATACAGCCTTCGTCAGAAGCTAAAAGTAAATCATTTGTGATTTTAACGAGCGCAGTTTCAGTACTATGGTGCGTCCTAAAACCAGACTGAAACTTTTCATAGATGTAATTTTCTTGCAAGAAAGAGCCCAGTTGAGCGGACACAACTTTTTCTAATATTTTAGACATAAATGGAAGATTTGAAATTGGTCTATAGTTTGCTAGGTTATTATGATCTAATTGTGGTTTCTTAATGAGTGGTTTTATAACTGCCAATTTAAATGTTCTTGGAACATAACCTAAAGATAAAGATGAGTTAATAATATTGAGGAGAGGCTCTTCCACTATAGGTAACACTTCTTTCAGTAATTTAGTTGGTATAGGATCTAATAAACATGTTGTTGTTTTAGAGGAAGTGATAAGTTTATTTAGCTCTTTTTGTTCTATAGTTGTAAAGCACTGTAATTGTTTTTGCGGTGTGATAATTGAGGCTGAATTATAAGGCGCGATTGAAGATTGAACGTTTACAATTGTGGTTCTGATGCTTTCTATTTTCTCAGTGAAGAAGTTCATGAAATCATTACTACTAAACTGTAACGGGATATTTTGTTCCGGTGACACTTGTTTATTTGTTAGTCTAGCCACGGTGTTAAATAAAAACCTTGGATTGTTTTGGTTATTTTCTATTAGTTTGCGGAGATGCTCAGCCCTGGCCGCTTTTAGGGCCTTTTTATAACATGACATATTGTCTTTCTACGCAATTCTAAAGACCTCTAAATTAGTTTGTTTCCATTTACGCTCTAAATTACGGATTTCTCTCTTTAGAACATGCGTAGTATTGTTGTACCATGGTGCTTTAATTTTCTCTCTGACCTTTTTAGTTAGTTCTTCTAGTTCATCTGTTTGTTTGGGTTCAGGCAGCAGCAGAGACAGATCGGATAAGCAATTTGAGAAATTATCTATGGTAGATGGGAGGATTGTTCTGCCTGGTCGATAACGCGGCACAGCATGACATATTACAGCAGTACGTAATATGCAAGTTACCATGTAATGGTCAGTAACATCATCACTTTGCGGTATAATATCTATATCGGTTGGATTGGTTCCATGTGATATAATTAAATCGAGTGTATGATTAAGGTGATGAGTGGGACCAGTGACGTTTTGCTTGACCCCAAAGGAGTTTAATAAATCTGTAAACGCAGTCCCTAACGCATCATTTGAATTATCTACGTGTATGTTAAAATCTCCAACAATTAATTGTAACGTTTAAATGAAGACAGAAGATGCAAGTGCAAGAATTCAGGTTTATTGAATGAACACGTAGAAAGAGATATTAGGCACACAGTCCAATGGTCCCTGGTAGCGCAGGATGGCAGATGGGCAACCCGGATACCGTGGTGTGAAAAGGTGAGATGATATCCTTGATGAGACAAGCTGGCGGGAACACAACACGAGTCCGCAGAGTGAAGAGACGAGACAGGATCCTTGGAAGACGACAGGCAGAACGAACTCGAACATGAACACCAAACCGGGAAAACAGGAACACCAACGAAGACCACACTGCACAGGGGAAAATCCCACAACGATCTGACAAACACAAGACGAAAGACAATGAGCTTAAATAGAGATCGCTGATCAGAATCAGCTGGCGCTGATGACAATCACGCCCACACACCCACGCACACACAACACAAACACAGCGCGAGAAAGAGTCAGTGAATTCATGAACCGTGACATTAATGCTTTATCGACATTGACCAATAGATCTGAGAGAAAATCTGCAAACTCTTTTAGGAAATCAGCATAAGGCCCTGGCGGTCTATATATACGGTAGCCAAAGCTAAAGATAATAGGGATTTTTTTCTTACATCTGAGAGCGTAACATTTAGTACAAGTACTTCAAACGAATTAAACTTGTCACCTGTTTTCTGGGTAACATTAAGAATATCTCTATAGATTGTTGCAACACCACCGCCACGACCAATCAGACGGGGCTCATGCTACAAAATGTTTGTTTGTAAGTGAGTGTGGAGAAGACGCGTTCAGCCGTGATCCACAGGAGTAACCTATAAGAGTATCCGATGTTGGATCACTAATAGGCTTGAGACGCGTCTGCTCAACAGTCCGCGTTGTAACTATGAGGTGAGGAAAAGTAGAAAATGTCCATTGTAAGTGAGTTTAAAGAGAAAATCAAGAATTATAAATCAATCGATGGAGCTCCAAAGACAACAACGCGTTCAGACGCGACGCATGCGCATTCCACTTTAGACATTCTTATAACTAGTAACTTTGTAACTATATGTCAGCTAACTATCATTAGAGTGTTATTAGACTGTGGGGTAACACTTTATAATAACGTTCAGTTGTAAGTGGTTAGTTAATGATGAACTAATCATTTACAAAACATTCATAAAAGATTAGCAAGTGATATACTAACATTTTATGTATGTTTTGGAAATTTTGTTACAAGTCATTTACAAGTGATTATTAAATGATTAACTAATCATTTATGAAACATGACTGCATTCATAAATGATTAATAAGTGATATGTTCATTATTTTATGTATGTTTTGTAGATTCAGTTATAAGTCATTTACAATTGATTGGTTAATGATTAACTAATTATTTATAAAACATGACTATGCGTTTCATAAATGTTTAATAAATTATGTTAAATTTTTTTGTATGTTTTGCTCACATCAGGTGCTCCTGACTTAAAGACTCCATGTGTTTCAGAGAAGACAGCTGTCTATACCCTCACCAGTCAGCACTTACACTGCAGTACACACTACAGTGTTCAACACCTGTTATAGATGTGTAAATGCATGAATAAATCATTTTAACACTTTATGCATCCCCTAATCTAAAGTGTAAACTATTCATCACTTGTAAATGTCTTACACATCATTCGTAGATTACCACTTCAAGAATCAAAAATGCATAAGATCTACGAATGTTATCTACGAATGTATATGTAACATTTACAAGTGATGAATAGTTTACACTTTAGATTAGGGGATGCAGAAAGTGTTATAAATCATTTACAACACTTTCTGCATCCCCTAATCTAAAGTGTAAACTATTTTTCACTTGTACATGTGTTACACTTTCCTGTTAAAAATGACACTTACCTGTTACAAATGATCTGTACGAGTATTCATGATTTGTAAATGATTAGTTAATCATTTACTAATCAATTGTAAATGACTTAGAACTGAATCTACAAAACATACAAACAATAATTAACATATCACTTATTAATCATTTATGAACGCATAGTCATGTTTCGTAAATAATTAGTTAATCATTTATTAATCACTTGTAAATGTCTTGTAACGGAATTTACAAAACATACATAAAATGTTAGTATATCACTTGCTAATAAATTATGAATGTTCTGTAAATGATTAGTTCATCATTAACTAACCACTTATAAATGACTTACAACTGAACGTTATTATAAAGTGTTACCGACTGGGGAAGACTGTTAGGTTAGGGTTAGGTGTTTGGTTAGTAAAATAAGTTGACATGTACATGTATAAGTTACTTAAAGTCAGGAGAATGTCTGTTGGGGACCATTAAAACATAAATAAATAAATAAATAAATAAATAAATAAATAAATAAATAAATAAAGTGTTAGCAGATATTAAGACGACAGTCTACTCATACTCTAATGACTGCTAGTTGACATGTATTTGCAGAGTTACTCATAGTTAGTAGACTAAAGTAGACAATTGAAATAAAGTTTTACCAAATGACTTGATGCTGGGAGGCTATCATGTCACACACAATGAAATTTTTGTAGCAACTTTTTGTTTGCTTTTTTTTTTTTTTTTTTCATACATAAATCTCACTCTTCAAAAATCCTGCTCCAGCTTACTAGTACTGTACATTAAATGCATGGTTTTATCACATAAAAAAATCCCTTTCATGATACGATTAAAATATTGCATTGTTGCTTGTTGCATTTATGCTTGAGTTAATAGTGTGTTGTTGTTGTTTTTTTCTTCACTTTTTTATATTGTGGTGGTACCAGCACTGGGATTCATACACCCTCTCCATTACTGCTACCATTTAAGCATCTACCAAACCATCCATCTTTCCTCTCTCATGCCATCCATCTTTTGTAACTGTCCATCGTCCTTTAAGCCTTCATTTTTTCTCGTCTCCCTCTTTCCCTCCCTCCCTGATTCCCACTTCCACTCTCAGGCAGCCCGTTTAAGGTCACTGTCAATCTTGTTATAGGGGAGGATGTGTAATTACCTTATCCATCCATGCAACCAGAACCAGCATCAACAGACAAACCTGAAGCTCTAGTGCAGAGCCAGTACACACATGCAAGCTCGACACAAGACTTTACATTAACTTGAAATTTAAGGTTATAACTGAGCCTCTATAGGTTTTGAAATCCTCAGCTTGAAGATAACGATGACTTGCTTGTCTTTGTCAGGCTCTTTGAGAAGTCTGACTTAATAAACACAAATCAATATCAGAAAAACTGTGCTGTCCAATCTTTGTCATTTTGGACTCAGAAAGGTGCTCACCAGTCTTTTGTCTGATATTTGCTATTGATTATTTCATTTTCTATTGTTATTTTGTAAGCAGCGCTTTGTCAAAAAATACTTGGTATTTTAGCAGCAGTGTTGATCTTGTAAACTAAATTACTACCCAAAATGGGTTTAACATGTGGTAATTTTTCATAATCAATGATAAAGAAGACAAAGCAAAGCCTTTCTGTAGCTCAAACAGTAAAGAATGGTGCTACAGTAGCATATATATATTTAAAAGTGTTTGCCAAATGCATAAATGTAAATCTAATTAAAAAAAAAAAAAATATATATATATATATATATATATATATATATATATATATATATATATATATATATATATATATATATATGCCGATAATCTACAGTATAAATTATACTGTTGGTGAAAATGTTGAGAAAAACAGAATAGTGGTGCATGATACATCTTATCTATTTTAAAAAAAAAATAGAAGAAATTAACTCATGTAGTAGCCTATGTATGTAAGATGTATACTGTATTTATTTATTTGCCAATTAAAATATGCCATTTCAATAAGACTACAATGGAAAAATTAATGAAAAGGACATGACAGTGCATTGAGTAAATTTACATTTTCATTCCCTGTTGGAACTTCCTGATACAAATCTGTAGTTAACTTACCATGGTAGCTTTGGTTTGAATTATAATATTTTGTTTTCAGCTGGCCATTGCACACCAAATTGTTACGTGTATAGTCTGTTTTGGTATAATTTGTTTTTACTGTGTTCTGTCTGTTCAGTAGCGGTTCCTTGCCAAAAATGAAGGTAGGGCAGATTCTGGGTCTAAGGGCTAGTTTATGATAAACATTTTTGTAAGCTTTATATTCTAATCGCTGAACACATCAGACACACTTTTGGCAGAATTCTAATGTCCTTGCATTATTCAGCCTGAGGTTGATGCTCTAATGATAATTGACAGACTTTAGTACACACGATAAATGCATAGAATGCCATCTTAACTGCCTTAAAGTATTCATTGCATCCAAATGTTGTTTTAGAATGTTGCAAGTTAGGAATTCCAGTGAGGAAAACAAAGTCATGTCTATTCTCAGAACAAATATAAAACAAACACAACAGAACTATGTATTGACATGAGCATGTTTAAACTAAAGGGTTTATACTTTCATTCATTTTGATAAGCTACTCCACACAGGAAGAACAGACATGCCAACTAGTTACTGACCTGATACAGACACATAGCTGAAGTGGACCGATATTGTCTTGGTCTGGAGCGAGGTAACGTAAGGTCACGTGAAAATAAGTGGGGCAGCCAGAAATCTGCCCAAATGGGCCCTATTTTAACGATCTAAGCGCATGGTCTAAAGCGCACGGCACAAGTGCACTTAGAGTGTGTCCGAATCCACTTTTGCTAGTTTAACGACGGGAAAAATGGTCGGCGCTCCCAGCACATGGTCTAAAAGGGTTGTCCCTATTCTCAGTAATGGGTGTGTTTTGGTGTAACGTGCAATAAACCAACCAGAGTCTCATCTCCCATTCCCTTTAAAAGCCAGTTGTGCTCTCGCCATGGCAGATTTGCTGTTTACATGGCAGAATTTGCAAGCAGAAAGAGAGGAAATTCGAAATTCCCTTCTCCAGAGAGGAAACGGAACTGCTCATGCGCGAGGTTAAAGCATGCAAGCAGACCATCTATGGGACAAGCCGGATTTCACCATATCTTTATGTAAACAATATTAATATTTTACATTGTAATCCTTTTATTTTTAATATTTGGCATGTTTGTGTGCTGCTGCGCATCCCTGTGTGTGTAATAAGCAGAGTGTACGTGCATTGTGCACCCGCCTATAGGCGCACATTACTACGCAGCTCTTTAAATAACAAAAAGAATATGCGCCTTTGACTTTAGACCAGTCAAAAAGTCAAAGAAAAAGTCAAAAGTCACAGTCTATTTCAGTTGCCTTAAAATAGCAACGCTGCGCCTAAATACACCTCATTTTCAGACCAGCACACCCATGGGTGAACAGATGGGCGCAAATGCATTTGCTATTTAAACAACAGGATGTGAAAATGATAACTGCGTCATGCTGAAACTAGCAAAAAACACTTGTGTCGTGCCTGGCGCTGTATTGCGCCAGGTGTATGATAGGGCCCATTGGCTCTCTATAAGAGCGTGCTGCAGTTCCATTTTTCACCACAGATTTACACTGGAAAACTGGGGGGTGCTGTGAAGAGCTGTCAAGAGCATGCCAAACCAATAGGTGACAATCTGACGTGAAAAAAAGGTGATAACAATGCGCACTCTTTTGTCATAAGCCAAAATCTCTGGTTTTACCGTCTACACGACAACACTGCAACCAGAGTTTCTAAAAATCTTCACCTTGGCAAGAGTTTTCAAAAAAAGTTAGATACTTAGAAAAGATACTGCGTTTGCGTGTGGACGAATGGCTGCGGTTTTGAAAATACCAGTGTTCGTGTGGACAGGGCCTTAGTTTCCCTGGCTGTTAATTTGTTTCACACAACTGTTTCTGTTCACCTTGATTACATTCCCAATGTATTTAAGCCCTGAGTTTTATTCTGTTCCTTTGTCCATATCGTCTAAGTTTAATGTGGTTGTTTATGTTTTCTCCAGTGATATCCTGAGTGTTCTGTGTAGATTTAATAAAGACTGTATTGTTTCCCTATTCCTTTCATTTTGCACTTCATTACAACCACCAGCGTGACACAGATTTTGTTCATGACATTCAAGACTGACTCATGCTTCTCTTCCGAGAAGCAAAGATTTAACTTTATGTATGATCTGCAATTCCACTCTTTCTCTTAAACATATTTTTTTGGACTACTCTGCTTTTAATACAAGTAGACAATGATTTTACTTTGCAAGCTTAAGAATTAAATTCACGACTTTAAACCAATCTTATGCCTTGTCTGTGAAACCGGGCACTTGTGTAATTGTTGTTTCTTTCTCTCATTAGAGTATTACTAGATTGTTAGATTAGGGTTGGGTGTTATGGTCCGGGTTAGTGGAATAAGTTGACATGTACTTGCATAGTTATTACAGTCAGTATAAAGTGTTGGTGGACCATCAAAGTAAAGTGTTGGCAGATATTAAGCAGACAGTCTACTAATATCTAATGACTGGTAGTTGCAAAGTCACTTATAGTAAGTAGAATGTCTAAAGTGAACTCGAAATGTGTTGTCAAATCTACTTACCTAAACTGGTCCAGATTGATCATATCAAGCTGGTATAAGCAGCTAGTAACCTTTTTTGTCAATAGTTTACCAGCCCAGTTAGAAACCCCCTCTTATGTTCCAATACACAACTAATATCTTATAACGGATTTTCCAACATGATTAAAAGACAACAACTATAACATGGTAAAAATGAACACCTCAACATGGCAAGAAGGTTTCCTGTGACGTATTCAGAGACATGATAACAACCTGCAGTGCACAATTTGGGGAGAAAGTCATTAGAGAAATCAAAGTGGTGAACCCAATGTGCTAATGTCTTTGCCAGCAGGATTCATTTCCTTCAAACGCACTAGATGACCCTGTCACAAAGATGAATGTTCATCTTTTCCTCCACTGATGTCATTTTCTCTTGTACTTGTACGAAGTCTAGAAAAGGTATGTTGATTTTTTCTTTTAAATACAGGGGACATTTGCTGCTCTTTGCGACATGATGTGTTTGTGTTGTTTGATAAATCAGGGTGATAGAAAGGTAGTCGGACCGAATCTGGGTCCAGAGCCAAACAGCTGTCATTGTCATCCACACAGATAGTCATCTCCACAAACCGAGCAGTTTATCTCGAGTCACAGTTCCTCCCGGTTCAGCGTGTGAACATGCAAACACTTTGTGTTTTCTGCAATTAAATTTGAGGCTTGAAATATGTGTCTGCCAGCATATAGATGGAGCTTTACACGCTTCCAAAAACGCAGACAAAACAAAATCCTTTTCGCCTTTGTTTTCCCAGTCCCACTTGGTCGGCACAGTGGAATCGGGCCCTTCGGAAATCTCCCAGCCATTGTTTGGATGGATTGAGAGGTGTTAATCTCAGCAGTGGTGATTAGAAGCAGCCGCTATTCTTCTTCTGAATACCAACAAGAGAGAGGAGAGAGAGGAGAAAAAGGGAAATTTTCCCAAGGAGAGAACTCGTAGTGAATCTCATAAAGATGTGAAAAAGGTCAACGAGAATGCAAACAAGAAATATTTCAAACGAGGACATGTTTGCTTGATTAGCTGAATATAAAAGGCCAAATACAAATAAGACATATTAGTCCTGCAAAAGCTAATTTCTCTTTGTGCAATTTCACTGGGAGAGTCCTTGCATTTATGAAGATGAAACAAATTCTAATTTAAGTCATCACATCCTGTTTGTGTTTTAATCAGTATTTGAAATGGCAACTGTACGGAGAAGGAAATGCCCACGCTTTCGTGATGGATTTTTTTATGAATCTACCTGGGTTTGTGTAGGTGTGTGTTTCATATGTTCCTCTACAAGTAATTAGAGGATTAGAGCGGGTGTATTTCTGATGAGGCAGGCAGTTATTCTAATCTTGTTACCGCAGCTGCTGTAGCCTACCTCTCAGGTCTTTGTTTGTTAAATCTTGTTATTTAGACATCTGCTGGCTTCATTTAGATCTTTTGTTCAGCTCTGCCGATCTCTTTCCTTCATTCAGAAAAATAGAGATGTGCACTGATATTTTGATATTTCAGATATGCATGTTTCATTTGTTGACAAGCTTGTCCAATGCATTTTCTTTTTGTTTTGTTTACAACAGCTCTCGTAGGTTGCATTCAGACAGCAGCGTAAAGTGGCCCAAATCTGATTTTCTGGATGTTTTGTTGGTTAACGGCATGAACAGGAAAACGTGCATCTGATAATATATAGTCTCGCATAGCCAAACTTTCAGACTGACAGCAGAAGGTTTGGACTCCATCACAGCTTTCATTGACCAAGGACCGCCCAAGACAACGTCTGACTGACATGTTAAACAACCAATCACACAACGTTTTTTTTTCTTCCATGAGGGGTTTGGCGTCACAATGGGCTTTACTTCCAGGCAGACCGTTAAATAACGTGACACACACATCTCCCGAAAACACTGTTGAATTTAAACAATCAAATGACAACTTAAAAACTCCTAATGCAAATCGCACACAAAATGGAAAAAACTTTAGATGTTCAGCCAATGGTCCGAGCAGCGTGACGCCTAAAGCTGAGACAATGTAACTTAACGTTTAAAGGAATACTCTTTCTGAACCTAATCTGATTTTGTTACAGTGTTTTGATGTTCCTTCTGCACTGTAAGAAATGATTCTGTGGTCATGTAGATTTTAATTAATGTTTTTGGTTAAAATGTATTCAATATAATTGTGTTTTTGATTTTGAGGCAAATATTTAATTAAATTTCAAAATAAAAATGTTTGGAATAAAATCTACCCATTGTAGTTAAATAAAACTTAAGCATTATATTTATCTAATCCCAAATTGAGAGAATATTGAGTGAATTCAAATCAATTCAATCAGGGAAATTTTAATTGAAAAGCACTTCCTGTCAAAGTGCGCCTTTAAAAAAAAAAATGCAGCAGGCTAACGTTACGTAGCCACAAGACATTTGAAGAGCTACAGACAGTGAATTTTCGTCTTCTTCCACATTGCTCATCTTGCTAAATTTAACTGGTTGACTAAGGTAAGAAAACTTCTTTTTTTATCACTGGGCTAGTAAGAAGAATGCATGTAACGTTAGTGCTATAATATGAACACAGCATTATACATTTTGGAAGAATTCTTATGTTTCGAAGTCAAACTTTTATTTTGAAGGATGTGGGTTAGCATTTCCACTATCATGGTTCCTAGGTCTTTTGCGTGTTAATATCATATCCTCAGTATGTTTTTATGAAATTGCGTAAATAAGTACATTGTGTTTAATTTTAAGGTTCCATAAAGAGAAATATTTGGGGTTATCACTGGAAGAGCATCTTATATTTCAGACGGCACTTGACTCACTTCCATTGGCTTTACTTCCCGTGTGTGGAGCTCGTCTTCCCGAGGCAGGTCACGTAACTTCTCTCTGTTGTTTCAGTGTTTTGTTGCAACTTGCAAATGTGAAGGTAACTTAGCTAAATCCACGTGAAGTCAGTCTATTAACAGTGTTACGTTTTAGAGCCGCAATTTTATTTATTTTCATGCATAAATCTGTCCGTCCATAGCGGCTAGCACTTAAAGGAGAACTTGGTAGCTTTTTTAACTTAATAAAACTGTCTAGAAATCATTTGGATGGTTAAACAACCTGTTCTGGTGATATTGGTGACTTTCCCCGCTCCCCCCAGCGTTCCCAGGCGGAAAACCAACCTTGCAACTTGTTCACTACCGTCCCGGCAAGATAGAAATTGGAAGTCTCGTGAGAAGCGAAAGCGAGAACGAGAACGAGCGCGAAACACAAATTGCTTTACGGCAATTCGACATAAACACACACGCATGTATGATGTATTACCAGATTACCCACCTCGGTAGACATAACTCCACACGATACAGTTGGCTTGCTCCGATCAAAACAAACGCACATGAGCAGCGGTAGAGAGGGGGAGGAGGCCGCCGCAAGTGAGTTTTTTACGACTGTGTTGTGAAATATACGCCCCACCACAGCTGTAGGGGGAGCTTGTGGGGAAAACATGCGACAACAAAAGGGAAAATCAGCGAAGAAGTGACTAGAGTTCGCTAGAGTTGCCGAGTTCTCCTTTAAGTTAGTTAGCTAACGTAACTTTAGCAGGAGGGGAGGACGCTTAACATGGCACAAACTCTCTCATTTTACAGCTAAACCATACACTAAAAGTTTCTGAAAACATTTTAGTAACAGAATACTGTTTCATATCTGATTTGCAAAAAGTACATTTTGATGCTAATTGTATTTGTTATTTGGTGATTTGATTTCATTGTGTAGTATTAGTACATTTTGAAATTTTGTTAAAGCCTATTTTCATTTTGGGCCTAAGGTTTTGGCCATTTGGCACGTTGTTGGGTGTGGAAGGTTACTAATGTGATTGCTTTATCTGTAAATTAAATTAATGATGATTTTTTCAGAATTTCTTTGATCTGAATATTTTTGGTAATGCATCGTGTAGGTCTTAAATTTACATCTTTATGGTCTTAAAATGTCTTAAAAGGTCTTAAATTTGACTTATTGTAACCTGCATGAACCCTGTACAAAAACATCAAAATAGAGAAGAAAACAAAACAAAGAATAATTATACACCAAGGCCTGTGAGAAAATAAAATCTAATAAAATAGATTTATAAGCTATGAAAACAATAATGAATTTTCTAGTAATGTGATATGTTTGCAATATATTTCTGACAGTTTTATACTAATACAATAACAATTTCTTGTTGCTGGACACTGAGAACTTGGAGGAACTTGAACAGGTCATAATGGCCATTACTGTCAAGTCAAGTCAAGTTTATTTATATAGCGCTTTTCACAACACAGGTTGTATCAAAGCAGCTTCACAGTAATAAATTAGAACAATACATCAATGTTTGTTTCTAGTGGAACGTCTACGTTTGGTAATGCTGATCAATAGTATCGTTGATTGATTAATTCAATTAAATATCCCCAAATATCCCCAACTGAGCAAGCCAAAGGCAACACTGTGACCCCAAAGCCTGGACCTTCTACAAGCAACAGCCCAAAGAACATTGAGATCGTCATAGAGGGCATGGAAGTCATCACAGGACTTGGAGATATTGCAAGGGCTTGCTCTGTCCTCCTTGGCTTGACCTACACGCTGAATGTCGATTATCCCAGACAGCTGAAGTACACCTTTGAGGTGTTCCAAAAACCTTTCTTGAAACTGGATGATTCAAAGCTTTCAAACAAAGTCCAGTCCCTTAAGAGCAAACTTCAGGCTTGAAATGAGACTGTATTGCAGTGCAGACTTTTGTGCTACACAATGTCCATCTTCCACAGAGCTTGAGAATTGCACATTTGACATAGTACAAATGAACTTTTATACACTTTTATAATTTATGTTTTGGCACATGCCATTATGGAGTATTTTTCTTAAAAATCTTTATTGCTCTTTTTTTTTTTAAATAGTTGAAGTCAGCATTCTGTCCTTTTCAAATGTCTGGTTTAAAATGCAAGATCCAACTTCTGACTTGAAATGAGACTGGTTGCCGTGTACAATGATGTGCTACAGTGTGTTGAAAGCACAAAAGTTAATTGTTAATAAAATTCTTATTTGAGTATTTAAGTTCTGTACTTTCTGGGCCATATTATTCAAAAGAAATGAGTATTTAGATTTAATTCATTGCATTGATTAAATTCAAATCAATGTGCAGATTAATGTAGATGATAATTACTCAATTATGATATGTAGAATTAAATGAATTTTTATTAGTACTATTTACACATTAGGGAGTTTATCTTTTTCAAATCAACTCAATATTTTGTTTAGGTTTTAATTAATTTATATAATTAATCTATTCAAATCTACTCATATTAAATGGATAACTATTAAGGGTCTCATTTAATTAATATTTACTCAATTCCAAACCTTGTGAAATTTAATTAATAATATTGCTTGTAATCTGTTGCCCCAAACCCTAATTATCAAACGTTTGCAGTTCATTTAACACAACATACAAACTCCATTAAACTTTTTTGGTGCATAATTTCAGTCTTAGGTGAGCTGTCAATTTATTTATTTATTTTTTACAAATTTGTAAATTTTATACTTTTTATCCAATTTAAAATTCAACAAGGATGCATTTAATTGATCAAAAGGGACAGTAAATAATTTATATTGTTACAAAAGATTTCTATTTTTAAATAAATGCTTTTCTTTGGAACTTTCTGTTCAGCAAGGAATCCTGGAAAAATGCATGCATTACTGTTTCTACTAAACTATGAATCAGCACAACAGTTTTGAACATTGATAAAAATAAATATTTCTTGTGCTGCAAATCAGCATTTAAGAATGATTTCTGAAGGATCGTGTGACACTGAAGACTGGAGTGATGATGCTGAAAATTCAGCTTTGATCACAGGAATAAATTACATTTTAAAATATATTGAAATAGAAAACAACCATTTTATGTTTATGTTTTTACTGTATTTTTTAATAAATTGATGCAGCCATGGTGATAATAAAATACTTATTTTAAAAAAAATGTACATAGTGTGCATTAAACATGTAGCCAACAACAGAATTGTGATTGGTCTTGTCTTCCTTGCATACCCATATGGAAAAGGTTTGCTAAAAACTCCTGTGATTCTTACATGTTCCAACAGAATATTGTAAGGGACATACAGTACATGCTGCAAAAACCACATATATAAATTGTATAATATTAGTGTATTTTTAATCATATTATGTCATATATGTCCTACATACAACTGAAGCCATATAGATTTTCATGATGTAAAAACATAGGAAAATAATGCTAATTTAATATGAATGTCCAGCATGGATGTGTATAAAACAGTGCAGTTTATCAATCAGTGTAAGGCTGTACTTCACTCTTGCTTGTTCTTATCTTGTCCTAAGTGGAGCCCTATGCCTGTAGTCAATCATAGTTATATACTGTATAATCAGCCTTAGATGAAACACAACATTTAAACTACACACACAAGCACACATTTTAATTACAAAAATATTTATTAGAGTGTGTTCTACAAGATACAGTTGCATATTTCACATATAAATAGTTTTCATTTTAAATCCTGCATCACCAGATTTCATTTTCATTGTGACAATTTCTCTAAACTTTATCACAGTACAACTATGGTATACAACAGTTCTATTCTTAACCTACAAACATAAAACTTTCCTAAATGTCGAAGTGATTCTTATGGGTAAAATAAAAAATAAATTCTAAAAAATCTAAAAAATAATTCAGCGGCTTAGTAAATATCACAGCAATAATTAACTTTATTCACTTAATAAAATCTCTGAATATAATTTACTTGATAGTTTGAGTTGAACATACCGAAATAATTGACTAAAACTCCAACAATTAATTTTGTCTGAAATTTACAGTTATATTTAAGTTTGAAGTTTTTCACTAAAATAATTTAGTATTTGACTAACCTATTATTTATTTAAAATACACTGAGCTAATATATTTGTGAAATTTCCATCACCATATTTGAGAATGGATAATTAAACGTATCTGTTTCAAGAACCACACATATTACTTAAATAAAATCAATATTATTAATATTTAACACTTATAAGAAATGAAGTTTACCATACTCAATTAAAACAATGCGCCCCTCCCCCCTCCCCCCTCCACTCTGACGTGACGACAGCTCAACGGTTGAGTGAGCGCGGCGCGCGCTGTTTGAACTCTCTTCAGTCTCCAGAACAGTTCTCCTCTTCTCTCCTCAGCGGCGCAGAATTGGTGCATTTCCTCTGTGAAATTCAGGTATGTACATGTTTTATTTTATCTATATAATCATTAATGTGCTTTAAATCATTTTATTTAATGCGAAAGAACATACAGAGACGCAATGTTACTCACCTTAAAGGGGTCATGACATGTTTTTTTCTTTTCTTTTATTGTGTTCCCTTAGGTGCAATTATAGTATTACTATAGTTTTTTGGACAAAAAACGTTTAAAATTGAGTGATTTATGACCTTTTCCCACCCTGTTTCTCATGCTCTGATTCAAACAGTCTGTTTTGGGGGTGTTTCCCCTTTAAGAGTTCAGTGTTAACACCCACTGTTATGATTGTATAACGTCAGTGCCTATGCATCAATTGTTAACGCCCCCTTTTCAAAACGTGCGGATTTTGCGGAGCTGTGTTTACCGTTACCATAGTAACGGGTGATGCGTGCGAGGCGGTGCGAGGCGATGGCGATTGCAATGATGTTTGAGTCGGAATCAGAGGAAAAGAACCATCAACACAACTAAGAATGCATCTGCCCGTCCACATAGAAAGTGTGAAACTATTTTGTCAGTTTAACAGCCTACATCTTTTAATAGCCTACGGGGCATGAACATGACGGTTATAAAACAATAAGTAGGCTAAAAAACATGGTGATTATTCATAATGAATTAAACTGCAATTAACGTTTTAAAAAAGTTTTAAGTTTTAAATAGCCTACATTACTTACAGTTTGCGTCGTCGTTGTGTAGCCCAGAATAGTCCACACCGCCTTATCTTGTACAAAAGTTTTCTGGCAAAGCCAGCATCAAACTGCGATTGTTCTCAACTGTCACTCATCATTGAAATGTGGAGAACACGCTTAAATTAACACTGCCGTGAACGTCCGCGAAAAATAAACTGCATCCATCTTCCCCTGACGTCTGGATCTTTCAGCAGCGTATATTATTCAAACATGTTGTTTGTCCACAGCCAGGAACAGCACATCTGCGTGTCGTGACATCGCAATCTTCTTGTAAATAGACCCACTCGCTGCACGTCGACTGAACACATGTGAAGCGCGTGACAGATGCGATGATGAAATGAGGTAGTTATCTTGCGCTTGAAGCGCAGTTGTCTACGCTGGAAGCGGTCATATGCAAACGATTGCTACGTCACTTCGTACCGTGACGTCACTTCATACCATGGATCCAGAACGAGCTGTATTTAGAGCTTGATTAAATAAATGATTTGTTTATAATGGGGAGGACGTCTTAAGCTATGAAACTTGCAGGACGTTTTAATGGTACAAAGACCTCTTATATGCCAAAAGATCAAGGCAAATTTGGTTTCTCATGTCATGACCCCTTTAAAGTAAACGAGTTAAACGAGTGTCGACTCGCGCTGTCTTTTCGCATGATTGTAACGCCTTGCATAAAAAACACACGACTATATTCCTAAAGATAATGAATATAACTAATTTGGATGATAAAATGTCCTCAGAACTGTGCACTGTTTGTTTATTGGCAGGTTATGGAGTCAGTCGCGTCACAGCATCTTTCGGCTGTGAGTGACGCAGGACGGCGGTGTAAAGTTAGAAGTTCACCCGGAGAGGCGAGTCCATCTCCGGCTTGGGAACCAGCGCTGATCCGGTGGATACTGGATAACAGACCGGTTGATTACACTTGAATTACTTGAATGTTTAGGCCTAAATGTTTAAGTTTTACTTCGAAAATGTTTCTTACATGAGTTTAAATGTAGGCAATATTGTATATGTGTTAAAAATAGTATAAAATATGCTGTATTGCTGTAGGCTACTCATCGACAATAAAGGCCAATGTCATGTAGTTATACCAGTGGTTGTATGGAATATGTTTTACAAAGGTTTAGAGGAAATAAAAAAGTTAATATTACTGGCATATAAACAGTTAATATTACTCATAAATATTTGTTTTTAAATGTTTCCCCCCCAATTATTTCTACTCAATTTTATTTGTTAATGTACCAAATGCAGTTACTCAGATCTATTTAATTAGTTGTACTTACATTTACTCAGTTAATACAGTGTATGCATTTTATTTCACTGCTTAAAAATCTAATTAATATTCTAAGTGTAAAAATTAAGGGTGTCACGATTTCGATTTTAAATTAATGCTCAATCTCGATTATCGAATCAAAAAATGGACGCGTTGAAGTGCAGCGAGTCGAACTGCAAACTCTCACGCATTCACCGTGAGACACGCATTTGACACTTTTCACACGCTCTCACGCACAGAAAAATCGTGAAGCAAAGAGGACACGGAGACCGACAGACTAGAGCAGGTTACTTTCTGATATAAAAAAATCTCAGCTCTCAGATTCTGTCAATTTTAATACGAAATTCAAACAATAAATACCGTTTTGGCGCTTGTAAATGTTACGTGACAGATCCCTAGCGCACGTGAAGATGCGATGATCGATCTCTAGCTAATAGTAAAGAAAAACACGAACACTGTTGAAAGATACAGTACAACTTACCGAAATGTATATTACTCATCAGAGGTGTCAAGTAACGAAGTACAAATACTTCGTTACCTTACTTAAGTAGAAATTTGGGGTATCTATACTTTACTGGAGTAATTATTTTTCAGACGACTTTTTACTTCTACTCCTTACATTTTGACGCAATTATCTGTACTTTCTACTCCTTACATTTTAAAAATATCCTCGTTACTCCTATTTAATTTCGGCTTGTCGTCGTAAAAAAACGACACATCGCCTCCTGAATACACATCGCTAAACTGATTGGCGTTGTGGTGTCTTTCTAACTTGTGAGAGGCTGTAGTCACATTTGTTTGTGCACAGCGCCAAAAGTCCTCCGAAGGAAACCTAGATGCGGTAAGCGAGGGAGAAATCGGGGCAAATCGCGTCAGGTAAGCGAGGGAGAAATCGGTGCAAATCGCGCCGATTTAGAAGAAGATATTTAGAAGAATATCAGTAACTAGACAGTTTCTGGTCTCACTGAGGGTGAGTATATGATGACAGAATTTTCATTTTAAAGTGGAGTATCCCTTTAAAAATTTGCCAACTGCATAAGTGAATCAGATGTTGGTCATCAAAACATGAAATCTGTATGAAACACATAAACAAATGACACAAAACGTGTATAAATTCTATATGACTTTAATTTGACTAGCATATGATTCAATATAAGAACTTTAAATGATTTATATATGAATTTTATATGAGTTTTATATATTTCTACTAATACCATACACATTTGCATACTTTTGTCATGTAAAACTCATATAAGTCTTTTAACAGTATTCATATATAACGCAAAAATCCCCTACAAGTTGTATGTGTGCTATTTAGTATGAAAGTGGCCATAATCGGTCTGATTTTGTATAGGACATGTATTGGCCTTATATGAAACACAGAAGGTAATTCTGGCCGATTGAAGTAAGGAAGATATATGGTTGCTGTATATGAACCATGCAGGTTTTTTTTCAAATGGGTACTTTTACCATTTGTTGGCACTTTTATCACAGTGATTGTATTGATTCATGTATGCAGCCGACATAAAACAAGATGCATGTGGAGTGTCATGAAGTAGTTCAAGCAAGTAGTTAAAATCGTAAAGCTATCTTATCGAATACGTTAACGCTGCCTTGCAAGCATGCTTTCTTTCAGAAAATGCTAATCCAGTTTTTATTTGTCTTTTTCGTGTCAATAAAACTATAGCATATAGTTGGAGTTGACACTTTTATTGATTCAAAAATGAAAGGACTCAAATGTTTTTGTGTGAAATTTTGTTCAATGTTTGATTTCATCCTCTGGTGCACATCATCTTCTAGTTTGAGCACTGACTCAATTTTCCAGTGTCTGATATGGGCCACATTTAAAAAGGTAATGTGAAAACCTCACAAAAATAACACAGTTGAGCAGAAACTCGTAATTGGGTATTTGTGCTACACTATGAATGCAGCCTAGACATACAGAAGTGACTCATCACCTTCATCTTTGCATTACAGATATATTTTGTTGTCTTCAGATGGAATAGTGGAAAAGTGGGTTGGATTTGTTTCCCCTGGGCATTGATTCAGTGTTCTTTCATTGGTGTGTGGGCAGCAGGGCTATGCTCCTGACACATCTGATCTGTTGTATTGTGTATAGGGTGAGGAACAGAAAGAGAGGAGAGCATGAACTAGGGCTAAAGACGGACAGCCTGTGGCTATTACTGCCACCTTAACTTTGAAAATAGCTGTTGTTTGTGACTCAGGTCATATTTTGTGTAGATGTTGAGATGCTGCTAGGAAAAGCAGGGTTTTTCATGGTGACCTGGAACAATAAAATAATCCATTTAATTTTATGTTTATTCACTTAGCAGATGCTATGGAAGCTTGTTTCTGCCACGGAATAAAACATATAAAGGTAATTGTGACTTTTTATCTCACAATTCTGACTTTTTTCCTCACAATTTAGATTTTTTTTCTCAGAATTGAGAATCGCTATTGCGAGTTATAAATATTGCGAGTTGGCGATTCTGTGTGGACTATAGGAAACTGAACGCCGTCACCCACAAATATGTTTTTCCTCTTCCCAGAATTGAGGAGACTCTGACCACTTTGAAGAGGGCTGAGTGGTTCAGCACTCTGGATCTGGCAAGTGGGTACTGGCAGGTAGAGTTCTCAACGGGTCGGGTCGGCCCGACAAACCCGATGGGACCCGCGGGTTCGGGCCGGGTTCGGGTCTGCGTGCACGCCTTTAGCCTGGAGAAGAAGATGGAGTTGGTGAGAAGTAAACTTGCCACAGGTGAATTCACCGTCGCTACTACAGCCTATTTATATATTTAAAGTTTATTGTTGCAGTTGTTTGTTTGTATTGTTAAAAGGTGTGAACATTAAAGGTTGATTTGAATTCCCATCTGCTGGTCATGATAATACGTTTATGAGAGAAAAAAAAAAAAACGACGCGGCGTCGGGCCGCGGGCCGGGTTCGGGCAGATAATTCATGTTTATGTGTCGGGTTACATCGGGTCCGGGCTTTAAAAGCCACGGGCCGGGTCGGGTCGGGTTGTAATTTTCAGGCCCGTTGAGAACTCTACTGGCAGGTGGGTGTAGACCCTTTGCCACCCCTTTGGGGCTATACCACTGATCTATATAATGACTGGATAGCTCATGACGTTCTAAACTGCCACTAGGCAGTGAAGCCACCGGAAGTGTTCGAGCGGCCATCTTACGATTCCCTACCAGCAGAGGGCTCCAATGCCCGTTATACAGAGATTGGTAGCTCCGACGGCACTTTTAAGATGACCCGCTGTGCAGCATACAAGTGTGAATCGACGTTCACAAAAGGATGTAGGAAAAACTGCCCACAGGTTGTAATTCAAGCCCTAGTAGTCATTTATATGCAAAATTGTCGCTATGCCCGTGTTGTTTTCTCCGAGGCAAGAGCTGCCGCTTCTTCAAAAAACAACGATAAAACAGTCAACAGTAGCCGATAAGAAACCTCAGAGCAGCAATAATCACAAGTGTCCAACAGCGACACCATTTGACAGCTTCAAAAGAGACACCATTTGACAGCTTCAAAAGAGCTTCGTGCAGAGTCCGTTTACCGTTACATTAACCCATACAATTTGTATTATGCATTTCCTGAACATGTACTTGCTAATCAAACACTTTATATGAACAAACTACTAATCTATAAAACACAATCGGTCTACCGACCTTTTACTGTATTGTGTCAATTGATGTTGATATGCGCGCGAGAGAGAGAGCAATACAGCGCTCATGTTGTTTTAAGGCGATGAGAGTGCGTGCGCGCGACCGGGGCTCTCGCTCTCTGCTTGTTCTTATGCGCCCTGTCCACTGATCTAAATAATTAGTTGTTACGACGACTTGAACGAAGAACTAATTCCCTCCCTCATTTTGATTTAACGAATTACAAAGTGGCTACAATATAATAAAACGAGGGAACAAATTAGTATAACGTGCTGAGGTATTATCATTAATTCGTGGCTACGAAACAATATTCACCTGAATATTCACCAATTCACAAAAATATAGGTCTTTACCTTTTGTTACAGGTACCGGCTGGTATCATGTAAACGGCTTATATGCTCTCGCTCTGAAACAGGAGAAATAAATGAGACAGTGCAAAGTCTGCGTCCGTTTCTCATCACGCTCAGCAGAAAGAGAGAGCCAAGAGGATTTATTACACAATCACAATTAAAATCCTACTTAGTTACAAACACACAATGTCTTCTCATGAAATAGACAGTTTCAAAAATAAAGTACAATTTGTCTTTTCTTCAACTTACAGCAATTACTGAGATATAAATTGTATGTGATCAACATGACAATAACCACTGTTACCTTGTAAGTTGTCTCTTTTCAACTTAATATAAAACTAAGCTTATGTTATCACTTGCATATAATTCCTAAATGCATTTTCCATTTTCAATTAGCAATCAGTTTTACTCTTCCACAATGCATGAGCTGACAGACTTCTAATGTTAACTTGTTTTTAAACCACTTTTAGAATTTACAATGTTTGGTTTTAACATTAGCTTTTCACATATTACACAATATCATACATTTCAAAACTCTTCAACCTTAGAAAAATGTTCAAAGAACTAAAAATAAAACTCTGTTTGACGTGACCTTGGTAGTAACAGATGACGTCACCGGGCGCGAAAATACAACTACTGCTATAGAGCTGGTAAGTCCCGCCCCTTCCGTAAAACCCCGCTGGACCTCTAGGTTGAAAAATCGTCAATGCAATGCTGGTCCCGTTTGAATTGTGCCATGAATGTGAACATATGTTGTCTGTGAATTTTTTATATAATCTTTCATGTTACGAGTTTGACAGTATATGGTATGATTCTTCGGCTAGCAGTTGTGGAAAAGACATAATGAGAAAGACTACATGTCGCCTATGTGACGTCACCTAATAAAGTTGACTTACCCGTGGTTTTCGCCAACCTCAACGATTTTGTCCTCTCCCTGAAAGACGGCGGTGAAGTGCACCAAAGACACAGCCATGTTTAGCGGGATCCGTGAGCTAGTGTCCGTGTGCGAATGATGGTGACGTTTCAAACGCGTCGAAAGCAGCGAAGAGTTGTAGTCCACAAAGTGCTCTCAACACAAAGTCTAACCGTATCAAACTTCTACCCGCTAAATTGTAGCATTCTTCACACAAAAGATTATATAAAAAATCACAGACAACATATGTTCACATTCATGGCAAAATTCAAACGGGACCAGAAAATAATTATTTTCTCCCATTCACTTGCATTGACGATTTTTCAACCTAGAGGTCCAGCGGGGTTAGCGGAAGGGGCGGGACTTACCAGCTCTAAATATACATATGTCCACATTTTCATAAAACAGCCTTGTTACACGGACCTTGAAACATTCAGCGACATGTAAACATGTTACATTTCAGTTATTTAACTCAAGTTACTAATCTACCAACCTGAAACAGGAGAAATAAATGAGACAGTGCAAAGTCTGCGTCCGTTTCTCATCACACTCAGCAGAAAGAGAAAGACCGCAAAGCGGGACAAACTGACGTAACGCCCCGGGAGCACAATAAGCGCCACACTGCCCCCTGCTGACGAACTCCACAATTACTCCTGATTTCTATATAAAATATATTAGCGCAAATAAATGGTAGAAACAGGTTAATTACCCCTGAACAAAGTTCAAAAACATTTCTTTTATAAATTTACTAAAACTACCACAAATGTGATAACAATTTACTGGGCATCACACTTTCACTATTTAATTAATAGAATCAAACTGTTTTTCTTACCTGTGAAGATAGCTTTTCAGTGAAGGCCAACTAGTGTTCTCGTACAGCTTTTTATTCCTTTTGCAAAGAAATTGCCGTTTTTTAATAAGAAGGAAACATTTCCGACTTTAAACAAATACCCATTTAAATGCTTAGGATGTTTGCGTTGTGAGAATGTACAGGGAGACTTTAGATTTAAAAACTGTGTCTGGTTAGGCAATGTTTTTTCAGTCAAATCATAAAATTTCCTATTGATTCAATAGAACGCGTGAGCTCAATAGGGAATACCAATATGGCGGCGCGGTGGCTTCACTGTTTATGACGTCATGAGCAATCCAGTCATTCTATATAGATCAGTGGGCTATACGAATTTCAGCATATGACTTTTGGTCTGTGCAATGGACCTGCCACATTTCAGCGGTTAATGCAGCATTGCCTAAGTGGCTATTTAATAGACTTTTCTCTGGTGTACTAGGATGATATTATTATGTACTCATTTGACTTTTCTACCCATCTTAGCCACCTTGAACAGATATTTCAGCAACTGTCCCATTATTGGTTAAAATTAAGACCTGACAAGTGCCGGCTCTTCCAACAGCAGGTGAAGTTTCTCGGCAATGTGGTGGACAAGGCTGGCGTACATCCTGACCCTGAAAAGACAGCAGCAGTTCAAGGTTGGCCTACCCCTACAACAGTCCGGGAGGTAAGGGTCTTTCTGGGCCTTGCAGGCTACTACAGGCATTTTATTGCTAATTTTTCCAAAATCGCTCAACCTCTAAATGCTCTCTTGGTTGGCATCCCTGTAGATAAAAAGTCTGGTACACGTCAGATTGAGTGAACTACTACATG
Source organism: Scardinius erythrophthalmus (assembly GCF_964197995.2). NCBI lineage: Eukaryota > Metazoa > Chordata > Actinopteri > Cypriniformes > Leuciscidae > Scardinius > Scardinius erythrophthalmus. The sequence continues at coordinate 21,202,044 of NC_138228.1, read as the reverse complement.
CCAGGCTGCATTTGAGACCTTGAAATCTTGCCTAACAAAAGCCCCTGTATTAGCCTATGCAGATTTCGCTTTACCATTTGTCCTGCATACAGATGCCAGCCACCAAGGTTTAGGTGCTGTCCTGTCCTGTCACAAGTGCATGATGGAAGGGAGCATGAGATTGCTTATGCTAGCCGAAGCCTTCACCCTGCAGAGAGAAATTATGCAAATTATAGTTCCTTTAAACTAGAGTTATTAGCATTGAAGTGGGCTGTAACATAAAAATTTTAAGATTACTTGACTGGATCAAAGTTTACAGTGGTTGCGGATAACAACCCTGTGGCCCACTTACAAACAGCTAAGCGCGGGGCTGTGGAACAACGCTGGGTTGCCCAACTAGCCAGTTATGACTTTACTGTAAAATATCGGTCGGGGCAGGAAAACGACAATGCAGACTGTTTGTCCCGATTACCTGTGCCCCCAACCAGTGGCGGATCTAGAAAATTTTACATGGGGGAACAAAGGGGTGGCAAGAGGTCTTGGCAGGGTGGCAGGGGTAGGGCTGAAACGATTAGTCGACATTGTCGACGACGTCGACAATAAAAAATTGTCGACAAATATCTTTGTTGTCGAGTAGTCGTTTGATCCCACGTGACCTAATGTAAGGGCCTGCAATATCGCGATTTGACCGCTACGGCGCTGTAGCGCTAGAGTGTAATGCAGCCGTTACAAATGCTATTGCGGTAGAAGAAAACACTGCGCGAATTATGACGGAGTGCAAACGAATCCGAACTAGCAAGGTGTGTGAAAGTTTCACAAAACTTCAAACCAAGAATGCTGTCGTGTGCAATACATGCAAGGCATAACTTGCTTTTCACGGGAGCACAACATGCATGTTAAAGCACTTAAAGAGGAAAAACCCGGCACGAGACGAGCCGGTGAGAGGTGAATGTTCTCCAGCTGGAGCTAACGTAAATAACTAGCAGTAAATCTCTTTTTAGAGAATGCAATACTACTAATAATAGCAATAATATTAACAATAATAATATAATTACAGTAATGTGATGATTATTTTTGCATAGAATAAAGCTTGATCGAGCTTAGGAGTCAGAGCTGTTTTTATTAACGTTATTGTAACTATTAGTTATTACAGTCTTATCACTTGCCTGTAGTTTGTTCCATATTCATGAAGACTTACAAAAAGAGATGTTATGAAGAATATCATGTCAGTTATTTTTTTATACTGTAAATTAAAAGGTGAATGAGAATGTCTCTGTCAGCTCAGCTGTCAATTTTTTTTAAATTGTGTTCTTATAATAATTGTTTGCAGTTTAAGTTTGTCTGTAATGCAGCTGATATATTTTTTTTGTTTATTTTTTTCTATTGAAAGAGAACCGAATATTTAACCAATGCTTTTTGCATTTGTGTGTGATTTGAGTTGGACAGAAATCTGAAAACTTAAAGAGAATGACCTGTTTAGTTGGCTCAAAGTTCATTAAACCAACCATTTCAAAAGCTGAAGTGATTTTCTTTTTTTATATTATAGTTAGAATATGTATAACTCAGTGTTTTAACTAATTGAAAAGGCTGAATAATCGTTCCAAACTTACTGATTAGTCGGCGAAATAATCGACGATTAGTCGATTAATCGTTCTAATAATCGTTAGATTAATCGATTATCAAAATAATCGTTTGTTGCAGCCCTAGGCAGGGGTAGATGGTACATGGGAATTCCTATATGTGAATTGCTTTAACAAAACAAACACAAAAACACTTTTAAACTATAGTAGTTATTGTTTAATCATGCCCTTACACACTACAAAGGTTTTTAATTCACAACAGGAATAAGCCCAGTGTTCAAACAAAACAAAACTGTGCATCTTTGGGAAACTCAATTCGCGTATCTACCCCGAATTGATAAAATAAAATAAAATTCTGTATCAAAAATTATAAGGAAACACCAGTACTTTGTTTAGGCTTGGTTTGTAGGGAATTCCAAACCTGCGCACATATATTCAAACGCACATAATTATAGAACCAATTCTTAATGCACATGTGACCACCATCAGCGTTTCTCACAGGTTCGCGTTTAAAGTCTGTGTAGAGAGAATGGTGTCGTCTTAGCGGCCCCTAATTTAATAACAAATGATTGTTGCAACGGAAGCAAATCAATCAAAACTAACTTTAGCTGAAAATAACTTTATTAAAGAACTGTTATAAAGCCAAAACAATCTCTGTTACCTTAAATTATACGTTTATCTCTGTAAAGCTGCTTTGAAACAATCTACATTGTTAAAATCGCTATATAAATGAAGATGACTTGATTTCATTTGACTTTTAAAAAGTAAAAGTATAAAAAGCAAAATGAAAATATAAAAAAGTACAATAATTGTGTCCAAGATGCAGTGGACTACAAGTATAAAACAGCGGACAATACTCAAGTTCTTATTATAATTAAAAACTTATAATTACAGTCCACAAATGACCCATGATCACCCATCTTTTTTAGGAAAGCTTAAGGCGACGGTTATTGTGCTTTGCAGCAAAACGTTTCACAAATGTATCTAAATCTAGTGCTTTTGCACGCTGACAATTTATATGGAAGAAGAATAAAAACATACCATGTGGTCCAGGGGGAATTGCAGGTCTACCCTCTTCCTCTCTGTCATCTTCCTCCTCCTGATCACTCCCTGCCTCTGTCCCTCTCTCCGAATCTGGAGCGTCCTCTTCATCCCTCACTGATTCTTCTTTTTCCTCGTCTCCTTCACTTATTTCCTCATCTCCTTCACTTATTTCCTCGTCTCCTTCACTTATTTCCTCTTCTCCGTCACTTATTTCCTTGTCTCCTCCTGTCTTCTCCTGCTCTGACCCTCCTGGTCTCTCCAGTTTACTGCCTTCTCCTTCATTTCCGTCACGCTCTTCCTCCTGTGTACTTCTTTGAATTATTTTAGCAAAAAAGCTGGCAATATCCCCACTTTTAGCCTTCCTTTTCATGGTTAGGCTCTAGCTACTTTTTTTATCAACTACTCTTGCCTGCAAAAGTCAATATGTGAAAACCTCTGGTTATCCTTGAATTACATTACACTGTAGGGCCATGTAGCTAATAAGTAGCCTATATAACAAATATAAAATCAGAAAGATTTATCACATGCACACACCAGTTTTAGACACACCAGTTTTAGACATGTTTAGACTACTTAATCCTATTGTATTTGTTATTTCCCCAGTTGTAACCTGGTTTCATTGCTGTGATATCTGAGAGGAATTGGATTTAATAGGACTGCTTAGCTAATCAAATGATTGATCTCCTATCTGTCACTGTATTGTGTGTTGTAACGTAACGTCGGCGTAACAGTGACCATCAGTAAACGTTATGGATACAAACAATATTTTATATTTTTTTATTAAGCTGTTCTTGTCTTTACTAAAATCAAAATTAGGCTAATCAAAGGGAAGAGTGCTCTTACAAATCATGAGGGAGCGATTTGACCGCTGATTTTGGCTAACGTAAGACTCGCTGTTTTTGCTGATGCTGAATCGTCTTTAGCATACAATACATTCATTACAAATGTAACTTTAAGTTAAACGTGTGTTTAAACTACACCTGGGGAAACTCACTTCACCTTCAGAGGCTCTGGGGCAGCTCAGTCTCTCCAGTCGGGTTGCAGGGCCACCGCCTATTGTGGCCGATTGTTTGTCCAGCTGTCCAACAAGAGGAGGTGATATCATGAAGCATTGGCCCATGCAGGTGTTGAATGTACGCTGACCAGAATGCGGTCCCACTTCTACTGGCCCAAGGTGGAGGAGATGATGCAAGGGTTCCACTCTGGGTGCGTCGCCTGCAGCCTGCAGAAGGGTAGGGACAGTCATAACATGCCCCTTAATCCCATCTCAGTGTCTTGTCCGTTAGAAGTGGTGGCTTTAGACTTTTTGTCTTTAGGATGGCCTAATGATAGCTACCAAAACATATTAGTTATGGTAGATATGTTTACACGCTACGCATGGGCAGTTCCAACAAAAGATCAGACTGCCCAGAGGCCCACAGTGAGTGCCCTTTAGACTCATGTGGTGCAGACCTTTGGTTGCCCCTTGCGTTTCCATTCAGATAAAGGACCAAATTTTGAGTTAGAGTTGGTTCAGGAGTTGTGCCTATTATATGGAACGGTCAAAAGTCAAACTACTTCCTATCACCCTGCAGGAAATGGTAGTGTAGAACGAGTTAACCATACCATTTAACCATTGTTAAATATGCTCCGTACATTGGAACAAGAGAAACAGGATAGGTGGACTGACTTCCTCCCTGAGCTGATGCAAGCCTACAACAACACTGTACATAGTGCCACAGGTTCTCTTACGAGAGGTTCTCTCGTATTGCGTAAGTTGCTTACGCTACGGGTAAAGTCATCTTTTCTCGAGATCTGAAGCCAAAAATTATCCTTAGTTTTGTATTTATTGTCAGCGCAGTGCGGCAGCCAGCAGACCATAGCAGGCTGTATAAGCGTGCTCATTGGCTGACCTGCGGCAACTGCAGCAGCCTATCGGTGAGCCCTGCGTGACGTCGCGCCCTTCACGTGTCACAGCCCGCCAGAATGGGTGTGGCTAGCGTGTATAAAGGAAGGGCTCACAGGCTGGAAATCTGATTTTCATCACTTCAGCGACCAGCAAGCTTAGGACAGCCTGCCGTGCCTGCTACGCTATCCGGCATCATATCCTTTTTCTGCTGTGTGTGTTCGCCTCTGCGACACACATTCTGTCTAAAAGAGAAATTTCCTACGAGGCGTTGTTTCAAATGCCTTTCTCTCTCCCCGCTCTCTCTCTCCCTCTGTTCGAGCCGCGCAAACGCCGCCGCTCACGAGGGATGTCAGAAGTGGACGGTCACGGGCTAGCTTCCTTTACGTTACAAGAAAGCTACCCCGCCCCATTTGCGCGCGTCACTCACACATTTCTCAGTCCCCTCCTAAGTTCAGGTGACTGGAAATATCAATATTGCAGTAAACGAGCCTGTTATAATACATGCACGCCTGCAAACAAACGCCGTCACAAGACATGATGACGCTCTCTGGCTATTCGCCTATTACAACCCATCTTCCCGCTCTCTCTCCCTTTGTCCAAGCCGCGCAAACTGCGCCGTTCTCAAGGGATGTCAGAGCGGACAGTCACAAGCAATGTTCAGCACCCCGTGTGCATCACTCACCGGCGAAAGGAGGAAGAAAGAGTGTTTAATCCCGCTGAGGCCGGACCAACCTCCAATTCTCACACATTTCTCAGTTCAGGCGGCTGGAAATACTAATATTGCAGTAAACGAGCCTGTTATAATACATGCACGCCTGCAAACAAACGCCGTCACAAGACATGTTGACGCTCTGTTATATGCTCGTGCTAACTAAAAGCTTTACTGCATGAAAAATGGGATTTTCGTCAGTAAGCGGCACTGTAAATTGTCGTGGAAGTTCAGGTTTACGACTGCACACAGCAATTTGCAGGCAACACCGAAAACTGACGTGAATTGTCGGAAATTGACGTGGGCCTTGCTTTGCAGTTGTCCCCCCATGACCCCCTCCCCCTAATTCTAGGGGAGGCTTTAACATGTAAATGAAAATGCTGTGAGCTATACAAATGCAAATCAGGGCAGGGGGAGTTTTAACCCAGGTGACATTTTTCTAAAAGGTATTTACTTCATTCTAAGAAAATCTCTGGTATAAATAGATCAGGCTCAGTATAGCCTAATTATAAACTCTTAAATGTTTAGCTTAAATTGATATTTAATCAAAGTATGCTAGATTAGTTACTGTTTGTCATTAGCAATGGCCAATGTTATGTAAAAAAGATAAACAAAACAATTTATTTCAACAATTAATTTTAATCAGGCTTTGCCACAAAGGTAAAATGTGCATTCCATGCAAACAGCATCACAATCTCCTAGAGCTCAACCACTGTGCATAATACAACTGTTAAGGAACAAAAGATTGTATTTGACTCATGCTGCTTACACATACGCAATGACAATTATGCCTACTGTACATATAGAGTTACAACTACGATTAGAGTTGTTTGCATAAAATGCAGCGTGAACATTCACGTTTGCCCTGTGATATGCTACAATTTATCTCCACAAATATTATTTTCTCAATTCTGCGCATATATTTTTACTTCAATTGATCAATTGCTTGATCAATATCATTACATATTTTATATTTACATTTTTAACTGTAGGTACCACAAACAATTTAATATAGGTAAGTTTGTGTATATTTTACACGTAACTTAGTACAATACTGTATGTGCTGCTTACCAGACATATAATGATTTATGATCTTTACTCATCTCACTTGCACAAAATAAATGCAGTAATAGAAAGCATAGAAACGCACAGGTGAAATGCACTGAAAATTATATGCATTTAAACATTTGGTCGGGTTGAAGTCAACCCTCCGGATCTTCTGCATACACTCATCCCGTACCGCAGCGTCAACGGGGAATGCATGAAAGCTGACTTCTTTATTGTAATAACGTGACAAAATCGGTACATAACGGCACACAACGATGAAGTGCTGAGGCTGTCACCCTCTGAAAGGCAAGCCACCTCTCTTGAATCCTAAAAACACTCATTGTGAAAAAATATCTCTGTGGTAATGGAACTCGGTCGCTGTTGTCTCTCGCTGTCAGATCACCGAAAGTTTTCACCGGAAGTAACGTTACTGGCCCACACACTCAAGTTCGAACGTCAACGGTCATCGTGCACAGAGCGAATTGTAGGCGCTACGAATCAGAGCAAGGGTAAGATTTAAAGAATATGCTTTCATTCTCCTGTATAAGGAAATAGATCTGTTAACCCTCTGGGGTCTGAGCTGTTTTCTGGGCCCTGGAGGTGTTCTGACATGCTCTGACATTTGTGCTTATTTCTGTTACTTGTGAACTTTTAGATTTTTTGGATTTATTTACAACACAACATAATCCAAAGATACACAACAAATGACAAAAAAGCACTCATTGAAAACAATTATCCAAAGACAGAGACCTTTGTGCCATTCCTAAAAACATTGTACATACCTTTCATTTCCAAGGTGTTTGATTTTCACTTTACCATGTTCATGTACAGAGACTCATGTGAATGTTGAAGTCAGCAGGACTCAGCATCTGGGCCCTGAAAGAAAAAAAAAAGTGAACATACTGCTATCAAGAGAAAGGCCTGCACGATTTTAGGAATAAAATTAAAATTGATTTTTAAAATTCACAGAATACACACACACACACACACACACACACACACACACACACACACACACACACACACACACACACACACACACATAAATGTTTCCAACAATATATAATATAATGAACACCAGGTTTGTTGTGCCTTGTAGGCATTGGCTATGTGCAGTGCTGCATAAAGTAAAATAATAATAACAATAATAATAACCTATAGCAGCCTATAAATCTTCCAAAATATTTCAGTAACAACTAAGCTAGAGAAAAATTTATTGATTATCATGTAATTTCAAATGTTTCCATTCGTTATGATGATATGAAATGAGATAATAGTAAAAACATGAAGCCGTTTGGTGCTTTTCAAACGCGATCGCGATCCAAAATATGATACATTCAAACGCGATCGCGCTCAAATATAAAACATTATGGTTACCATATACATATCTACGTTTGAGCAGAAATCCACAAACACAGTAACAGTAAACACGGGTCTAAATATTATAATATTCACCATATATCTAGCAAAAGTTCAACTGCAATGTGAAATTTATGCAACAATAACAAACTAGTAAGAATTTCTTACCTTACATCTTTCTTGTCTTCAAATCGCGTTCTTCTTCTGAGGTAGCCTAAATCCAATGTAAGCTCACGGCGCGTCTTTCAAACTCGATGAAAAGCAGAGACTTGTGAAGTGTTTTGGTGTTTTGTTTCTGAGGTAACGAGCGCGTTCGCGTTCCATGTGGAGATTTGCATGTGAATGTCTTTTGCGCGAGTGGGCGTGTTCAAATTAAAAATAATTAGGAAGCGTTTGAGAAGCTGGACATCTTGTTGGTTTTATACAAATTACTTAAACAGAGAATATTTGTTTTCAGTTTGAATCCGATCATTTAAAAGTACACACTTAAATGTTTATAAAGGTATATGGCTCATAAATGTGTGACAAGTATTCGCTGAGTTTCAGTTTATAGACGTGCTCAAGAAAAAAAAGTTCACCGCGACGGAGAGGCAAAACGCACACCCTGTTTATTTTCTTTATTTTACAAAAGCACAATGTTTTGATTTGATTGTAAGTGGACACATACAAAAGTAAAAATATCACAGATTCTTTTATTTATATTTTTTTTTTTCTGTATGAACATAAATGACGGAGTAATTTAAGTTTATAGTGCTACAATGTGAAGAAAATCCAGCAAAACGCGCCGGCGCGTTTGCCGACCTCAGAGGGTTAATAGATACCGATCTTAACCGTACATTTTGTTTTCACAGACTAACCTCACCTCATATTTGCTCGGAGCTATGTCTGCAAGTCCAGATGATGCTGATAATGACGACATTGTGTGTAAGTAACTTTTTTACTATTGTGGCCAACAAGTAGTGTATACCTCGTTTCTATTTTGCAGTAAAAATGTTTGTGGCCCCTTTAAGAAATCCCTCTCTACTCGCGATACTATTTACTTGTGCTGGATGCGTGCGCGCGACCAGAGAAGCCATTTTCACTGTTCAGTAGAGCTCCATGTGGTTGTTCGTGCATTGATCGGATTTACTGTGTTATACGATCTTCTTTCTTGGTAAATATTACTCCAATATCTTTAATATGCACAAATAAGTTGTGAAGCAGAGTTAAAAGAACATTTGATGTGTACATTTGTTTATAGATTTATTTGGAGCGCATGTGTGACGAGTGAACCTCGTGGTGATCGGTAAAGGATTGGGTATGTAACCTAGGCTACGTTTCATGATTTATGGGGTAACATACTGATGCCATGTTTATTTGATAAATCTGTTAATGAGTGTAATCTATATTCTGTGATTGTACAGTATAGCTGTATGGTTTAATGCATATTTCTGGTTCTGCATGATTAGTAGGCTATGTGAAACGTGGGTTGTGGCTGTGTTAATGTGCCTTTATTTCTCTTGTAACGTTACCTCAGCCACTGTCGTATTCCAGTTTGTGTTATCGTATTTAATTATAACATATTTTGGTTTGGAGAAATCGATTTAAATCTGACCTGTTGCAGCTGTTGTTAACTCAATTCAAACTGAAATACAGTGTAATGCATTTCAGTTTGAATTGAGTTAAGTATTCTGTGGGTTTGGGCATTGATCCACTGGTTCAAAACCCATTGGTTGAGTTTTTGTGACATATGATTATATGTCATCTTCAAATTTACTGTAAACTGTTTCTACAATTTCTTGTCGTTTTTTTAACTAGTGAAATCTAATTTTCCCTTGTGAAATCTCTTCGAACAAGGCAAACTTTTTTCTTAATTAGACTTTTATCTGTTTAATTGTGCTCCCATTGACCGCTGTCACTTACTTTAAACATCAGTCAGAATAAAACCCCAGTTTCAAAAAGCATAGTTTGCTTCCGGTGTGTATTTCTTCAATTTCACCCGGTTGCACTTTTTCTCTTTTATGGTTTAATTTTACTGTGACTTATGTTGTTCTTATTAATATCACTCTCATTTAATTGTTTTCCAGCTGCCTTTAAGACATATTACGAGACAGTAAGCAGGAGCTTCAGGTACAAACAACCAGATCTTGCATCGCAGGCGGAAGCTGTGAAGAATTCAGCTCGGAGTCGAGCGAGAAGAAAAGAGGGTAAGAGGGATTTATTAGTTTAGATCCGTTTTTGGTCAATGTGACTATTTTTCAGGTACATTAATAGATGTGTGTTGTCCATACGCAGTGCATTGCGCAGTACTGATTGTCTTTATTGGTTTTTACAGCTGCTAGAAGCGAGACAGAGTGTGTTAGCTGAGGATGAGGTGGGCCTTTGGAAGTGCGCTACCATAGACCTGATGTCTGATGAGGAAGACGGCATCGTCGGCGGGGTGTCTGGAGGGATTGTGTGACCTCCGTCCTTTCACAGCCAGGAGCTCACCGAGCTCTGTGCCACGCTGCAGTCGAGATTAGAGGCGATTCCAAAGTACAGGGCAACGCACCACAGACGTCTGCAGAATGGACCGAATTCAGACAGAATGCCGCTAGTTACCTACAGCTCCGAAGCGGAAAACCGACAATTCACGGAGCTGTAGGATTTTGGGCTTCTCATGAGCTTCTCATTTGTTGTGTGGGCAAATCTCATATGCTTTTTACATGTATGATATAGTTGTGTGTTTGTGTTTGTGTTAATAAAGCTCTTTCTTTGAATAAACAGCACGTCCCTGGCATATTTTCCTTTCCTCAATAAATTCATTCATGTCCTTGATGGTAATAATAGTGTAGTCCATAGGATAACAATGACATGAATATACAACATAATATCATATATTACACAAATAATTTTATATTTATATATAATTAATTTTATATTTATATATAATTATTATAATTTTGGGGTGGGTTTTAAATTTATAATGACCCAGGGTGACCAGTAGTAACAGATCTGCCAACCAATCACGAGTGATTATTCTTGTTTAAATGTAGTGGTTTCAACCAATACTGAGTGAGGAAATTCAAGCCATTCTCTGGCAAGGCGCGGGCGCTGCTATTCATATGCTAATTAAAGCCATTATCACCTCCGCGAGCTCTGCACATACGTCATGGTTCGTTTCGGTCAATATGTGGCACAGACAAACGCGACGTTCACAGGCTGTAAATTGTCGTTAACGTTCTCAATGGTTCTGTGTGTGATATGTTTGTAATGTGTGAGCTTCTGTTTGTACATGTGTTTATTAAGCTACAAGGAAGCAGCATGTTAGCTTAGAAAGAGGGCGGTATTGCCTGAGATGCGAGCTTGGTGCTCGATGGGCCTTATTGTCCATTTCTCTATGGCAGGAATAATTGAATGGGCCGGAGTAGAGAAAGACGCGGAAGGAGATTGCGAATGTTTCACCCACGGTGGCGAGGGTAGGCCTCGGCATGCTGGGATCCGATTGTTTGGCCTGACACCTCCAAGATAACGTAAGAGGATTGCAGCAAATATTCTTCAAGGATGAAATATTCTTCATTGGACGGGAAGAGCTTGATTTCGGACATGTTGGGATGGTAGAGCGGGGCCAAATGCTGAAAACTGTTGAGGAATGGTGAGTCGATTGTGTATATAGGCTTCCTATCATGCTGATAGGGTAGACGTGGTAATTGCTGATTACGAGTTGATTGGATAGATTATTTGTTTGTGCTCCTCCCAAACTTTGTTAATAAAACATGATTTGTTTTTTTCGCTTACAGATGACAACATTATCAAAATGATTCCATTCACATAGATCTGCGAAAACGATTACAAACGCTGTATTATGCATGCCAGGCCAGTAGTCAGCGATGCCACTATAGACTGAACATGTAATACACGTACGCATATGACGTCCCCTTTTTTTACAGATGTACTTTTTTTTATTCTTTTTTTTTAAACACAAAATCAAAAACATTATCGTTTTCAAAAACTTGCACTTTAAAATCTGTTTTCAAAGGTTTTCAGGCCCCAAAAATGCCAGTGTTGTGTAAATGAACAGCCAAAATGCATAAAAAGGTTTCAATTTTTAGTTGAAAATGTATGCCATTAGTCTTTGGCATTCCTTATGAGAGTCTGCAGTCCTTCTGAAACACAACCAGAAACTGTTGGTTGAAACTTAAGTAGCCTTAGTAAATTGAAAAGGAAAGTTTAGTCTGAACAAATTAGTCAATTTTGGGGATTTTTCTAGAATAACATCTGCATATGTCATGCAATAAAGATAAAGAACATGCATTAAAGTAAATATATATATAACAAATAAATAAATAACTGTACGTAGAAAAAAAAAATACTCTATTTAAAATGCACTTCCATGCCCACTGCAGCCCCACTAAACAGATCTTTGAAGATGCATGTAACATATTCTTGATGTGGATGTGTTATGACATGGACTGAAGCCATGAAAAATTGAGCATGTCTCCCAGAAGTATGCATCTAGTCATATTTAAACTGTGATTTTCTCTCCTCCTTTTCAAACTTGAACGCTCAAACATGAGCTTCACCTTTTTTCTCTCTTTATAAATAATTTCCCCATGACTCTAACCCTCTTTTAGTTGACAGATACATGGTTTACACTGATGGGAGTTTTAAAGCAATAATGTTTATTGTCCGATTCCAATAATAAAAAAAAAACAGCTCTTGTTTTTATGCTTTTCCATTTCTTATACGTTCTTACACTTTATAAGTTCCAACTGTAACTAGTTTTAGTTCAGTAATTATACAGGGCAAAGCAGAGCAGCTGTGGGAATCAGCAGGCTTGAGTTCAGGATCGTATGAATGACACAGTAAGTGTCAGCGGTCATAGAGGCCCCTAACCAGGTCTAAGCACCCTGCCAAGGGGCTGTAGGGGACACAGACCATAAGGGGCACGTGCCCTCTTTGCTCATTAAGTGGTTATGATTTTTTGCTGACACCTCAATGTCAATATCCCCAAAAGTTCATTAACTGAAACCTTGACTGCCTGACACTTTGTAAATCCCCATCCAAAGATGACAGTACTTCACTGAAGGAGATCATTTATATTTAAAAATGATGGTAGTTATGATAACACTTTATATTGATGTTCTACTTTAATCATTCTACTAACTATAAGTAACTTTGCAGCAACCAGACACCAGAGTATTAAGCCCAAAGTATACTTTGTACTGTACTTGACTAGATGTGAACTTTGAATTTGAACAATACTTGGCCAGCGACTGATGACATTTCACAAGTCCACAAGACCACAAGTACAGACAAGAACGTATACAACTGTGTGTGAGACGGAGCAGAACACGGAAAATGAAGTATATCCAGGCCTTTAGTAGACTTGCTAACACTTTCTTTTGATGAAACCCCAACAGACATTTTACTGACTAGAAATACCTACACAACTTATTCGACTTAACCAAACCCTAACACCTAACCCTAAACTAGCATTCTATTACAGTCTACTAAAACCCTAATGCGAGTTAGTTGAGATTTAGTTGCAAAGTTACTTATAGTTAGTAGAATGCCTAAAGTGTACCATTGAAATAAAGTGTTACCGTAGTTACTAATGCTAAAAACACTGCTCAGAACATCTTGGAAAACACATTACAGTATGTTATATATTAAATGTGTAATATCATTTTAGTTCAAATTTGTTGTTGTATTATATTGGCATTTGTATAACAACAGACATAAGACTTTTCATAAGAGTTTATTGGCCTTTTAGACAAAATATAAAAGTTTGAATGATTTATTTCCCCCCATTATCTTATTTGATATGTCAGGCTTGTATGGATCATAGTATGATATAGGAGAATATAGAGCTTATACTCGAGTAGGGAAAACAGAGGCCCAAACTGAGAAAAAATATCCAGTTTGGTTGCGTACAGTTGTACAATGCCATTGTTAACAGAAATGTTATTGTTTTTGTGTGATGCAGAGTAATAAGGTTGAATGGGATAATTTGGAATACTAACGGATAACTCTCTCTAGATTTTATAGACCTCCTTGAATGCCTCCTTGAAAAAAGATACAGAACGATCAAATCATGTATGGAATATGATGTGATATACCACCTTTTGATATACCACCATCACAGATAATGTAACCATGTGACATTAGTACTTTGATTTGTGAGTTTGGAACGTGTGTTAATCTCTAATGTTCAGTGAAATAATGGCATGTCTGCAAGTGCAGCAGCCTTGAGTGTAACCATAAAATAAAATGCACATGCAGCCTTTTTTTTTAATAGTACCTATATATGTATCTATATATAAGCGTGTCGTCTGGCACTTGGAGCAGCTCTTGATGTGTTAGCTTTGGCGTCCAGGGACAGCACAGGCTTCGGGAACCGCTCTCGGGACTCTTGACAGTACAGAGGAAATGCCAGTGAATTCTGTGACAAATGTGTGGTGTTTTAAAGAGTTTCAGCGACAGACAGACATCTCATTAGAAACCCTCACCAGAAGTGTAGATACAGGTCCACAGTTCTATGAGCCTTTGTTCAGTGGAAGCATATACACAGTAGAGGCCAAAGGTGATGTCCGGAGGGAATATTTGTTTTTAATGACCCTAAATTTGATTAAACCATCATCAAAACACTAAACTTGGTTAAGGTATTTATCTGACTATATTATTGACACAAGAAAGAGGCAAAATACAACTATAGGTTTTAAAGAAAGAAAATTGCAAAGAAAAACAAAGGAAAAATCATACATTTACAAAATTACTATTTACAATTGTAGTAGTTTCTCTCTTGTTTTTCCATGTGTCCATAATTTATTTGTGTAATAGCCTAATTTGAGACTTTTTCTAAAGTTGTCAGATTAGGAGTCTTTCTCAGGAGAAACATCTCTGAAACAAGAGACTTGAGCAAAATTTGCTCTCCATTTAATCTCTGAACTACTGAGGAGGAACAACTGAGATTTTAAAGAGATCTCATATTGTATTTTTTTCTCCTGCTTCGATTGAATTGAAGTGCATTTTGGAAGGAGATAAATTGAATCAAGTCAATTCTTATCAGTACATTTGTTTATTTACTGGTCGATGCTGTCATGAATATGATATTTTATTTCAGTCCCAGAAAAGGTGAATATGAAGTTAATTTCTGCCTACGCCCTGTGTAAACTGTCTTGGATGTATTTTTTTGGATTATGCATTCATCCAAAGAATCCATGAGGCCTCTCCACCCCACTTTTCTCTTTTCTATGGATCCAGAGTTTGAACATTATTTGACTGTTTAACATTGTCACAAGCTTAATGAAGAAAAATCAACTTGAGTGCTTTAACATGTCCATGTGCTCACACTGTGAGTTTCCTTTACCTTTTAAATGTCAGAATCATTGTACCTTTTTTCTCAATTTTTACAGTACCTTTGAATAGTTGTGCTCATGAAGTCTGCCAGAAATGCTAATTTGTATGCTTTTTTTTTAGTCACACTAAACTTTTGCTAATGTGTTAGATGAATAGTTTTACAAAATAAAATAAAATAAAATAAAATAAAATAAAATAAAATAAAATAAAATAAAATAAAATAAAATACTCTTGTGTCATGTTGTTCCAGATCTGTATGACTAATCTGTGGGGACATTCTCTGCTAGTTTGCAATGCAAGGGTAAATGGAGAACTGTTTGAATAATTACAGCGTTTTCTGTATTGTCTTAGTCTTGCATTTGTCATTGGGTCATACACTGTCTTAAATGACTTGTGACTAGCACTTCAGATTTTGGGCAAATGACAGAAAAAACTGAGCACTCATATAGTAACAGTGAACTTTATAACCTGTAAGTTGATGAAAACGTAATGCGATGCACTTACGTGATCTAGTAACGACACAAATTAGAGAACACATACGCAGCCAGATAATTTCCATAACGACCAAACCAATCTACCAAGAGCAGTGCAAATTAGCGTCTGGTTTCAGATAAGCTTTTTTTGGACAGTAAATAATGGTGCAAATACCAGTAAATTGACAAGCACAAATCTTAGTAAATCACCTTGCTGGCTTCATTTAAATACTCTCCTCCCATAAATTTTGTGTTTGAAAAAGAAACTCCCACAAATGGATATGCAATAAGGTCAGCCGCAGTAATAACTGTGTCCACGCCTTTTCAGCGCTAGTTTTTCACTGCATGTCTTTAGTAAACCCTGACAATAGATTTTTTAATGCCAAAAAAGGGTTTGAGCTGGCGCAAGCTGTTAGTAAATCTGACCCTAAATGTCTAATTTATATAGGTTTATGCGAATATGTCAGCACAAGCAATGTCAACATTTTAGTTAACCTCACATGAGGTGATTCAGATAGGGAATTCATGAACTGAGTCCCCATGGTACTCAGAGCACAACCTAATAGAGACGTAGCAAAATTTAGCGTAATGTTTTCATAAGGTCATCTTGTTACACAAACAGGAGACAATGCTATTTACTCATGGAAGCCATCGATTCCCTTTGCACTGTGCCAGTGTTTACAGAAGAGCTAGTCATTTATTTCTCAGGTCAGAGGGGGAAAAAAAAAGAACATTCAAAACAAGCAATGTTATCATTGCACTACCAGCATTGCACTAATATCGACATTATAATTACAGTCCTTCATCGAATTCTCTCTAATGACCTATTAAAATCATTAATAACTTGTTTCTCCTCATAATGGATCCTCATAATGGATCATTAGGTGATCAATGCACATGCATTATTAAAATTGGCAAACCTTCGTTTCAGTCCATCGACACTTTTCCTGATACGGCTGTCTTGTGTCACCTCTGTTCTCTCACAAGGACCTTTCGAGGAGATGAAATGCCCATGGCCTCAGCTTGCTCACCATGTCCCATTAACATCGCCACCGAGTGCACCAGGTATTGGAAATTTGACAAATATTCCTCACAGGTCCTGCATGTTGAGGCTGATTCATGGTCTCTGTCAAAGAGGAATGTGCTGAAGAATTCACGTCACTCACTCTGCCATCCATTGAAAAATGAAACAGGCAGTTCGTTTTTTCACAATCCGTAACATGATTCAAAACGTCCAAGCTCCCTCCACAAGCCAAAGTGCAAAATTCAGAATTGGCTTCCAGTCCGTCTGTCTGTTATTCTATCTATCGTTCTTGTCTGTTGTTCTATCAGTGTTATTTTTGAATTATTTATGTACTATTACACTGTAAAAAATGAATCATGAGTCTTGTAATTTTCATTAAAAAAATTGAGGTGATCATTAAAAATATTATGTATATTTTATTAAGAAAATTGTGGTTAGGGTTTTATTGAAAATATTGAGAAAATTTCACTAATAACACCAAGAGATGCATTTACCATTTTTTTTTAAGGAAACATACACAATTTTAAGGCTTGAATTGTGGAACTGATAAACCTCATGAAATTAAGAAAAAGGGGCTACCTATTTATTTTAAGAGAATTAGCTCATTTATGCGGTTTTATTTAGAGACACCATTGTTTGTTCCCAGCATGCTTTGCACATGGCTGGAAATGGAGAGTAAATCTTGAAATTAAGTGTTATTTCATGTGTTTTTGAGTAAAGGGAAACATCTGTTAATGTTTAATGTTCAGGTATGTTTGACATTTCATTATGTTAAAGTTTTGATCGTTACCATTGTGCAGAAGAGTAGGGCTTATGGTTAGGTTGTGAATAACTGCATTTATTTAATATTATGAAGCATATTATTATATACATGTAGCAATAACTCTGCTAATGATAATGCAGTAACAAGTTTGATTCTGTGCTGTTCTAGCAGTATATGGTCTTTTTATAAAACAACATATCTCAAAGTTAAATGTAAACAGATCATATCCATTCACTTAACTTCACACTTAACTTTTATTTTGAGAATAAAAAATACTTCAAATAAAAAAGCACATTTTCACTAAAAAATTGTGTGTCATAGACTAAATCAATTAGGATGTTTTACATGATTTATTCAGGTAGATTCCATGAATGAAATCAAGCTTTACTCAAAAATATTATGTGTAATATTGTTACCATAATATTTTTAAGTAAATAGCAGTTACATTTTTTACAGTGTATTATTACTACATTAATGTACTATGTTATAGTAATTGCATAGTAGTACATGGAAATACATAGATTTAGTATTTTTGTTCTTATTTCCAGCCACTCATCAGTAATCATCATTTAATTCATCACCATGTGTATTTCAGTTCATCACCTTCACTCAGTGTTTGCCCGGTCTCGTTTAAGTTACGCACTGTTTAGGTTGTGTTTTTTTTGTTTACCTGTTCCTCGAATCTCACGTGAAGCTTATTGAAGTAATACCTTCAAGTTTACCTTCATTTAGTCTCATTTGCCACAACCCCATGCTGACAATCAATCTATCTAGACTATGTCCATTGATCTATTGTTCTATCATTTTTCAGCATTATTTCTATACTATTATAGTTTATATTAATATTTTGAAAATATAGTTATTTTTTCAGTTTTCCTTTTAATTTTAGTTTAAGTAATTTTGCTCTGTGCTGTTTTTTATTTCAGTTTTAATTTGAGTAATTTTAGCACGTTTTTCAGTTGTCATAAGCAACATTTCTAATTTTCATTTGTTTTTATTTTTGTCGCATAAGATTTATTTGATTTCAGGTTTTTTTTTTCAGTTATTATTTTTAAAATAGTTTTAGTTATTAATAACAGTGTTATTTATCTACCTATCAATAATTTGTTAATTCTATTGTACGGAATCCCTGAACCGCAAGGTGAGAAAAAAAGAAAAGTTATTTCAACCTAATATCTCGTTATTTCGACATAAGTTATTTCTACAGAAGTCGTTATTTCGACATAAATATCTCGTTATTTCGACATAATAACTCGTTATTTCGACATAGTAAGTGGACATTCCAATATGCATTAAGCCACATTTAGCATTCTTATAATGGTTTTCTATATGGAGGAAAATGCTTAACGTGAAATTAAACGCGTTCATATTCTGGACTCATCTGTTTTTTTTTTTTGTAGTATACTTTATTATGATTTTAGTATCGTAATGATTAATAAATGCACACACAATTATCCGTGAACTTGATAAATGTTGCAGAAATGTTTAAAGCTACGGTACACAAACAAATGGCTTTCAACTTATGTGTGCAAAATTCTGAATTCAATGAATGTGCAGCAATAATAGAGACATTTTTGTGAATAAAATGTTTTGTATTAGTGATCATTATTTGCACATGCAACAAAGAAGATGTACAGGTGACACGTGCATTTATTGACGTCCTTTCCGTAATTCGGCAATGCTTAACTTGTAATTAAACGCGTTGAGTTTATATTCTGGGCTCATCAGATTATATTGTACATAATATACTTCATTAGTATGATTTTAATTGTGTTTGGTCAGGTAATAACACTGTCCATCTCTTTATGTTAAGGTTTTTATTAGTTTCGATATGCCACTAGATGGCAGAATAAGACACAGAATTTAAGAACGCATTGTAGCTATGTTGTGTTGACCTACTGTTAGGGGACAAAATCCCAGAGGTTTATCATGGGAATTTACATTCATGCTGGGGATATGCATTCATTCCATTCAAGGCTCTTCTGGCTGGACTTCCATCATGTGCAACCAAACCTCTACAAATGATTCAGAATGCTGCAGAGCACTCAATAAACCTCAATAAAAAAAGTCCCTTCTTTTTCCTTTAATCCTCCCTTGTCTGGCTTATGCTACTCTGAGCAATGCATAATGAACTTTGTATTTTGAACACTTCTTGCATTGTGTTTGCCTCTTCACGATGACTCGCTTAATTTAGTCCTCATTTGTAAGTTGCTTTGGACAAAGGCATCTGCTAAATGACTAAAAATGTAAATGTAAACCCTGCTCCCAGCATCATTGGAATATTGACCTGAGTGAGATCTCTGACTGACTTATGCCTGCTTGACTAGGTTTTCTGGAGCCAAGGATTAAAATAAGATGTGATCTGACCAGATTTGGTCACATGTTGAGAATGTTGCCACACGACAGATGGAGAGCAGAGAGACTTAGCAGCATCCTTTGACTTCGGTAACAGACAGGTGTTGAGTTTAGCCTGAAGAGAATCATCATGTACTTTCGGATTCAGCTCAGAACAGATGTCAACAGGCTGATGGTTTATCTTAGAGCTTTATGAGAGAATTAGGTGGTTTTCATTCAGCTGTGAGTGAGGCCAGATGCCACCGTGAGGGAAATTAAAGAGGGGTTTGGAACTGTTCAAGAGTTGCCTTTGAAGTATTGTTTGTCTGTGTCAGCCGTACAACTTTTCGAGTTTGATCCAGTCAGTAATACCACAGTGATAGCAGAATTGGTCAAGGTTTCCTCTGGGAGAGCCACAGACAGATTGAAAGATTGAATCCATTCAGTGGTGCGAATCAAAGGTCAATGGGGTCAGTGGGGGTGCTACATGAGGTTTACCTCACAGATTTCACTGCCATTTCTCTCCCCTGCTACGGTGTGACACTTTTTGTCTTTTTACCTGTAAGAAGCAGCTGTCAGCAGAGCTTGAAAACACATTTTGGGTCTCAAAACTAGTCAATAATGTCTACACAAGATGAGCAGATAGAGTTAAGCAGACAGGCCACGGCACAGTGGCTGAAATACGGGCTGTTTCCCCTGATAAAGTCTGTCCCGTATCAGCACCGAAGATAAATCACAGGCAGCCAGGGCCTGCTCACGAGCCGCATAAAAAGCCTCTCGCTCACGTATATTAGCTATCCGCTAAGTGTTCAAGATAACAAACAGATCTCCACGCACACACAAGCATGTACACATAAACACACCGCAAAGTTTTGATTCAGCAAAAGTGGCTGGGCTTTTAAAAGCAGACGTCTCATTCTTGTTATTTAACCAATCCATACACTCTCCTTACAAAAGAGACGGCGGCAAGATAAAGATGCCCAATATTGCCATTCAAGAGCAGACCTGGATTAAACATCATCCCAGAAACCCATTTTTAGGTGCTGGATAAATCTACAGGGGTTCTTTTCACTGTTTGGTGGGCTGCAGCTGTGTGGAAGAAAACATGACAAAGAATGCAAGTTCTGAGAGTGAGAGAATTGTGTGGTTTTTGAGGGTTTCTTTACTGAATAATCAAGGAAGAAAGCACTATAATAAAGCTAATCATTTGCATTTTTTTATGGGCAATTCACTAACAATTAATTATAAGACCATTGCTTTAATTATTATAACATTAATTATTATTGCATTATCTGTACTGTATCTTTATCTGTTGCAATGACTAAATAATCTGTTTATGTTTCTGTATCTGTATCTGTATTTGAATAGAATCAGATTTGGGTTGGGCTTAAAATGGAAATGAGCATATTTTTAGATGTAACACTATTCCATTTTTCAGTTTCTATATTGCAAATATGCTATATAATATAGTACATAAAATATTAATAATAAAATCAAGCATTCTTTTTTATTTAAAATCTTGATGTAAAATAAAGCTAAAAAGAAAAAAAAATGAGTAACCTCTGTTCCCTGAGAACAGGGAACAAGACACTGCGTCGATTGACGCTAAGGGGAACACCTCAGGCATGACGGTAATCCTATTGACCGGTGACAGCCCATGAATCATTAACATGCAACCTGGAAGTATATAAGGTCACCATGCAAACATGATAATCACCTTTTCGTCTGAAGGGACTGTTTGGTAGGTAGGCCCGGATCTCTGAGACGGGGTATCCTGGAGAACATGACTCAGCATAGTGCTTACAACCCTTGCTAGCGAGGGGAGTTACTCTGCTCGATCCACGGATCTACCCTGCGTTTGTGTTTCAAAACACGGAGGAGGCAGGAAAAGGCCTAAGAGTTGATCTAACTGGGAGGCATCACGAGAGGCCTACGACCGCCTGACCAGACTCTGTACTGCTGAACTGATAGCAAGTGGCCACTAGCTGTTTTGACCGCTTACAAGGAGGCCTGGTGAGGCCTACTAACTGCCTTTAACCTGTTAAGCTGCAACGCCACTTTTGAAAAATCCCAAGAAATGACATACCCAAACTGAAACAGATACAGTTCATGAACCCTTTGCACTAAAAGCACAAGTATGATCTCATTTGAAAGCTGACACCTGGCAGTTTATTTTAAATGTAGAATTAATTATTGTCATAATGACAAAAATTGTTATAAATAGCTTCAAAGTTTTGTAAAGTTATTAGAAATTATTTTTTATGAAATATCCTCATGAAAATAAAATTGAAGTTGGCACTGGAGCAATCTAGAAATGCACTACAGCTAATGCCACATGTCTAAACATTTTATGTTTAAAATCTTAAGATAGTAAGTCCAAAACTCTGTATTTAGTGAAATGTTTTTCAAGACCATGTCATGTGACTTTATTTTGATTTGACGCTAAGATGCTTCTGATGTTTATTGCCATCTTCTAACCATCTATCCAGTATATTGTCTTTATTGTTTTGTGGTGCAAACGAGCCCCATTCAGTCTCAGTCTCCCCCTGAACACATTCACACCTCTCCAGCCTGGTTATGGCTGTAAATATGCATTTCTTTTGTCTGCATTATAGTTACTAACGACTGGCTATTCACAGGCTATTCATATGGTTTCACTTTCAATCACCAATTTCTTTTCTCAAAGTTCACCCTTACATTTTAAACTGTATCTAATGCATTTCTTGAATAAAGAAACATTTCAGTAAGCTTTCAAAAAAATAAAAAAATATAACTTCTAGGTGGCAGGTGCACCTAGGGCTAGCTAGCATGTTAGCTTAGCACACCATCAATACACGACAATTTATGAGATTAAAACCATGTTTGTGCTTATAAACTTACTTTATAAAGCAAATCGAGTATTTTAAATAATTTTCTGTGATCTAATTTGGCTTCAGATAAAAAATCAGACAGAAAATATACTATTGTCAGAGAATGTCTAATACTGTTCTGCACAACGATTCTATATAGATTAGCATTACATTATAAATATAATCTATTATTATGGAAATACCTGGCATGGATTGAAAAACACAGGTAACTCAAATATCATAGCAAACATGTTTATTGTCTTAAAAACGACTGTTTCTCCATGTTACAGCGCGATCTGTTGTTAGCTGTGTGTGTGTTCGAGGCTTCCTGGATTGTCACATGATTATGGCACTTCTTCATGTTCTAATACTGTGCACAGGGCGGCGAGGGCGCCCTCATGCTATTGGTATGAATTGAAAACACATTAACAGAGTATACAAACGCTCATAATGATTACATCGACGCATTTGGGTATAAATTCAATAAATATTATTCCTGTCTATAGAAATCTGATGTAAACCTATGAGAATATATCAATATTTCTCCAAATCTGCACATTTTTGAGCTAAAGCCTTGAGGGACGTTGTTTTGTGTATCGCTGTCATGACGACAGCACGGGAGTTTTTTTATGAATGAAAGCGGCTGACGCGCATAATTCATATCAAAGGTATCGACTCATTTTTTCATTTCATAACTCCTGACACAAATTAAGAAATAACTGTCGCTATAAGCTTCTCAGAATACAATAGTGGTCAAATTCTGAAACTTGAGTCTTATATCTTTTTAATGATGTATAGTTTGTCAAGGTATAACATTAAATCTGATAGTAACTTTGAACTATATATAAATAAAACCGCTTCAGTGCGCCCGCGCTCTGGCAACGGTTAACAGGTTAAGGAGGCCTGGAGAGGCCTGCTACCCGATAGCAAGCTAAAACTGGTTGTTAGTATGAACCCTGATTCTGAGTGTCAGACCCAGGGCAGCCTGCTAAGGCCTGCCAATCTTGGGGCTCAGTCTCGGAGCGGCCTGTTAAAGCCAGTCGTCTGAATGTTTTCTTTAGGAAACTGACTGCCATGGTCGTAAGGTTGGGGACCGAGCTACATGGTGACCTGATAAGGCCAACCGCCTGACAGTGGTCAATTCTGTTTGGCCGATCATAATCGGGGCTAGCCTCCACAGAGGCTCACTGAAGCCAATTGTCTGATTGGCCAGCGAATTAACAGTCGAGCACTCCATTGTAGGGCTCAGGGTCAGGGAGGACTTGCTAAGATCAAGACCATAAACACCACTGTTTGTATACCCCGTCACTCAAGACTCATTTAGAAGATTGAGAGGCCTACTAGGCCTGAAGCAAGTCAGTGCTGTCAGCCAAAACCATACTGCCGGGGACTCGCCATCAGTGAAGCTACTAGCTGATAGCCAATCTATTCTGCTACACACATATACCGTTGAGAACCATACTACACCAACACAAATATTGAGGCCACCCACAGGAGGCCTAATAAGGCTAGCTACCTGGTCGCAGCTATAATGTATGTCCCACGATGTTAGGACTCCCTTCCGAGGAGGCCTGTTTAAGGCCTACTACCCATAAGTGAGTCTACTGCCCGAACTACTAAGGCCAACCACCTGAGGTATGCTGGTCTACCGCACCCTCTTGGGGGCTGCCCATTTAAGGAGGCCTGCTGAGGCCTACTACCTAACGTTGCAGCCTTCATTGGCAGATAAGCTGTTTACACAGCACCTACAGCATCCTGGTACCTAATCACATTGCTCATGGCATTGTACTCAGCAAAAAACACAGCACCCTTTAACCCTCTAGGGTCTAAGGTGTTTTTGGGGTCCTTGAGATATTTTGACATGCCCTGACATTTGTGCTTTTTTCAGTTGCTTATGAACATATTAATGGCAAAGGTGTAATTACACTCTATTTATCACAAACAGTGCTACCATAACGTGGGCAACATGTATGTACATGTTTGTATTTTTGAGAGAATAATGTGTATGCATGGTTATTGAAAAAACAAAAAATTAAAGTTTCTGAAATAAGGCCACAAAACACATACTAAATATGTGTCCACAAGACTTTTGACTAATGGATGTTGTCACAAAGAGTTTTTGCTTCAAAATGATCTGAAAATCATCCTGCCTAACCATTCCCATAAAACAATACAATACATTGATTTAAACTTTGTAAGACACTTTTGTTTGGAAAGGAAATATGCGTGGGGGCAAAATGATCATGAATGATGCTCTGATTCACACCTGAGAAGACAATGACCTGCATAATGAGCTGCGTAATGAGCCTTTCATTCAGGTGTGTCACTGCAGAGAGTGCCTTTCATTCAGGTGTGTCACTGCAGAGAGTACCACAAGTAAAGAATGTGAGGACTTATTTTGTATGCATGCAAATTGTATAATATCCAAGGTAAACATTTCTAGTTACTATGCAGTTAATTCTCATACTGTATTTTCAGAAAGTTTTGGAATGTATCCTCTCCACAAATGTGTCACTAATAAAAAACAATAATACTGTAATGAATCAGACCAAATCAGACACACTTATTTGGTACATGTACCATAAAAACTTTCAAACTTCTCTGGGATCTGTGTCCCATCCTCCAAACAGGACAAGATGGTCTCCGTTACCCGGACAACGATCAGATAAGGTTTTATGGGTGTTAAAGAATGTGGCCAAATGCAAGAGAGAGACCATGAAAAGACAGGAACAATCTTCCATGCAGACTTTGCTGCATTAGACAGAAACAAACTGATCTAGAAATGAACGTGCATTCCAGAAACTGTGTGAATGATTGTGATGTTTTTTGTACTATTATGTATACACCTTGGTATGTATTTTATTACACAACCAACCAAAGGGAGACAGACTGCCTCTTCTTCAATTCAGAAAAACTGCAACTTTACCATCATTGAATTGGCAACGAGCAACTCCTGGCCTTCTTGGCACTTCAGAAGGCCGCACCGTCCAGCGTGCACTCAGCAGGCCAGGACAGCAGGCTTCGACTCACCACAGCCATGTGCTCGAAGCCACCATGCAAGCTCCGACCCACAAAAGCTTCGGAACCACACGATGGCAACTTGCACCATGACTTTTGACTCTCACGGACCCACCAACGAACTCAATTTTCAACCACTTCATGAATTGTCCACGATTGCAACTGACCATGCAAGTATTTAATGAGGTGCTCTGAAAATGATCAGCTGATGGTTCTTTTCATACTAAAATAGATCTTGCTCCAGAGTTCTATTTCCTGTTTCCGGTTCCATAACACTTACACCTTAACCTATGCATGTATGTATGGATGAATGTATGTACGTTTGTTTGTTTGTTTAGTTTAGTTATGTTTGTGATTTAGTTAATAAAACTTGTGCACAATTATGCATCTGGTTTCTGATTCTCTGCTTGCATACAAAGTCCCTTTTACGATTTTGATCTTGTTACATGTTCTAATTGCTGTACATGATAAGAAATAATTATTTTTCAGTGACCCTGAAAGATACACTTTTCTTAGAATAAATGAATAATCGAAGAGTTCTTTGTAACTGATTAATTGATTGTAATATTAATTTGGCATACCTCAAAGTTAATCTAATTAACTGACCCAAATATTAATAATTAATCATAATTGGTAATTATGGATTATTATTAATATTTCCCCTTTGAGCTAATATCATTACAATACATCATTTAATGAGAAGGCTTATATTGACCTATTACACCCTTGTCAGCACCAGACATCCTCACTCCGCCAACTCGTTCACAATCCCCTGAGTTCTGATTGTCTGCACCTGCCTTCACCACCTGTTTGCCCTCTGCACACATGATCTCAAGCACTACTTATGTTCAGCTCTTCCATCAGTTCACTGTCCGGTCTCATCGATACCACACCGACTTACCCAACTCTCTACCCACAACCTGAACCGAACTCTACCAGCTTGTCTACCTACCTGTTCATCGTCTGATCCCCATCCAGTCTCTCCGGTTCCTCGTCTCGCCTGGTTGATCATTCTGTCTGGTCTTCACTCTGTCTCTCTGGTTCGCCTTCCTGTCTGGTCATCATCCTGTCTCTCCGGTTCATCATTCATTCCTGTGTTCAGATAAGAGACTCAGTCAGACTTCCATTTACCATCAGTATTCAACCTATCTGCAATTCAGCTATTTACCTGTCATTGTCGATCCTCTGCTCTTTAATAAACCTTTGTGTATATACTACCTGTCTGTGTTCTGCCACTTCATGACAGAAGACTGGACCAACATGCAAGAGAGCAAAAATCGCTTTTGTCATCTCTCTTCTCACCGGGTACGCATTTCTCTGGGCTCGAGCACTATGGGTTGCAAACGGTACTGTCACTCAGTCTCTTACGAATTTAATTGGTCATTTCTGAGAAGTTTTTGCTCAAACTCCTAACGCTCTGGGCCCGGTTCCCAGATAATGCTCACTCTTAGCGTGCTAAGCAGACTCGAAAGATATATCTTACCAAAGTTGTTTATGTTCCTAAGTGTGTTCCCCGAACTATACTGATTAACCCCCTGGGGTCGGCGAAATCGCCGGCGATATCAGCTCGTTTTTTTTTTTTTTTTTTTTTTTATCAGTGTAAAAGAGATTCAAAATACTCTGACTTATATTTTCCATAGGAGTTTCATACATCAGTCGATCCTGTTAAGTGTGTATTATTATTATTTTTTGTGTATACTCACAATAAAAACAAAGTGTTGTGCTTTTTGCCAAATAAAGACAAAATAAACACAAAGCGAGTTCTGCCTTCTCTCTGTCAGTTAAGTCAATTCTGAAACGCGTCCGAAAATGAACTGTAACTCAGCGATTACTCAGTCAAACAGTCACACAGGCATGAAGCTTGAATGCTCTTCTTTTAAATGAAGTATTTTTTATAAAAAACAAATATTCTCAGTTTATGTAAAATGTATGAAAAGAGAGAGATGTCAGTCATTCTCATCTCAGCTCATTATGTTTTAATTTGACTCCGCCCATGGAGAGCGTGCGCTATTCAATTGACAGGTCAATTTAGCTCAAAGGAATTATTAATTCATTTATAGGGAATTCGTATCACGACCAAGCAAATGAGTCGTTCGGGGTTCATTTGAACTGGCTGTAACTCAGCTCTGCAGTGGATATAAATATCCAACTATAGTTAAATATTATTTGTTTAGCAAGGTAACTTAGATCAGCAGTTTAAGACATTAAATTCGTAAGCACATAACACAAGTAACACTTCTCTTTAAAATTACAAACAAGACTTTATTGATTATTCTAACACATAAAACTAATATCTAACACAAACACATGCACACACACACCCATTCATACGAGTTGCAGCAAGAAAGAGAGTGAGGAAAGAAAGTTTTCTGCCCTTGCATGTACGATGTCTGATTTGTACCGCTAGACAGATAGTTAACAGCAATGAAGAGAAACTTCAGAAGTCTTGTCTGGTCTCTCGTACTGCGTAAGATATCTTAACACTAGGGGAAAATCCTTTTTCCACGAGATATTGAAGCCAAAAATTATCCTTAATTTTTCAATAATGCAAAATGCGTTGCGGCAGCATACAGACATAGGTGAGGCAGCTCGCACGCCTATTGGCTGTTCTGCGGCAACTGCAGCAGCCCATCAAGCGAGGCCTGGCGTGACGCCAGACCCAATGAGGGTGCTTCGCGCCCGCTGCGTCACATCCCGCCGAAACGGGCGTGGTCTAGGCCTATAAATACCGCTCACAGGCAGCTATTATCTGATTTTTCATCCTTCAAGCGAAGCACACGCATCGCTGGAGCTGGAGAAGAAGTGTTTATGTGGGCCTGCTCCGCATGCGCCCGCTGCAGTTCTGGCTGAAAGCGCGAGTCCCACGCCAAGCGTAGGCATCCGGTCTGCTTCGCCTCAAGGTCAATCAGAAGTGCGTCACAGCTCTGAAACCTTGGAAAGCGGACGACTGTCTGTGGTGTCCTACATAAATCGCCAGGGCGGCCTCAGGTCCAGGAACCTGTACAGGCTAGCAGAACGCCTCCTGGTATGGGCTCAGCGCAACCTGCGCTCGCTGAGAGCAGCGCACGTGCCAGGGCTCCTAAACATAGGACCAGACAGACTGTCCAGGAACAATGTTCCGGCAGGCGAATGGTCTCTACACCCACAGACAGTCCAACTGCTGTGGAAGAAATTCGGCAGAGCGGAAGTAGACCTGTTCGCGTCTCAAGAAAACGCTCACTGTCCGGAATTTTGCTCCAAGAGCAGGGACGCGCTGGTTCATGTATGGCCCCGCCGCCCGCTCTATGCTTTTCCCCCCGTCTCTCTCCTGCCTCAGGTGATAGAGCGTATCAGGGAAGAAGGATGCTCAGTACTGCTTGTAGCACCGTTCTGGGAAAACCAACCTTGGTTCCCAGTTGTGATGCAGCTAGCGAGCACTGCCCCGTGGCCAGTGCCAGTGAGGAGAGACCTCCTCTCTCAGGCCCACGGCTCGATCTGACATCCTCATCCGGAATTGTGGTCCCTTCATGTCTGGGCCATCAACGGGCCATGTTGAACTCCCTAAAGGAGTGTTAAACACGATCACGCAGGCTAGAGCTCCGTCTACGAGACGTCTCTACTCCTCGAAATGGTCAGTGTTTTCGGGCTGGTGCACAGCCCGTGGCGTGTCACCCACAGATTGTGGAGTGACGGAGGTGCTTTCCTTCCTACAAGAGCTGCTGGATAGGGGCAGGACCCCTTCCACACTCAAAGTTTATGTGGCGGCTAAAGCAGCGTTCTCGAGAACAACGCTTGGTCAGTCAATAGGAAGGAACAATTTAGTCATCCGCTTCCTTAGAGGGGCTAAGAGACTGAATCCTCCCAGACCTCCCTCAGTCCCCGTATGGGACCTTTCTACGGTGCTGGAAGCCATGAAAGGTTGACCATTCGTGCCTTTACAGACGATTGATCTGAAACATCTGTCTTTCAAGACTGTGTTTCTGCTGGCTCTCGCTTCAGTGAAGCGCATAGGGGACTTACACGCGCTCACAGACGTGCATGGAATTTGGGCCTAATGACTCAAAGGTTATACTCAAACCTAAGCACGGTTATGTTCCAAAATCCCTCAACACACCGTTTAGGGCGCAGGTCATCTCCCTGTCAGCCCTACCGGTCCCTGATGAGGAAAGAGACGCAAGCCTCCTTTGCCCAGTCAGGGCATTACGAGCTTATGTGTCTCGCTCGTCTGTTTTCAGACAGACAGAGCAGCTCTTTGTTTCGTTCAGCGGGCGTTCTAAGGGACTAGCCACGTCGAAACAGAGCCTATCCAGATGGATAGTTGATGCTATAGCGCTAGCATACGCCTCCAAGGGCATGCAGTGCCCGTTGGGTGTCAGAGCGCACTCCACGAGAGGCATGGCCTCTTCGTGGGCCTGGTCGAGTGGGATTGCCTTGCAAGATATTTGTACGGCGGCGGGCTGGGCCTCCTCGTCTACATTTATAAGGTTTTACAACCTAGAGGTTCCCGCCCTGCAGGCCAGGCTGCTGTCGGTCTAGTTAACCAGTATTATCTGTCCTGATGCTATCAGCTCATGATGCTGCGTCTACTGAGCACAGCTCGATGATCGACAGTGTAAAGCAGTAGCACAAAGATGTGCCTGGGCAAACTGTGTAAGACCCACATTTCCCTCTCAGTTCAGGCCGTAACCCGCCCTGTCTGTATGATGAAATTCGCGTCTAAGCGACGCTGCCATATGTGGAAGAGTGCGGCTTCGCCCCTCCCTCTTCCCGGACTCCCTGTGAGTTCCCTGGGTGATTGTGCACTATATGAACCCCGGGCTTTCGTCCTTGGGTCTTTGGTGTCAGATCCCAGCATGCACGGCGTTTTGCATTGGGTCCCCTAGCGTAAGATATCTTACGCAGTACGAGAGACCTCTCATAAGAGAACGTACTCGGTTACTAACGTAACCTCGGTTCTCTCTAGAAGAGGGAACGAGTACTGCGTATCTTGCCGTGCATGCACACACTCTGGTTGCTTCGATGATTAAAAACCAGATAATAGCTGCCTGCGAGTGGTATTTATAGGCCTAGACCACGCCCGTTTCGGTGGGATGTGACGCATTGGGCGCGAAGCACCCTCATTGGGTCTGGCGTCACGCCAGGCCTTGCTTGATAGGCTGCTGCAGTTGCCGCAGAACAGCCAATAGGCGCGCAAGCTGCCTCGCCTATGTCTGTATGCTGCCGCAACGCGTTTTGCATTATTGAAAAATTAAGGATAATTTTTGGCTTCAATATCTCGCGGAAAAAGGATTTTCCCCTAGCGTAAGATATCTTACGCAGTACTCGTTCCCTCTACTAGAGAGAACCGAGGTTACGTTAGTAACCGAGTATGTTATATCTTTTGTTCTCTTTTCTTCCTCAGTTTTATTTCTCAAGTTTTTTCCCCATTTAACCCCCTGGGGTCGACGGTATCGCCGGCGATACCAGCTCGCTTTTTTTCAGTTCAGTTCAAAAGAAATTAATTTTGCTCTGTGGACTTTGATATTACAAGCAAGTTTCATACATCAATCGATTCTGTTAAATGTGTATTATTTTTGTGTATACTCACAATAAAAACAAAGTGTTGTGCTTTTTGCCAAATAAAGAAAAATAAACGTGATGCGAGTTCTGCCTTCTCTGTGTCAGTGAAGACCATTCTGAAACGCGTCCGAAAATGAACTGTAACTCAGCGAATACTCAGTCAAACAGACATACAGATACACAGACATGAAGCTTGAATTCTATGCTTTTAAATGAGGTAATTTATATAAAAAACAAATATTCTCATCTTGTGAAATCTGTATTAAAAGAGAGCGATCCCAGTCGAGCTCATTAGAGCTAATTCAAAGGTAATGTGACTCCGCCCACGGAGAGCGCGTGCTATTCAAACGCAAACTACTGAGGCAATAATAATGGAATAATAATAATAATGGAAAATCTACCTCAGAGTGCGGGTATTGCAGGAGAGAGGATCCGAATATGTAGTAAGTTTTTTTTCCTTCTCAAGTTAATCGCGTTTCTGTGAATGAATGAACGGCAGCCGCAGAGATGCGCGCTGTTTATCACAGCTCGCAAAAAGACAGTTTAAATTTAAATTGCGTCGCTGTGTGAATGAATGATGATGTTTTAGCAAACTGTATTGCTATACTGAGTTGAGTAAAAATCGACAGAAATATGTTGAAATAAAATGTAGGCTATTTGTATAAGCAACGTTTTAAACTGAAAATTAACATTTATATGCCCTAATATTTCATAAAAACAACGTTACAGTCAGGCGTTTCTGTTTGTGTATGAATGTTTCGGTTTTAGCAAACTGTATTGCTACACTCAGTAAATATCGACTAAAATATGTTGAAATAAAATGTATTTGTATAAGCAACGTATTAAACTTCAAATTAACATTTATATTCCTTATAATAAAAAGGAAAGACCTATGTTACAGACATATGAGAATTTGCCAATATTTGCTTATGTTAAATATAATATGTTTTGTCAAAAATAAAGTTATCAAATAATCAATCAAATCCTTAACTTTGAAATATGTATGATAAAATGTATACTTTAGTTTTTACAAAGAAAGATTACACTTGAATTGTTGTTGTAATTGTAACCTTTTTAATAAAAAAATATATTTAAAAGGTAGATGTAAACAAACTATTAAAAGGTAAATATAAGCATTTTCTTTAAATAACTTTTATTGTGTTTTATTATTGACAAATTTGGGGAGAGGATAAATATTCCAAAACTGAAAATACAGTATGAGAATTAACTGCACAATTACTAGACATGTTTTCCTTGGATATTATAGGCCAAATTGCAAGCACAATATGTGGAAAAATAAAAAAGAATTGAGATGCTTCCATCTGTTGCTCTTGCATTCTTGTGGCTCAGTGACTCACCTGAATAAATGGCTAATTAAGTATGCGGGCCCCATTGTCTCCTCAGGTGTGAACCACTACATATACATGACCGTTGACGCCCACTCCGCATATGGCCTTTCAAAACAGAAAGTGCTTTGCAAAATTCAAATCAATGTATTGAGTTATGTGAATGATAAGGCAGGGTGATTTTCACTTTATTTTCAAGAAAAAACACTAGGCGATGACATCTTTTAGACAAAAGTCTTATTGGCACATATTTAGAATGTGTTATATGGCCTAATTTCAGAAACTTTAGTTTTTAGTTTTTTCAATAACCATGCATAAACATTATTCTCTCAAAAATGCAGACATGTACATTCTTGTTGCTCACATTTCATGGTAGCCCTGTTTGTGCTAAATAGTGTGTAATTTTTTTTTTTGCCATTAACATGTTTATAAGCAACTGAAAAAAGCAAAAATGTCAGGGCATGTCAGAACATCTCAAGGACCCCAAAAGCACCTTAGACCCCAGAGGGTTAAGACTGTAAGACTGAAAGAGTAAACAGAAAATAAACATTACAAAAGTGTAACGTCTGTTGTCTTTTTTACACAATCAAATATAAAGTTACCCATTAACTCAATATGGTTAAACAGTAGGCTATTCTCTATGTCAACACTTTACACAATAAACTACATATGTTCTTACTGCATAGAAATTAAACAAACATCCTCAGTAACACCAAACTATCTGCTACATGACTGTTACATGTATAATTTAAATGAATCAACAGATGTAAATAAATCAACTAATTAATCGAAGCGCAGAGTCTCGTTGCTGAGCAGATAAATCAGTAAGTCGGAAAACAAAAGGCTTCAATCTAGAGCATATGCGATGAAACTGATAGAGTCACGAACGTAATAACACACATTACTTAATGTAAACATATACATCATACAGAAACCACAATTCTGACGAAAAAATACTTAAAGACAAAGATTTCACCAAACTCTGTAATGAAGAAGACTCGTGGGTGATTTCAGCGCTGTTGCTCGGCTCGAACACTAGGTCCATCACTAAAATGGGTCCGACTGGGGCGGAACAGAGATGATGAAATCCCAAGTTTCTATATGCACTTATAAGACATGACCTGGAACGAACCATCAATCATTAATTAACCCTTCTGTCGTTTCTTAGACAGGTTATTACATTTATATCAATACACCAGTTCAGCTTAAGAGTCTGAGGGCTACTTGCGTATGCGTTCCCTTTTGGGGTTCCCTTTTTGGTCAGCGTAAAAGGGGTTTCCCGAGTTCCTTCATTGGTTGGTCTCCTCGTGCCTGATGTCTGGGGTGGCCAGTCACGTGGTGTGCTGGCGGATGAATTAAAGTCTTTGTTGAAGCTGGCTTTGCAGAAGAAACATGGACCGAAATCTTGCCGCAAAACTTAACTTAGAACCGAGACTCACAACGGAAAAGAAAGGAAACTAAGAAAAGAAAGGAAATTGAGACGAGAGTAGATGATGGCTTGAATGAAGTTGTTTAACCCATGTTCTTCTGATCTTGATTTGGGTTCTTTTGTCTGCGCCTTTACATGGTTACTAGCCTGTCTGGTCTCTTCTCCCTTCGCGCACTTTTCTAACCTTGTTGAGAACTTCCCAAACCTTGTTCGGGTCTAAGATTTTAAACTCACATGTTTGTCCGGCCTCCTGGATCAGTCCTGACCAATTAGACACTGTCTTCATTTGAGAGGTGGCACGTAAATCATGTGTTATCTGTGATCCCCTTACTCTCCAAGCTCTTAGCAGAGAGAACAGAGGCCACAGTTTAAACATCATACTATTATAAGAATACGAAACATTTTACACAGATTTCAATCAAGCCATCTTTTGAATTAAGAACATACGATCATGCTGACAGGAAGCACGACACACTTTCATTCAAACACCTAATAGTTATACCAATTGTACCAATTATATGGTATCTAAGCATATTAAACACACATATACGTTGCAGACACAATATAGAGTTATGTAGTTGCATGATGTTTGATTATAAGTCCATCAATAATTGTTTTGGGATGATTTTATGTATTTTTGTAGTCTCAGTCTCAGTCTCTTTGGTTTGAAGTGATTTCGAAACTCTGGGTCATTCAGAGGTCCTTAAGGAAACTAAGGTCTGTTTTGTGTCTGTGTGGAGTCCAGCAGCTTCTCTGCTGTTATCTTGATCGAGCACCCAGCTTTTGCCATCTCTGAACCAATCAGTCTTTGGAACCAATCTAACATTGACACGTTCTTCCTTTAGTTGGGCTCATCTCTTTGAAGCTCGCATGGCCATAAAGTTCTTAGCTGGGGGTTTTCGTTGGTTAGCGTAGACTGGCTGGAGCCTGATTTTATGGCTCTGGATTGGTGATTTGGGGTCTGGAATGTTGAGGTTGTTCTGTGTGGAATTATGTTTGAACAAATCACCTGGAAGATTAATTTGTGTTTGATTCGCACTCAATCCTACAGAGTATAATGACAATTTTATTCTTTGCATGAAAACACTTGAATTAGCCTAATTGAATACTGTCTGGGTGTATTAAATCTTCAGAATTATATTCGTATGGACCTGCAACAGTGATAGGGTAAAGCTAAGAGTGGTCCAGACCAACTTTACAAAAGTGTGACTTACAGAAGATATACTTAGCATACGAACGTGTCGGGATACGTGCAATAACGTTAAGAGAGAGGTTAACCCTCTGGGGTCGACAAACGCGCCCGCGCGTTTTGCTGGATTTTCTTCACATTGAAGCACAATAAACTTAAATTACTCTGTCATTTATGGTCATACAGAAAAAAGAAATATAAAAAAAGAATCTGTGATATTTCTACTTTTGTATGTGTCCATCTTACTTCAGCAGAACAGCAACATCGCATTCTCAATAATCTGTCTTTACTGTGGAACCTCTGGTCATCTCCGCATTGCATGTCCAATTCGTCCACCATGACTTGTGGTGAGAATAGTTGATCTTCCCTTTTTCATTTAACCCTCTGAGGTCGACAAACGCGCAGGCGTGTTTTGCTGCATTTTCTCCACATTGTAGCACTATAAACTTAAATTTCTCCGTCATTTATGGTCATACAGAAAAAATAAATATAAAAAAAGAATCTGTGGTATTTCTACTTTTGTATGTGTCCACTTCCAATCAAATCAAAACATTGTGCTTTTGTAAAATAAAGAAAATAAACGGTGTGCGTTCTGCCTCTCCGTCGCGGTGAACTTTTTTTTCTTGAGCACATCTATAAACTGAAACAAAACTCAGCGAATACTTTTCACACATTTATGAGCCATACACCTTTATAAACATTTAAGTGTGTACTTTTAAATGATCGGATTCAAAACGAAAACAAATATTCTCTGTTTAAGTAATTTGTATAAAACCAACAAGATGTCCAGCTTCTCAAACGCTTCCTAATTATTTTTTAATTTACCACGCCCACTCGCGCAAAAGATATTCACATGCAAATCTCCACATGGAACGCGATCGCCCTCATTACCTCAACAACAAAACACTTCACTTCACTTTTCGTCGAGTTTGAAAGACGTGCCTGAGCTTACATTGGATTTACATCAGAAGAAGAAGAACGATATTTGAAGACAAGAAAGATAAGGTAAGAAATTCTTACATATTAGTTTGCTATTGTTGCATAAATTTCACATTGCAGTTGAACTGTTGCTATATATATGGTGAATATTATAATATTTAGACCCGTGTTTACTGTTACTGTGTTTGTGGATATCTGCTCAAACGTAGATATGTATATGGTAGGCCTAACCATAATGTTTTATATTTGAGCGCGATCGCGTTTGAATGTATCTTATTTTTGATCGCGAACGCTTTTTAATATATCATATTTTTGATCGCGATCGCGTTTGAATGTATCATATTTTGGAAAAGCAAAACGCTCCAAACGGCTTCATGTTTTTACTATTATCTCATTTCATATCATCATAACGAATGGAAACATTTGAAGTAACATGATAATCAATATATTTTTCTCTAGCTTAGTTGTTACTGAAATCTTTTTGAAAATATATATAGGCTGCTATATTGTTATTATTTTATGCAGCACTGCGCATAGCCTAACGTTATACCTACAAGGCACAACAAACCTGGTGTTCATTATATAATATATTGTTGGAAACATTTGTGTGAGTGTGTGTGTGTATTCTGTGAATTTTAAAAAGCAATTTTAACATGAAAAAACTAAAATGTATTCCCAAAATCGTGCAGGCCTTTCTCTTGATATCAGTATGTTCACTTTTTTTTTTTTTTTTTTTTTTTTCAGGGCCTAGATGCCACTGAGTCCTGCTGACTTCAACGTTCACAGTACATGTCTCTGTACATGAACATGGTACTTTTTTGTTGTGTATCTTTGGATTATGTTGTGTTGTAAATAAATCCAAACAATTTTAAAAGCCATTCTTTTTTAAATCTCCTCATTCTTTGTGCAAGAGTGGTCAGAATGATGGGCCCTGATAAGCTCCTAATAGGGCCATTAGGGAGGTTCTTTGTCTTTCTCAGGTGTGGAAAGCTTTCATATTAATGAGATGATCCGCCCCTTCGCATATTGCTTTATCACACAAAACACGTCGTAAAATTTTTAAATCAATATATTGTCTTCTCTGAATGAGCAGTCAGGGTGATTCTCACATAGTTTTAGAGCAAATATTCTAGGCTACGTCATACAATTTTCAAAAGTCTTGTGAAGAAATAATCAGTATGGGTTTCATGACCTTATTTCAGTGAGAATTTATTTTTGTATTTTCACACACCACGCATAAATGTCATTATCTCAAAACTACAAACTTTTACATACATGCTGCTGATATATTATTGTAGCAGAGTTTGTGCTGAATACAGTGTAATTAGCCTTTAGCAGGGGCGCAGATAGGATTTTTTAACTGGGGGGGGACCAAGCTGTCAGCAAATGATTTAAACTCAATTCGTTATTCTGCGTAATTTGGACTTTAACTAGTGCTGAAGTAGTAACTTTGCGTAATTTGGGCTAATGATTTGCACTAAAAAGTCATTGGGGGATTCTTATTTGAAATCATGGATAAACAACAATGAACAAAGGTAAACAAAGGCCTACCTGATCACCAATAGCAATGCATGATCAGACTGTTATTTGACTAGTATGCCAATCACCCACCAAAACTTCCCCACTGCGCATAGACAGGTCGAAACGACGTATTTTCTACGTCGTATTTGCACGTCCAATTTTGCTCCCCTTGAAGGTGCAGACTGTGACGGCAGATGACGTCTTTTTCCGACGTCTTCCGCGCGTCTAATGTTGACGTCCATCCAAAGTTCGTTTGTGGGAAGAAGGAAGGAGACGGGGTTGGCTTGCTGTGGATCGTGTGTTTTATTAGATACTGTGCGCCTTTTCCAAACAATAATCGCGCCCAGTGCGCTCAATCAAAACGCGCTCAAAAAAAAAGAAAAAAGCGGCTTACACACACACACACACACACACACACACACACACACACACACACACACACACACACACACACACACACACACACACACACACACACACACACACACACACACACACACACACACACACACACACACACCTTATTCTTGCTTTCCCTGGGAATCGAACTCGTGATCTTAGCTTTACAAACGCCAATGCACTACTGTTTGAGCTACAGTAGCACACCTTTGTACGCCTCTCCAGTTATCACCTGATGCTGAGACGATCAAATGGAGTTTTTGGAAAATGATCTTAAATAATTATAAATAATCTGTAGGCCTATTCGAATATGTATTAATCATGTTGATAATGCGCGAATGAGGCGTTTAGCGCGGTACGGACAAGCGAATGAGGCGAATTGAGCGTCTGGCGCGATATGCGCGAGTGATTTGAGGGTGAGAGAGCGAAAGAGAGTGAGATAATTCTGATTAGTCCAGAGGATATATCGCGTTTAGGCTAAAAATAGGTTCGGCGCATTTTAAACAAGGAAATAGAGATTTGGCATGAAACAAGGATGGAGCGAATAGGTTCAGTACACAGCAAAATGACATGACAAACTCTTTTTTTTTTAAAATGGCGTTTATTGCGTAAAAAAAAAATAATCATGTAAATTTCCTGCACCTGTCATAGACGTCCAAATGACGTCCAAAAAAAAATACCCAGTTCAAAGGTCCAATGTTGAACGTCAATATAACGTCCAAGTTGGGTAATCTTTGGACGTCCAAATAGTGGACCTAGTTTGGACGTCGAAAAAAATTACCCAGTTCAAAGGTCCAATGTTGAACGTCAAAATGACGTCCAAGTTGGGTCATGGTTGGACGTCCAAATAGTGGACCTAGTTTGGACGTCGAATAGATGTCCAGAATTGGTCATGGACCGACGGACCCAATATAGACATGATCTGCACGTCTATCCGACGTCCAGTGTTTAGTGGGTCATGTCTTCAGCAAAGTATGTTTTATTTAAACATTTGCTTATCTCAGCATACAAAGTATATCATTATGAACAAAAAAGCAATTGGAACCTATGTGCAAATAATAATAATACTAATTGTTTGGTTTTTAAAAAAAACGAGGTGATTGTTTTTTGTCTCTTCATTGCCTTTATGTGACATTTATACAGTCGATTTTTTTCAGTTCAGAAAATCACCAGCTCAGCTCAGATATAGGGGCTGTTTAATTACACCTGGCCACTTCATGCGTTTTCTGTGATCGGATAGCTATCCGATTGTGAAAAGACCAGGTGTAAATGCCCACGAAACGCATTCAAGACGGATTTGAATCCGATCGCTCAAACCACTTCAGGAGGAGATCTGAGACGCATTCCAGACGAAACTGGACAAGTGTAAATGCATCTGGTTGTTGAAACCACATATGTAAATTTTACTGCTCCCAAAAATGCTAAAAAAATAAACGTGTGAGAGCGTGTTATAGGCTATATGACATGTTATAGCCAGATATGACGACGCTACTGGAACACGCGCGTCACCGCAGATGAGCAGCTGAGCATCTATTCATTAAGCCAACGTGCAAACTATCGCAAATCAAAGTGAAAGTAAGTCGCAGACGCTTAACACACAATCATCATCATTAAAAGTAAAGAAACGAAATGATCTTACCAGGGCTGTTGGCGCTCTCTCTTATTGTGCTCTTTGATTTAGAAATTTTAGCTGATGATCAATAAAATGCAGCTCATATCTGTTACTTTCGGTGACGTGCACTCCATTAAATCTGCATATAGCGCGGGAATTGAAGATCGGATTTAAATCCGTTTTGCAAAAACACATTTATGCATAGTGTATACACAATGTATAGCGAAAACACTGATTAATCCCGTTTTACCGATTTTTGTCGCCTTTCGTAGGGATAGTGAGGGCGGGGGACGGATCGGGTCACTATGAATCTGGGGGGGTCATGTCCCCCCCGTCCCTAGTGCCATCTGCGCGCCTGGCCTTTAGCCATGAAAATGTCACAAGTAACAGAAATAACCACAAATGTCAGAGCATGTCAGAACACCTCCAGGGCCCAGAAAACAGCTCAGACCCCAGAGGGTTAATCCATGAAATATACTCCAGTCTGGCTTGCATATCTCCAATCTTTTCCAGCGAAAGCGTTGATCGATTCCGGCTCCGCTGGCAACTTCATCTCTCTCTCTACACTTCAAAGACTTCAAGCTCGCCGGAAATCCATAAATCAACCTTTGCCTGTATAATCAATCCTGGGAAAACCGCTTGGTCGTGGTAAAGTCCGGTACTGCAGTCCCATCCTCTCCGTCAAAATCGGATTCTTGCATGAAGAGGAATTATCCTTTCTGGTACTGGAGGGCTCAACAGCCGACATCATCCTGAGATGCCCGTGGCTGGAACTCCATTCCCCGGATATTTGCAGGTCTGCTGGAGAAGTTCGTCAGTGGGGAGAAAACTGTTTTTCTCATTGTCTACATCCTGTCAAGAAGGTTTTCTCTTCCACATCTACTTCGGTTTCCAATCTGTCTATCGGTTCAACTACCATCGAAAGTCCAGCCACTGACACCGAATCTGAGATCCCAATCTACTACCGGGCGTTCCAGGATGTATTCAGTAAGCAACTGGCTACTAAACTTCCACCTCATCGGCCATGGGACTGCGCGATCAACCTGCTGCCTGGGGAGACTCCACCTTGCGGTAAGATCTACCCGCTGTCCATCCCGGAACAGAAGGCCATGGAGGAGGCTCTTCGTCAGGAATACATCCAACCATCTACGTCCCCTGCCGTTTCCAGCTTTTTCATCGTAAGTGAAAAGTGAAAAGGTTTGCGCCCCTGTTTTGATTATCGGACCCTCAACACTTCTACTGTCAAGTTCCGGTACCCTCTTCCTCTGGTTCCAGCCACCTTGGAGCAACTACGTGATGCACGGATCTTCTCTAAATTAGACCTTCGCAGTGCATACAATCTGATATGTATCCGTAAGGGGGATGAGTGGAAGACGGCATTCATCACCCCTGCTGGGCACTATGAGTACAGGGTCATGCCCTTCGGTTTGTCCAACGCTCCTGCCGTCTTTCAAGATTTCCTGAACGAGATTTTCAGAGATTACCTTCAGCGGTTCATCATCGTCTACATCGATGACATAATCATCTACTCGTCCAGTCTGTCTGAACACGTCCGCCATGTGAAGATGGTTCTTCAACGGCTACGTGGTCATCAGCTGTTCCTCAAACTGGAAAAA
Source organism: Scardinius erythrophthalmus (assembly GCF_964197995.2). Classification (NCBI taxonomy): domain Eukaryota; kingdom Metazoa; phylum Chordata; class Actinopteri; order Cypriniformes; family Leuciscidae; genus Scardinius; species Scardinius erythrophthalmus. The sequence continues at coordinate 21,161,068 of NC_138228.1, read as the reverse complement.
TGTGAATTTCATCAAGGGTCCATCCAATTCCTGGAGTATGTGATTCACCAACACGGAACCAGAGGAGGGTGGAAGCTGTTTCCAACTGGCCCCTACCTACGAATATCAAAGAGCTTCAACGTTTCCTGGGGTTCGCCAATTTCTACAGAAGGTTTATTCTAGGTTTCAGAAAAATCAGCGCACCCATCACCCCTCTGTTAAAGAAAGGGGCCAAGTCTCTGTCCTGGACCACTGAAGCCACCAATGCTTTTGAAAAGCTCAAAGATTCCTTCTGCTCCGCTCCTACCCTCAGTCATCCAGATCTCCCATTTCTCGTAGAGGTGGACACTTCTACCACGGGGGTAGGAGCGGTTCTTTCGCAGTGGCAGGGGAAGCCTCCCAAACTCCATCCATGTGCCTTCTTCTCCAAAAAGCTGTCCCCAGCGGAGCAGAATTATGACATCGGCAACCGGGAATTACTGGCTATCAAACTGGCCTTGGAAGAATGGAGACACTGGCTGGAGGGAGTGAAATACCCAACTGAAGTCATCACCGATCATCGTAACCTGGAGTACCTCCGAGATGCTAAGCGACTCAACATCCGTCAAGCACGCTGGTCACTTTTTTTCACTCAATTCAACTTCACAGTTTCCTATCGACCAGGTGCCAAGAACATCAAGGCTGATTCCCTCTCTCGGTTGTATCATCCAGAATCCACCTCTTCGAATCCAGAACCTATCCTCCCTCCAGCCGTAATAGTCAGTCCCATTTTGTGGAGCCTGGATGACCATATCGCCTAAGCCACTCAAGCGGAACCTGCTCCGCCGGGAGGACCTGAGGGACGGACCTATGTACCATCTCGCTTGCGTCTGTCCCTCATGGACTCAGTACACACATCTCCGGGCTCTGGACACCTAGGCAGCCAACAAACCCTCTCGCTCTTACAACAATGCTACTGGTGGCCCAATATGACCCAGGATACCTCCCGAAATGTGAGAAGCTGCCCAGTCTGTGCCATGACCAAAGTCCCTCAACTTCTTCCGAAGGCAAACTGGTTCCATTCCCAATACCCACCAGACCTTGGTCACACCTCGGGGTGGACTTCATTACCGATCTTCCCTCCTCTGACACCCCACATGTGTTTTGGTGGTTGTAGATCGCTTTTCTAAAACCTGTAAGCTGATTCCTCTGCCTGGTTTACCCACAGCCTTCGAGAAACCCTCTTCAATCAAATCTTCAGACATTTCGGGATTCCCGAAGACATAGTTTCAGATCGAGGACCTCAATTAATTTCTTGTGTCTGGAAGTCCTTCTTCAATCTCCTTGGTGTTACTGTTAGTCTTACGTCGGGATATCATCCCCAGTCCAATGGCCAAACTGAAAGGAAGATTCAGGAAATCGGGAGGTACCTGCAGTCATATTGTCACGACCTACAGGACTGCTGGAGCCGATACCTACCCTGGGCCGAGTATGCACAAAACTCTCTCCGACAATCCACTACAGGTCTAACTCCGTTTCAGTGCATACTCGGCCATCAACCGCCCCTGTTTCCCTGGTCAGGTGAGCCTTCTGATGTCCCAGCAGTCCATCACTGGTTCCAAGAGAGCGAGAGGGTCTGGGACTCAGCACACGTCCATCTGCAGAGGGCTGTTCGGAGACACAAGGGTCAGGCCGACGCTCAAAGATCTGCGAATCCCACCTACCAACCTGGTTAAATGGTCTGGCTCTCTACCAGGGACATCCATCTCCGACAGCCCTGTCGCAAGCTGAGTCCCAGATACATTAGTCCGTTCACAATACAGAGGCAGATCAACATAGTCCCCTTACCGGTTATCACTCCCTGCACACTACCGCATTTCACCATGTTTTCATGTATCCCTCCTTAAACCGTACACTAATCCTCTGGTTCCTTCTTCCCCAGGATCTGGTGCTGATGACGTACCTCCTCCTCCTCCCGTTGATCTGTCTGAAGACAACATTTATCAAATCCAAGACATCCTTGACTCTCGACAAGGGGGTGGCCACCTGGAATACCTGGTCGACTGGGAGGGCTTTGGCCCAGAAGAAAGGTGGTGGGTTCACCGCGACGACATTCTAGACCCAGCTCTCCTGCAAGACTTTCATGCTGCTCATCCCAACCGTCCAGCACCGAGAGGCCGTGGTCGTCCCCGTCGTCGGTCATTTCCGCCATCAGGAGCTGGCCGTGGAGAGGGGGGTACTGTCACGGATACACCCTTGTCAGCACCAGACATCCTCACTCCGCCCAGTCATTCACAATCCATATCACAATCCAATCCTGCACCTGCCTTCACCAGCTGTTTGCACTCTGCACCTATGATCTCAAGCAATACTTATGTTTAGCACTTCCATCAGTTCACTGTCTGGTCTCGTCGATACCACACCGACTTACCCGACTCTCTACCCACAACCTGAACAGCCTACCAGCTTGTCTACCTACCTGTTCATCGACTGATCCCCATCCAGTCTCTCCGGTTCCTCGTCTCGCCTGGTTGATCATCCTGTCTGGTCTTCACTCTGTCTCTCCAGTTCACCTTCCTGTCTGGTCATCATCCTGTCTCTCTGGTTCATCATTCATTCCTGTGTTCAGATAAGAGACTCAGTCAGACTTCCATTTACCATCAGTATTCAGCCTATCTGCAATTCAGCTATTTACCTGTCATTGTTGATCCTGTGCTCTTTAATCCTCTGAGGATTTTCTTCACATTGTAGCACTATAAACTTAAATTACTCCGTCATTTATGGTCATACAAAAAAAAAAAGAAATATAAAAAAAAGAATCTGTGATATTTTTACTTTTGTAGGTGTCCACTTACAATCAAATCAAAACATTGTGCTTTTGTAAAATAAAGAAAATAAACAGGGTGTGCGTTCTGCCTCTCCGTCGCGGTGAACTTTTTTTCTTGAGCACGTCTATAAACTGAAACAAAACTCAGCGAATACTTGTCACACATTTATGAGCCATATACCTTTATAAACATTTAAGTGTGTACTTTTAAATGATCAAATTCAAACTGAAAACAAATATTCTCTGTTTAAGTAATTTGTATAAAACCAACAAGATGTCCAGTTTCTCAAACGCTTCCTAATTATTTTTTAATTTGAACACGCCCACTCGCGCAAAAGATATTCACATGCAAATCTCCACATGGAACGCGAACTCGCTCGTTACCTCAAAAACAAAACACCAAAACACTTCACAAGTCTCTGCTTTTCGTCGAGTTTGAAAGACGCGCCTATATTGGTGAGCTTATATTTGAATTACCTCAGAAGAAGAAAAACGCGATTTGAAGACAAGAAAGATGTAAGGTAAGAAATTCTTACATTTTAGTTTGTTATTGTTGCATAAATTTCACATTGCAGTTGAACTGTTGCTAGATATATGGTGAATATTATAATATTTAGACCCGTGTTTACTGTTACTGTGTTTGTGGATATCTGCTCAAATGTAGATACGGTAACCATAATGTTTTATATTTGAGCGCGATCGCGTTTGAATGTATCATATTTTGGATCGCGATCGCGTTTGAAAAGCACCAAACGGCTTAATGTTTTTACTATTATCTCATTTCATATCATCATAACGAATGGAAACATTTGGAGTAACATGATAATCAATATATTTTTCTCTAGCTTAGTTGTTACTGAAATATTTTGGAAGATTTATAGGCTGCTATTGTTATTGTTATTATTATTTTATGCAGCACTGCGCATAGCCAATGCCTACAAGGCACAACAAACCAGGTGTTCATTATATTATATATTGTTGGAAACATTTATGTGTGTGTGTATTCTGTGAATTTTAAAAAGCAATTTTAACCAGAAAAATCTAAAATTTATTCCCAAAATCGTGCAGGACTATAATTTCTCTTGATATCAGTATGTTCACTTTTTTTGTTTTTTCTTTCAGGGCCCAGATGCCACTCCTGCTGACTTCAACATTCACATGAGTCTCTGTACATGAACGTGGTAAAGTGAAAATCAAACACCTTGGAAATGAAAGGTATGTACAATGTTTTTAGGAATGGCACAAAGGTCTCTGTCTTTTGGATAATTGTTTTCAATGAGTGCTTTTTTGTCATTTGTTTTGTATCTTTGGATTATGCTGTGTTGTAAATAAATCCAAAAAATCTAAAAGCCATTATTTTTTAAATCTCCTCATTCTTTGTGCAAGGTTGCTCAGAATGATAGGGCCTGATAGCTCCTAATAGGGCCGATTTTCACATAGTTTTAGAGCAAATATTCTAGGCTACGTCATACATACATTTTTTGTATTTTCACAAACCACGCACAAATGTCATTATCTCAAAACAACAAACTTTTACACACATGCTGCTGATATATTATTGTAGCAGAGTTTGTGCTGAATACAGTGTAATTAGCGTCAGTCTATACTCCAAAAAAAAACAAAAAAAAAACACCTACTCTACCCTGAGGTGGCTAATAGCCTGAGGGCTAACACAGGTGTGTGTAGAAAAAAACAAGCGGTAGCATGAACATTCCCATTCATCTTTCTTGAATGACGTTATGCTACTTAACTCTCCGCTGATAACATATTTCATATGAATTAGCAGGCGGCCTCAAATGCTCTCACCATGAGAGGAAGCCTCAGCTATAAACATAGTTTTACAACTAGAATGAGCGGTGACATACCTCGCTTTATCTTACAAATGACAACAAGGGAAGCCATCACATACTCACAAAAGAACCCCATACAACTAGTGCTTCTCTCTATCGTTCTAGCCACCTAACAAGGGAACTTCAGGGCCCTAATACCAAAAAAAAATTCCTTACTTTATGACATTGACATTGACATTACCCCATAGCTCTATACAGGGAACGAGGTCTGTAGAGAGATACATTCATACATGCATCAGCTCACCTGCGGCATGGGAAGTGAAGACTCACCACACAGTTCTTTGTGAACATGGGGTCTACTGCCTTTCACATGCCTGAAAGAGGCACTCTCACTAACCAAGCCAAGGCGGGCCATCAGAACATTGTTCTCATCATGGGCCCAAACTCAGGCCTGATGTAAGAAGCGCCTGGGAGTCAGAGAAGAGGGCAGAGGGCTGTGATATAATCACGCCCTCAAGGAAGGTGATCCATCACCGACACTGTGTGTGTTTGTGCTGGATCACCTACCTCAGATCCCTCTTCTTGTGGGAGTCTCGCCTTCTCTGTGACCTACTCCTCCATGGAGGGGGCGCACGAGAGACGACATTGGTTCTCTGGCCCTGTCTACTGTCCTTGGATCGTAAGGGGCCAGGCCCTCCCGCTTGCCTGGGTGTGGATGCAGATCTCAGTTGTATGCAGGTCCTAAATGCTGCTGAGCGCGCCTTCGCCTCTCTGAAACCGGCGAATCAAGGAGAGAGACCTTCTCTTTCTCCCCGATGTCAGCCAGGTTTAACCACAGATGTCTCTCCGTGGCATCCCTGCCCCCTGGTCGAAATCCCCCAGCAGATCAGCCTAGTACGCCTGCATGGTGTGCAAGGCAGCACTGACCTGACCTGCTGCCGTGTGTGCTCTGCCATTCAAATGGGATGTTGCTTTAAGCGGTTTGGTTTGGTTTGGATGGCAGAGTTGGAGATCTCAGTGTCGATGCCTTCCCAGACGCAAGATAGTTCCCGAACGTCTCATCGATGGGTGGCATCAACACATAGCCATGTTCCCCTATCCCCTCAACATCAGCAAAACTAGCCTGCTTATGTTGGTGGATACGGGCCGAATATGGGTTCTTCCATGCCCTCACCATCTCCGTATGGAGATCAGGAAGGAATGGAAGGCTCACCTGAGCTGGTGGCTTATGACCGGGGAGAAACCGATCGCCAAGCCTTCCGCGAGCAACCTCTCCCCTAAACTTCTGCCAAGGCAATCACAGCCTGCCCACAGCACGATCCATCACATCCACCAGCTCTGCATACATGGGGCAGAGTGGCTGAGGGGGTTCAGAATCTATCTGAATATCACCACCCTCATCAGCTATCTCCTGCTCATCCTCACAAAATCCCCCACCTGTAGCTCACCCTCGTCAGCTGCCGAGCCGTCTAAGAGGGTTATCCCCCTCTCAAAGCGGTCGCCATTCTGCCTCAGCAAGAGTGGGACCCGAACCATGAGGTCTAGACGCTGAACGTTCTCAAGGGAAAACGCTCATAGTTTCCACAAACTATGAGCGTACATGCTCTTCTCCTAAACAAAAAATGCACAGCTCATGTGTGTCACCCACGCCAGATATCTTGGGCACGGGTCCGCACACTTCTGGAAGCTTTGCTTCTTCTCAATGCATTTAATTTTTTCTTACCGTAATTCTCAAGCTCTTTACAGACAGAACAGTCCCTGAAGACGAAAAGATGATTATCATGTTTGCAAGGCGCCCTTATATACTTCCAGGTCACACGTTAATGATTCATGGGCTGTCGCCGGTCAAAAGGATTCACTCAATGCAGTGCGAAAGGGAACATGTTTTTTTTTTTTTTTTTTTGCTGTTTCACAGAACCAAGATATGCTGTTGTTGTTGTTGAATCACAGCGAATGTATCCATACTTGCGCAAGCTGTCTGATCTGGTGCGCCAGCTGGTGGTTGCCTGTGTTGCATAGCATGTTCGTTATTTTGGGGGTGGAGCAATGAATGGAGTGGTGCGCTTGCTTGGGTGTTGATTTCAAATATCAACAGTGTTTCTCAGAAATCACTTACTGAACCTTTAAAATTTTGAATGCCAATGTAACAATTTTAACTCTTTGTTGAATATTTTCTGACATACTTTGTCAATTCTTGTTTTATTAGGACGTACTACATTAGAATTTCCATGAGGTAAAAGGCTTTGGGTCAGTGTTTCTTTCTGTTTCTTATAGGCAGTGTCAGATCATTGGTGAAAAAGCAGTATTCTTCCAATCATGTTGTTGTCTGTCCCTGGGCAACAGTGAGGAAGGAAGACTAACAGTTACTCTGCCATATAGCAATAAAGAGGCAAGGAAAAGTGCTATGAGGTTTATTCCTCTTCTCAGATGGCCTCACACACACTCAAACACATGTGTTATACCAGACTAAATAACACAGAGGAGAGAGACAAAGACTGAGGTGAAGGTCACTGACTGTAATAAGACAGCACTTCTCAATAAGGACCTTCACAAACCTCAATTTCTACAAGAATGAGATTGGGCAGGATGTAGCGAGCCAAGCAACAGGGCTGGCACTCATTCAGGCTGGACGCTGACGTCTTAATTCTATAGAAGCTGGTCATGACCCAGACCTCCTACGATATCCTTAAGCCCTCTGAAAGAGCAGACCAAGACAAGTAGATATTTTATTGATGTTTGAAGCATTGCTCTCAAGAGTGAGGACAGATAGCTTACAGATTATTATTTTTTTTTTTTGTCTCAAAATCACTAATTGCAGTTCTACCATGCTGTTTTAAATGAATACACTTGACATTCCTTCACATGCCATACTTTTACACAATAATTATTTCTTCTTCAATTTTCATTCCAGATATCTATGGTCTGTTAATCTGCCAATATGTGATTGTGGCTGTGCTAAGAATGTTTTAAATGCTTCTATCAGAACATTTAAATGCAGCTTTTAAAGTCAAACTTGTTTTGTTGCTTTAGTACTTGTCTGTTAATTTCAAGGTCATCTATATTTCTTTCATTCATTCATCCAAATATTAAGTCCAGTTTTGTCAATTTAGAATTCACATTTTCAGGTTGTTAGTTAGTTTTGAATGTTTAGAATGATAGGTGAGACAATTTTATGAAACATTGATAAGCATTTAAAAAAAAAAAAAGAATTAACTGTCTTTGGGAGTTTATTTTAGCAGTTCTGCCCTATTGACTTCTTTTTTTTATTTTGTCCTATTGAATATTTGTCTGTTCTCTTTTCCTTTTTTATTGAGTACTGCAGTGAATAATTTAAAATGCTCTTTTTTAAGTAATACATTTCATTGAAGCTCTCATTTTATGTTATCGATTTATAAAAAAGTCAATCCCATGTCCAGGGAGCTTTAATTCTACCGCATTGCAGGCATGAATCACTTTAAATGAACAGGTTTTTTATTAAGAAAATAACCACCTGATCCTTAATGACCCAGTTAGGGATGACTGGCCATAGAAAGAGAAAAAAAAAGTTGGAAGGAAAATAACTGTTCAGATGAGACCCTGAGAAAAAGACCCTGGAATATTATGCACCATATGTTTTTGAAATTTATGCTCTATTTGACAGAAGCATTGAGGTCCTCATAGAAATGGATGTTTATTGGCTTCTCTTACTGTAAATTACAGATTGGTCCACAAAGAAAGTTGGTTAATAGCGCAGTCAACATTGTTAATATGTTGCCCGCTGGATGCAGACTGCAAAGTGCTTCCAATATGTTCCAGTGGAACTGTAAACACACAACTAAGTGTTTATAGTTTGTCAGAAGAATGATAGCAGTTAGTTTGTGGTGACTTATTAGATGCACAACACTACACTGATGAGCTGAGTTCTGTGAGTCCTCAAGAGACAGCACATAGAAATGACTAAAATCATTGTGTACCACCGCATCAAATGACCAGCTTAATTTACTGTAAACTGGATGTTTATAGTAAAATGCAGTGGCCCTGCAGAGTCTATTAAGAAATGACTTGGATTTGTTTTAAACTGCTGTGCAACCTCAGTGGCCCTAATAACAAATATTTGCTTCCTCCCACAGTATTTTAATTAAAGTAAAACAATGTCTAAGGTTTGAGGTTTCTATGATGTAGCATGTGAACTGTGTCCTTCGGAGTGTAACTCAAGTGAGTGCTGCGTTATGATGTTATTTTTATAGGAATGCATCTGCGTGAGCCGGTTTCTGAAGCATGTGTGGAAAACAAGCCAATCATATTGCCAGAAAAACGGTCAAGTGATATAACGTCAGCCCATCATGAAGACCAGATATAGATGCCCAGAAAACATGTCATCAGCTTCTTTGTCTTCAGGAAGCAGTATGTTTTTGTGTATGTAGAAAGTCCATTGTGTGTGTTAGGAGTGGGAAAAAAAAATCTACGTTTGTCTATCATTTACTGTATGTGTATTGTGAAGGAACGAGTTATGGCATCAGACAAGCAATATAAGCTTATGTGTGATATGCTTGAGAGCAGAGAACATCTCTCGAGGGAGACGATTGCCCACACTGTGAGAAATTCACCCTGCAGAAGCTCCACTCACATCTGGCTCTCTTCTAAAGGGATGGGAGTCAGGCATCTGTGCCCCGTGGTTCAAGTCCTGCGTCTCCTAAGGCCACCCATCCACATAAATCATGGGGTTCACAGAGAGATCTGGTGGATGAGTTCTGCCCTCTCTCTTGCTGCATCGCCAGAACCCTGAGATCTCGTTCTGGATTCGGAAGCTAGCCTGGCGATTTCTTTCTGATCCAGATGAGGACCCACTGCCTGCTACTGTTCTGAGGAACTGGGTGGTAGCACTGATGCCTTGAGTTCTCCCTCAGTCATCTAAAGTGTTTGAGGAGTTTTTAGAGGTGGTAACTCGAGCAGTTGAGAAGCTTAGTATTGAAAGGCCAGATGGGAAAACACAAACGAAAAGAAGCTAGATGAGTGCTTTCTCACTAGCTGTCGGGGTCATCAGCCCTGTACACATCTGCCATCCTTTCCAGACCTCCACACTGAGGTGTCGAGGTCCTTGTACAGCCCATACTTGGCTCGTATCCACACCCCCTCAATGTCAAATTACTCGACTATAGTGGGATTTGGAGAGTATGGGTATGCAGCAATGCCATTCCGGTCTCTCAACTGAGGTTGTTGAAACCATTTTAAATGCTATAGCTCCCTTTACCAGAAAACTTTATGCCCTGAAGTGGCATTTTTTTTAAATCATGGTGTGCACAGCACCATACTGACCCAGTCCACTGCCTGATTGGTTCAGAGCTGAAGTTTGTACAGGACCGCCTTTCAACAGGTTTATCCCCCGCTATACTTAAAGTATACATGCCCACTATATTTGCTTCCCACAATAACATTAACCCTCTGAGGTCTGAGCTGTTTTCTGGGCCCTGGAGGTGTTCTGACATGCTCTGACATTTGTGGTTATTTCTGTTACTTGTGACATTTTCATGGCTAAAGTCTAATTACACTGTATTCAGCACAAACTCTGCTACAATAATATATCAGCAGAATGTATGTAACAGTTTGTAGTTTTGAGATAATGACATTTATGCGTGGTTTGTGAAAATACAAAAATAAATTCTCACTGAAATAAGGTCATGAAACCCATACTGATTATTTCTTCACAAGACTTTTGAAAATTGTATCACGTAGCCTAGAATATTTGCTCTAAAACTATGTGAGAATCACCCTGACTGCTCATTCAGAGAAGACAATATATTGATTTAAAAATTTTACGACGTGTTTTGTGTTAGAAAGCAATATGCGAAGAGGCGGATCACCTCATTAATATGAAAGCTTTCCACACCTGAGAAAGACAAAGAACCTCCCTAATGGCCCTATTAGGAGCTTATCAGGGCCCATCATTCTGACCACCCTTGCACAAAGAATGAGGAGATTTAAAAAAGAATGGCTTTTAAAATTGTTTGGATTTATTTACAACACAACATAATCCGAAGATACACAACAAAAAAGCACTTATTGAAGAAAGAGACCTTTGTGCCATTCCTAAAAACATTGTACATACCTTTCATTTTCTAAGGTGTTTGATTTTCACTTTACCATGTTCATGTACAGAGACATGTACTGTGAATGTTGAAGTCAGCAGGACTCAGTGGCATCTGGGCCCTGAAAAAAAAAAAAAAGTTAACATACTGATATCAAGAGAAAGGCCTGCACGATTTTGGGAATACATTTTAGATTTTTCTTGTTAAAATTGCTTTTTAAAATTCACAGAATACACACACACACTCACACAAATGTTTCCAACAATATATAATGAACACCAGGTTTGTTGTGCCTTGTAGGTATAGGCTATGCGCAGTGCTGCATAAAATAATAACAATATAGCAGCCTATATATATTTTCAAAAAGATTTCAGTAACAACTAAGCTAGAGAAAAATATATTGATTATCATGTTACTTCAAATGTTTCCATTCGTTATGATGATATGAAATGAGATAATAGTAAAAACATGAAGCCGTTTGGAGCGTTTTGCTTTTCCAAAATATGATACATTCAAACGCGATCGCGATCAAAAATATGATACATTAAAACGCGATCGCGATCAAAAATATGATACATTAAAACGCGATTGCGATCAAATATAAAACATTATGGTTAGGCCTACCATATACATAGCCTATCTACGTTTGAGCAGATATCCACAAACACAGTAACAGTAAACACGGGTCTAAATATTATAATATTCACCATATATCTAGCAACAGTTCAACTGCAATGTGAAATTTATGCAACAATAGCAAACTAATATGTAAGAATTACTTACCTTATCTTTCTTGTCTTCAAATATCGTTCTTCTTCTTCTTCTGATGTAAATCCAATGTAAGCTCAGGCACGTCTTTCAAACTCGACGAAAAGTGAAGTGAAGTGTTTTGTTGTTGAGGTAATGAGGGCGATCGCGTTCCATGTGGAGATTTGCATGTGAATATCTTTTGCGCGAGTGGGCGTGGCCGAATTAAAAATAATTAGGAAGCGTTTGAGAAGCTGGAAATCTTGTTGGTTTTATACAAATTACTTAAACAGAGAATATTTGTTTTCGTTTTGAATCCGATCATTTAAAAGTACACACTTAAATGTTTATAAAGGTGTATGGCTCATAAATGTGTGACAAGTATTCGCTGAGTTTTGTTTCAGTTTATAGACGTGCTCAAGAAAAAAAAGTTCACCGCGACGGAGAGGCAGAACGCACACACTGTTTATTTTCTTTATTTTACAAAAGCACAATGTTTTGATTTGATTGGAAGTGGACACATACAAAAGTAGAAATACCACAGATTCTTTTTTTATATTTATTTTTTCTGTATGACCATAAATGACGGAGAAATTTAAGTTTATAGTGCTACAATGTGGAGAAAATCCAGCAAAACGCGCCGGCGCGTTTGTCGACCTCAGAGGGTTAATGTTCAATGTTGTAAATATCAGAAATAATCGCACCGATGTAAAACATAACTTGTCTAATGTACTAACTTAGTGGATAACTGTCCATCTGCTCCCTCTGGTATGGGTCGCTGCCTCCAATTTATTTTCGGTTTCAAGTACAGCCTTGTTTATCAGAGAGGGGAAAGCTGTACAAAACACTGTGTCTCTTGGGTGTCGCAACGCAACAGGTCCCACTCCGTGCAACACAGGCACTCCTGTTCGGTGTCCATAGCTTCACAATGTCCGCAGGTACACCAGCAGTTTCCCGAAGAACGAAGCTGTGTTGCGGCATTGACCACCGGTAGCTCTTTCTCTCTCGTAGCCCTTTCACAGAGCTCCCGCAGCTCTTCGTCAGTATATTCCAGCTCGAAAAGATAAGGGCGTCCATCAAACATAAACGGATCGTCGGTTGAATAAGCCGGTTTGCATGTAGGGACCCTCATTATGCTTATTCTACACCCGAGGTTGGGTTACATTCCAAAAGTGACCCCTGCAGCCATCCATCCGGCAATCCTTCAAACCTTTAGGTTTTTGAGCTGTGGCTGGTTGGTCATCTTCACACACATTAATAAGGTTTTATAGTCTGGATGTGGATTCAACCCCAGGGTCTCAGGTCCTTTCAGGTTAGCTATTTTTTTACTGGCCGCACAGCTTATTAATCTTACTGTTTAGCAAGTTCATTGAATAAGAATGTGAATGTTTTAGGTCACTTATCAATTGCGGTCTCTGTAAAGTTGTGTATGTGGCAGGCTGGTCCTTTCCACACACTTCATGTATATTGCCATAAATTAGGATCGACACCAGACTTGACCTTTGGGTTAATCTGTTCCTTAGGCCTAGGGTTTGTGCTTGTGCTTAGTTCACATCCTTTGGTCAGGTATTCCCTCAGTATGGTGGCATGGGCAATACTGTTTCCATAGCATTAACATCATTACCCAGCACTGAGTTCCACTCAAAATGGAATGTCTCAGGTTACGCACGTAACCCGGTTTTCTGAGAGGGAACGAGAGGCTGTGTTGCCTTACCATACTTCAGCAGAGCTTGAAGCATCTTCTTTCAGACAATAAGAATTTCATGGTGCATTTTTCGGGCATCTATTATTGGTCTTCGTGATGCACTGATGTTATGCCACCTGACCATTCTTCGACCAATGTGATTGGCTTGTTTTCCACACTTGCTTCAAATACTGGCTCATGCAGAGGCATTCCTGTAGCGTTAATGTCATAATGCAGTGTATCTTTCCCTCTCAGGAAACTAGGTTACATGCATAATTTTAATTACAAATTACATTTATTTGGTTAATTACTATGAGGACATAAAAACAGCATGTAAAATAATGAAACAAGAATTAATTTTAAGGGGCTATATGTAGAATTCAAAAACCCTTGTAATTAGTGACACCGGTGGCCATTAAGGGAGCTGCAGCCAGCATCTGGTCATGCCCGCACTCCTTAAAATCTATTTAATTTGTGTTTTCAAAGCACATCTCATTAACCTGACCCTGAAGTTAGTTCACTCTCCGCATACATATATATATATATATATATATATATATATATATATATATATATATACATATATATATATATTTTTTTTTTTGTTCCTGACAGGTTACTTTGGTTAGTTTGCAGATTAACTGCTCATATTTCACTCTGTTTGATGTCTTTGAATGTTGTCAGCGGTGTCGGAGCTCCTTCCATGTATTTTTCTTGAGGCACCATTGCACATCTTTGAGAGGCGCTCTTTCTGTCATTCAATAATTCTTTAAATATTAAATGGTAAGAACACCATTTTTGAGAAATGAGTTTAATCTGTGGATAAAACTAAGATAGACATGGTATTCAAATTCCCAGCAATGCAGTGCCGGTGTGAATAAATTAAATGGAACACTGTGTTACTATTTATTGTTTTGCTGATTGCTGCTTTTATTTGTGCTGTTGTTGTTGTTGTCAGCTTCAGTTATTTTGTTATGTGGTGATTATTCAGAGCTCATCTTTCACTCTTATTGTGGTTTGTATGTTAAATCTTGAGATTCTATTCTAGTATTTAATATCTGGGTGGCTCGGTTTACTCCTTAAGCTTCCTTTTCTCTGTCTGTCACTCAAGATGAAATATAAGCTGTATCTAAAGCACCTTGTAGGGGTCTTCAGCAGTGGGGTTCATACAGAAAAAACTGCGTGATCAGTCACTGCCAGTCAAGTTTCATAAATCTCTGTCCTCCATTCATGTGGTTTATTCTGACAGAACGTCACTATCCATGATGCTGAAAAATACTAGTGGGGGTCATTGAGGTGCATGCTGCGTGCATTGATGTTTAATGCCCCATGTTTCATAATTTTGTATGACACCCCAGACGGAGCAGCTATATGACAGTTATGTAACATCCCAATAGTGTGGTCTACTAATTTTGAATAATTACATTAACAGCTTCTGCCATGATGACATGAGTCTGAGGAAATTAGAAAATAGCAGTTTCAGTGGAGCGTTTTTTTTTTTTATAAAAATCCCTGATGATGATGATGATGATGATGATGATGATGGTTATTGAATGCATCAGTTAATTTGACTGATTTTATACTAATTTAAACAATAAATAATACAATATTTATTATTTATTATAATGTTATTTTAATATCTTATAAATAATAATATAGTATTATTATTATTATTATAAAATATATTAATTATTTTACAGCTATTATTATCAACAACAACTATAGCAACTGTAATAATAATAATAATAATAATAATAATACAAATAATGTTTTTTTTTTCAGATTGGAAATGACAAAAAAAAAAAAAAAAAAAAAAAAACAGGTTGTCAGGCAATTAAAAAAGGATTTAATTCTGTATGATTATAAATAAGACTGTACACTAGAAAACGCCTCGGTTACGACTGTAACCTCGGTTCCCTGAAGAGGGAACGAGCGTTGCGTCGAGATTGACGCTATGGAGAACGCCTTGCGTGATGATGTCTTGAAGCACATGTCAAATCAGTCCAATGGTGTGGCGGAACGTCAGAGGCGGGTGACGTCACGTACCAGGAAACTATAAAGCCTGCCCGAAAACAGAAAGCGAAAGCTTCGTAAAGTCTGAAGTAGTCGCTGACAGGCATGAAGGAGATATGGCAAGGTGACGCAATGCTCGTTCCCTCTTCAGGGAACCGAGGTTACAGTCGTAACCAAGGCGTTCCCTTTCAAGGGAACTCGCGTTGCGTCGAGATTGACACTATGGGGAACGTCTATACCAACGCCACCATAGCTACAAATGTCTGTCCTGTGTGAAACGAGTGAGCAGCACTAGGATTACAAAACCTGAGACCCTGGAGTAGAGTCTAGATCCAAAGAGTAAAATCTGACGAAGGTGTGCTGTGAGGACCAGCCTGCCGCATCACAAACGTCCTGTAAGGAAACTCCTGATATAAGGGCCTTGGAGGCCGCCATACTCCTTGTAGAGTGGGACCGGACAGCCATAGGAGAAGGCTGTCCGGCCGCCTCATAAGCAAGTGAGATAGCCTCAACCACCCACTTGCTCATTCTTTGCTTAGATGCAGGGGACCCCTTGTTTGGGGACCCAAAACACACAAATAGTTGGTCAGATTTACGCCACAGGGCAGCTCTGTGGACATAAGCATCTAATGCCCGTACCGGGCAAAGCAAATTACTTCTTTCCTGGTCCGCATTCTGAAAAGGAGGAGGACAGAAGGCCTGCAGGGTAATAGGTCTGACCACATTAGTGGGGACCTTGGGGATATAACCCGGTCTGGGGTGAAGAAACGCTTTGACCATACCAGGTGCAAACTCCAGGCATGAGGGAGCAACCGACAATGCCTGTAAATCCCCTATTCTTTTAAGAGAATAAACAGCGAGGAGGAAAAGAGCTTTCAACGTGAGAAACTTGACTGGAACATCCTCTATAGGTTCAAAGGGAGCCAGGGAAAACCTTGCAGAGCAATGGCCAAATCCCAAGTGGGCACCCTGGAACGAGCTGCAGGCCTCAGCCTCAGAGTGCCACGGAGGAGATACCAAAGGGTCCTTCCCCACAGACATTCCACCCAAAGGAATGTGCCCGGGAAAGCATCGCCGTCAGCTCGGGATCCGACTCGGGCAATGCTGGAACACCCGAAGGTGGCAACACAGCCGAATCGTCACTTCCCAAGGACTCCTGCCCACCTTGTGATGCAGCGATCGACATCAAATCTTCCTCTGGAGCGCCGAAAGAGACCCACGGCAAGTCAGAGGACTGTACCGCGGGTTCATTCGGAACACTCACGGGTTGCACAGTGCTAGAGGGTGGTGTGGAGCGTGGAATAGTCGGCGCTTTATTCCACACCGTAACCCTCAGATCACCCTGGCCGCCAGCCGAAGTACCAGCTCTCGTGGAGCTCGTAGATCAGGGTGCGGATGAGGGGACTCTACCATGAAGGTCATTGAGTCTGGATCGCAACCGTGCGATGGGCATGTTCCCGCAATGGGAACATGACTCATCCACAAACGCTGCCTTAGCGTGATCAATGCCCAAACACACAAGACAGCGATTGTGCCCATCAGAGTCAGAAATGTAAAGACCACAACCAGAAGTGCACGGGCGAGGCATCTTTAACCCCCTGGGGTCGACGGTATCGCCGGCGATACCAGCTCGCTTTTTTTCAGTTCAGTTCAAAAGAAATTAATTTTGCTCTGTGGACTTTGATATTACAAGCAAGTTTCATACATCAATCGATTCTGTTAAATGTGTATTATTTTTGTGTATACTCACAATAAAAACAAAGTGTTGTGCTTTTTGCCAAATAAAGAAAAAATAAACGTGATGCGAGTTCTGCCTTCTCTCTGTCAGTGAAGACAATTCTGAAACACGTCCGAAAATGAACTGTAACTCAGCGAATACTCAGTCAAACAGGCATACAGACACACAGGCGTGAAGCTTGAATCATCTTCTTTTAAATAATTCTCATCTTGTGAAATCTGTATTAAAAGAGAGCGATTCCAGTCGAGCTAATTAGAGCTCATTCAAAGGTAATGTGACTCCGCCCACGGAGAGCGCGTGCTATTCATACGCAAATTACTGAGGCAATCCAAGCAAACCTGTGAACGCCCCCATATCAGCTCGAGAAAACACAAGTTTAATCATATCATTGTAGCCTACATGTTTACACCATCTGGCAGCGCTGTGAGAAATAATAATAATGGAAAATCTACCTCAGAGTGCGGATATTGCAGGAGAGAGGATCCGAATATGTAGTAAGTTTTTTTTCCTTCTCAAGTTAATCGCGTTTCTGTGAATTAATGAACGGCAGCCACAGAGATGCGCGCTGTTTACCACAGCTCGCAAAAAGACAGTTTAAATTTAAATTGTGTCTCTGTGTGAATGAATGATGATGTTTTAGCAAACTGTATTGCTATACTGAGTTGAGTAAAAATCAACAGAAATATGTTGAAATAAAATGTAGGCTATTTGTATAAGCAACGTATTAAACTGAAAATTAACATTTATATGCCCTAATATTTCATAAAAACAACGTTACAGTCAGGCGTTTCTGTTTGTGAATGAATGTTTCGGTTTTAGCAAACTGTATTGCTATACTGAGTAAAAATCGACTGAAATATGTTGAAATAAAATGTATTTGTATAAGCAACGTATTAAACTGCAAATTAACATTTATATTTCTTATAATAAAAATGAAAGACCTATGTTACAGACATATGAAAGAACATTTCGTTGATTAGTTTTGGATAGATTATACATTTTTACTGTAAAATATCTGCCACCTCAAATAAGCTTTTGTTTGCCAATATTTGCTCATGTTAAATATAGTATGTTTTGTCAAAAATAAAGTAATCAAATAATCAATCAAATCCTTAACTTTGAAATATTTATGATAAAATGTATACTTTAGTTTTTACAAAGAAAGATTACACTTGAATTGTTGTTGTAATTGTAACCTTTTTAATAAAAAAAATATATTTACAAGGTAGATGTAAACAAACTATTAAAAGGTAAATATAAGCCTTTTCTTTAAATAATTTTTAGTGTGTTTTATTAGTGACAAATTTGGGGAGAGGATAAATATTCCAAAACTGAAAATACAGTATGATAATTAACTGCACAATTACTAGACATGTTTTCCTTGGATATTATACTGCCCTACAAAGCAAAAAGGCAGTAACTACGCAGAGTGCAGAACTGAGAAAAATGACTTTAAAGTTATCCTGTCATCCAGCCTAAGTAGTTGTAGGTAGATTATTGGACATGTGGCTGTTTTGTTACTTTATGTTAGCTTATTCTTTGTACATATCAATCCTCATATTTAATTTGATATTTTACCCCTATTTTGCAGTTACTGTATTCTTGCTTTGTATTACTTACTAAAAACGTGGCACCATACCAAGGAAAAAAGCAGTAACTACAGATTCTCCAAAAACTATTTTGCCACAACTTGGGCTCTGGGTGTGTTAGATACACTGTATTTGAATTAATTGGAACCATTTGTTTTCCTGAACATGGATATACCAATCCCAAACTAATTTGACCATTTTAGGTCAATATTTTCCACCCGGAAGCTGTTCTGGTGCTGAAACGGCTGCTTAAAGTCGCACATTGCTAAGCTGTATCAAGGTCCAAATGGGGACCATTTATTTTAAAAAGGACCACATTATTATGTGTGAGTATTAGATTAATGTGTGTCTGGGGGTGTTTCTGTATCTGTAATGTAGTATCTGCTATACCTACAAATCACATTAATGTTAAAGCACTGCAAAACAACTTTTCTTTGGAGCAAAACAAAATCATTTTGCCTACGTGTTTCTAATTTGTGTGAAGTTAGAAGGGTGAAATCGCAAATGTTAAAACCGTCCTGTGAGTAGGCCTATGTCTCGATACCAAAATTCCAGTAGTCGGTACCGATACCATTCAAATTTTACGGTTATCGGTACCAATTTCGGTACCACAGCAAAATCTGTTGAAATTTTTCTATTTTATTTAACTGTTTGGGAAAAAAAAATATTTATGACGGTGATCATAAGTAAATAATACATAAGCATTGAAGGCTACATGCTGTTTAAACGTAAATATTGCTTATAAAAAAATCAAGTGAAAATTAAGCAACCTTCTATGCACACATTATTTTTAGTAGTAGTAGTAGTATTTTTAATACATGGAGACGTGGCTAAATCTACTGTACAGTAGCCTAATATAATTATTTCTGTCAATTTCTTCAAGTTAAACCGAACTTTTATTTTGACGGGTTGCCGTGAAGACCTTTGAGTTTCTGTGTGTGTATGATATGACGATAGTTTTTCTCAAATTAAACGGTAAAATGCTCATGAAGTGACTCTCAGAGCGGCTCTGGATATGAATTTCATCATGCCATCATATCGTGAGGCAGCAGAGACTGAAAACAGCGCGAGCGTCACTCATGCTTGTGTGTGTGTGTGTGTGTGAGAGAGAGAGAGAGAGAGAGAGAGAGAGGTACCGTAAATACCGCGCGTCTGCGCCATTCATTCACAGAGACAAGCAGAACATGCAGGGTTAATGTTTAAATTGTCTTTTTGCGGTTTAATATATTATACACAGACACTATATCGTGGTATATGTCGGCTACGTCAATATGCACTTAGATAAACATAGAAGCAACTGCAGCTCCTATTACAGAAATGCTGGTATCGTCACATTTAAAAAATTTCAGTACCGAAGTACCGGTACTTTTGACAACACTACCCGTGAAGATGCCGCGAAATCAGCTGTGTGTGTTCACCATGGCAACAGTAACTTCACTGCGCAGCAACACGGTTATTTTTTTGTTAGGTAAAACATAACAAGAACACAGTAATGGATGTTACTGTACTCATGCTTTGTTTCACGAGGGCTTTTTGCAGTTACTGTACAAACGACTACCATTTTTCTCCAAAACGACACACATTTGAGATAAGATGTTTTTGTCACGGTTCATGAATTCACTGGTTTCTTCGTGTCTCGTGTATTTGTTGTTTTGTGTGTGTGAGTGTGTGTGAGTGGGCGTGGCTGCTCGTTCAGTTGATCAGCACTCCACCTGATCTCATTCCCCTCATCAGCTACCATCAATCATCTCTGCTATATAAACTCATCGCACTCTCCTTTCCCTGTCAGATCGTTGGTTTTGGTGTCCTCAGTGTGTTGTCGTCGTCTGCTCTTCCGGTTCCAGTTCCTGTTCCAGTTCGTGTCCTGTTCGGTGTTTTCATGGTGTTCGTCGTGTTGGATGTTCACTTCACTGGATTCACCGTCACCTGTCTTCACCTCCACGCTGACCATCAAGTCCCTGCGCCACCAGCCCACCCGTGTGTTATTGCTGTGTCTTCTGACCTTCAATAAAAGAGTTTACTTGCATATTGCTTCCGCCTCTGAATTATGACAGTTTTGTCACATAACAAAGGATGCCTTGAATGTCATGAAAATGATAATAACTCATTTTTGACCAAAAATGCAGTTACTACCTTTTTGCTTTGTAGGGCAGTATAGGCCAAATTGCAAGCACAATATGTGGAAAAATAAAAAAGAATTGAGATGCTTCCAACTGTTGCTCTTGCATTCTTGTGGCTCAGTGACTCACCTGAATGAATGGCTAATTAAGTATGCAGGCCCCATTGTCTCTTCAGATGTGAACCACTAAATATGCATCGTTGACGCCCACTCCGCATATTCCAAACAGAAAGTGCTTTGCAAAATTCAAATCAATGTATTGTGTTATGTGAATGATAAGGCAGGGTGATTTTCACATCATTTTGAAGAAAAAACACTAGGTGATGACATCCATTAGACAAAAGTCTTATTGGCACATATTTAAAATGTGTTTTATGGCCTTATTTCAGAAACTTTCGTTTTTAGTTTTTTCAATAACCACGCATAAACATTATTCTCTCAAAAATGCAGACATGTACATTCTTGTTGCTCACATATTATGGTAGCCCTGTTTGTGCTAAATAGTGTGTCATTTTTTTTTGCCATTAATATGTTTATAAGCAACTGAAAAAAGCACAAATGTCAGGGCATGTCAGAACATCTCAAGGACCCCAAAAACACCGTAGACCCCAGAGGGTTAAAAAGACGTGCCGCGTGCAAGCTCTTTTAGAAAGGAGATTTTCTCCACAAGTGTTGAAGCGACCAGGGAGATAAACACACAAACACTGGCAAATCACTGCACAGATAAGCAGGGAATGTGCACTCGCTGGAACTCGCTGTCACACCCACACCTGGAGAAGAAGAGAAGAGAATAGAGATGATATTCAGGAATTTGGCTGTGGAGTGAAGTGCTGAACTTGGCTCCGAAGCAAAAACATATCTGCATGTTGCCAGCGCACTTCCTTATATACCCCCAGGGTGGGGCGGAGTTACGCTATGCAAATTCCGCAGACCCATGGCATTTCGTTTTATATACTCGAAGATGATAGGCTTTCTAAGCGAAACCCCATTCGTCGTCACAACGAAAGGGAACATGGGCCTATAGCAACAGTGTTTCTATAATTCACCCTAGTACCACCTGCAACGGAAACTTTGCAAACATCCAAATATTGCAGACTTAATAACAGCTTTGCACTGGGGGCGACCAATAGGCGTGAAGATCTGTCTTTGATGGCACATAAATTGGTCTGTTTCCTGAGCCTGGCTGTCCATTATTACAGCCTGTCTGTGTTTGTTTACACGCAGAAGCTCAATTAGCATTGTGTCCTATTACTTTCAAGTCAATTATCCTGATCAATAAACTAACGGGGGAAATAGAAACAGCCATGTGTTTGTCTGATTATACATTATGAGAGTTAAACAGTTATCATCTCATATATAAGTGGTTACTGTGATTTTTTTAATCCAATTTCAAGTAAATAAAAAAATGCATTTACTTTAGTCAGGAGCTCTAATACAGAAGTAGTATACACTGTACATTCTCAGAAAAAAAAGGTACAAAAGCTGTCACTAGTTCTTTTATACTACTTGGAATAGCCTTTGTGTGTGTGTGTGTGTGTGTGTGTGTGTGTGTGTGTACCTACTTAACTATATTTTGGGGACGAATTTGTACTCAGAAGTGACCCAAATCTGACAAAATCTCTGACTGGTTACATCTAAATTTTTCAATTGGCCCAAGTGAAATTCTGAAATTCAAATTAAATTTGATAATTTACAGAATTTCATTTGGGCCAACTGAAAAATTTAGATGTGACCAGTCATTCGAAAATTTTGAGTTGGGGAGGTTAGAATGTTTTTTTACAGTGTACGGAATGTCCCCATTTAGATAGTTAAGTAAACATGCGCATGTGTCCATTTGTTTGCACACTCTTTACCTGTGCATCTTTGCCCTAGTCCAACCTTCATATTGGCAGTGTATTAATAATAAGGACATTCCTGAGCGATCATATTTCTTTCCTTTTAATGAGAATAGCATGAACACTCCTATTCTATGCAAATCGAGCCACGTTGTTATATGACCAACCTGGATTTAAATAACGTGTCAAGCTCTGCTGTTGTTTTAGCAGGATGATGAATATGATAAAGAACAAAATTTACATTTCCCCCCTGGAAGACTAACACAGAGCTGCTGATTTATTACTGTACTGCAAAGTTTAGCAAAGCTAATTAAGGACAGCATTCCCTGGGTCAGATTTAATCACGAGAACGTTTACAACTGCTGCTGAGGAAAGAGAAGTGCTGTGGAAATGTGAAGAATGAGGTATTACAGTGGAGCTTATGCTAACACCTAACATAGCAAACAGTGTGATTACACCTCTTAATGTAAAGTAAAACACATTTTTGATGAATGAGAGCTATTTTCACAATTAACCAGGTTAATGTCTAGGTTTAGGACCTTATATTGCCTTCAAGTTATGTGGATTAAAGTATAATGGAGGAAGCTAATTGTTTTAGTCGTGGTTAATTGTAAGTGTGAAAGTTGACTGTAATACTTATTTTGTATGCAAGCTGGTTTAGCAGGCAGCAGGCTTGCATGATAAAACTACACTTCAGAAGTTTGGGGTTAGATTTGTTTCTATATTTTTGAAATAAGTATTTTATGCTTGCCAAAGCTGTATTTATTTGATCAAAAATACAGTAAAACGTCTCTGGTTACTTACGTAATGTTCTCTGAATAGGGAACGAGACGCTGCGGATAGCGCAGTGGGATATTCTCTGAATGTGCCGATTGTCTGAAGCCCTATAGAATCACGCCAATTCATTGGCTGATGGCGCCCGCACAATCTGGCTCCGCCCCGACGCTCTTACGTCGCATCATTACATATTCGCGCGCGCCATCTGCTCCTCAGATTTCTCTGCCGAAAAGAAAACTGTCAGCAGCGCGAGGAGCTTGGCAGCTAACGCAGCGTCTCGTTCCCTATTCAGAGAACATAGGTTACGTAAGTAACCAGAGACGTTCTCTTTCATAGGTTCACTCAACGCTGCGGATAGCGCAGTGGGAACGGACAAACTCGCCAAGCTAGAGCGCTTTCCATGACTGGTACATAAATGAGACAACGACCAAGATGAGTTCAAACAGAAAGAACCTTGGAACCCGGGGTCATGTCAAGATCCAAATTATAGAACCTTACAAAAGTGTGCGGAGAGGACCAGCCTGCCGCAACACAAATGTCCTCCAAAAGTGCTCCTCTAAAAAGAGCTTGAGAAAATACCACACTTCTGGTGGAATGTGCTCTAATGCAGGAAACCTTGACCAAGCCAGGAGCAAAGTCCAAGCAAGACTCGCTAACAGAACGAGCTTGTAAGTCTCCTACCCGCTTTAATGAGGACAAAGCCAACAAAAGAGAAACCTTGAGAGTCAGAATCCACTCCGGAGCTGACTCCAAGGGCTCAAAGGGGGCCTTCGTCAAACCCTCTAGGACAACAGAAAGGTCCCATGAGGGAACTCTAGGGGAGCGAGCCGGTTTCAGGCCAAGGGTGAGCGAACGCATCTATCCCTAATGGAGCCGGGGGACTCAGGGAGAACCAAAACGGGCATTGGGACGACTCTTGAGATGCAAAGAGGTCCACTTCCGCTTCTCCGAAAACCTCCCAGATCAGGGCCACCGTCTGGCGGTTCAACATCCATTCTCCCGATCAGAGTTTCTGCCTCCACAGAAAATCTGCTGCGGGGTTCAGAACCCCTGGGACATGAACTGCTCTTAGAGATAGGAATCTGCTCTGAGACCACAGGAGAAGGTGACGCGCATGCCTGTCTAGGGTGCGCGGCCGAGAACCCCCCTGCCGGTTCACATGAGACACCACTGCCATGTTGTCTGTTCTGACAATTACATGCACTGCATGAAAAGACTCAAATCCGGCAAAATACGGGCATGATAAACTCCTGTGTAATTTGATGTTTGCCGGATGTATGTGGGAAAAAGTGGATCAGAGTAACATGGAACAGTATATTTCCAGATAAACCCGGAAACCTCACATATGCGGACATATACAGGAATCCGTGAAATTTCACGGACATATACAGCTGAAACACTGCTGGGTGTGAGAGGACTGACAACTGTTAGGTGTGAAGACCTTTCATATGTTAATGACTGACACAGTGCTGGCTGTTCTAAGAGGGAGGGGTGGCCAGGGAGGACTTCAGGATTGAATTATCTCTGGACTACTAGGTTAGGCGTAACAGCAAACAAGCTTTTTGTACAGAAAAATAAATAAATTCTTAAGGCCCTGAAACACAAAACCGACGTCAAAGAACTAGCAATGACTAAAGCCGCCTCTAGGGTTGGCTCACGTCGCCTGTGTCAGGGCCTTGAAACCACTGCATGAAAAAAAGTCTCTTAATCAAATATTTTTTATAAAAACAGGACAAAATAAACACCCAGTCTGAACATATAGGTTCACAAAAACATCTGAATATTTAATGAAATAAACAAAGGAATTTAATTAGTGCTGGGAAAAAAATAATCACATCCAAAATAAAAGTTTGTGTTTGCATAATATATGTGTGTGTACTGTGTATAATTATTTTGTATGTATAAATACACACATATGCATGTATTTATTTAAGATTTATTTATTTATTTATTTATATTATATATAAAAATATAAATTATTTATATATAAATAAATACAAAATCTTAAATATATACATGCATATGTGTGTATTTATATATACAAAATAATTATACACAGTACACGCACATATATTATGCAAACACAAACTTTTATTTTGGATGCGATTAATCGCGATTAATTTTTTCCCAGCAATACATTTAATGAAACAAATAAAGAAAAATGAACCAAACATTTCAGAATATCTCAAATTTTATTGTGAAGTTTTACAAATTGCAGACAACAACATTTGTCACCTTTTTCACAATTGGCTTTTAGCTTGCTTAGTTGGGGACATACACTGTAAAAACTAAAGGAGCCTCAAGTATCCTGTCGGATACTCAAGGAACTTCAAAATGTAATTTTGGTGCCTCAAAGCTCTTTTTCCTATAGTAGGGTTACTGGAGGACCATTGACAATCTTTGAGGTTCTTGCTGGAACTTATGGGATCCTTTAAGCACTTTGTATTTACTTCAGAGGTTCTGGAGTCACCTTTTCATTACCATGAGACCTCGAAGTGCTTTGGGGGAAAATAGAGGAACCTGAATGCGATAAAAGGGTTATTGGAAGATCTTTTAACATTCAAGTGGTTCCTGGAAGATCTCTTATGTTAAAGCCAGCATCTGGAGGAACCCAATGGTTCAGTGAGGCCCGAATTAGATTATTATTCTATTATTATTATTATTATAGGCTACTTAAGTTTGATTCAGAATACATACCCAGGTGAAAAAGACGTACTATTAAATGTATTAAAAATGTACTTGAGTGTGTTTTTAGTAGACCTACAATACAAATATAGCCTACTTTAATGCATTTTTATTATTATTATTATTATAGGCAAGTTTGATTCAGTATACATACCCAGGTGAAAAAGATGTACTATTAAATGTATTAAAAATGTACTTGAGTGTGTTTTTAGTAGACCTACAATACAAATATACTTTAATGCATTTTTAATACATTTAACAGTAACTATAGTCTTTTTCACTTGGGTAGCTTACATATATTTAGTATAGGCCTATTTTATTAAGTCATTTAAACCTTAAACAACAACACTAAATAATAATAATATTATATGAAGAAGAAGAAGCAGGAGGAGAAAAGTATTATTCTGTCACGAAACTGCTGCTATTCCTCTGCTGTCGTCGCTTCAGTGATCCTCGCGCGCAACAAAGCTCAGCTGATCGTCATCAGGAAAGTAACGGCTCCTCTCATCAAAGCTTCCGCCGTTTGTTCGGCTCTCCATTACAAGGTTTGTAAACTCGCCAAATAAATATAAATACAGAGTCTACTCACTATTCAAACACACACATATATCTAAACTAAATTTATTATACATTACTACGTTTTTACAGTGTTTACCACTCGTTTATTGCACAGTATCTGGTATGAAGGTTTTAGCCGCGATGCTAACTACGTTGATCTAATGAACAAATGGAAATGATTGACTTATTGTCTTACATTGATTTAGTCATTCAATTCAACATATTTTGTACAACTGTGTCTTCAAATTGCTGATATAGCCTAACTAATTTAGAAAATTCTCTGATTCTTGGCGTTTGTTATGAATAACAAAAACAGGTTATAGTTTGC
This sequence comes from Scardinius erythrophthalmus, assembly GCF_964197995.2. NCBI lineage: Eukaryota > Metazoa > Chordata > Actinopteri > Cypriniformes > Leuciscidae > Scardinius > Scardinius erythrophthalmus. The sequence goes on along the minus strand of NC_138228.1, from coordinate 21,134,355 downwards.
TCTGTTTTTGTTTAGCCTAACGTTAACTTTACTTACTACAGGTGCCCTCATTCTCTCAAATACCATTTTAAAGCCATTTACTGGTCAATAAATATTATGTTGTGAATAATCAGCTTTGTTCTTTTGTTTCCCCAGAACAACCATTACATTTCTAAAATAATCTGAACATTTCAGTGGCAACATTGAATTACAGTAAGTTACCTGCACCACATGCAACTTTATTACTATGAACTTTCTCTGTGTGAAATTGTATTGTTTGACTGTGTACTTGTGTTTTTTAATCAGTTACTCTCTGAAAATCTTTTCTCATGATCTCAAATCTCATTCATGTTACTCAGAAAAATAATATCACAGGTTTGATTCACAAAAAATGCTATAGACATTTTAACTCTGAATTATAACTTCAAGTTTAGTCTTTTTCGACAAAAAAATAAATAAATAGGAAAAAGCTATTAGGCTTCAGAAGACTTGCAACACAACCCATAACACATGAGTTGTGAACTCATTGATTATTTTTAGGATCTTTTCTGGGACATTTTTGGAGCTTAACCATTTTTACATAAATTGTTGCATTGAATTGAACTAGACAAGTGTGCATAAGAATGGTTTCATGAATGATTTACACAATTGTTTTCTGCTTGTGTTTCATGCAGTGTCAGCGATCGGTGACAGGGGTTGCATTATGCCTGAGATCTGCTTTTGGGTTCCACAGACAGAAAGTCAAACAGGTCTGGAACGTCACAAGGCTGAGGAAATTATTAAAATTTCACAACTATCACTTTAATAACCTTACTAACAGTACATTTTGTACTTTGCAGGGATCTCAGTAAGCTGAAATACAAGTTTGATCAAGAATAAAAATCCTCCTGTAGACCTGAAAATCATCGAAGTGCCTGGACCATCCACCAGAAAAGAGGAAAAACAAACGGAAAACGATGCTGTACCTTTTCACTTTTCTAACTCATTAAGTACCTCACACCAACTTGGTCCCATAGTGACATTTTTGACCACAAACGAAATTGCTGATCGTGTGAATTCATATTGAAATGACTGAATTCACCAGTGAACATTCACAGAACAACAGATCATTTTACTGCACCTTAACTCTGTTTCCGGGTCGAAGCCTCTACTTCCTCTATCTTGTTTCATGAGAATACTCAACAACCATTTATGAACACTGTTGATTCAAGTCACACATTTAAGCTTTTCAAAAGCCATAGTGTATTACAGTCTCCAGTCTAACGGCATCCCAGACTTAAACATTTTATGATTCAAAATAGCTGAATAACTAATCATCAGAGATTTCAGTATAGAGATAAAGGTTACAGCACAATGAGTGTATATTAGCACTGTTGTTTGTTTTTGGCATCTGATAGAGCTTTTGGACTTGGAAACAGTGATGTCAGACTAACCATCGGACTGAAACACAAATGTTTTAAAGTTAAGTAAAGATGGACATTTTTAATTAGTTCAAATGTAATTTTTTTACATTGATTTATTTAGTGGAACATATGTGTTTCCATGCATTTTGTTGAGATGTCTTTTCTTGTTTATCTATTGTATATACATGGTTGATTATTCATGTTGCTTATGTATTATACTATTTTTTTGTGTAGTCATTGATATTAATCTGTAGTTAGCTTTTTTCCCCATGTGCATGGAAGTGTATGTATAAAAATGAATATCAAATATGTAATAAACAATTCTTATTTTGTATTTGGTTCAATTTGTTTATTATAATAGAAGTCAAAGGTAACCATAGTAACAACATGAAATTAAATATTTAAAAAAAAAATGAAATTTGGTTCCTGGAGGCACCCACAGTGGTTCCACACAGTGCCTAATATAAGAGTTCCTCAGGAAACCTGTGTGGTTCCTCAGAGAACCGGCCCTTTTTAAAGGGTGCCTAGAGGATCTACAGACGGTTCCGCCGGTGTGGCAAAGTGAAGAACCCCAAAAGGTTCCTCCAGGCACCTTTTATTTTTACAGTGTATAATTTAATATTCAACAATATTATTGATCTGCCTGCGTTGACACTATTATATGAGATCTGAACTGAGCTGGACGATGATATCACGGTTTTCTCCAAAGTGGCTATATATATATATATATATATATATATATATACATTTAAATTTATTTATTTATTTATACAACAAAATGAATCACCACTGAACTGACTTAAGCTGGACTGTGAAGCTATATTCTTCTAGAAACAAACTTTCTTGCATTATTTTCCTGTTATCTCTGTAAAGCTACTTTGAAACAATCTGTATTGTAAAAAGTGCTGTATAAATAAAGGTGACTTGATATTTATTAAAAAGGTAGAAGGAACCTGAGCTTTTCTACTCCACTGAATTGAAGACCGAGGTCTCTACAGTTAAAATCTCTTCCTGAGTTAATCCAGTTACAGAATATCCTGTGTAACGTTAGCAGCTACTGTTAATGTCGTGGCAGGGCAATAATGTTAACGTTAGTCAATAACTTTTTTCAGCAAGAGATAGCCCTTCTGTTTTTGAGTGTGTTGCTGCTGTTTGTGTTAAGCGCCCTGCTCTGGCAAGTTCAATGTGATGTTATCTACATGCATCCAAATGAGCTAGTGGCTAACGTTTGCAGTTATGCTAACTTTTACTCAAACAAAGTGAAGGTTATGGACATAATAGTTACCGAATAAACTATGCAAGTTTTTATTAAAACTTTACAAACGTCTTTTCATTATAGGTTTAAGTGGAAGGAGTGCAGTGAGCATCCCCCAAAATCAAGGTGACTCAAATGTTAATTTAGGCTGTAACTATTTTTCACCATTTCTTTTATTTGGAGCCTAATTCATTAGCATCAATCAAACGTCTCTTAAAAATTAAATCTCTTGCTGTCTGTTTTTGTGTGCATGTGCAGACCTACATTGTCACCAGAGAGCAACTTTATCGGTAAGTTACATTCAGTTGAAATTTTGTATCATTAATTTGTAAAGAGGTTGATTGCATAATTTGACTGGTTTCATATTGATTGTTTTATCTGTGCAGGTGAAGGACTTCTTGGGGAAATGGCCGGCTCTTCGGATTGAATCACAGGTAAAACAGACTCACTTCTCTTTTCTGCCACTCTTCACACTTATTTCACTGCCAAATTTTTTATATGTATCACATTCAAATGGAACAGCAAATGCCACTATTCACTGTGTGTAAGAACTATCACTTTGCATGTGACCATGTTGCTCAACAATGTATTTTAATGGAACATGTTGCATCACAAATGTGTTTTCTGTCTTTTTATATAATTATTTTTGTTTGTTTTTGTTTTTGTAGCTTTGTGCTGAGTTCCAACGCATCACAAACGTCAACATACAGTTCTATGCTGTGCTTGACCAACATACACCTGCACTGGTGGCCTTGTATAGGCAGAAGGCGACACGAACCGGTAAGATATCAGAGGCGCTGCGTGACATCTTAAAGATTTATGAACTGATATGTTTTGTCTCTTATGTTTACTGTGATGGCCAACTTATTCAAACTGAAAATTCAGTTTTGTCACTTGCAGATTGTGAATCCACTTAAACGCTTTTTAATTTCAAACTTTACAGGAAGGTGCCTCCATAATTCAGAGAACAACCCACACAAATACGATCCACAAACCGGGTAAGACTGCGTATTGTATACTGTAAATGTTAGTTTAATCTAATACTATATGGATTTGAAATACCAAAACTGAATTTCATTAATGATGCCTGCAACTTTTTCCCCCAGAATAAATTCATCACATAACCTGGCTGTGACCACTTATCTCTTCGAAGAATTAAGGACAACTTTTACAGACGTTGACCCTGAATGTGCAAAAGGTAATCTTAAAGATGTTGTAATCATTTTAATGTCCTCTGTTTTACTTAGTTTTATTGGCATTACATTTATTTATGATTTATTCAACAGGTTGCAAGACGTATTTTGAGACTTTACGGAGGAAGTATTCTTTGGCTCAGCCTGAAAAGGCCCAGAAAAGAAACACTATGAAGAACATTGCAAAGAACCGTCAACGAAAGAGACGGGTAAGTTAAGAAACTGGTTAAGCAGTTTTTTTAGTTTTTGTTTTTCAGAATGTAACTATCCTCCTCTCTGTGTTTTAGTGGTTAAATTACTGTCATGTTTTGCAGTTGCTGGAGACTAGGTCCAGTGTTGTACAAACCAACACAGAAACGGAAATGTGGAAGACTGCAACAATAGAACTGATGTCTGATGAAGATGCTATTGTTGATGGAAGGCCAGTGTGGATGGTGAGGTCTCCACCAAACAGAACCACAGAGTTATCTGCTCTCTGCCAGGTACTACAAACCAGACTAGAGGCTGACCCACGCTACATCACTCCACCAGTGCATCATGGCAGTTTGAAAAATGAATATTTATATATTTTATATACACTTTAATTTCTATATTTATTGATTGATCTCGTTTTATATTGTATACTTTGTATATTTGTTCCTTTTTTATGTGCATGTTGCTTATCTCCACGTTTTGTATTTTTTTTTCCTTTACACCTTTGTTCACATTTCTTTTTCCTCATTCATTTTAATGTATGTTTATAATTTTCTTTGGAATGTTCATGTTATATTTGTTTTTGTTCTTTTACATTTTCATCCCCTAAAATATTTTTGTTCCCCCATTCCTTTTTAATGCTTGTTTATAATGCTCTTTGGAATGTTTTTGTCACGGTTGTGAATTCATTGTTTCCTCTGTGTCTCGTGTCATTGTTGTTTACATGTCTGTGAGTTTGCGTGAGTGGGCGTTGTCCCGCTCACGTGTTTGTTCAGTGCTCCAGCTGTTCGCAATCTTCTCATTTTCCACCTCAGCTGATTCACATTACCGTTCCCTATTTATACTCACTCACCTCTCCATTCCAGTGTCCATCCGTTGTTTGCCAGTTCCTGCGTGTATGTTCGTGTCGTCTTCCGGGTTGTCGTGTCTACAGTGGATCCCTGTTGTTTCACCGCACCCGAGCACAGACCACCGAGCACCTGCACTCTGCACCGAGCACTTGACCATCGAAGTCCCTGTGTGTCCGAGTCTGAGCGTCTTCCCCTGTGTGGACCGTCCAGAGCTGCTGTTTACTCGCGAGATCGCGACCACGCCTTGAGCGGAACCTTCTTTCCTGAATTGTCTTATTCTGTGATGAAGTTCCAATAAATATATTGTTCACCCGCAATTGCTTCCAGTTTTGTATCATGACAGAACGGATGGACCAAACGATGGGAGCAGCGGGTGATTCATCGGCTTCCTTAGAGGATTTCATTCGAGTGTGCATCGGCCGGATGGATGCACAGGAGCGCAGCCAGGGGGAGACAGGACGAGCCATCCAGACTCTGGTCACACAGGTGTCCGAGCTCACCCAGCGATTCCATCAGCTACAACCCCCCACTGCGCCAGCACCTCCAGCAGCACTTGCAGTTCCCCCCACACCACCCGTGCCTCTCTCCCAGTCGGAACCCAGACTGCCCACGCCTGAATTATACTCTGGTGAGCCGAATTTCTGCCGTCCATTTCTGACACGTTGCAGTATGCATTTCTCATTACAGCCCAGAACTTTCGAAAAGGAGGAGGCGAAAGTAGCCTTCGTGCTGACGCTATTGACTGGGAGAGCGGCGCTTTGGGGAACTGCAGTGTGGGAGAATCGAGACCAGTGCTGCTCCTCGTTCCAAGCCCTCTCGGCGGAGATGAGACGGGTCTTCGATCGAGCCGTCGAGGGGAAGGAGGCTGCCAGGGTCTTGACTGACCTACGCCAAGGAGACCGATCGGTATCAGATTATTCCATAGAGTTTAAGACCCTGGCGGCCGGGTGTCGCTGGAACGAGGAGGCGCAGTGGGACCATTTCCTGCATGGGCTGGCCGAACGTGTCCAGAGAGAAATCTACGCCCTGGACCTTCCTTCAACGCTCAATGGACTCATAGACCTGGCCCTGAGAGTGGACGCCCGTCTGTCCAGGATTGGGCAGAGAACAACCACCAACCCAGTTCCGAGTCGGAGTGAGAACCAGCGGTCCAGCGGCCTGGACACGTTCGGCTCCCACGATCCCGAGCCCATGCAGGTGGGGCGAGCTCGGCTTTCCCGGGAGGAGAAAGAAAGGCGGAGATCCCAGGGCCTCTGTCTCTATTGTGGTGGCAACGGACATTATGCCTACAGCTGTCCAGTAAAAGGCCCAGCCCGATAGTAAGTTTGAGGCTACTATCGGGTGGGATCTCCGCAGGTAAGACCTCATCCACTTCCACCATCCTCCCGGTAAGACTGAGATGGTCAACTCTGGATCACCACTGCACTGCACTCATTGACTCTGGGGCAGAAGGTAACTTTTTGGATCATCAGTTTGCACTTCAATTACAGATTCCCCTTCATACACTTTCCCAGAAGATCACAGTCAACGCATTGAACGGACAGACTTTACCTCCCATCTCCTTGGTCACCGAGAAACTTACACTCATCACTTCTGGAAATCATGCTGAAACTATATCATTTTACATCACTGACTCTCAACTCACACCCATAGTTTTAGGACACCCATGGCTCAGTTTACACAACCCCCGCATCGATTGGAAAAGACGTACCATCTCAGCTTGGAGCACTGAGTGTCACAATTCGTGTCTTGTGTCTGCTTGTTCTGTTGTTTCTGTTCCTGTGTTACAGGAGGAAGCGGTGGATTTATCAAACGTGCCCGAGGAGTACCGTGACCTGAGTGAAGTGTTCAGTAAGTCTAGAGCTGCTTCTCTCCCTCCGCATCGTCCCTATGACTGTGCTATAGATTTATTACCAGGTAAGTCTCCGCCTAAGGGCAAGATTTATTCACTTTCAGTTCCTGAGAGAGAGGTTATGGAGAAATATATTTCTGATTCTCTAGCAACCGGGTTCATCCGCCCTTCCTCTTCTCCAGCGGGGGCGGGGTTCTTTTTTGTGGGGAAGAAGGACGGTTCTCTGTGACCTTGCATTGATTACCGAGGGCTGAATAACATCACGGTAAAGAATACTTATCCTTTGCCGTTGATGTCTTCAGCCTTCGAGAGGTTGCAGGGAGCGTCTCTCTTCACTAAATTGGACTTGCGTAATGCTTATCATTTGGTCCGCATCAGGGAGGGGGATGAATGGAAGACTGCTTTTAACACCCCTAGGGGGCATTTTGAATATTTGGTTATGCCTTTTGGGCTTTCCAATAGTCCCGCAGTCTTCCAGGCACTAGTCAATGATGTGTTGCGAGACATGATCGATCAGTTCATATATGTTTACCTGGATGACATATTGATTTTTTCTTCGTCTCTCCAGGAACATGTGCAACACGTACGACTAGTACTTCAGAGGTTGCTAGAGAATGGGCTTTTTGTCAAGGCGGAGAAATGCGTTTTCCATGCACAGTCAGTTCCTTTCCTGGGACACATCGTGTCGTCTGAAGGTATGCTTATGGACCCTGACAAGGTTAAGGCTGTGGTAGAGTGGCCAATCCCAGATTCCCGCAAGGCCCTGCAGCGGTTTCTGGGATTCGCCAACTTCTATCGGCGTTTTATTCGCAATTTCAGCCAACTAGCCGCACCTCTGACCGCCTTGACCTCTCCCAGAACTGCGTTCAGGTGGTCAGACGCAGCTGAGGCTGCGTTTGCCAAACTCAAGAGTCGCTTTGTTTCAGCTCCCATTCTCATAGCCCCTGATGCTTCACGTCAGTTTGTGGTAGAGGTCGATGCGTCGGAGGTGGGGGTAGGTGCAGTGCTTTCACAACGTTCACCTTCAGACGACAGAATGCATCCCTGCGCGTTTTTGTCACATCGATTATCTCCTGCCGAACGAAACTATGACATTGGTAACCGGGAGTTGTTGGCAGTCAAGTTAGCTTTGGAGGAATGGCGTCACTGGTTAGAGGGTTCAGGGGTACCCTTTACAGTCTGGACTGATCACAAGAATTTGGAGTACATTAGAACCGCTAAAAGATTGAACTCCAGGCAGGCTCGGTGGGCACTTTTTTTCGGTCGTTTCGATTTTACACTTTCCTATCGTCCGGGTTCCAAAAACGTCAAACCCGATTCTTTGTCGCGTATTTTTGATCGTCCCGAACACGAAGCTACTCCTGAGCGCATTTTTCCTGAGAACCTGATTATCTCTTCGCTCACATGGGAGGTCGAATCGAAGGTCAAGAGGGCCTTAGAAGGGGTAACGCCTCCGATCCGGTGCCCACCTAACCGCTTATTTGTGCCGGAGGAATTACGATCAGAAGTCGTCCAGTGGGGTCATAGTTCCAGTCTAGCTTGCCACCCAGGGGTGAGTCGTACCATATTTCTAGTTAAGCAGCGATTCTGGTGGCCCCTGATGGCTCGTGATGTTCACAATTTTGTTTTGGCTTGCTCTAGTTGTGCCATTGGTAAGTCGTCCAATCGACCCCCAGCTGGGTTACTTCAACCGCTGTCGGTGCCTTCGAGACCTTGGTCCCACATCGCTCTAGATTTTATCACCGCCCTCCCACCCTCCCAGGGTAACACGGTAGTTTTGACCGTGGTGGACCGATTCTCGAAGGCAGCCCACTTTATTCCCTTGCCCAAATTACCTTCAGCCAAGGAGACAGCGGTGGCAGTCGTTGATCACGTCTTTCGGTTACATGGCCTCCCGACAGACGTGGTTTCTGACAGGGGACCCCAGTTTGTGTCCAGATTTTGGCGAGAGTTTTGTAAATTACTGGGGGCGACGGTCAGTCTGTCCTCTGGGTTTCATCCCCAGAGCAATGGCCAAACTGAGAGAGCCAACCAAGATTTGGAAAGATCATTACGATGTTTGGTCTCCAAGAATCCCTCCTCCTGGAGTCAACAACTTTCCATGGTGGAGTACGCCCACAATACGTTACCAGTGTCATCCACGGGCCTATCTCCGTTTAAGTGTAGTGTAGGGTACCAACCACCTGTTTTTCCTAGTACTGAGTCCGAAGTCGCGGTCTCCTCCGCCCACGCCTTCATCCAGAGGTGTCACCGTACTTGGACGAGGGCCCGTGAGACTCTCCTCCAAGTGCGGGAACGCACCAAGGCCAAGGCCGATCGCCACCGGTCAAGGCCTCCCGTATACGTCGTCGGTTCCAAAGTGTGGCTTTCTACTAAGGACATTCCGCTCCGCTCCGTTTCCAATAAACTGGCACCCAAATTCATTGGCCCGTTTTCTGTCACTAAGATCATTAGTCCGGTGACAGTCCGCCTCAATCTTCCTCCAGTGTACAGGAGGATTCATCCCGTTTTCCATGTGTCCAAAATTAAGCCCGTCTTTTTTGCACGCATTAATCCGCCAGCCCCGGTTCCCCCCCCGCCGCGTCTCGTAGATGGGGAACCATCCTATTCGGTTCGTCGTATTCTGGATTCCAGGCGGAGGGGACGCGGATTTCAGTACTTGGTGGATTGGGAAGGTTACGGTCCGGAGGAGAGAAGTTGGGTTCCTGCTCGTGACATCCTGGATCACTCCCTTATCGATGATTACAATCGACAGGTAAGGAGTTCTGGGAATGCCGTGAGGCATTCCTAGGAGAGGGGGTACTGTCACGGTTGTGAATTCATTGTTTCCTCTGTGTCTCGTGTCATTGTTGTTTACATGTCTGTGAGTTTGCGTGAGTGGGCGTTGTCCCGCTCACGTGTTTGTTCAGTGCTCCAGCTGTTCGCAATCTTCTCATTTTCCACCTCAGCTGATTCACATTACCGTTCCCTATTTATACTCACTCACCTCTCCATTCCAGTGTCCATCCGTTGTTTGCCAGTTCCTGCGTGTATGTTCGTGTCGTCTTCCGGGTTGTCGTGTCTACAGTGGATCCCTGTTGTTTCACCGCACCCGAGCACAGACCACCGAGCACCTGCACTCTGCACCGAGCACTTGACCATCGAAGTCCCTGTGTGTCCGAGTCTGAGCGTCTTCCCCTGTGTGGACCGTCCAGAGCTGCTGTTTACTCGCGAGATCGCGACCACGCCTTGAGCGGAACCTTCTTTCCTGAATTGTCTTATTCTGTGATGAAGTTCCAATAAATATATTGTTCACCCGCAATTGCTTCCAGTTTTGTATCATGACAGTTTTATTTACCTTAATAAAAATGTCAGACTTTCTCATTGTTCTTTTTGTGTGTTTTTAAAATTATATTTGAATGTATTAAAATTGGGGGAAGGGGGGTTTAGTGTAAACTGAGCAATATCTGCATAGCTGGTCTATAACCAATCAAATCACTGTGTGATAAGGCCTAGGGTGGGCTATGTTCTATAAGTAACCAATCAAATCACTTTCCTGTGTTTTCAATGTGTCCTGTCCTCCAATAGTGGTCTGGGTAATGGGAGTGATTTTAAAAGAAAAGGACCAATAGGGGGAGGCCAAAAGGTGCACAAAGGTGAGAAAATGTTCTCTTGAAAAAACCTTTGATGGGATTACTTGCCATGGCAACAAATGGCTGTAGCACGGAAGTATACGTCCACAACATACATCCGATTTGGTATCATTTCGGATGTATACGGATATATACAGACCCATGGAATTTGAGCTATCCGGCCAGTATACTCCTGGATTCTTCCGAATTTCAGCAGTGTATACAGGAGTATACTGGTCCGGATACACCTCTTTTCATGCAGTGATGGTGTCCCTCCAGAAGAGGGAGAAAATGATGCAGAGCCAGAAAAACGGCTCTTAACTCCAGGCAGTTTATGTGCCAGGAGAGAGTCTCGCCAGTCCAGACCCCACACGCTGGTCTGCCCTCGAAAACTGCTCCCCAGCCGGTGAGAGAGGCATCCGTCATAATCATCTGGCGACGAAATAACTCCAGGCAGTTTATGTGCCAGGAGAGAGTCTCGCCAGTCCAGACCCCACACGCTGGTCTGCCCTCGAAAACTGCTCCCCAGCCGGTGAGAGAGGCATCCGTCATAATCATCTGGCGACCCATGCTGACCCCTTTCCGAAGAAAAAGAGGGTCCCGCCAAACTGACAGGGCTCGAAAGCAACTGCGCGATACCTTCAGTAGGCGAAGGGTTGGCCCGGAGGGCCGAACCCCTGAGAGCTTCATCCCCCACATGAACATCCCCTTCATCCCCCACATCCCCCACAGACACATGATGGCCTAGCGAAAAACGGGCCAAGCATGTCGTCAGACTGGAAATCCGCGCAGGAGCCAAGTGGGCCTGCATGAGAATGGAATCCATGTTTACCCCCAAGAAAACGGTGCTTTGAGCCGGAGCAAGAACACTCTTCTCCGAGTTCAACCTCAACCGAGAGACTGGATATGACTCAGAACGATGTCTCTGTGGTGGGTCACCAGCTCCCTGGATTGGGCTAAAAAAGCCAATCGTCCAGGTAATTTAGAATACGGATGCCCTGGAGCCACAATGGGGCCAGAGCTGCATCCATACACTTCGTGAATGTCCTCGGGGCCAGAGCGAGGCCGAAGGGAAGGACCCTGTACTGGAACGCTCTTTCTCCAAAGGCGAACCTGAGGAACTGCCTGTGTCGCCATACAACCTGGATGTGAAAGTAAGCATCCTAGGTCTACTGTCACGAACCAATCCCCTGGCCGAATCTGAGATATGATAGCTTTCAGCATCAACATCTTGAATTTCCCTTTGTAAGGGCGAAGTTCAGTCGGCGGAGGTCCAGTATGGGACGCAAACCGCCGCCCTTCTTCGGGACCAGGAAATAATGGCTGTAACAGCCCCGCTCGGTTTCCCCTGAAGGAACCTCCTCTATTGCTCCTTTGAGAAGGAGGGATGAAATTTCCTGCTGAAGTACAGAAGCCTGAGTGGCGCTGTCTACTACAGTAGGAAAGACCCCGTTGAAACAGGGGGGATTGCGGCAAAACTGAAGAGTGTAGCCGAACCGAACTGTGCGATTTATGCCTGCCTGCCCAGCCGCCATGTAGGATTTCCCAATGAGAGGAAGTAGTCCTACATGCTTTAGAAGGGAGGAAGGGGCGCGACCTCCAGGACGGCGCAGACGACGGAGCAAGATGGTCGGCTAAGTCTCCTCAAGCTGCCGCATTAGTGAGGCGTGCAGAGAAAGGCTGCTTCCAGGATCTGGAAATCTGGTGATGCAGATCACTGAAAAATGGCAGCTTTCTCCGTTGAGGCCTATATATATATATATATATATACATATATATATATATATATATATATTTTTTTTTTTTACATAAGTGTCACGCTCATGACATTTGAGGCAGGGGGCGCGCTCGACTCCTCTGCGGCGGTCAACCGAGAGGTCGGAGGCCTGGGCGAGTCCCGTAGGAACTGTCATGTCTGTGTGTGGATGTGGGCGCGGGATAGCAGGCACATTTACCACACTGAAAACATTGTCCGCTTGAGTGAAGCGAATGCACGTTGGTTTTGTTTTTATAGAAACCTTGAGACATGCAGAACGTAGTGTTTGTGGGCACTGGGTAGTGGGCACATTTACCACGTTTAATGCGCAATCGATCTGAGTCGATTTTAAGTGCGCGAGCCCTGCTGGGCTCTTTTTTTTTTTTTTTTTACACATAAAACACCATCGGCCGTGGCCGGGACACCAGAAAATACACTCTCTTGGGGATTTATCTGGGTAGCCGTGAAAGCGGCATTTGTGTGCAGGCAAGCGGGCAATGGAACCGGCTTGTTGGCTGCAGAAAACACTGGACCAGTCACATTTGCTGGCCAATCAATAGCGAGCTTCTCCGTAGCGCGCGAAAGTACGTCAACGAGCCCCGCGTAGGCCGCAGTAGGCCACGCTTCCTGGCCGCTCGGCGGGATAACCTTGTCGGCGAGAGTAGGCCTGAAATCGGAAGCCTCGGTAAAAAGTACATCCTCCAGCCCGAAAGAGACCGCGTCGCGTGCTCCCGGGCTGGGGCGCAAATAATCGTGCGAAAATTCGACTGGCATGCCTCGCGCGTGCCGAGGGGAGGGAGGGAGAGAAAGAGCGGGGCTCGTCTGCTCGAACTCCACATCCTCAAGCTCTACATCCGGACCCCAAGTCGCAGATCCTCGAGAGGCCTCGGGAGCGTGACAGGGGGAGACGAATGATTCCCTCTCAAAAAACGCGTTTTAGCCGTGATTTGAGGGTTTTGAGCAACAAATTTTCACAGAATTGCATTTAGACGATCCTATGACTGCCTCGCGCGCATGTGAAAGCCCAAACATAAACTTTATCACTTACTGCGTGGGTCGTCGTTAGCGATGTAACGAGCACATGGCGGAGTACAGCGTCGGTATTCCATGGCAACTTCACCGTAAGGAGAAACAGAGTTCCGCTTGAACAGTCGCAGAAGCGCCGAGAATAATCCAGAAGTCGTATTTTTCGAGCTCAAAAAAATCACGAGCGAAGGGCAAACGTGACCGCTTCGTTCTGAAGGCAGAGAAATCTGAGGAGCAGATGGCGCGCGCGAATATGTAATGATGCGACGTAAGAGCGTCGGGGCGGAGCCAGATTGCGCGGGCGCCATCAGCCAATGAATTGGCGTGATTCTATAGGGCTTCAGACAATCGGCACATTCAGAGAATATCCCACTGCGTTATCCGCAGCGTTGAGTGAACCTATGAAAGAGAACAGTAATATTGTGAAATATTTTTACAATTTAAAATAACTGTTTTCTATTTGAATATATTTTATGTAATTTATTCCTGTGATGTAAAGCTGAATTCTCAGCATCATTACTCCAGTATTCAGTCACATGATCCTTCAGAAATCATTCTAATATGCTGCTTCTAATATGCTGACTTGAAGCAGTGCATGCCGGTTAGAAATTTTGTCGACTTGAGACAGCGCCGTCGCCACATGACTGTGACGTATGTCATCAAAGTAGCGCGAGAGCAATTCGAGAGCAGCCGGAGGACTTTTTCTCAAGAGTGGCTGCACAATCTCTGATGACCCAGCTGTTCCAGGATTGGCCAGATTCACCACATTACAACAATCATGCATTTTCGTGTTTATTCTTACACCTTCAGTTCCACTAATGTTCCATAGTTCCACAAATCTGTTTTTTATAACAGTAAAATATATTTTCATGTAGTCGCAATGTTATATGTCATGTTTATCAAAATAAAACTGATTAAAAAAAATAAACATAGACCCCACTTCATTGATTGTATAGGCTTATATTGAACTTTATTCTTGTACAAACAGATGCTGTATTTAGCAGTACATAAAGTATTAAATGGAAACGTATCTGTGTATTTGACAAATAATGCATTTATTTCACTTACTTTACCACTTCAGCTGTGGTAAAGTATGCAGACACAGCGCAAGCATCGCTACAGGAAGCAGAAAGTGTCCGACTTCACGGCTCCTCTCCGTCTGCACACGGCAACACACGGCTCGAGCACACACGAAACTGCACGCTCACACAAAGACAAGACAATACAGGAGTGTGAGGTCTCTTAAATAAGAATAAACCAAACCAGAAGTGACATATCCCTGACAAATGAATGTCTTTACTGTCTGTTTTGATCAATTGAATGTGTCTGTTGAATTAGAGTATTAATTTCTTAAAAAAAAAAAAAAAAAAAGATCATACTCACCAAACTTTTGAATGGTAGTGTACATCTAACTAAAATAAAGCATCAGTTATAAACAACCAATCTGCATGTCTTGTTGTACTAGCACATCATTTTTATTTAAGTGACTAAGACAGAAAGAAAGAAATACCAAAATGCTTTGCACCCCAAGCAAAATCACTTGAACACATGCCATATTGTAATAATGGCTTGCTAACTTGTAAGTATGGATTTCCCAGAACTTGAATGCAGCAGTAATCAGATTTGAGGTGTTCAAGTGTAAAATTCAGAGTAAAATTACCATTTGGGGCTATTTCATGTTTTTGGTTCTCTTACGAGAGGTTCTCTCGTATTGCGTAAGTAGCTTACGCATCGGGAAAGTCTTCTTTCTTCGAGATCTGAAGCCAAAAAATTATCCTTAATTTTGTATTCATTGTCAACGCAGTGCAGCAGCCGACAGACCTAGGCAGGCTGTATAAGCGTGCTCATTGGCTGCTCGGCTGCAACTGCTTAAGCCTATCGGTGAGCGCTATGAACGCGGCAACCAATGAGGGCGCTTCGCGCCCTCCGCGCCCTTCTAACCGTCAGAATGGGCGTGGCCAGCGTGTATATATTCAGCGCTCACAGGCTAAAATTCTGATTTTCTTGTCTTCAGCGACGCTCTTCGCATCGCTGGATCTTGAGAGCCGCCGCCGTTGAAACCAGCGACCAGCAAGCTTAGGACAGCGCCTGAGGAAGCCGGCCGTCTTCGCCGCCTTCAGCCATCCGTGCCTGCTACGCTATCCGGCGACATATCCTTTACATTATTACTGTTTCTGTGTGTACTCTAAAAGAGCACGAGGCGTTTTTGTAAAAACGCCTCGTTTTTGCGGCTCGTGCCGCGCCCCGCTCAGCAACGGAGACCGCCACCTCTCTGCGCTCTCCGACTGGGCCGCGGGCACGCCGCCACCGCACTCTCCGAGTGCGAAGAGCTTTCAATGTCGACCCTGCGGGCTCGACTTGAAGCTTTCGACCAAGCTGTCGCTCCGCCTGTCCCTGCCGGGCCGCGCAATAAGAAGCGCCGCTCGCAGCGACCACCGGAGACTGTTGTGACTGAGGAGCTCGCCGGAACCTCTCCCTCGAGCCCTCTCTTGCCCTCTCCCTCCCGGCCGCTCAACCGCCGGCTCTGCCCGCGCCGCCGCCGCGTCAGGAGATGAGGTGAATGTGATAGATACCCGTACTCTCCCTCTGTTCGAGCCGTGAAATACGCCGCTCACAAGGGATGGCAGAAGCGGACGGTCTCGGAGCAAGTTTCCTCTCCCTCTGTTCGAGCCGCGCAAACTGAGCCGCTCACGAGGGATGGCAGAAGCGGACGGTCTCGGAGCGAGTTTCCTCTCCCTCTGTTCGAGCCGTGCAATACGCCGCTCACGAGGGATGGCAGGAGCGGACGGTCTCGGAGCGAGTTTCCTCTCCCTCTGTTCGAGCCGCGCAAACTGCGCCGCTCACAAGGGATGGCAGGAGCGGACGGTCTGAGCTTTCTTTACGTTACAAGAAAGCTACTCCGTCCTCGCGCGTCACTGGTGAAAGGGGAACAGAATGTTTTCGTCCCGCCGTGGCCTGGACTATAACCTCCATTCTCACACATTTCTCAGTCCCCTCTTAAGTTCAGGCGACTGGAATTGTTACTATTGCAGTATACGAGCCTGTTATAAATACACGCTCGCCTGCAAGCAAACGCTGTCACAAGACATGATGACGCTAACCGCGTACTAATGTATTCTCCCCTGTGGCGCAGTGGCGGAATCCTAGACTGTCAAGCTAGAGACCCGGGTTCGATCCCCGCTCTCGCGGCAGTTAAAGTTTATGCTGTTCGCTTCTCCGAGCTCGCGGCCAGTTTTTCTTACATACAGAAAACAAGCCCGCTCTCTCCCTCGTTGGGCCGTGCAGATTGCGCCGTTCAAGGGATGACAAAGCGGACGGTCACGAGCAGCGTTCAGCGTGCGCGCCTCACTCACCGGCGAAAAGAGAAGAGAGTGTGTTAGTCTCGCTACGGCCGGACAACCGCCAATCCTCACACATTTCTCAGTCCCCTCTTAAGTTCAGGCGACTGGAAATATTACTATTGCAGTAAACGAGCCTGTTTTAAACACACGCTCGCCTGCAAACGAACGCCGACGCGACACAAGAGGTCGCTTTTTATATGCTCGCGCTAACTGAAAGCCTATGTGATTCCCCTGTGGCTCAGTGGCAGAATCATACGCTTTCATGCGAGAGACCCGCGTTCGATCCCAGCTCTCGGGGAAAATAAAATTTATGCTGCTTGCTTCTCCGAGCTCGCGGCCAGTCTTTCTTACTTACAGAAAGCGAACCCGCCCCTCGCACCACACCTTCTCAGGGTGCTCGAGTATTTTTTGAGCGTCTAAACACGAGAGAAGAAAAGACGGTTAAATCCCGCAGCCCTGCGGCTGGACCACCGTCGAAGCTTAACGCTCTGTCAGTCCCCGTTGCCACGGCTACTGCAGCTGTTTACCCCGCAGTCAACGAGCCGGTATCTACTCGCTCGCCTGCGCGCATCCGCCGTTCTCACGGCAACCCAGAAAATGTCAAAAGAGCGTAATGTCTGGTTGCACGGCTGACGCCGTATGTGTTTCTAGTACAGTGAATGTGCCCACGTTCTGTGCTCACCCCTGTACACAAGCACTATACATCCCGTGTCTCTCACAGAGCCCACTCTCATGAAGCAGGCAAAAGCCGCTTTAGTGTTAAAAGTAGGTCACGTGTCCACTTCTCCGTGCCCACACCTACTCACTGCCCGCTCTGTCACACGGCCTTGCACGACCGGTCATGTTTTAAATGTGAGTCCTGTGCCCGCCTTCGAGCGCTCACACATACATTTTCGCGCCTCACACTATATGTTCCCCGTCCAAAGCCACCGGGACACTGTGTGTAAAACGGCCAGCTATCGCTACGTGCGATCCGCCGTATCTAACCACCAAGAGCGCGCGCGCCGCGCCCGAATGTAACTCCTGTGCCCGCCCTCGAGCGCTCACACATACTAACGAACATTTTCGCCCCGACGCCGCCATCGCGCGTCGCGCCTCACACTTTATGTTCCCCGTCTAAAGCCACCGGGACACTGTGTGTAAAACGGCCAGCTATCGCTGCGTGCGATCTGCCGTATCTAAGCACCAAGAGCGCGCGCGCCGCGCCCGCCCCTCCGTTTCGAGCTCTCGAGCCCGCGATGCGCGGCGATCGGAGCCCGGAGGCCATTCTGCCCCTGGCTGCACACGCAAAGCGTGGGAAACTATTCCAGGCGCATCAGAACGGGTGCTAAGCACAGTAAAACAGGGCTATACTCTGCAGTTCGCTCGCCGCCCTCCGCGCTTTCAAGCGCGTATCGAGACCAGAGTGAATGGGGAAGTAGCACATCTACTTCGAGAAGAAATACACTTCTGTGCAAAAGGGCTATGGAACCGGTTTCCCCTTCCATGAGCGAGTCGGGCTTTTACAGCCGTTATTTCCTCGTTCCCAAGAAGGACGGAGCACTCAGACCAATTTTGGATCTGAGACGTTTGAACAAGGCTCTTATGAGAAGACCGTTCAGAATGCTCACGACCAGACAAATTCTCGCGCAAATTCGCCCGAGGGACTGGTTTATATCTCTCGATCTAAAAGACGCGTGCTTTTCAGATCCTGATAATACCCCGTCACAGGCCATTCTTGAGATTCGCCTTCGACGGTCAGGTATATCAGTACACGGCCCGCCTGTCGACACAGCGCGCGCGCTGCATTCGACGCCTGGCCGCGTCTCTCCGGCCGGGCAGCACCGTACCTCTCAAAACATTTCAGAGGCTACTGGGTTGTATGGCCTCAGCCGCAGCAGTGCTTCGGCTGGGTCTTTTACGAATGCGCCCGCTACAATGCTGGCTGAATGCCCGAGTGCCTCACAGAGCATGGGCTTCCGGCGGTATTCGCATCAGAGTGACTCAGAGCTGCGTTTCAGCTCTGAAGCCCTGGTTAGCGGCCGACTGGTACCAGCGGGGAGTGACAATGGGAGCTATCTCACACCGCAAAATTATCTCGACGGACGCTTCCACCTCAGGCTGGGGCGCTCTGTTCGAGGGCAAACCGGCTTTTGGCCTATGGTCAGACCGGGAAAGATGCCTCCACATAAACTGTTTGGAGATGATAGCGGTCGAGAACGCGCTCAGGCGCTTCCTCCCATTCATACGGGATCACCATGTGCTAGTCCGCTCGGACAACATGTCCGTGGTATCCTATGTGAACCGACAGGGCGGTGTCAGATCCAGGAACCTGTGCAGGCTGACAGAACGCCTCCTCGTGTGGGCTTACCGCTCGTTGCGCTCGCTGAGAGCCGCGCACGTGCCGGGCCACCTGAATGTCGGTCCAGACAGACTGTCCAGGGACAACATTCCCCCGGGAGAATGGTCTCTGCACCCCCAGACAGTCCAGTTTCTCTGGCGCCTATTCGGCAGAGCGGAAATCGACCTCTTTGCGTCGAAAGACAATGCTCAAGGCCCGAAGTTTTACTCGAAGAACGAGGACGCGCTGTCCCAGACATGGCCCAGCCTCCCGCTGTATGCTTTTCCTCCAATCTCCCTGTTGCCACAGGTCATTTCGAGGATCAGAGAAACGCACCACTCAGTGCTGCTTATAGCCCCGCGATGGGAAAACCAAACTTGGTACCCAGAGCTAGTGAGGCTGTCGCACTCACCCCCATGGCCGATCCCGGTGAGAAAGGATCTCCTCTCCCAAGCCGCTGGATCGATCTGGCATCCCCATCCAGAGCGCTGGTCGCTGCATGCATGGGTGATCAACGGATACCCGTTGACCTGTCAGAAGGGGTCGTGAACACGATCACGCAGTCTAGAGCCCCCTCCACGAGACGGCTCTACGCGTCTAAATGGTCGGTGTTTTCTAAATGGTGCGCTACTCAAAACCTGGATCCGCGCGCATGCGGGGTTCCGCGGGTGCTCTCCTTCTTGCAAGAGCTGTTGGAAAAGGGCAGATCCCCTTCCACGCTCAAAGTATATGTGGCCGCTATTACAGCGTTCGCTGAGACGACGCTTGGCCGGGCAATGGGAAGGAATGAGCTCATTATCCGCTTCCTCAGAGGAGCTAAACGGATGAACCCCCCGCGGCCCCCCTCGGTTCCCTCGTGGGATCTGTCCTTGGTCCTGGCGGCCCTAAAGGCTTTTCCCTTTGAACCGCTTGAATCCGCGGATCTAATGTATCTGTCGCTTAAAACCGTTTTTCTGATAGCTTTGTCTTCAGTCAAACGAGTGGGTGATTTGCACGCGCTATCTGTTAGCCCTGCATGTCTCGAGTTCGGGCCGAATGACTCGAAAGTCATTCTCAGACCGAGGCATGGTTACATCCCCAAAGCGATTGGAACCCCGTTTAGGGCACAAATTATTTCCCTCTCGGCTCTGCCAGCATCCGATGGTGGGGACAGTGATAACCTCCTATGCCCTGTCCGGGCGCTGAGAGTTTACATCACGCGCTCCGCCGCTTTCAGGCGTTCAGAGCAGCTCTTTGTTTCCTTCGGCGGACGCACCAAGGGTCTTGCCGCCTCGAAGCAGAGCTTGTCCAGGTGGATAGTGGACGCGATAGCAGCAGCTTATGCCTCCAAACACCTGCAGTGCCCTCTGGGTATCAGAGCCCATTCCACTAGAGGCATGGCCTCGTCGTGGGCCTGGTCCAGCGGAATTTCTATCCACGACATTTGTATGGCGGCGGGCTGGGCCTCCCCGTCTACATTCGTGAGGTTTTATAACCTGGAAGTTCCTGCCCTACAGGCAAAAATATTGTCAGTATAAGTGACATGTATGCTCTGCCCAGCTGCCGTGTGCAGACTACGTTCATATGCTGGCGCTATTCTGGTAACTACTCAGGGTGAAGTGTTTGACTCAGACCGGCTGATCCGTTCTGTTTCCTATTTCCCGTTACGCGCTGTTATCGGTGCTGGCCCGCGCTGCTGGCCGCCCGCATTATTCTCTGCCGCGTGGGAATTTTTCTCTTCATGTGAGACCGACTATGTCGTTTTCTCCTACCCTTATGAGTGCTTATGTACTGTTTGGGCTCGCTCCGCCGGCCCTACTGTTGTACTGCTATGTTTATAGACCGGCCGCGCCACTCTATTTCATATGCTGCATGAAGTGCATGTACTACGCTGGCCCGTCTCTCGACCGGCCACATTTTCCAGCAGAGTGTTTTCCCCGGTTCCCCTGGGATTCATGGGCTGGATGCTCGGCGCACACGGCGTTGACAAAGGGTTCCCGATGCGTAAGCTACTTACGCAATACGAGAGAACCTCTCGTAAGAGAACGTACTCGGTTACTAACGTAACCTCGGTTCTCTCTAGAAGAGGGAACGAGTATTGCGTAACCTGCCGTGTCGCGCCACGAGCTTTTGCGCTTCAGACTGCGAAAACCAGAATTTTAGCCTGTGAGCGCTGAATATATACACGCTGGCCACGCCCATTCTGACGGTTAGAAGGGCGCGGAGGGCGCGAAGCGCCCTCATTGGTTGCCGCGTTCATAGCGCTCACCGATAGGCTTAAGCAGTTGCAGCCGAGCAGCCAATGAGCACGCTTATACAGCCTGCCTAGGTCTGTCGGCTGCTGCACTGCGTTGACAATGAATACAAAATTAAGGATAATTTTTTGGCTTCAGATCTCGAAGAAAGAAGACTTTCCCGATGCGTAAGCTACTTACGCAATACTCGTTCCCTCTTCTAGAGAGAACCGAGGTTACGTTAGTAACCGAGTACGTTTTCTGTCTTTTTATTCCCTGACAATAACAGGAAGCTGTTTCAGAGCTAGCATGGGATTTAGATGTGTAACTGATGCTACACCTCTTCTCTTACAGAGAATGATGGAAACTTGCCTCATAAACCATAAATGAGCATTTTCTTGCAAACTCTTCACTATAACTTAAAAATGACCAATTGCAACTATCTTCCGCTATGATTCTTTAATTGAATTACATGCAATTTTTCTGTAGTATTCCATTCTGAACATAAACAGTCACTTAAGCCAGCTTAGTATTATCTGTTTTGATTTTTTTCTTCTTTTTTTTTCTGATAAATATGACATTGTGGTAGCTCACTTTGTAAGTGCAATAATTCCAACATGACTTGAACTAACACCATAAAAATAGAGAGAGTGAGAAAGAAAGTGGGGTTACCGTCTCTGGCCAGTAATCCTCCCGTAAAGAGTATTGAAATAAACTCTCTTTATTAATAATAGAAAGTGCAAAACCCTGGAAATCCAGTGTGGTTCAACACTCAAAGTGTTCGGATCACTCCCACGGCTTATTGAATAATTTATGAAACAAGCGAGATCTCTCTTCTATCTCACTCACTGATAATTCAAAAGGTAGAGCTATTGGAAGCAATAACTAGCTCCTTCTGTTATTATAGAGTTTTTCTTTTGTACAGTTTTGACAACCTGTGAATCTCAGAGCAAATACTACCTTGAGTCTTTGCTGCTTGAAATTGTCAATTCTTACCACTGTAAATGAATGAATCTGAGTGAACCGTTACGCAAACTGGTTTTTATTGCTTCTGAAAATAGCCGGAAAAGGTCAAGACAAAGAGGGGATCAGTGCGGATATGAGGCTTCACTCTGAAGCAGTTCCAGTTTGCCTTTTTCCAAGAACCATCATTTAATATCCAACTGAAATGTGGTTTGACATATTTGGCTGGAAAGACAAAAAACAATAGACGTGGGACAGATGGAGAGACACAGCAGCCTTTTGGGAAACAGAGCTCTGAACGACTCAAATAACAGCTTAATCCCATTTAATTAAAATTCAATATTATAATTCACACTAAATAAGTTTTAATTTGTTCACACATTTAATTGAGTTTTAGAGCCAGGGAACACAATGAGTTATAATAAAGCACAAACATCACAATACAATTCCATTATAATAAATTAAGAAGAATTAATAAATTAATAACTCAAGCGTGCATAGGTCAGACCCGTTCTAGTCTTTGAATACCAGAACAAGACAAAGATAGCTAGAGAAAAAGGCAGCACTATTCTTAGAAACAGCAATTGAATAACTGAGAGAAATTATCATTCTGTCTAATAAAGTAATCATAACGATCATGTAATGGAATTTTAATGATTAATTAACACTACCCTTTAGCTAGGGTAAAACAGCTGTGTTAAACAGGGTGAATCTAAATGATTTGTGCCAATAGTATGTACATTTAATGCATGGAGGATGTACTCATATACTATGTTCAACGCATTCTCATCCTAGGGTGTCATATACTGACACTTTTGACATTTCATCTACATCCAACGCACATGGCACCCTTTAGCGTCAATATGACACGCACAGAGCTTTGTTCGGTAATGGGTAGGTTTAGGTCTGGGGTAGGGTTAGGGTTAGACCGCTAGGAGGTGCATTTTGAGCAGATTTGAGACTTTGAACCTCAAAGTTTTTGCATTCTTTTTGATGTTGTAAATAGAAGCTTTTTCTTTCAACATAAAAAAAAAAATCACATAATCTAAATAAGTTGTATAGGTAACACTTAACAATTGTCAGGGTTTTGTTCTGTTTTGTCTGTTTTCATTGTGTTTCAATGTGTTTTGTTTGGTCTCTGTTTGGTTCACTTCTTTGTCCTGTCTCACTATGTTGGATGGTTGTTTTCTGAGTTTCTCTGCCTGTTCCTTGTGTGTTTCGATTAAAATACTATTTTCTGGAACTATCTTCGTCATGTGCTTCATTGATACAGCTATGCCGTAACAACAATAAGGTTCCATTTGTCAATATTAACTAACAATGAGAAATATGGTTACATTTGTTTAAGGTCCAATTCTCACTATTAACTAGTCACTATCAACTTATTATGACCGCCGCTAGCGTAGCTAGCGAAAGCGGTCATATAATGATTGTCAAAGGTTTTTTTTTTTTTTTTTTTTGTCATCTACTGAATTTTTCGTCAACGATACCAGGGACACCGAAACACCGGGGGAACATGAAATTTGGTGGGCATGTAGCCCCACTAGACTTTTACGGAAAAATTTTGTTTGGTCCCCGGGGGCCACTCTCCCCCCGCGCTGGGCCCCCCCAAACCCAAAAAATGCAGTTTTTCCTAAATAACTACCTGAACCGTGGCACCGAGGATGAAGAAATTTGTATGGTATGTTGGTCTTAAGGGCCCACATCAACCTAGCCCATAATCGATTGTCAAAGTTTTTTTTTTTTTTTTTTTCGTCATCTACTGAATTTTTTCGTCAACGATACCAGGGACACCGAAACACGGGGGAACATGAAATTTGGTGGGCATGTAGCCCCACTAGACTTTTATGGAAAAATTTCGTTTGGTCCCCGGGGGCCACTCCCCCCCCGCGCTGGGCCCCCCCAAACCCAAAAAATGCAGTTTTTCCAAAATAACTACCTGAACCGTGGCACCGAGGATGAAGAAATTTTTATGGTATGTTGGTCACATCAACCTAGCCCATAATCACTCATTTGTGATTTGTGCCCCTCCCATAAAAAATGAAAATGCAATATTATTCTGCTTTAATCGCCCCTATCTTCAGTTGAGATGTTCAGAACTGCACCATATTTCATGTGTATGATTAACTTGACATCCTCTGGGGGTATGCTAAGTTTCGTAGAATTTCATCCATGGGGGGGTATAAAATAAATTCATTTATGTGCACATTTAGTGACTTTACACTCATCGGCCTGTAGATGGTGGTGTTGAGCGAAGGGTTGCTGGTTTAGGATGATACTGTCACACACACAGACATGCAGGAATACAAACAAACGCAAGCATGCACACACACTGAAATCCACACGCACAGACACACACCCATACACACACATACAAATCCACATGCACAGACACACACACACACACAAACACACACGCGCACACACATGTACGCACGCATACATACACGCACAGACACACACACACACACACACACACACACACACACACACACACACAGACACACACATACACAAACACACACACACACACACACACACACAGACAGACATGCATATACTACTATTTTTTTTAGATATCAGCCATATACCCGATTTACCAATACCCAATGTGTTATGCTTGGGCAGTATACTAATGAGGTGGGTGGGACATGTTTCATGCCATGTTAGATAACATCCTGAGAGTCTACGCTTTCAGAAAATATATAGTTTATATAGTTGAATCAGTTTTCTCTTCATGGTACAGACCAAAATGTATTATGTGTACACTTTCTTCACCTAAATCCATAAAATCCCATTAATTTCTTCACCTAAATCCATAAAATCCCATTAATTTCAATGGGACATTTACTTAAGTGTTCTACTAGGTACAGTGGGAATGAGTTTAATTTTGTTAACATTGTTTTTTCAAAACTATGGGACCAGGGCTACAAGATAAAACCACTTTTTTGGGGAAAAAAATGTTTTTTATTTCAGTAAAACACAACAAACCCATGCCAAAGTCAGATAACTGACTTTTACCATCAACAGGCACCTCAACCGTTTGGTAGAGGTTTGTAGAAATTGTCTGTGAATTATTAAACAAACTGTCGATGTAGCATGAAAAAGACTTGCTTGAACACAATAAGTGTGTTTTTTAACTCATTTTTGCAATACATTATGTAGGGAAAACCACTGTTATGGATGTGACGTTTTCACATTATGGATGTTAAGTGTCTAAACTAATGACTTTTGATATAAAACTTAAATAGTAATGGCAAATAATTACAAAACTCTAAATCAGTGGTTCCCAATCCTGGTCCTGGGGACCCACAGCTCTGCACAGTTTGTGTGTCTCCCTCATTTAACACACCTGATTCAGATCATCAGCTCGTTAGGAAAGAGCTCTAATGAACTGAACTGGGTGTGTCTGATAAAGGAGACATATAAAATGTGCAGAGCTGTGGGTCCCCAGGACCAGGATTGGGAACCACTGCTCTAAATTATCCATGATCCACAGGAATACTCCAGACAGTCTTTTAAAATATACTTATATACATAAACACGCAATACAGCCAAATTGCTCCACGTCATTTATTTTTGTGGAAAGCCAGTGCAGGCCTGAGCGGCGGTCATATTTTGTACCGCCATGCGGTACATCTAGTTAGAATGCATCTTACAAGGATATTGGCTGTTTATTGCAGCTGTAAGATATTTGTCTATTATTCAGACAGGTCAATTTAGCTCAAAGGAATTATTAATCAATTTATAGGGAATTCGAAAGAATCACTTATTACGACCGAGCAAATGACTCGTTCAGGGTTCATTTGAACCGGCCGTAACCATCCGCTCTGCAGCAGATATAAATTTCCAAACTATAGTGAAACAGTATAGTTAGCAAGGTAACTTAGATCAGCAGTTTAAGACTGCTGATCTTAAACTGAAGAATTTAACTGAAGACAGTTAAATTCGTAAGCACATAACACAAGTAACACTTCTCTTTAAAATTACAAACAAGACTTTATTGATTATTCTAACACATAAAACGTACTCGGTTACTAACGTAACCTCGGTTCTCTCTAGAAGAAGGAACGAGTACTGCGTAATATCTTACGCTAGGGGAAAACCTCTTTTCCACGAGATATTGAAGCCAAAAAATTATCCTTATAATTTTGTATTATTGCAAAACGCGTTGCAGCAGCACGCGGCCATGGGCGAGACAGCTCGCGTGCCCATTGGCTGCTCTGCGGCAACTGCATCAGCCTACCGAGCGAGGCCTGAGGTGACGTCAGGCCAATGAGGGCGCTTCGTGCCCTCTGCTACACGTCCCGCCGAAACGGGCGTGGCTTAGCCCTATAAAGGAAGGCTCGGGTCAGCTGATCCCTGGTTTTTCATCGCCGAAGCGAACCAGAGTGTGTTGCATGCACGGCAAGATACGCAGTACTCGTTCCCTCTTCTAGAGAGAACCGAGGTTACGTTAGTAACCGAGTACGTTCTCTTATGAGAGGTCTCTCGTACTGCGTAATATTTTACGCTAGGGGACCCAATGCAAAGCGCCGTGCGTGCTGGGATCAAACACCAATAAACCTGAAGGCGAAGCCCAGGAATTACAGTGCACAATTACCAGAGGGACACACAGAGAGTCCTGGAAAAAGGAGGGGAATCCCTCTATCCATATACAGCAGCGTCCATAGACGCAAATGTTAACATGACATCACATAGACAGGGCGGAACTGACCTGAACTAATGTGGGAAATGCGGGTCTTACGCAATACTGCCCATAGCATAAACAGTTGGCGGCGCACAGCGCTCATGACCTCAGTGTCCTTATCAGACAGCACTGATTCCTCTATACCGACAGCAGCTTAGCCTGTAAGGCGGGAACCTCTAGGTTATAGAACCTTATAAATGTAGACGGCGAGGCCCAGCCCGCCGCCATACATATGTCCTGTTCGAGGCAACGCCTCTCGTGGAGTGCACTCTGCCTCTGACACCAACGGGTACTGTAGGCCCTTGGTGGTGTATGCCAGCGCTATGGCGTCAACTATCCATCTGGATAGGCTCTGTTTCGAAACAGCCAGTCCCCTGGAACGTCTGCTGACCGAAACAAACAACTGCTCAGTCTGTCTGAAAACAGACGAGCGAGACACATAAGCTCATCGCGCCCTTACTGGACAAAGAAAGCTTGCGTCCCCTTCCTCGCCCGACACCGGTAGGGCGGAAAGGGAAATTACCTGAGCCCGAAACGGTGTGTTGAGGGATTTTGGAACATAACCATGCCTAGGTTTGAGTATGACTCTTGAGTCACTTGGCCCAAATTCTAAGCACGCCGCGCTCACCGAGAGCGCGTGTAGGTCACCTACGCGCTTCACTGAAGCGAGAGCCAGCAAAAACACTGTCTTGAAAGACAAGTGCTTAAGGCTAATCGTTTGAATAGGCTCGAATGGGTCACCTTTCATGGCTTCCAGCACCGTAGAAAGGTCCCACATAGGGACTGAGGGAGGTCTGGGAGGATTCAGCCTCCTAGCTCCCCTGAGGGAGCGGATGACTAAATCGTTCCTTCCTATTGACTGACCGAGCGTTGATTTAGAAAACGCTGCTATGGCCGGCACATAGACTTTGGAGCGTGGAGGGGGCTCCGCCCTTATCCAGCAGCTCTTGTAGGAAGGAGAGAACCTCCGTCACCCCACAGTCGAAGGGTGAAAAGCCCCGAGCTGTGCACCAGCCGGAAAATACCGACCACTTCGAGGAATAGAGCCGTCTGGTAGACGGAGCTCTAGCCTGAGTGATAGTATTTAGCACTCCCTCTGAGAGGTCAGCGGGTACCCGTTGAGCGCCCATACATGAAGGGACCACAACTCCGGGTGAGGATGCCAAATCGAACCCTTGGTCTGAGAGAGGAGGTCCCTCCTCAATGGCACTGGCCAGGGGGCAGTGTCTGCTAACTGCATCAGAACTGGGAACCACGGTTGGTTCTTCCAGAGCGGCACTACGAGCAGCACTGAGCATTTTACTTCCCTGATCCGTTCTATCACCTGAGGCAGGAGAGAGGCTCTGCCGAATCTCTCCCACAAAAGTAGGACTGTTTGCGGGTGTAGAGACCATTCGCTCGCCGGAATGTTGTCCCTGGACAGTCTGTCTGGCCCCAAATTCTGTAGCCCAGGCACGTGCACTGCTCTCAGTGAGCGCAGGTTGCGCTGAGCCCATACCAGGAGGCGTTTCGCCAGCCTGTATAAATTTCGGGATCTGTGTCCGCCTTGCCGATTTATGTAGGACACCACTGACATGTTGTCCAAGACGTGGTGGCCCTTTATCTGAGGACGAAAACGCGTCAGCGCATTGTCCACTGCCAACATTTCCAGGCAGTTGATATGTTGGAGCTTTTCCCGTTCTGACCACTGGCCGAAGAACGGTCTGCCCTCGAGCAGCGCTCCCCATCCCGTGGTGGAGGCGTCCGTCAACACCACTTTCACCCTCGAGGAAGTCCCCAGGCTTACACCTGATTGGTACCAGTCGTTTGCTTTCCAAGGTCTCAGAGCTGAAAAGCGACCTTGAGACGAAGCTGACCGGATGCCCACGCTCCGCGCAGTACCCGCGCTTTCAACCAGAACTGCAGAGGGCGCATGCGGAGCAAGCCCAGCTGAAGAACTGATGATGCTGAGGCCATGAGACCGAGCATCCTTTGAAACTTCCTGAGCGGGATGGTCGCGCCGCAGCGGAAAGAGCTCGCTGCGCGCTGAATGTCTAGCACGCGCTGTGATGACAGCCGCGCTATCATACACTGCGAGTCCAGAACTATGCCCAGAAAAGATATCGTCTGACTGGGGTTCAGAGAGCTCTTTGCCCAATTGACTCTGAGACCTAGATTCTCGAGGTGATCGAGTAAAATGGTCCTGTGCTCCACGAGCTCTGAGCGTGATTGAGCTAGAATCAGCCAGTCGTCCAAATAGTTCAGCACTCGCATGCCTCGGAGTCTGAGGGGTGCGAGCGCTGCGTCCATGCACCTCGTAAATGTACGGGGTGCTAGGGACAAACCGAACGGTAGGACTGTGTGCTGATAAGCCTGGCCCTCGAAGGCGAATCTCAAGTATCGCCTGTGACGTGACGCTATCTGTATTTGAAAATACGCGTCCTTCAGATCTATTGACATAAACCAGTCTCCTCGGCGAATCGTGAGCATTTTGAAACTGAGTTTTGCCAATGCTTTGTTCAGCTGTCTTAGATCCAGTATGGGTCTGAGACCCCCGTCTTTTTTCGGTACCAGGAAGTATCTGCTGTACAGCCCCCCTCCGCTTTGAGCTTGAGATAAAGGCTCTATAGCCCCCTTGCTCAACAGTTTTGATATTTCGGCTCGAAGTAGGTGTGCTACTTCTGAATTCACCGTGGTTTCGATGCGCACTGTGAAGCGGTGAGGGCGCCGACAAAACTGTAGCGAATAGCCTCCTTTTATAATGTCTAGCACCCACTCCGAAACCCCTGGAAGCACTGCCCACGCATCTGCGTGGTTGGCTAGGGGTTGGATGCGAAGCGCGCTCTGCTCGCTGGGCGACAGAGGCGCTTTGGTGTGCTGAAATAACAGCGTTATGCCTGTGACATTTGAGGCGGGGAGCGCGCTGATCGCAGCGGGCAGAATGCTCACACTCGACCCTGCTGCGGTGTTTAACCGAGTGAGGGAGGGCTGGGCGAGTCCCGTAGGACTTGCAGAACTGCAGCGAATAGCCTCCTTTTATAATGTCTAGCACCCATTCCGAAACCCCGGGAAGCGCTGCCCACACAACTGCATGGGTGCCTAGGGGTTGAATGCGAAGCGCGCTCTGCTCGTTGGCGACAGAGGCGCTTTGGTGCGCTGTAACATAGGCGTTATGCCTGTGACATTTGAGGCAGGGAGCGCGCTGATCACAGGGGCAGAATGCCCGTGCTCGACCCCGCTGCGGTGTTTAACCGAGCGAGGGAGGGCTGGGCGAGTCCCGTAGGACATATAATGTCTGTGAGTAAGTGTGGGCGCGGGGGAGCGGGCACATTTACTGCTTTGAGCGCACTGTCTGTCTGAGCAGAGCGAATGCGCACAGGTTTCGTTATTACAGAAACCGTGAGACATGCAGCACATAGTGTTTGTGGGCACTGGGCGGTGGGCACGTTTACCATGTTGTGTGCGCGATGGACCTGAGTCGATTTTATGAGCGCAGGCCCTGTGTGAAGGGCTGTGCTTGTGTGTAGGGATGGGCACTAGGCAGTGGGCATCTTCTCTACACTTATAGCACCATCGGCCATGGCCGGGACACCAGAAAATACAATCCTATGGGATTTATCTGGGTAGCCGTAAAAACGTTTTTTGTGTACAGCCTTTTGGATGCGCTGAGTATATAAGAGAGCGTCAACATGTATTCTTCGGCGTTTTCTGGCAGGCGTGCGTGTTTCGCACAGACTCGCTTGCTGCAATACTGATATTTCCAGTCGCCCGAGGAACTGAGAAATGTGAGAGAAAAGAGGCCAGTCCAGCCGAGACGGGACTAAGAACACTCTTTTCTCCTTTCGCCGGTGAGTGACGTGCGCAGGGACAGGGTAGCTTTCTTGTAACGTAAAGAAAAACTAACCCCGTCCGCTTCCAGGAGGAGCAGCCTTGGAGAAGGATGCCAGGTGAGTCCTCAGAGTCACCATAGGCAATTGGCTCGCAGTGAGGGCAGTCGCCGTCAGCGAGCGCGAGAGCTGCGTGATCCTCAGGAAAGGGGGCGTCTTGAAAAAGACGCCCGGCTCTTTTAGTGCAATGAGAGTGTGTGTCGCGGCAGCGTGCACACATACATATCACAAAACACAGCAGAGAAAGGATAAAGGCGCCGGATAGCGCAGCGGGAGCGGCAGTAGAAGGCGGCGTGGCCAGCAGCTTCAGATGATGGCTCGTCCCGCTGAAAGGCTTCTTCAGACGGCGCTGCTTCTCTCGGGATCCAACGATGCATGAGCTTCGCTGAAGAGATGAAAAATCAGGGATCAGCTGTCCCGAGCCTTCCTTTATAGGGCTAAGCCACGCCCGTTTTGGCAGGACGTGACACAGACGGCGCAAAGCGCCCTCATTGGCCTGACGTCACCTCAGGCCTCGCTCGGTAGGCTGATGCAGTTGCCGCAGAGCAGCCAATGGGTTTTGCAATAATACAAAATTATAAGGATAATTTTTTGGCTTCAATATCTCGTGGAAAAGAGGTTTTCCCCTAGCGTAAGATATTATGCAGTACGAGAGACCTCTCGTAAGAGAACTAATATCTAACACAAACACACGCACACACATTCATACAAGTTGCAGAAAGAAAAAGAGAGAGAGGAAAGAGTGAGTTTTAAGAGATGAGATGATGAAATCCCAAGTTTCTATGCACTTATAAGACACAACCTGAATGAACCATCAATCATTAGTTTAACCCTTTTATCGTTTCTTAGGTATTCACTAGTTCACACTTACAAATAAGTCAGATAGAATAAATGCGTATTTGGCATGCTGTCCGAGGAGAGGGCTCCGGGCTCGGTATTCGGCCCGAACCCAGAGTACTCCCCCCGTATTCCTGGCTGTAAAAGATTGAGCCAAGAGTGAGGATTCGGGGTGGTGGAGGGATGCTGGAAAACTGTCAAGGAATATTAGGTGAGTTGACAGAGTGGATATATATATACTTCTTGTCATGCTGATTAGGGTAGACATAATTGTTTGATGACGAGTAGATTGGATTGATTATTTGAACGTGCTCCTCCCGAACATTGTTTATAAAACATCATTTAAATCTGTATCAAATACACTAGTTCAGCTTAAGAGTCTGGAGGCAGTACTTGCTTGTCTTTGCTTTTGGGGATTCCCTTTTGTTGCGTGAAAGGGGTTTTCCCGGTCCGTTCGTTGGTGTCCTTGTGCTGGGATGGATGTCGTCCCATCACGTGGTGTGGATGGTGGATGGATGGAAAGTCTCTGTTGAAGCTGGCTTTGCAGAAGACATGGGACCGAAATCTTGCCGCAAAACTTAACTTAGAACCGAGACTCACAACGGAAAAGAAAGGAAACTAAGAAAAGAAAGGAAATTGAGGCGAGAGAAGATGATGGCTTGAATGAAGTTGTTTAACCCATGTTCTTCTGATCTTGATTTGGGTTCTTTCATCTCTGCGCATCTACATGGTTACTGGTCTGGTTTAGATCTTCATCTCCCGCTGCATTTTAGTTCTGCACTAAAATTAAACTTTGTTCTGGTGTTAAGATTTTAAACTCAAATGTCCGCCCAGCCTCCTGGATCAGTTCTAACCAATTAGACACTGTCTTTATTTAGGAGGTGGCGTTCTCTTCACTTCTTATCATAAATCAAGCTTATCTGTGCTCTCCTTACTCTCTAAGCTCTAGCAGAGAGGACAGAGGCCACAGTTTAGACATTATTACTATTATAAGAATACGAAACATTTTACACAGATTTAAATCAAGCCATCTTTTGAATTAAGAACATACGATCATGCTGACAGGAAGCACGACACACTTTCATTCACACACCTAATAGTTATAACAATTACATGAATTATATGGCATTTAAGTATATTAGATACACACATATATTGTAGAAACAACATAGAATGATGTAGTTGCATGATGTTTGATTATAAGTCCATTGAAAATTGTTCTTGAATGATTTTATGTATAGTTATAGGTAAAATCTCAGTTATGTGGTTTGAAAAGAAGAGAACTCTGGTTTGGTCTATTAGAGGTCCTTAAGGGGGAGGGGGTCTGGAATGTTGTGGGGTCCAGCAGCTTCTGCTGTTATCTTGATCGGGCACTGAGTTGTGCCATCTCTGAGCCAATCATTCTTTTCCAAGCTATCTCACATTGACAAGTTCTTCCTTTAGTTTGGCTCATCTTCTTTGAAGCTTGCATGGCCATAAAGTTCTTAGTTGGGGTTTTTCGTTGGTTAGGAGACTGGCTGGAGCCTGATTTTATGGCTCTGGGGTTGGTGATTTGGTGTCTGTAATGTTGAGTTCTGTGTGGAATTATGTTTGAACAATTCACCTGGAAGATTCATTTGTGTTTGTTTCGCACTCAGTCCTACACAGCACATATTAATACCTTATTCTGCAAGACCACTTCTACATCCCTACAATCCTACCCAATAGCTAAACCTAACAACTACCTTATTAACTATAAATAAGTAGAAATTGAGTTTGAGGCAAAAGTCATAGTTAAAATTTAATTAATAGTGGGAATTGACCCTAATCTAAAGTGTGACCAAAACTACTACTAGCATTTATTAAAGGCATACTATGCAGTGTCCGTTCTTTGTCGAGTACTTGTATTTAGCGTTACTGTCATAAATACCACTCACACAGAGCCGTCTCTGCACTCACGGCCTGATCCACTCCCCAGCTCACTGTATGTTTTATCATCTTTGGACCATTTTCTGTAAACCCTAAAGATGGTTGTGCATAAAAATCCAAGGAGATCAGCACTTTCTGAAACACTCAGACAAGCCCCTCTGGAACCAAACACCATGCCATGTTTAAAGTCACTTAAATCACCTTTCTTCTACATTTTGATGCTAATTTCAAACTTCAGCAAAACATCCTGACCATCTCTACATGCCTAAATACATTGAGTTGCTGCCATGTGCGTGGCTGATTAGATATTTGCATTAACAAGCAGTTGAACAGGTGTACCTACACTCTTAAAATTGATGTGTTAAAAATGAACACAAAATATGTGTAAAAGGATTTGCAACACATTTTGTGTTACTACAGACACATGATGTGTAAATATTGTGCTTAATTGTTTACACAATTACAGTGTTAAACACGTTTAGTAGTACATGTTTATATAAAAGGCACATATTCTGTTGCAAATACTCAACGGGCGATGCCAACTTTAATGATTGGATTTATGTATCATGTTGCAAATGTGAATAAAGCATTTTAACTCGCTGGGGGAAAACAACTGTTGGGACTACGCGAATGTTCTTGCTGCGCCTGCGCAGTAGTGTTCTTTTCCAACTGACGCCGACCTAGCTCGCCATCAGCAATGCGTCTATCTGCCTCAGGTGAGTGAATAATAAATAATTCTCCACCTAGCATGAGAAAGAGTTGTGTTAAATGTCCAGGAAACATAATTTGTTTGTTTTAACCGTTTTTATGCCGTTTTCATGTTCCGCAGCCAAATATGTTTTGTGTGTTAACTAGCGTCAATTGGCAAGCGAGCTCTCACGCTTTGCAAAGCTGTTTAGGTATTTATTTATTGGGTATGACTGCTAATAATGGTTTTTAAAAAGACTTAAAGGTTAATATACATGGCACCTTAAGTTTGAACTCCTAACAGTCATTTTACCAAAAACTATGTGTAACGTGGCGATGTAATTTTTTTTTAAACACAAGAGCAAGTTTTTATTTCCTAATAAAGAAAGTCCGACTACGCCACCCCAGGGGATTAGCCCCAGGGAAAATACTCAAACAATGAGCACAGCACACAGGTTCGGTTCCCTCATAGAATTAGGCAAGAGACGTGAGTAACACAAAAATACAAATGTTTGTTAATAGAAAAATACTTTAAAATGTTGGACACTGAAACCCACTTTAAACTAAACAATAAGAAAAACATGCAGAAACAGAAACTAAATACCGGCAGGCCTGAGGCTCCCAATGTCAGGAAGCAACGTGGGGTTGGATTTTACAGAGTACACTTCCACACGCACACCCCGTGTCACTTAATCACACAATCACACACTCAACAGTGTACACTGCACACGATAAAGCACCACCACCAGGAGGAGGAAGAGCAATCCAACCGTGGGACCCCAGCGCCTGCAAAATGAAAAGAGACCATAACAAAATTCATTAAAAAAAAAGTAAAATAATCAGATGGACATCAATAAAGCAAATCCTCACAACAATAAATGTAAATGACAAAAATAAAAACCATTCAAACACAGAAAAGTCAATTAGTTGGTCACCTGATTAATACAAGACAATTTTAGCTCAATAAAGGTTCACACACACACAAATTGTACTTATAGATGATTAATCACATGAACCAAGCAATTAAATAGTTTGATTAAATATTTCACGCAGTTAAATGGCTTTACAGTAGTAAGAATGAAAATGAAAATAAAAATCAAGTTAACTAAACAAACTATACTTCCACAAGATTAGAAGTTAGTTAACAGAAACCAAACAAAACAAAAGTTATGAAATCAAACAAAAACACAGAGGGCAGCTAAGTGGAAGGAACCAACTAGTCCCCCACACAATCCAGGAATATAAAGCGGGTCAACTATAACGCCACGATAAGAACCAAACGAGCAGTCCCCTTCTCTTTAGTGATGATCGCGTCGGCGCGGCCGTATTAACCGCAGCACTTTAGTAGCGCAAACACAGTAGCAACAATCACGGCTCAGAACGAGAGGGAGAATCCTATAACAAACAAACAGAGATGTTACCAATCGTAAATTATACTACCCCCACTCCCAGTCATAGTAACGTATAAACACTTACCATCAGGAGATCACGCTAGATAGCACACTTAGACACGGATTGGTCAGTCATGCCCACCGGTTACACAATGGAATACAGGGAATCACGCCTATTTGATATCCGAAGGGAATGTTAAACCCACACAGCCATTTCAGCACCATATCACAAGCTCTTAACAATAAATATTACCTGTAAGGTGAACAGTCATCAGACCCATTAAACAGCACGGAGGGCACCGCACCAAAGCGGCACTAATTGATAATGATTTAAAAAGTTATGCATAGGAAAACTCCAAAAAGGATCGACCATTAAAACACAGCTCGCTTACCTACAACCACCATCGACACTAGCAAACAACCAGGGAAATCGGCGTGACGCATCACAGGTGACAGCCAATCAGACTTAAATGCAAGGTACTACTTGCTGATAGGATGACACTGCTGTCAATCACCTGATCCCGTTACATATGCAGTGGTTAAAAGGACAGTTGTGGCGATGAGTGTTGTTTGTTTTTTAAAAGCGCGCCACTTTGTGCTACCTTGCTTGTCACTGACTATTTAAAATGTATTGATAATGTGATAAACTTAACGTTTACATTTTCTCATTATTAAATTATGACTCTTGTAGGCTATGATTACAGCATTATAATATGGTGTTATTATATCTTTTATCTAGGTAATGGAAGACGAGGGTCAAATCACGTTTACTCTAACAATTTTACACAGAGTTAACGCGACTGTCTTCATAGACAGGAAGGAAACATGAAGAAAACTATTCACAGTTGGAAGTGTCCCATTCGGTGAAAATGAAGGACATGTAAGGATGTTTTTACATTATTAATTTATGAGTTTGAAATTACTTGGCAGTGCGTATACAAACTGCAAAAGCATACTTGAACTTTTTATTTGTCCATTTCTCATGTCAGGAGTATTTTTCTGATGGGACATCACACAGTGGATTTATAGAAATGAGACTACGGAACATCAGACGGAAACTTCAACAGAGCCAGCAGATCTACAATTTGAAACGACGTATTTCTACAGACCAACTTTCTCTGCCGATTACTGATGAAACAGGGCCCACTGAGTGGTTGACCTTGATAAAGAGGATGCGACCCTCACCAGAGAACTCATCGTCAATAAAGACTGCAATTGACCAAACCTTCAGTTACCGAAGAAGATGGATAACGACGAAATCACCAACTGTTGGTCAAATCTTCAAGGAATATCCCAGATTTCTGGACATGCCAGCCTTGGTAATACATGTTAAACTAAGCTGCAGAGAACTTTACACAAAGGTTGTGTTTCATAATTTGTTAATATTAATAATTTCTTTGTTTCTGTTTTATGCACTGCAGGTGGACATTGAATTTTCCAAGATGACAGATGGGAAAGAAGACATGTTTATCAAGAAATGGGAGGGGACGATTATCCCAAAACTCAAGGAAGTAGCATCCTTTGAGAAAAAAACATCAGACACTTATTGGAGAAAGCTGACAATCAGCAGGATGGTAAGATTTTCTTCTTTTATTTCTGTGGCATGTGCACTCATTTCTAAATTGGGTTTATGTAAAAATGACGTACATTTTATCATTCAATTCATGATTTAAAGGTAATCATTTCAAATAGAATTTTGTTTTTAATCTTTTGCATGTGACCTGCATCTTTACTCCATCAAGATGAGCTGTGTTACACTATGTTAAGGATCCTCATTCATCTTCTTCCACCCTCGGCATCTGGGAGAAAATGCCGGCAGTAAATGCTGTGTCAATTGTGCTCTCTCATACTTGTTGGAACTGGTGCCGGTATGCATTGTTAGCTTTTTATAAAGTTAAAATGTCACATGCAACAATATTTTCTGATGCTTTTCATTGTTTCATTTCTATAGGCTGGTACCATTGTGACGTCTTTGCTTCGAGAAGGCATGAACGGGTCTCTAAAGTCAACACAGCCGCGGCTGGTTTCCATCGGCTCTCCAGGACATGAAGCCCAGTATGTAATTGTGGCAAAGAATTACTCTTTTGCTTTTCCACTTGATGTTGAAAACCTCACTTGTGCCCTAGACAAACTTTTCAAATTCTACTGGCTATGTAATCTTCAATATCCACGCCAACTGTCTTCAACTTTCTCATTTTTTGAGTATGTATATGACCTGCCTTTGTCCCAGTCCACTTGCAAACGATCAAAGGTTATGGAATTGATTGCCAAATTGCAGTCTCATGCCTAATTGAAACAGACCATGTATACCTGTCCAAAGTGCTTGCAAAATATTTTTGTCAAAACAAAACAGTTGATTTGGCATTTAAGGGAAGTATGCACTCTCTGATAGCCAATACCTAACATTAATCTGTAGTCAAAATGGTTGCCCCAGAATAAACATAGTATGTGAACCGTATTCGATGCTTCAGTGTGATTTCATGATAACTGTACATATTGTATTCTGATCTAGCTTTTTCAATAATTTTGTGTTGTATTTTAACACAACCCTGAGCACACTCAGAACATGTGTTGAAAACGACACATGTTGTGTTGTTTTCAACACATTTGTTTTAAGAGTGTAATTAAGTGTTCAGTGAGTGATATATATATATATATATTATATATATATATATATATATATATATATATATATATATATATATATATATATATATATATATATATATATATAACGGATTGAGAATCTTACTCATTAATTTTAAACTATTTTCATTGTGATTTCATGATAACTGTACATATTGTATTCTGATATAGCTTTTTCAATAATTTTGTGTTGTATTTTAACACAACCCTGAGCACACTCAGAACATGTGTTGAAAACGACACATGTTGTGTTGTTTTCAACACATTTGTTTTAAGAGTGTAATTAAGTGTTCAGTGAGTGATATATATATATATATATATATATATATATATATATATATATATATATATATATATAACGGATTGAGAATCTTACTCATTAATTTTAAACTATTTTCATTTCCGGAGTAAGTTTCTTAGCTGGCAATTTTGGGTCAAGTTTTATGTCACACTCACAATCATGGGCATAGGTAAAGGGGAAGACAGGTGGAAAACTAGATCCACAATGAGAAATGAGGTGGAGGAAGTTAAAAGAGGATTAAACAGGCTAGACTGCCCAAAAAATACCCTGTCTAATGGGATATGGGGTCTCTGTGTGTGAGAACAGGAAAATGAGGAGGACGACTTTTGAGAATCATGGGGTTTATGGCATGTAACAGTGTGTAACAGTAGCAGTTAGTAATTGTATAGCTCTGTTAAAGGTGTCATTTCAAAAAACAAAACAAAAAAAGCCTACTGGTAAACATCCACAATGGATTGAATGAACAATGAGAAGTCAGTAAGACTGAAGCCCCCTAAATAATTTCTATCAACACATGCCTGTGACATACTGGTCTAAATAATATTATTAATAATAATAAAATACATATCTTTCTCTAAACTTATTTCAACACTCAATGATAATAAGACTGAAATTGTTGTGTTTGGTCGTGCGGTACATTTTAGTGCCTCTGTAGATGCTCTTGGTACTTTAGGTTCCCATATTCGACCTTTTACCAAGAATTTGGGTGTGATATTTGACAGTGCTTTTAAATTTGATAAACAGATTAGTTCGGTTGTTAAAACTAGCTTCTTCCAGGTGAGACTTTTGGCTATGGTCAAGCCCTACCTGCTACGCAAAGACTTTGGAAGAGTCATACATGCATTTATTACGTCCCGTTTAGACTACTGTAACTCTTTGTATGTTGGATTGGATCAGTCATCCCTTCGTCGGTTACAGTTAGTCCAGAACGCAGCAGCTCGACTTCTAACCGGGACCAAAAAGCACGACCATATTACACCGGTTTTGGCCACGCTTCACTGGCTTCCTGTTTGTTTCAGGATTGAATTTAAAATTGTATTAATTGTTTTTAAAATCTTAAATGGGTTGTCGCCTTCTTATTTATCGGAGCTTTTACATGTCCACACATCTGTCAAAGCACTGACGTCTTCCAATCAGATGCTCCTCAATGTGCCCAAATCCAGGTTAAAAAACAAAGGTGACCGAGCCTTTGCAGTGGCTGCTCCAAACCTCTGGAATAGTCTACCTATTAATGTAAGAAAAGCTCGGACCATTGAAACATTCAAGTCCTTGCTTAAGACCCATTACTATGCAGTGGCTTTCAATTCAAGTTGAGCTTTTAATATCTTGACCTTTGTCTAATGTTGATTATTTTGTATTGTAGATTGTGTATTGTTTGTATTTATTATCTCTTTGATTTTGGACCTTGTTAAGCACTTTGGTCAACTATGGTTGTTCTTAAACGTGCTATATAAATACATTTGAACTGAACTGAACACAGTTTTTTTTTTTTTTTTTTTTACTGCCATGATAGCTGTGCTGTATGAGCTGTCAGTAGTTAATTTGCTTATAGTAACCTTTAATTTAAATTATAGATGATTATTATTTTTGACCCCTTTTCCACATGACACATCTTTTTCTATTCTCAGCTTTAGGCAGAATCAAAGCCTGTGGAAGTGGCCCACTCTGTGACATTAATATTCATTGGGTGCTGGAGTATATTAGATGTTGAAGATTCATGCAATTTGACCGCTGCTCTTCATTACTGTGTCCTCACTGCTCCTGTTCAAACCTTTTTCTCTTCCACAAAACAATATTAATACAAGATCCATGCATTTGAAAAACAATAATCTCCATGAAATTTCCTCTCAGACATTACTGCATATTTATGTAGTTTTGGGCATTTTTCCTCCATCCTCTTTGTTACTGTAAGCGGTATAGGGGAATAACTTGTAGGCAATTTCAGAGAGACTAGCAATATCAATCTAGCTTTGAAAGCATAAGATTCCACCCTCTCTAAAAGCCACACCTCCTCCAAAACACATAAAAGCATGCCATGTGAGACCACATTGGTGAAGGGTCAAAAACATTCTAAAAAATGCTCTCAGAATACCTCATGTCTAATTCATCAGTGAGACATAACAGTATACAACATTGCAATAATAATGAACATAAACAACTTATTTATGGTTATTGGCCATTTTACACCATAGTTGCTGTTAACATTGAGCTCATTTATAAAGGTACACAAACTAAATACTTCATTACATTAACAAAATCCAACAAAAACAAATTAAACTGTGGTATCTGTCAGGAGTAATTAAGCAAAGAAGCACTCGAGACGAGTAGAATAACTTCCGCTCTCACACACATTAGTCAGAACACAACACTTTTCAAAATAGTAGTCAAAAATGCAAGTATGACTTCAGCACTCTGGAATATAAAGAATTTATGGAATGGAGAGCTAATTTATGGCACTATTGTGTACTTTCTGAAGCTTTCACTGAAATTGCATGGATAAGAGCATTGGAAACAGCTATCCAAGTTGTTGCTTTTGCAGCAAAAAGAAAGTCATTCAGAATTGAAACGACATGAGTGTGAGGAAATGATAGAGAATTGTGATTTCTAGGTGAACTACGGTACTCACTTGCACACAACCTCCAACTGAAAATAAAGATATTTTCTAAGGCAGAGAAAGTTTCACATTTTTATGAATGATTGCAGTAACAAACACTTTTTTCACTGTGAGACCATGTATATTAAGAAAGCATGAGGAAATTAGGGGAGCAAATGAAAGAAAGTATGAGAATGATCAGAGAGACAAACAGGAAGTATAAGAATAGGTTGGAGATTTGCAAACAAATTTAATAACCAGCCAGCATAGGCAACTCAGTTTTCTTGCTTTGTACTTTGCACAGGCTCTGAGAGAGAGAGAGAGAGAGAGAGAGAGAGAGAGAGAGAGAGAGAGAGAGAGAGAGAGAGAGAGAGAGAGAGAGAGAGAGAGAGAGAGATTTGACGTTTATACCTCTTTTTATATATATATATATATATAATATATATATATATATATATATATATATATATATATATATATATATATATATATATATATATATATATATTATTATGATCTTTATTGCATTAATAAATGCAATATTTTGCAGCATTTATGCTGGTTAAAAAATAAAATATATATGTGTTTCTTTCAAAAATGATTTTACAAAAAAAAAAAAAAAAAAAACATTTAAACATAACGGGGAGAAAATAAATAAATAAAATTAAATTTTATAACCAACAGTTAATACCTTATACCAACAGCAATGCCATTTAAAATTGTTTTCTTCATGATCAATATTACACAAAACTTCTCTCAAACCCAATGTTTTCATAAAACCAGCCAGAATCAGTAAAAAAAAAAAAAAACTCTGCTTTGATCCTCGAAGTTACAAAAGCTCTTAAAGTCATCTTTGGATCTTTGGATTTTCTTGTTACCCATCTTGCTACACCAAGTTCTTCAATTCACATTTTTGCGGCCATCACAGCACGGACACTCTATTTCAGTCAGACATATTCCCCCAATAGCCAAAATAGCCAGGCAGCTACTATTCATGCCGGTATGTTGACGGAAGTCAAAGGATTTCATGTGTTGCGTGATATCTCTGCGCCCAAGTAGCAGTGCTTCGCCTAAGTAGCTGTGCTTCGCCTGTGCTTCCCCCTAATATAGTCCCAAGTCAATATCTGCCTAGGAAATCACCTAGTGTTAATCTGCATCGCTATTTGTACTCGTTGTGTATACGCAGGCCACAAGAAGTAATTATGTGTTTTTTTTGTTGTTGTTTTTTTTATCACCTTTACTCAGGACATGCTAGCTGGCAACAAAGGATTCCATTCATTGTGCTAAGCTAAGCTAGCGCCGACCCTGTCAAACTAAAACAATGCATGCACTGAGACAAAAATGCATTTACCCACCAATCTAAATGTATGAAAGAATGTGAATAAGCCCTATTTAAAAAAACGGTGGAGTGTTCCTTTAATAAACTGGTAAACTTTATATCTGTAAAAGACTCGATGAGCTGTCATAAAGTGCGTGCTCTCACTTTCATTTCTGCCGTGGTCAGTAAAGTTAGTCCTGTCGCTCCGGAGACCGTAAGCTGGATCACGAGAGCAGTTGTACTGATCAATCCTCGAGTAACAACGAGAGTAAATGAAGACTGCTATGTTCATTCTTACATCCAACAACAAAACACCTCAATCGCTTTAGGAGACATTCTACAGCTGCTCCAGCGTCAAAACAATGGCGGACTGTGTCTGTACTGGTAGGATGTTTTGGATGTGTAATGTGCGCATGCGTGGCATGCGCAGGAAATGTGAGTTTCAGTAAAGCTTCCATGTTAAGAGCCCGCTGTCTCCTGTCTGTTCATTACGAATAATCTAACATGGTGTCAGAAGCGGATTTACCTCGCTTTCTAAGAGATGACAGTCATCCGCACCAGCGCGGCGAAAACAAGAGTTTGTAAGTGAAGTTTCGAGGAAACAAACGAGATCACGCATCGGCACGGTGGCAGCTGCGAGATGGACAGAGTGTGAGTGAGCTCCGAGACGATAAACTCCGAGACGAAGAAAATTCAATATAAAACAGCATCAAGGTAAACATATAAGATGGATACTTTGTTCTCAATAAGCCCGCCTGAACATTTCGACTTCAATGATTTTGGCAGCTGGCCAAATTGGATTAGACGATATGAGAGATTCCGCATAGCAGCGGGAATTAGTGAAAGAAGCCAAGAATATCAAGTTAATTCGCTTATCTACACAATGGGAGATAAAGCTGATGATATCATGTGCACGCTGGCTCTTTCTGAAGAAGACAGAAAAAAATATGACAAAGTTAAAGAAGCGTTCGAGAAACACTTCGTATGTAAACACAACGTGATCTACGAGAGGGCTAAATTCAACAAGAGGTGCCAAGAACAGGGCGAATCAGCTGAAATGTTCATCACTGCAGTTCATAAACTAGCAGAAAATTGCCAGTATGGAGTCCTTCAAGAGGAAATGATACGAGACAGACTGGTAGTTGGCATACGAGATCACGGATTGTCAGAGAGATTACAGCTTGACCCCGAGCTCACACTCATTAAAGCCATCACAAAGATAAGACAAAGTGAAGAAATAAAAAAGCAGCAGACGATCTTAAGACAAGCAAGCGGTGACTCAAATGAGGTAAACATGGACATGTTAAAATACAAAATGAAACCAAAATTTGCACATAAAGGACTGCAAAGACGACAAGACAGTACAAAACACAATGAAGCCAGCAAGGGATGTGGCAGATGTGGAAAGCCACAAGCACACTCACTGAATAGCTGTCCAGCGAGGGAGGCTGAGTGCAGGAAGTGCAACAAAAAAGGCCACTTTGCTGCAGTCTGCAAAACAAAGAAAAGACTGAAGGAAATATATCATTGTGATGAGCCGGAGAGCATAGAGACTGGTGTTCTCAGCCCTCCGAACAAAAAGCTGTGTGGACCAAGCAACATGTCAATACAGGTGAGAGGGCAGTTTAA
Organism: Scardinius erythrophthalmus; assembly: GCF_964197995.2. Lineage (NCBI taxonomy): Eukaryota > Metazoa > Chordata > Actinopteri > Cypriniformes > Leuciscidae > Scardinius > Scardinius erythrophthalmus. The sequence goes on along the minus strand of NC_138228.1, from coordinate 21,090,534 downwards.
AGCATCACTTTGTCATCTGGGAAGAGTGATAAAACACCCAGTGTTTGTGATACCAAGACTGGTGTCCCCTCTCCTTGGACTACCAGCCATAAAAGAGCTGGACTTACTTCACACAGTGGATGCAATGCAAACAGCAGATCCAAACTACAAAGAGATGTTCCCAAAAGTCTTCACAGGACGTGGAAAATTGGAAGGAGAATACAAAATCAAACTCAAAGAGTTAACCACTCCATTTGCTCTGGCTGCCCCTCGTCGAGTGCCCTTGCCCATGATGAATAGAGTGAAAGAGGAGCTAGAAAGAATGGAAGAAATAGGAGTTATGACACCCATTGATGATGCAACGGAGTGGTATTCAGGTATGGTGATAGTGCCGAAACCAGATGGCAAGATTCGAATATGCGTTGATTTAACACATCTAAATAGCAATGTCTGCAGAGAGAGACATATTCTGCCTGCAGTTGATGAAACACTGGCTAAACTGTCAGAGGCAACAGTGTTCTCTAAATTTGATGCTACTGCTGGATTCTGGCCGATTCCTTTGCATAAAGATTAGGTCCAGCTCACTACCTTCATTACGCCTTATGGAAGATACTGTTTTAAGCGCCTTCCATTTGGCATTTCCTCAGCAACCGAACACTTTCAGAAACGGCTGACACAACTGCTGGAGGGCCTGGAGGGCACACTGTGCCACGCAGATGACATCCTGGTGTTCGGTGCTACGCGTAAAGAACATGTTGCAAGACTTATCAAGGTTCTGAACTGTCTGGAACAGAAAGGGTTGACACTGAATGAAAAATGTCAATTTGCAGTGCCTCAAGTTAGGTTCCTAGGACACATTGTCAGTGCAGAAGGCATACGAGCTGACCCAGACAAAATAAAAGCTATCAAAGAAATGCCAGAACCTAAAAATACGGCTGATGTCAAGAGATTCCTTGGCATGGTGAATTACGTTGGAAAATTTTCACCCAACATTGCAGAGTTGACTGGACCTATTAGAGACCTGCTCAAAGCTGAAAACGTCTGGGTGTGGGGGAGTCCACAACAACAAGTTTTTGAAAAATTGAAGCAAGAACTCAGTTCTGCGGCAGTATTAGCACAGTATGGTCCAGATCGACATACCAGAGTTTCAGCTGATGCGTCTTTCTTTGGATTAGGAGGAGTATTGTCTCAGCTGCAGCCTACAGGTGAATGGAGACCTGTTGCTTTCAGTTCGAGGAGCATGACGCCAACGGAGAAAAGATATGCTCAAATTGAGAAGGAGGCCCTAGCAATCACGTGGGCCTGTGAAAGATTTCAAACCTATCTTCTGGGACTGGATTTTGTGGTCAGGACTGACCACAAGCCACTAGTCAGTCTACTTGGCTCGAGACCGCTAGATGACCTGCCTCCACGCATATTAAGATTTCGTCTACGACTCCTGCGGTTCTCCTACACGATCATGCACGTTCCTGGAAAAAATCTGATCACAGCGGACACACTCTCCAGAGCTCCACTCAAAGACGAGCCATCAGAAGCAGACCTAAGAAGAGAGGAAGAGGTAAAAGTGAGTGTTGATCATGTCATTCAACAATTGCCAGCAACACCTACCACGCTTGCTCAAATAAAGAGGGCTCAGGAAGAGGACGAAGTGTGCAGACAGCTAAGTTCTCTGGTACGTACAGGTTGGGAGGAAAAAAAGAGTGTTCCACCACACCTAGCATTGTTTTGGCAACACAGACATGACCTGCTCAATGCAGAGGGTTTGCTGATGAAGGGAAAACAACTAGTGATACCTGGCAGTATGCAAAAAGAAGTCCTAGAGAGGTTGCACCAGGGACATCAAGGCACCACTAAATGCTTGGCAAGAGTGCAAATGTCAGTATGGTGGCCAGGTATAACAAAGCAAATCAAAGACAAAGTAAGTCAGTGTGAAACATGTGTCAAAAACAGCTACAGTTACCCAGAACCCCTGTTGACCACTCCATTACCTTCACGACCATGGCAGAGAGTGGCAGCAGATCTTTTCCATTGGAACAAGGGTGATTATGTTCTGCTGATAGACTACTTTTCACGCTACATAGAAGTAGCTTCTCTCACTTCAACAACATCAAGAAATGTGATGGAGAAGCTCAAAGCGATGTTTGCCCGCCACGGGGTCCTAGTTACAGACAATGGCCCTCAGTTCGCAGCATCAGACTTTGCTGACTTTGCAAAAGACTATGATTTCCATCATGTAACCAGCAGCCCGCACTATCCTCAAAGCAACGGAGAAGCGGAAAGAGCAGTGAGAACTGTTAAAACACTTCTGCGTAAAGGTGAGGACCCTCACAAAGCACTTATGTCTTACAGAGCTACACAATTAGCATCAGGAGCTTCACCTGCTCAACTCCTAATGGGACGGAACATCAGAACTACTCTCCCAGTGAGTCCATCCACACTGAAACCAGCCTGGCCAAACCTCAACACCTTCAAAAGAAAAGACAAAGAGTTGAAGGTAAAACAGGCTAAGTGGTACAATAAACGCCACAGAGCACATACAAAACCTGCTCTACAGTCTGGACAATCAGTCTGGATTAAGAATGTGCCAAACCCAGGCATAGTCATGAGTCCTGCTGATGTTCCACGTTCCTACACTGTAGAAGGCCAGTCTGGTAGTTTGAGAAGACACCGTTCCCATCTGAGAGCAGTTCCTTCACAGCCAAGAGAGATTAGGGACTGTGTTAGAAGCAGAGTGGGCAGGGCGATCAGACCACCATTAAGATTAAACCTTTAGAGATTGACTTGTTATTGTCCGTTCTGAGGTTATTTCCCTTTCTTCTGTTGAAAATTAGTAATAATACCTGTGTTTTGTTTTTCTCCTACAGAGACATTGTTCTACTAAAAAAAAAGGGGAAGGAATGAACTGACTGAGAAAGTAATAGTGCAATAATATGTTATGTTTATGCAGGGAACGTTCTTTAGCTAAAAGGGGGAGATGTACTGGTAGGATGTTTTGGATGTGTAATGTGCGCATGCGTGGCATGCGCAGGAAATGTGAGTTTCAGTAAAGCTTCCATGTTAAGAGCCCGCTGTCTCCTGTCTGTTCATTACGAATAATCTAACAGTGTCCAGCTCACTCAGGGCGGGTCTATGCTCAAACTGCAGTGTCAATCAACAGTCATGGGCGGGGCTTGTGCAATTCTACGTCACATTGCGTTGATTCTGAGGACAGCTTGTTCTGAGACAGTGCTTATGATTTATGGGGATTAAAAAAAAAAAAAACACTAAGTGGATTTTTATCATTATAGGATGGTTGTGTACACACACTGCCAACACACATTTATGTTCAAACACCATGTAAAAGTGAATTTTGCATATTAATAACATTAATTTTGTGCCACAGTGCCAAAGCTACTATTTTATTTATTTTAACCAGAGCTCTTCTCTTATAGGAAGTGGTGGCACCCATCTAGACACCCAGCTACACATCTTACCCATTCCTCCCTAATTTTTCTCTTTTAATTTTTCAGTCCCAAAATAAAATCCTAAAATGTGTAATCCTTCTTGGCTCTATCAAATGCTTTCTCTTGATCAATTAAAAAAATTCCAACATTTTCACCATCTTTACAATATCTATATGTCTCGGTACAAGAAACAAATTGTCCATTATTTTTTTCTGTGAGGGATACAATATGTTATTCAGTAACAATATACTGTAAAATAAATAAGGGGGGGTAATAAGGATAAAACCTCTCTTTTACAACTGGTAGGCAATTCCTGCTGTCATCTTTCAATAAGTTCCATAATTGTATACTGTATATTGTATAAATTCAGATGGAAGTCCATCTAAGCCATGTGTTTTTCCAGTTGAAAGTTGTTGAACTGCTTCAGTCAGTTCCTTTAACTGGAGGGCAGAGTCAAGCCGAGTCAAGTTTTGACAAGTCTTTATGTAAATCCTCCATACAGCTGACATCGCATTGTCCTTCTCCAAATAAGTCCATATCAAAATTAAAAGCTATTATACTCATTTAATTAGGATCAGAAGTCAAATTTCCATCCACAGATTTTAAATGCAACTTTTTTTTGTTCTCTTTCTTTCTGTTCCAAATTTGAAAAGGAGCATCCATCTCTCTCAAAGAGGTAAAACTAGCTCTGATTAAAGCTGCCTTTGCTTTCTCATGAAATAATGAGGCTAAAGCCTTTTCTTTTTTTCCCCTCCAGCTTTCCAACTGTCACATAAATTCCAAAAATTAACTCCTTTTCAATCTGCTTTATTTCTTTTTCCAAGTAAAAAAAAAAAAAAAAAATGTATCCTACTATTTGCACTGTACGACATATTCTAATTTGTTTCTTTCCCACATCCCACAATTGAGCAATGTCATCATAATTATTTTGTTTCCTCCAGTCAACCCAAAATACAGACATTTTCATCACAATTATTTAGGAACTCCAGTAACTTTTTAAAAATCTTTATCCTCCCCGTCACTAAATTTGGTGGATAAACATTAATAAAAAAAAACGATACTATTTGTACTTAGCCTGGATGCCAACTGAACTTAGCCCCGCCCACAACATTTGAGGTCGGGAAGTTTGGTCTGGACTTGATCCGTTGTGGAGCAACTTTGCTCGAACCTGAGCTGTTCGGACCAATCAAATTGTCAGGGCGGGCTTTATACGATGATGGACAGATGATCAACAGTAACGTAATCATCCAAGTCACCAAAGAGTGCTTGGGTTGCGATAAGATTTGTTTGCTGTATTGTCGAGTTCTAATCCTAAATGGAGAACTTGTTCGTATATGCATTCACCTTTACTATTTCTCTCAAAAATGATGATCGTGTTGGTAAGTACTCCGTGTATCCTTAAATTATTTTTACAACACCGGCAAAGATCGTTTAAACTCATCTTCTTCTTCTACTTCTTCCAGCGTGCGTGCAGTTGAGTTCAGGTTGTTGTTTTTTGTCGCTCAACATACTATACTATGCGTCGCTCAACATACTCACTTATTACTAGGGATGGGCGATACCACACTTTTAGGATTCAATACGATACCGATACTTTTTCTTGCATTTTCATCGATACCGATACCGTTCATTCCTTATTGGCAATTTTTGTCAGTAAAAATATTATTACATTTAAGACAAATCACAAGACAAATACAGACCATTTATACAAAATGTATTATGGTCAATACATAATAAAATTAAAATTAAAATAAATAACATAAATATGAATGAAATAAATTAAATATGAACAAACACATACACATTTTCACTTTTCTTATTTCTCAAAAAATAAATAAAAAAGACCAATCTTGGAAGAAAAAGCTAAAAAAAAAAAAAAAAAACTTAACAAAAAAAAAACGAATACATCATAACAATGTTATGTTTCGAGCCTCTTTGTAGAAGTAAACATGTAACACTTCACTGAAGCAAAAACAAGACGTCATAAAGATCATAATAAACTAGGATTTACTTATCCTATCTGCATAACAAAGACAGTTGTTCTCTGAGAAAATGAACTTGGAAAAATGAACTAGAAAACGGTCTGACACCATCACGCCTTTAGTGCACTCGAGATATGTCGTCACACTTTACTGGGCTGGTGGCCTTGGTTGGCTGTGTGTGTGTCGTTGTCGGCTGTGTCGCACAATGTCGCTCATTCGCTCGTCTCCTGTCACGTGACATAGGCCAGCTCAATACGCCGCCAGGTACAGCCAGGGGTGTCCTGGCACATAGTAATTTAAGGAAGTAATCTAAAACAGCTGAAAGTGATACATACACCCCCAATTATAATTTTTTAGTTTATATAGATATTTTTTAAGGAAATCGATGCCAAATGAGTAGCGCAAGTATATCGATCTATCGATACCACAGGATCGATACGCCCATCCCTTCTTATTACGTTTCACTGATTTGTTGTAGGTCTATCCATTTGAGTGCAGAGGTATTTTCTTTCCTGGTTCGGTTGAAACACTAAAATCTAATCTAGTCAGACAAATTTGTACTTGCTTGAACAGCTAGAATTCATTATTTTTCTATCACATTAATAGACGTAGTGGTTATATTAATTGTCTTTGAGAATAAATAGCAAATCCTCCACTTACAGTACATTTGAGACTCATAAACAAATCACTTGTCCATCACAATCTCCATTCTATTTTTTTCATCACTATGGGTCTTCTGTAAAAAACTCATTGTGCATATTTTGAATATATTCATTTAAAATGCTCTTTTCCTAAAATCCTCATTTGCTCTTTCCCCCAGTCAGACAAGATAAAATGTAAAGAAATGTCATCTTTCTTAAATCTTATATCTCAAACTTAATAAATAAAATGTTCCAAAATGTGTGCAATGTAAAGTTGTGAACGTAGAGCAATCAAGGCAAACTTTGAGGTAGATCAACATTTGTAAGATGTAATAAAAATACCAATCTCTAAAACTCAGTAAACAAAACAAGATACAAATGTAATAAATAAACTTATGTTTTTAAGTAGAGCAACCAAACATTAATATGCAATAACCTATAGCCTATTAACAGAAAATGTTACAAAAATAACAATAAATAAAATAACATAAAATTTTACATAAATAACTCTCAAATAGTAATAATCAAATATAAATGGCTTCATTACAAATTGTGAGCAAGCAAGAGAAGTTGGTTATATTGTTGTATCGATTGGCATTGTTGCCAACCTCTCCCTCGTGGACTGCTTATGTTTTTTTTTTTTTGTTGAGGTGAGGTAGATCATGGTGAACGACATGCAGCATATTCCAAACGATGGAAGCGGTTAAGGTGATGAAATAAGTTTCTTGTGTTTCAGTACTTAGCCAGGACAAAAACTGCCACACTGGCTAATGGACATGTCCTTTTTATTCTCAATCTCCTCATCACCGGCAGGGACGGCACTCATTTTTCCATGTGTTTGTATGTTGCGATGGCGCAACCAAACCCCACAGCAACGCAACTTGTCATTGGATGTTTGCTTGTCACTTTGTAGCACACTCCTTTATTAAGGTATATGATACACTTGTTTATGATCCAGGGACACTTGAGGGTTGTTCAACCAAACTACATGTCTATTTACATTGTAATGCATTTAAGTGAAACTATCAAGCGTTATATCAAATATATTTTCTATCATTATCGATAAAGGTGTACCGTCAATAAATACTGATACTGTTTTATTGCCCAGCCCTAACTCTTCGTAACTAACAGTCTGCTGTAGGTAACTTGACCGCTGAAATCAAAAACCTTTTTACACATGCAGGAACAAATTCCTTAACATCTGCTTTTCTTCCGAAAGCAAAACAAGACCAGAAAAACAACCATCACCCCGCTTCACTGCTGTCACTTTGTTCATGAGTAGTCTGTTTATTTACTCTCTCATCTTGTTTCATTCGCCTGATCTTTAACTTTTATCTTTATCTAGGTTACCACTTCACCATCACCTTCCAATTCAATTTCATTTGCTTTATTAGCATTGCTTTGTGCTTGCATTTAATGCGGGCATGCAATTTTTTATGCCCGATATCGCCGCACTCTAAACACTTCAAATTGTTGGTACACACATAGATCATGTACGATTTGTCTTCGTGTTTAACTTGGAACGAGACATATAACGTTGGTGATTCTAGAAACATAAAGACTTTTCATCTAAAAGATAACACATTTCAATGCTTCAGTTTTGCAACCAAGAGGAATCAATTTTATCAATTTGCACATAGTTAGTTTAAGTTGAAACTCTGCAGTAAAAAGCAATTTTGAATTTTGATTCGTTTTAATTGGTTTGTAAACAATGAGGTCTGACTGGGGTCCGATTAACCCCAAACAGAAGTAATGTTACTATTTTGGAAAACATAAGTTTTTTTTTTTTTTTTTTTTTTTTTTTTTGTCAAACAAAATAGATATCATTGTTCTGATATATGTATAGAACATGTACAACAATATTTTCTTTCCCATTATTTTGTGTAATTAAAAATTGATTTGGTTGAATTGATGTCTGGATTTCATTGCTTTTTTGAAATGCGCACACCTACATTACAGGTAATGGTAAATGGTTCATGATAAAGTTATTTATATTATTTTACGAGTTTAATAATCTCAGGATAAATGGCAAAAGATGTTTACTAGGAAAAACAAACAAATATGTATTTCATAATTATAATTACTATTGACAAACTTCAATCAGTGGGGTCCATGTGACCCCCCACCAACAAGGAAGTGCAGCGGATCTCAACAGAACATAAGAGATTGACAAGGCAATATTTTGAATTGTTGGTTAAGTTTCACTAATATTTATTATATTATATTTTATTTTATTTTATTTTAGCTTTATTTCAATTACCACAAATATTTTTAGTAGTTTTTGGTAGCACTGAGACAAATATTTTAAACTAAGACAAACTATTTAATTAAAGCAAAGACATTAAACTGATTATACTGACATATCTTAGTACTTTAGCTTGTGTATAAAAGATTTTCTGACTGTCAGATATGAATCAATATCATTAAAATGAGACAAGTCACATCTGCTGCGTGACTCATTTCAACAGATCCATCTTTGTTCAGCTGAGTCAACAGAGATCGTGACTTAAAAACCTGCAGATTTTTTTTTGTATATTATTGTTGAGCTAATGATCTGACTATGAATATTAGTCTATAAATTGATCCAAGCTGCTTTGAAATGAAACAGTTTGCACTTCTTTCAACTTAATTTTCATGCATTAAAGTCTGATTATGCTCATTTAGTCTCATGGTGACGATTCTACTGTGAAATGTAAAATCATAATCCTATACGTTTTTCCAAATTTGAGCCCCTCCCAACATATATATTTCAGTCCCAGGTGAACAAGTTTTAGATTATGCAATAAAGAAAACAGAAAAAAAAAAAAAAAAAAACAGTTATTAAAATGAGAGAGCTGCACTAAAATTGTAAATTGTCCCTCAGTTTTCCAAGTGGAGCACCCGTTGAATAAAATTTACGCACATAACTGCTTTAGTAGGATGAACAAAAAGCTATTGAAGTCTTTGATATGAAAATAAGGGATATTGAAATGAACTCATTTTTCTTTGATCTTCCCTCTAACGATGAGAGACGGGATGTCTTGAAAGGGAGGAGAGAGTTGACCTCTTTCTCTCTCTCTCTAAATCCCTAAAGTCAGATGCATGTATGTGGTGCCATCCATGTTAGTGGCTGTCCTCAAGTCAACCAAACTGTAATGTGAATGCAAACTGCTTCAATATTTAAACAACCCTGACTTAAAAATCAACTAATGTTGAAAACACATCTCGAAAATGGACTTCTCCTTATGTCATTTCAATTCTACAGCAGATTTGGAGTCTTTGCTTAAAGGTGAAATGTGTCATGTTAAAATACTTTCTTCTATCCAAGTTTAATGTGCAGAGACAACTATAAGACAAGAGTGTGAACACTGCGGCTCTGTGGCAAATCAAAACATTTCTCTGTTAGTTCAAGTGGTCTGACATGTCAGTGTGTGGGGCTTCATGTTTGTTTGTTTGTGGTAGACAGCTATTGCTAGGTAGTAACTGATTACATGTAATATGGATTACATAATCAGATTCCAAAAATTAAGTACTTGTAATTAGATTATATTACTGTACATTTTAAAATACTTGTTGTCAGACTATCTACTTTTTTATTGATTATTACATGTTATTCTCAAAATGGCATTCGTCAGGTGGCTATAATTACATGGGAAATTGAGAGACCACAAAGCATTTGACCACTGGATTTACACAAATCATTTCACTTTTAAGAAGTGTTTTCTCAACATCACTCAGTAAGTCATTTAACCATGTATTGCTATGTCTTTGGGAGGCTTTTGTCTTTCAAACACATTTTTATTATAATTTGTATTATTTAAAAAATAATTATTTTAATAAAAAAAAAATGATTTATTTAATTATTAGCTTTTCATAAATCTCACCAACCCCCTGTAGTTCCTTCATGAACCTCAATGTATAAATTATAATAGAATGTAATATTTAATGCACTTCAGTTTGTTGATAACAAAGAATGGAATATATTTTCTTTCTCTTTGTATTTTTATGTCAACATGGTACAATATTATAAATCAATGTATTAAATGCCTTAGGTCAAACTTAGTCTAAAAGTAATCAAAAATAAGTTGGATTATATTACTTAAAATGTGTAATGTAATGGATTATGTTACTAACTACAGTTTTTATGTAATTTGGAATCGCTAACTGACTACAATTTTTAAGTAATCTGCCCAGCTTTGTAGACGGGATGGTAAAAGCCCTGATATGCAAAGTTATTATTGTGATGCAGAGTCAGAGACGTTCGGATCCATTTGCAGTATTTATTAAGGATAGTCACAACAGGCAATGGTCAGAGAACAGCGTAAACAATAGCGAAGGTAATCCAAGAGCATAAACCATACCAGGCAGAGGTCGGGGCAGGCGGCGGTAATCAGAGTAGACGGTAAACAGGCAGAAGATCAAGGCAGGCAGCAGGCAAGGAATCGGGAGTCGAAGAACAGTCACAAATCAGTACACGGGGAATCAATAACAGAGAGTAAATGCTTGGAAATGTCAGCCGGGGCAAAACAAGACTTCGCAATGTGTGAGAGTCAGAATGCAGTTTATATGGAGAGGAGAATTGTGTAGAACCTGTGTGGGTGATTAGTCCTAGGTACGGGGTTTATGGGAAATGAAGTTCAATACTCTGGTGAAGGTGTATTTTGATGAATGGAGAGAGCCACAGAGGCGCGATCTATGACAGAGCCCCCCTCCAGCGAGCGGCTCCTGAAGCGAGGGCCAGTGCAACGCCGAGGTCTTCCACAGGGTCTGGGAGCAGGTCTCGTAGGGTGGTTCTGATGAAACTCAATGGTAAGCGCGGGATCCAGTATGTCCTGTGATCTCACCCAGGATCTTTTCTCTGGACCATACCCCTCCCAGTCAATCAGGTATTGTAACTCCCTGCCTCGGCGTCTGGAGTCGAGAATCTCCTTTACTTGGTAAGCCTCCTCGCCCTCGATGATGATTGGAGGGGAGCTCTCCTCCGCAGCCTCGTCCTGGTCCCTTTCTCCACTCGGAACACCGGCAGGTTTGAGCAGTGAAACATGAAAAGTGGGAGATATGCGATAAGTGGGAGGTGTAGCAACAATGGCATCTGCTTTTCAAATTAAGGAATCATGTGACGTCAAAACACATCGTCTGGTTAATAATTTCCCCAGAGGGACATTTGAGCCATAAAGAGGACCCTGTTTTTAAGACCCCCTTTGTAAAACCCCCCTAGTTCAGTATTGACTTCCTGTGATTTTACAGCCTCAGGACATTCCAGAAGACACACACACACACACACACACACACTCGTGGACTTTCAACCAGAAACCCACCACGAGATGCAACTGAAGCACATTTCCATATATGGACTTCCACATAGTAAAATGTCATTTTACCATTCATTACAAATTTATAATAGAGGTGCGACTTGCTAGAGTAAAATCTTTACTTCTGAAGGTTCATTGAAAGAAAATCACTCAATAGTGTCTTGTAATACGACCTCAACCTGGTCATAAACCTTTATGGTTCCAAAGCTGCAGCTCATCCTTTTCCTGCAAGCCCACATTCCATACACTTCCACACAGGCGATCCAAGAACCATGTTTTTCATATGTATTTTTATGTGTGTATAATTTCCATGGCAGATTGAGATTTTCTATGTTCTATCATAGAAATCCATTGACTCTTAAAATGCTCAGAATCCTACATTAGAAATGCATATCTGTATTCCCATGTCCGTACACCATGTCTGGTATCATTCTAACCGTAGTGATCTCACGGAAATGTGTATATGTATTAGATTACAGTAAAACGTATTATTCTGTATGTACAATCTTAAGAGGAAGTATGAAACCTTTCCCTCATAAGACATATGGTAAGAGGGGGCGTGTTTTTCTTCACACAAAGAAGACGTCTTCCCGCTACAGATTAGAAGTTTGATTCGCTCTGTCACAAAACAAGGCGTAAACAGATTGTCTGTTAAAAGGAAGAGACCCCCACTCTTCTCTCTCTTCCTTCTTCGACCCCGCTGATTCCACTTCCTCTCTTCTCCGGTCCCTGGACCTCCTCCTTCTTCTCCACGTGCAGCGCTGCTCCAGCTGAACGGGCCTGGACTTGGCCTCTGGGACACATGGCCCGCGTCATGTAAAAGCCTGCCGTCGCTGCAACAAAGACTTTAAACCTCTTCCGCACGGAAGACGAACCTAATTTTCGCGGTAACTTAAATTCAAGTAAGCCTTTACATCGTCTTGCAAAACGACCCAGAAGACGAAGCCAGACGCAAACCAGCCGGACACGCGCGCCTCTTTTACAGCATCGCACTGAAAGAGCACAGAATACTGCAAGTATATTGAGTTGATAAAAGCGGTTTTCCTGGTGTCTATCTCTTAGGACTGTGAATTAAGTTCCCTTTCTTCCTCTTCTCTTTTCTTTCTTTCTTTCTTTCATTTCATTCTGATCACTTATGTTATTGTTTGGTTATATGTTGTTTGTTTATTGTTTGCATGTTTACGTACGTTTCTATTTGTAGCTCATATAATCATAGTTTTGCATTTATTAAAATTCATAGATACTTTTCACTGCCTCTGTGTTTGAAAATCCACCATTCTAAAGTCAATGAAACAAACGATCTTAAGCTACAAGCTCGAAATATAGACTACTTGAGTAGTTTTAATTAATAAACTCAGGAAGTTGATGTCCGTGGCCAGGACATGAAACTCTTGAAGTTTGTGAATATCTCTTCTTGACTGTAATGGTTTTACATTTATTTCGCTGGACGAATTAAATGTCGGTCAGACCAGTCACAGAACAAGATAATCTCGATAATTGATAAAATAAATGTACATGCGACTTATGAATTATGACCATGAGTCATAGTTATTAATATTTCCAAAATTCCCCATATTCTTGAGCTAATTCATATTTACCCCGAGTCGCAAACGCTACAGAGGTAAGGCTAGACGGTTTGACACTGGTGTTATTTGTCTAATAATCTTAAAGGGACCCACGTACCTAGGACTTAGTTTCTTGCTGGGAAGTCGAAGACGGAGGTCTCGGGATGACAGCCACACCCACTGTCCTGGAACGTATTCAGGTCCCCCTCTCCGGTGACGATCCGCCTGTTCTCGGACTCTGCGGACCGCTCTTTGCAGGTGCACGTGAGCATTATTCCAGGTCTCCTCACTTCTTTGAAGCCAAGTGTTAACAGCTGGAAGATCGGTGGGCTCCCCGGACCAGGGAAACAGAGGAGGTTGATACCCAAGCACACATTGGAAGGGAGTGAGGCCAGTAGATGGTTTGCGCAGCGAATTCTGGGCGTACTCGGCCCACATGAGAAAACGGCTCCAGTCCTGCTGGTTATGATGGCAATAAGTGCGTAGAAAGCGTGTGAGTTTTTGATTCAGCCTCTCTACCTGCCCGTTGGACTGTGGATGATAGCCAGACGTCAAACTGACGTTGATGTTAAGCTGACCACATAATGCCTGCCACACACGAGAGGTGAATTGAGGACCCCGATCGGAGACTATATCCTCAGGTAATCCGTACAGTCTAAAAACTTGTTGCACCAAAGCCTCTGCTGTCTGTAATGCTGTGGGTAGTTTGGTCAGGGGAATGAATCTGCAAGCCTTCGAGAAGCGATCCACCACGGTCAGAATGGTTGTGTTGGTCTGGGAGGGAGGTAGATCGGTTACAAAGTCAATAGCAATGTGAGACCAAGGACGTTGTGGTACAGGTAGTGGCTGGAGTAAACCGGCCGGTCTCTGATGGGATGATTTGACAATGTTGCAAGTTCTGCACTGATGCACAAAGGTGATCACATCGGCTTGAAGCGTAGGCCACCAGAAACGATTCGTAGTTAAATGGGTAGTGGCTGTGATCCCGGGATGTCCAGCACTGGGGTTATTGTGAATCCACTGTAACACTCGTGTGCGGAGACAGGTAGGCACGTAGGTAAGATCTGGAGGGCATTCAGGCGGTGCTTGTTCCTCCCCTTGTGCTGAAGAGATCTCAGTCATTATGTCCCACTGGACAGGGGCGAGAATCAGCGTTGCGGGAAGTATGGGATCAGATGTGGGAGGACTGGAGGAGCTATCAAACTGAGGTGACAGTGCATCGGCCTTGACGTTCTTAGAGCCTGGGCGATAAGTTACCTTGAAGTTGAATCTGGTGAAGAAGAGGGACCACCTTGCCTGTCTGGGGTTCAGTCTCTTGGCAGCCTGGATGTATTCCAAATTACGGTGGTCAGTAAGCACCGTAAAAGGCAGTTGAGCTCCCTCCAACCAATGCCGCCATTCCTCGAATGCTGTCTTCATCGCCAAGAGTTCTCTGTCACCCACGTCGTAGTTTCGCTCTGCTGGGGTAAGTTTGCGGGAATAGTAGGCACATGGGAATAACTTTGCTGGATTACCTTGTCGTTGTGACAGTATAGCCCCGACTCCTGTATTGGATGCATCCACATCCACAATAAACTCCCGCTCGGGATCTGGATGGTGTAAAATGGGAGCTGTGGTGAACCTCTCCTTGAGTCGTTGAAATGCTGTGATACACTCAGATGACCATTTTAACTGCCGACCTCCGCCCTGAAGTAGAGAGGTGAGAGGTGCTGCCGTGATGCTGAAGTTTCTGATGAATCGACAATAGAAGTTGGCGAAACCCAGGAAACGTTGTAACTCCTTCACAGTGGTAGGCTGAGGCCAATCTACAACTGCCCGTACCTTGCCGTTATCCATGGTCACCCCCTCAGCACTGATGATGTAACCCAAGAAAGCGACCTGCGTTTGATGAAACTCACATTTCTGTATTTTGGCATACAACTGGTTCTCAATGAGACGTTGCAGAACTGCTCTAACATATTTCACGTGCTTCTCGAAAGTCTCTGAATAAATGAGGATATCATCAATGTAGACAATAACGCTCTGATTGAGCATGTCTCGGAAGACCTCGTTGACAAAGGATTGGAATACAGAAGGACTGTTGGCGAGCCCGAATGGCATAACGTGATATTCATAGTGCCCAGTTGTGGTTGAGAAAGCTGTTTTCCACTCATCTCCCTCTCTGATTCGAATGAGATTGTAGGCGTTTCGTAAATCCAACATAGTGAAGTACCTCGCGGTACGGAGCTGTTCGAGGGCTGCTGGAACTAAAGGTAGTGGATAGCGAAACTTAACTGTGATCTCGTTGAGACTGCGGTAATCGATACAAGGACGCAGCCCTCCATCCTTTTTCTTCACGAAGAAGAATCCAGCTGAAGCAGGGGAAGTGGATGGCTTTATGAATCCCCTAGAGAGCTGTTCCTCAATGTAAGCTTTCATGGCTTCGGATTCCGGTTGGGAGAGAGGAAAAACTCTTCCTCGTGTGGGCATGGTTCCTGGAATGAGATCAATGGCACAGTCCCCGGACCGATGAGGAGGGAGTTGATTGGCGCGGTTCTCACTGAAAGCCAGAGAGAGATCGTGATATTGAACCGGAATCTTCTGAAGATCGGAATTCTCAGAGGGGATGGTGATGGGAGTAAACTTGGTTAGTGTGTGCAAACAGTTCTCTTGACAGGCTGTGGACCACTGGGTTTTCTGCCTCTCGGACCATGAAATCGTGGGATTGTGCTTCTCCAACCAAGGTAAACCGAGAATGATGGGATGTCGTGGAGAGTCAATGGAGAACAGTTGAATGAGTTCAGAATGAAGAGTGCTGGTAGATAAGGTGATTTCTTGAGAGATGTAATGAATCTTGCCGGTACCCAAAGGGCGTCCGTCTAATGCTGCCGCTGCCATCCGAGATTCACATGGAAGAAGAGAAAGGCAATGAGTCTTAGCAAAAGTCAGGTCAATGAAATTTCCAGCGGCTCCAGAGTCTATTAAAGCGGTGGTATTAACTATTTCTTTGTTAAATCGCAGAGTAACCGCTAGTTCAAAGGGCTTAGAAGAGCAGAGATGAGAACTCACCGCAGCAGAATCTCTGGGAATTGGGCGGTTAGGACAGGTCGCCCTCATGTGGCCGGATTGTCCACAGTACAAGCAGAGATGATTGCGCATTCTTCTCTCTCTCTCCGCTGGCGTAAGACGAGTGTAGCCCACCTGCATGGGTTCAGAATCCTGGTTGGTGGATAGCTGTTCGGGAAATCGAGGCATTTGTGGCACTCGCCGAGCTCGCATCAGATTGTCAAGATGAATAACCAGATCCATGAGCTGACTAAGTGATTTCCCCTCATCCCGACATGCCAGTTCCCCCTGCAGGTTAGAATTGAGACCCTTGCGATACAGTAACTTCAGCGGGTCATCCTTCCATCCAGTTTGTGCGGCTAGGGTGCGGAACGAGAGGGTGTAATCGGCGGCCGATGATCCGCCCTGACGCAGGGACAGTAGGAGTTCACCCGGATCTTTTCCTCCAGCGGGATGCTCGAATACCTCTCTAAACTGTTGAAGGAAACTGTCATACGAAGGGAATGACAGTTGACCACCCTGCCAAAGCGCCGTCGCCCACTCAAGAGCCCTTCCGGTCAGCAAAGAACAGATGAACGACACTCGACTGTCATCAGTCTGATAAAACTGTGGTTGCTGATTGATGAATAACGAGCATTGCAACAGAAATCCCTTACATAGCGCAGGAGAGCCATCAAACTTATCAGGAAGGGACAATCGATGATTACTGGATGGGGTACTCACAGACTGGGGTGGTTGAGCAGGAGCGACCGCTGCCGGGGCTGATGCGGCGGCTTGTGTGGTGAGTGTTTGCATGGATCTGACCAGCTGTTCTGTAAGTGCGGTTAGCTTGACAAGTTGTTGCTGATGGGCAGCCAGCATGGATGCTTGAGATGTTACCTCTGTGGTCAGACGATACATAGCTGCTGGATCCTGTGTTGGCGAAGTCTTCTGTGATGCAGAGTCAGAGACGTTCGGATCCATTTGCAGTATTTATTAAGGATAGTCACAACAGGCAATGGTCAGAGAACAGCGTAAACAATAGCGAAGGTAATCCAAGAGCATAAACAATACCAGGCAGAGGTCGGGGCAGGCGGCAGTAACCAGAGTAGACGGTAAACAGGCAGAAGATCAAGGCAGGCAGCAGGCAAGGAATCGGGAGTCGAAGAACAGTCACAAATCATTACACGGGGAATCAATAACAGAGAGTAAATGCTTGGAAATGTCAGCCGGGGCAAAACAAGACTTCGCAATGTGTGAGAGTCAGAATGCAGTTTATATGGAGAGGAGAATTGGGAACACCTGTGTGGGTGATTAGTCCTAGGTATGGGGTTTATGGGAAATGAAGTTCAATACTCTGGTGAAGGTGTTCTTTGATGAATGGAGAGAGCCACAGAGGCGCGATCTATGACACTTATGACAAATATGGCAAATTTCTTTATCATTCTTTGCTTGGGACTAAAAAGGAGGCATTTCATCACTCCAGTCACACAATTGCTTTAAAGGTGACCTATTATGCCCGTTTTCAAAGTTGATTTTGTTTTTGGGTTCTACTAGAATACACTCTAAAAAATAAAACATTGGGTCAACAAAAAAAAATATGTTAACGTTTTCCACTAGATTTTTTATGTTAAGACTGCTGGCAGAATTACATTAATTCAAAGCGATGTTTTGAGTACGGTGAATTACTTTTTTTGGGCCACAATAAAACGCATTTCTAAGTAACATGAACTTAATAATTTTCAACATGAATGCAAGTAATTAAGTTGATCCAACATAATGTTTTAAGTTAGGTGAAGCAGTTTTTTTGGCCACAATAAAACACATTTCTAAGTAACATGAACTTAATAATTAAGTTGATCTCTGCAAGAGTTAAGTTGAGCCCTTTTAATTTTATTTGAAGTTGATTACTCTTTTAAACATACATGTAACATTCATCTTTTAATATATTTCCCTTTCAAAACATTTAAATGAACTGTATTTCCATGTCCTTTCTAATACAACGTAAAGCATACATTTTCTTAGAAATCAACATATGTACTTATCACTTCAAATCAAACATTCATTTGAAATGTATGGTCACTACACTGTCATTGGACAGGAACACAGAAAACATTCCATCACTGGATAGGTTTCGTTCATTTATTTAAAGTGTGGTTTATATCAGCTGAATGTGCGGAACGCTTTTCAGAGAAGATAAGGCAACGTTATTTTAGTAGGCTACAATTCACACCCAGCGGTAACTCAGCTAAAAAAATCTCTGAATGCTTCACATGAAACTTCGGTCTTCCGACCTATTACCATCGTGTCAATTCTCTATTGATTTTGATGGTAATATCATTTTTTATTAACGTTAATATGCGCGAGGGAGGGAGAGCAAGACAGTTCGAAGACTGTGAGAGTGCGCGCGCGGCGGAAGAGGGTCTCTCTCTCTCTCTCTCTGCTCGTTCTCTCAGTAAAATGTGCGGGCGCCTGTCACAATTGTAAACAATAAAAACGAAATTTGGAAAGCTAAAACGGAATTCATAGGGCCCTACATAACTCCGACTTGTTTTGAGCAAAGTATCTGAACAAATAGCGTAGCTACTAGCTAACTTTACCTCGGCACACAGACTAACGTATACTATCAACACTGCTCAAATTTCAGAGTAAGGACTTCCAGATTTCGGTATTCGGTTACAGTAGGCTATCACCAACAGAATCCTGAGCGAATGCGAATATGTGTAAGCATAAAATTACTTACCATTCACCACATTACGCTTCAGCGAGTTTCAGCTGTGGCCACACTCGTCTGGCCTTAAACATGCGCATGGAAACTGTGGACCGTTTACACGTCATCAAATTGTTTTTTACATTAACAGAACTTAAAATGAAATAAATTTTTGATCAACTGAAAATATTAAACTCTGACAAGTCATGATAGTATATTTAATCAATAGGCATAATTTGTCTGTCATCCCAGCTCAATAAAATAACAATTACAAG
Source organism: Scardinius erythrophthalmus (assembly GCF_964197995.2). Taxonomy (NCBI): domain Eukaryota; kingdom Metazoa; phylum Chordata; class Actinopteri; order Cypriniformes; family Leuciscidae; genus Scardinius; species Scardinius erythrophthalmus. The sequence continues at coordinate 21,071,624 of NC_138228.1, read as the reverse complement.
TAAAAAGTCTAACAGTATCTCAGAACTTGATTTTTTATTTCACAACAATATATATATTTAAGTAATGACTAAAGGTCCTCTGAATCAGTTTTTAGAGTGTATATATACATACCATAAACATGAAAGACTTCAATCATTTGGAAAGACCTCATCAATTCATGTCTTGTGTGGCAAAACAATAGGTGTATAAAAAAACAAAACAAAAAAACACACACACATAAACAAAGCTTTAACAAATAGTTATTGTTCAACCTCTTCGAGTATGTTTTGGAAATGTCACGCCCCTTACCATAACCGTAACCATAGCACAACACAATTCTACCAGGACTCGCACTCTTTTATTTTGCATACGTGTTTGTCCGGAATTATTTAAATAAGGAATAGTGTGACGTGTTTGTTCCCGGAACAAATCAAGACTGCATTCGAGGCATTTTAGGGAGTTGCTGATTGTTAATCATCTTTGACGATAGTGGTCCTGACAGAAATCCCTTTGTGTTTTGTAACTTTTTCATGCTCAAACAGGAACAAAACAGTTAAAAGCATAATAGGACCCATTGAAAGCAATCAGATTTACAGTATTAAACATAAAAAAATAAAAAAATAAGAAAAACTGTGTCAGTGTCGGTTTCAATTGCAACTTCATAAAGCAGATCTCCAGTGTGTTCATGGTTTGCTTGTATGACCTCGATGGACTGAACAAAAGAAATGAACCGGAGAACTTTTTCACATCAAAGAAGGAGGAGCCCCAGAGCTACATGTAATTGACTAGTTGTAGTTCAAAGGTCTTTACGAGCTTTAGCAAACTTTTCCAGAAAGGTCATTTTTGGCAAGCTGTTTCTAACTTAAAGATAAGAATATTTTGTATTCCCATAAATAGTTCTTTAGGATGTTCTTATATTTTTGTCTTCAGATTTATTTCTTAAAACAAAACTTAAGAAGAATTCAAATTCCTGAAATAATCTTGTTAAAGATCATAGTTAATAACTTCTTAAAGTTAGGATACACTCCAACTTGTCTTAAATGCCCAAAGGTAAGATTGTTTGTTTGTTTCAAATTAATTGTTGTGGTTAATATTTATAGTATGACACTAGCTACAAATAATACATACTGTATTATTATAACAAAAAATTATATGATCAATAATTTGACAACATATGTGACCCTGGACCACAAAACCAGTCTTATGTGTAATTTTTTTTTTAAATTGAGATTTATACATCACCTGAAAGCTGAATACATAATCTTTCCATTGATGTATGGTTTGTTAGGATAGGACAATATTTGGCCAAGACACAACTATTGAAAATCTGGAATCTGAGGGTACAGAAAAATCGAAATATTGAGAAAATCGCCTTTTAAGTTGTCCATTTCTATTGGCGATAGTGCTGCATCCATTCACAAAAATAAATGTTTTATATATTTAAGGTGGGAAATTTACTAAATATCTTCATGGAACATGATCTTTACTTAATATCCTAATGATTTTTGGCATAAAAGAAAAATCTATAATTTTGACCCATACAATGTATTATTGGCTATTGCCACAAATATACCCGTGCAACATAAGACTGGTTTTGTGATCCAGGGTCACATATGTTTTTACATTGCTTTAACTCACCAAAATAAGTTAAGCAATTTTCAGCCTTTTTAAATAAGTTATATCAGATTAAACATTTAAAAATAAATAAAAAATAGTCAGTTTAATGTAATTTAAGTTGAAATGACTTAAACATCCAAGTTGATTGTACTTAAAAATTGAAGGCAGCAACTTTAAAATTGAAGGCAGCTGTATTTACATTATATGATCAAAAATATCCACCTATCCATATATGAAGAGCTCTTTTCCAAAACGAATGAGTTTCCAAAAAAAAAAAAAAAAATGAGTTTGTCATGTCATTTTGCTGTGTACTGAACCTATTTTTTCACTGATCCATCCACATTTCATGCTAAATCGCTATATTTCCTTGATTTATAGCGTAAAAAAAAAAAAAACTTTTAATTTATCATCAACAATTTTGTTGTTTGATTTAATAATCATTGTTCAACATGTTCAGACTGAGCCAAAAAAAAAAAAAAAAAAAAAAAAACACAACAACAACATTTTAACAGGATAAATTGAATATTCACAAAATATGTGGGTCTAGGTAAAAAATACAATTTTCCTGAAAACTATTTAAATGGATTTATAGCATTTTGGAAAAAAGCTTCTCATATATATATATATATATATATATATATATATATATATATATATATATATATATATATATATATATATTATATATATATATATATATATATATATATATAAATATATGAGGAGCTTTTTTCCAAAATGCTATAAATCCATTTAAATAGTTTTCATATATATATATATTATTTTATTTTTTTTACAGTGAGGGATGTGCAGGGAGGGAAGTGACACAAATGAACAAAAGAGCATTAACAATGATCAGTCATGATCATGCATGATGTGACTTTTGCTGAATTCTAAATTAATGGGCCCTATTTTAACGATCTTAGCGTATGGTCTAAAGCGCAGGGTGCAAAGTCTGAATCCACTTTTGCTAGTTTACGATGGGTCTAAAACATAGACAGTAAAAGAAATAGACACAGCGACCCCATTGGATTCAACAGAGAAAAGTGAAGTCAATTAGAAGCTCTCACTTCCTGATGGCTGAGCGTACTGCGCAGACTCAAACTGAGCTTGACAACGTAGATGTGATGTGAGCAACCCGTCTGTCTTCTAATAGCTGTGCCAAGAGAAATCTGAATCATTCCCTGCAGAGACTTGCAGAGATGAAGAGTGTGAGTAGGAGGTGTTCATGAGCTAGGAGCAGGAGCAACTTTTGCTAAGTATTCTGATTAATTATGTTTTCATTTTGCCTCCACATCCCCCCGATTGTCCACAAGCTTCTCCTCCTGTCCATACGGTAATTTATTTACTGTGCGATAGAGTCGCATGGTTATGACGCAATCATTAGCCTATTTTTACAAAAAAATGCTTCTACAGGGCCATAACGTAAGATACAAGGTAATGGAGCCTTTTATACATTTTCGTGTTTGTTTAGAAATAAATAATGGACAAATGGAGTCTTTAAACGCCTCAGATGTAAAGTTATTCGCTGTCAAAGTGACGCCAAAATGAATGGGAGTCAATGGAATGCTAACAGCAGGTGGGGGTCCGCTAATCAATGGCGGCGCACGGGAAAGATTCAATGTTTTATGAAACATTGGTTCCCTGGTCTAAAAGGGTTGTCCCTATTCTCTTAATGAGTAATGGGTGTTTTTTCGGCGTAACGTGAAATAAACCAACCAGAGTCTCATCTCCCATTCCCTTTAAAAGTCAGTTGCGCTCACGCCATGGCGGATTCACTATTTACATGGCGGAATTTGCAAGCGGAAAGACTGAATGCGTCTCTAGCTAGGAAACAGATCTGCTTGTGCGCGAGGTTAAAGCACGCAAACAGACCACCTACAGGACAAGCCGGATTCCACGATATCTTTATGTACACAATATTAATCTTTTACATTGTAATCCTTTTATTTTTTTATATTTGGCTAGTTTGTGTGTCCCTGTGTGTGTAATAAGCAGAGTGTACGTGCGTTGTGGACCCGCCTATAGTCACACATTAATAATGTGCTCTTTAAATAACAAAAAAAAATTATACTATTTCAGTTGCCTCAAAATAGCAACGCGCCAACAATGCACCTGAACACACCTCGTTTTCAGACCAGCACGCCTATGAGTGCACAAATAGGTGCAAAATGCATTTGCTTTTTAAATAACTGCGTCGGGCTGAAACTAGCAAAAAACACTTGCTTTGCGCCTGGCACCTGGTATAAAATAGGGCCCAATAACTCTACAAAAACACATAAAAAAGGAACCTTTTATTACATTTTATAATTACAACAATAATTACAACTATCAGCATAGAATGCATTCACTCTAGCATCGCACACACTCTTACACACAGATACAGGATGCATTCACTGAGGACATGAAAAACGTAACACAAATGAATGCAACAGACCACTCAATCTTGAGACAGGCTCTTTATAAATATCTAGTCAAAATGCACAGCACATAAAAAAAAAATAGTAGCGCTGAGCTCCCGTCAAGCCTGCTGCAAAGAAAATAGTGTGCATGCTTATTGTGAATGTTACAGTACTGCAAAGCAACCTCTAGCAACTAGCAACTGCATAGTAACATTCTAAAACACTTTAAGGACCATGTTGTAACTCTTTGACAACATAGAATTGTGTATGAGAGTTTGCATGTGTAAACACCACTCATAGTTTCTATAGAAAATTCAACAATTATTTGTACCATTCTGTTTAGTGCCACTAGTGTTGTAGAAATTAAAAGTGCCACTAATAATTGATGGCTATTTTTACTGTCTCATTGAGGACCCTGCTCTTGGTCAGATATGATCAACATGAAGGAATAATGCAGACACAGATGACTTCATTGTCTCTTTGTTTTGTGATTTTTTTCCTTCCAAGGCTGAGTTTCATTTTCAATGAATGTTAATGAGACTTTCTTGGCATTTTGGCCGAAAACAGCACAGATGAGTCTTGATAGCTATAGTTGCTGTGAGTGAAATTGTTCATGCTTGGTGGTTGTGTACAAAAATGTAGGATTTATTTTCCCCATTTCATATTTTTTGCTTTCTCATGATGAGCTAATCCTCATCACGCACACGCACACGCACACGTGCACACACACACACACACACACACACACACACACACACACACACACACACACACACACACACACACACACACATTGACTCTGTAAATCAATTTTTTGGGGCTTCACAGAAGACATTCAGCTTGCATTTCTTCAGTGTCACAAGCACAGAGAGTAATTAGTGTGAATAATTAGCCAAAGAGGCGTTTTAATTATTCACTCCAGGAAACAATTCAATTTACATGGAGCACCACTGACAGCCCGTACAGCGGGTCAGATGAAAGTGTGATTACTACAGGAAACCATTATTAATCTGAAAACCACACCTCTCATGTAACCATACAGTCCAAATTATTAATCACTTCCATACAGTATATCTCTTTGAAAGGGGTAAAGCTATCAACCCTTTTGTTGATACCCCTTTTGGCTGCTTGTGGTGATTGTGAAGCACTCCCTGTCAGAGTGCTGCGCTCTCGCCTGGCTATCTTTGATGAGGATGGCCAGGCTCGCATTCCCCGCAGTTCAGGTCCCGTGTCCGTTGAGGTGGTGCAGCGACTCAGATTGTGGGGTTCGCAAAGGGATCTTGCAGATGAGAATGAAACTGCTGCGGCACCTTCTCATTCTTCATCTGAAGATTCCGAGGCCCCCGTTCATGGCGCAGAAGCCCATGCTGCAGCTTCTTCTGCCCGTGACGAGGGCCCGATGCTTGAGCTGTCTGCTTCTGAGGAAGTGGATGTGTTCAGCATCGAGGCGGATGAACGTGAAATAGACTCGCCTGTTCACATTCCCGCCTATGAGGAGCTAATTGAGGTTGTGACGCGTGCTGTGGCCAGACTTAACATCAGCTGGCCGCATGAGAGACAGGAAGCGCTGAATAAAAGTAAGCTGGAAGAACGCTTCCTGCAGCACCGGTCACAACCTCAGAGCCGGGGGTTGCCATTTTTCCCTGACCTTCATCATGAAATATCTAAGTCAAGGAAAAAAAAAAACACTTCTCTTGCGTCTCTAATCCATCTAGATTAGATTATAGCCATGGTAGATTATAGCCATGTAGTAGGCGCGAGAGAGTTGGGGTATGGGAAGATGATGCAGATGGAAGAGGCTCTCGCTAGTTACCTCTCTACTGAAGCGGCATCATCCCTGAAAGCCCCGGTGCTGCCCAGCAGTCCATGCAGAGACACCTCTGCATTGGTGGGCAAGGCTTATATGGCGGCAGGTCGGGCTGGTTCATGTCCAGGCTACTAAGGAGACGGCCTGTGCAATCGGCCGCTCCATGGCAGCTCCGGTAGCCACGAAGAGACATCTGTGGCTGAACTTCTCTGGTATTAAAGAAAAATATAAGATGTTTCTCCTGGATGCGCTGCTCCCACCTTCTGGCCTGTTTGGTGACACAGTAAATACTGTCATCAACAGGTTTCAGGAGGCGAGGAAGCAATCTGCGGCGTTCAGCAATTTCTTCCTTGCCGGTCAATATCCATGTCAAAGAAGGCTGTACCAGGCGGTCAGCCTCAGCCATCCTTGGTCATATTCAGAGCTTGGGGTTGAGACTCAACACGAAGATAAGCGTGTTGGTGCCTGCCCAGAGAACTACGTTCCTAGGCATGGTATGGGACTCGACTACGATGCGGACACAATTGTCTCCCGCGCGTATCGAATCCATCCTGGCCATGGTGTTCAGGATGAAGCTAGGCCACGCCATCACTGTAAAGCTATTTCAAAGACTGCTGGGCCTCATGGCAGCTGTGTCCAACATAATACCCTTGGGCCTCCTGCACATGAGACCTCTTCAGTGGTGGCTGAAAGCCAGGGGGTTTTCCCCGAGGGGAAATCCATTCCATATGATCAGGGTTACGCGCAGATGCCTTCGTTCTCTATCAATATGGAAGAAACCTTGGTTCCTGTCCCAAGGTCCAGTGTTGGGAGCGTCATGTTGCCGGAAAGCTGTTTCAACAGACACTTCCCTCACTGGTTGGGGCACGGTCATGGACAGCCGCTTTGCCAGGGGTCTGTGGCAGGACCATCATCGCTCTTGGCATATAAATTGCCTAGAGATGTTGGCTGTGTTCAGAGCTCTGAGGAGCTTCCTCCCAGACATCAAAGGCTACCACGTCCTGATACGGTCAGACGCTTATCTGAATCGACAGGGGGGACTCAGATCGTGCCCTCTATCCAGACTGGCGCATCAGATCCTCCTCTGGTCCCAGGGGAAACTGTTGTCCCTCAGAGCGATGTATGTCCCGGGGGTTCAGAATCAGGGAGCAGACATCCTGTCAAGGCAGGGGCTAAGGCCCGGTGAATGGAAACTTCACCCAGAGGTGGTGAATTCGATATGGGAGAGATTCGGCCCAATGGAAGTGGACCTGTTCACGTCTTGAGAAACGTTCCACTGTCCACTATGGTTTTCCCTCACACATCCAGCCCCACTGGGGTTGGATGCCATGGTACAGGTGTGGCCGAGGCTGCACTTGTACGCATTGTACGCTCCAAAATACTCTCCAGCCTTTGCTGAGGACTTTACTGAACTGTTATCAACAATTACCTCAGAGTTTGACTGTTTTGCTATTGCTGGAGATTTTAACATCCACATAGATAATGCAGAAACCAATATGGCAAAAGAAATCAAAACTGTTTTAATAACTTTTGATCTGATTCAGCATGTATATGGACCCACACACAATCGTGGACACACTCTAGATTTACTTATCAGTAAGGGTCTAAACATTTCATCGATTGTTATTAAGGATGTAGCACTGTCTGATCATTTCTGTATTTTCTTTGATATATTGATCTCTCCTGCCATTGAAGCTAGATCTGCGTCTGTCAAGAAGTGATGCTTAAATGAGAACACTAGTGTACTATTTATGAAGGCTATATCTTTAACACCAAGCATATCTGCTGACTCTGTTAATTTTCCCCTTGATTCTTTTAACTCAAAAGTTAAAAGTGTAATTGATGATATTGCTCCTTTGAAAGTCAGGAAGAAGAGTGGCAGACTAAAAGCACAATGGAGAAACTCAACAGCAGTGCAAAATATAAAAAGACAATGCAGAAAAGCAGAGCATATGTGGCGGAAGACAAAACTTGTAGTCCATTGTAACATCTACAAAGACAGCATCCATGCTTTCAATATGGAACTAGGCAAAGCTATACAGACTTTCTTCTTGAATATTATAAACACCAACTTAAACAACACACAAACTCTTTTTGCTACTGTAGAGAGACTGACAAACCCCCCAAGCCAGATTCCCAATGAATTGCTCTCAGACAGCAAATGCAGTGATTTTGCTTCCTTCTTCTCTGAGAAAAGGTGTAATATCAGAATAATATCAGAAAGGTGATCAGCACATCCTTGAGTTGCGCTGGGATCAGACAGATCAGACCACAACCTCAGAAAGTAGTCACTATGTCTGATTTCGAAGAAATTGATGTCAAAATTTTGGAAGAAACCATACAGCACCCAAAAAAATCAACCTGCGCCCTTGACACAATCCCCACATCTTTTTTCAAATGTGTATTAAACTGTTTAGAAGCAGATCTCTTAGAAGTGGTAAACTCCTCCCTTCTCTCTGGGAGTTTTCCAAACTCCCTTAAACTGCAGTTGTCAAGCCCCTCCTGAAAAAATAGCAATCTGGATAAGACCATATTAAGCAACTATAGACCAATTTCAAATCTTCCTTTCATAGGCAAGATCATTGAAAAAGTTGACTTCAATCAGCTGAACAAATTATTAAAGGAGTCATAACCTAGTATTACCTTGGATACCTACTGCTGTATTATAGTCTTTCAGGCCCTTCTAAAAAAGAAAAGTGGAAAAAAAATAAACACAGAGCTCCTCAAACCCTTATTTCTGAAGGCATTATTGTCTCGCGAGATCTGATGCGATATTTTGGCTGTCGTGGACGGTCATTTTAATAATGCAAATGAGGGGCGCGTTGATTGGTGGCAGGAAGGAGGGGGGTTGACACTGCAGGTAACGCTTTAGCATATCATTCCAAAATGGCATCATGGCGCAAGTTATGAATGAACCCGACCTGGCCGCGACCGGCTTCCCGGCCAGTGTATAATTATGAGGCGCCGTTTAGGGCTTAAATCAAACTTCATTCACACACACATATATGAAACATGCTTGCATACATACTAAGTAGTCACACATACATGTATATGAACTCTCCACGCACATACTCATATGAGACCCGAGCACACACACACACACAAACTAGACGGCGCCTCATATAGGCTATAAGCGTTAGGCAATCAATATACAATAGCCGAATTCATGATGATCTCAGTCATTTGTTGTTTGCAAAGTAACGTTAGCAGCCATTCCCCATGTTTACCTCGAAGCTAATACTCCCGCTAGCATACAATAGCCGCATTAGCAGTTAGCTGCTGTTTGTTACACACAGTAGAGCAATAAAAACTCAGTCTTACCGTTTCAATTTCAGGCAAGTCTCTGATGGTTGGAATTGCACCTTTTTCCAAACAGAGCTTCGAGGCCAACTTCGCCTGATATTGCCCCACATTTGTGTATGATTCCTGTGTGAACTGTTTAGCGCAGACTCCTAACGATAAGCCAGTTGAAAGGGCTGTTGGGACAGCGTCATTATAAATGAATTTCATCCACTGGTCCCTGATAGTTTGGTCCGTTTTTGGTAGAGAAAACACATTTACATGTTGTTTGTGGCAGTCAACCACAGAGCAACTCAGGTGTGTACTCGTTTCTCCATCTTTCTCGACTGAACTGAATATGAGGGGAGGAGGGGCGCCAGGGCGGGCTTCCCGCGGCATAGGTTTGCGTGTCCATATATGGGATATCCTGCCCCGTCTTGACGTCAAGAGGGGGCTGAAATCAAAATCTCGTATTTGAGTGCGCGTGCACGCGCGCTGGTTTATTTACCCTGAGGTAAACAAACGCTTCACTTTTAAATATCGGCTTCCCGACCAGTGTATAATCGTTAGGCAATCATAACATACATTGATTCTCGTGGAAAAGTGAAAATTGCAGGTTATGACTCCTTTAAGCTCGAATGGATACTTTGACAACAAATATTTTCAATCTGGTTTCCGACCGCATCACAGCACAGAAACAGCGCTCATAAAGATAATAAACAATATTCACTTAAATACTGATTCAGGCAAATTATCAGTGCTGGTACTACTCGACCTCAGTGCTGCATTTGACACTGTCGATCACAGCATACTTCTTGACAGGCTAGAAAACTGGGTCTGGCTTTCTGGGATAGTCCTAAAATGGTTCAGGTCATACTTAGAAGGGATAGGTTATTATATGAGTCTAGGAGGCCACTCCTGTTCAACCTATATATGCGCCCACTGAGCCAAATAATGAAAAAGAACCAAATTGCTTACCACAGCTATGCAATGACACACAGCTCTACTTAGCCCTATCGCCTAACGATTACAGCCCCATTGACTCACTGTGCCAATGCATTAATGAAGTCAACAGTTGGATGTGCCAAAACTTTCTTCAGCTAAACAAAGACAAAACTGAAGTCATTGCGTTTGGAAACAAAGATGAAGTTCACAAGGTGAACGCATACCTTGACGCTAGGGGTCTGACAGCTAAAAATCAAGTCAGGAATCTTGGTGTGACTCCAGAGTCAGACCTTAGCTTCAGTAGTCATGTCAAAACAATAACTAAATCAGCATACTATCATCTCAAAAATATTGCAAGAATTAGATGCTTTGTTTCCAGACAAGACTTGTTCAAGAAGAAACTTGTTCATGCTTTCATCACCAGCAGGGTGGATTATTGTAATGGACTTTTCACTGGCCTTCCCAAAAAGACCATAAGACAGTTGCATCTCATACAGAACTATGCTGCCAGGATTCTGAGCAGAACCAGAAAATATGAACATATCACACCAATCCTCAGGTCTTTACACGGGCTCCCAGCTACGTTTATGATTGATTTTAAAGTATTATTACTGGTATATAAATCATTCAATGGCCTAGGACCTCAATACATTGCAGATATGCTCACTAAATATAAACCCAACAGATCACTCAGATCATTAGGATCACATCAACTAAAAATACCAAGGGTTCACTCTAAGCATGATGAGTCTGATTTTAGCTACTATGCCAGCCACAGCTAGAACCAGCTTCCAGAAGAGATCAGATGTGCTCCTACAGTAGTCACATTCAAATCCAGACTCAAAACACATCTGTTTAGCTGTGCATTTAAATGAATGAGCACTGTGCCACTGTGCGTCCGACTGATTACACTGTATTTTATGTCTGCATTCTCCTTTTGATTCTAAACTACTGTGTTCTTCCGTTTGATTCTAAACTGAACTCAAATGGTGCTGATTGATAACTGGTGTTTTGTGAAGGGTATTGTAGTAGTGGGGGAAACCCCGATGGTCCTGATGACGAAATTTGTGAGCAAGTGCTCACCTTTCTGTGTTGGAGTTTGAGAGGGATTGACTCATGATGGTCAAGGGGACAGTGTGGTGACTAGTACATATTACTAGTCTGGTACGGATTATCAAGAGAACACTGTGGTGACTAGTACAGATTACTAATCAGGTGGGCTCAGATAATCCACATTATATGAAAATCCACAGAAAAATACTGACGAATACTCATGGGGAAATCTCAGATAATATAAATAAGATACACCGGTGTTTTACCAGATGAGAATTTTTAATTCCTTTTATAACGGTTTTAATTTCCCCCGCTTTTATTTTGTGTCTATTTTCTATGCAAAGCTCTATGAATTGCTATAGTGTGATTATTATTATTCCTTTCTGTGTAAAGCTTTTGAATAACTGTTTGAATTTTCCTTGCTTTTATTTTGTGATTATTTGTATTCCTCTATATGTAAAGAACTTTTAATTGCCATAGTGTATGAAAAGTGCTATATAAATAAACTTGCCTTGCCTTGCCTTGCCTTGCCTTGCCTTGCCTTGCCTTGCCGTGCCGTGCATTGCATTTACCCCGATCGCTCTGCTCCCGGGAGTTCTGGAGAGGGTCCGTCTACTTCTAGTAGCCCCGTTCTGGCCGGCCCGAGTATGGTTCTCAGACATAATAGCACTCCTGACAGGTCCACCATGGCAGATCCCTCTGAGGAGGGACCTGTTGTCTCAGGCAGAAGGCACAATATTCCACCCTCGCCCCGGAGCTGTGGAGTGGTCGAGACCATACTTAGTTCCAGAGATCTTTCCACTAGGAGATTGTATGGCCTTAAGTGGAATGTGTTTTTCACTTGGTGTAGAGAACATGAGTTAGACCCAGTTAACTGCCCGGTGGCTTCAGTTCTGAAGTTCCTTCAAGATCGTTCCTCTGCTGGTCTCACCCCGTCCACACTTAAGGTGTACGTGGCTGCCATTGCATCTTTCCATGCACCACTAAGTGATGGGCTTCTGGGGAGGCACCAGCTGGTCATACATTTTCTCCGTGGTACATGGAGGATGAGACCGACGAGCAGGACCAGAGTTCCAACCTGGGACCTGGCGGTGGTTCTTGAAGGGTTATCCCTGGCCCCCTTCGAACCAATTCAGTCGGCATCAGCTAAAAGACCTGATGCTTAAGATGGCTTTCCTCCTAACCATTTCCTCGCTTAAGAGGGTGGGAGATCTCCAGGCCCTGGCAATATTGCCAGCTTGCTTGCCCCGGGAGGAGTTAAGGCCATCTTGCATCCAAGACCTGGCTATGTGCTCAAGGTGCCCTCCAGTATGGCACAGTCTACGGTCCTGCAGGCATTTCATCCTCCACCACATGTGTCGGCAGAAGAAAAGAGGCTCCATGTGCTCTGTCCTGTCAGAGCACTGAGTATTTACCTTGAGAGGTCCTCGTCATGGAGGAGGTCGGACCAACTGTTGGTGTGTTTTGGGTAACCTAAGAAGGGGCTCCCTGCATCCAAACGAAAAATTAGTAATTGTATTGTACAGGCTATTGCCTCAGCCTACCAGGTGTGCAATCTGCCTTCACCTTTGGCCGTGAGGGCTCATTCCACTAGGGGCATGGCGTCCTCTAGGGCCCCACACACCTTTATAGTCTGCACCTCCCCAACACGTCGGGTGCAGGAGTGCTCTCGTCCTACCCAGCTTACAGGGAACGCTCCCATAACTTTCACTAATGTTATGTAAAAGTTATGTAAATGTTAGAAAAACATAGTTCTCACAATGTTGAGTGAAAACGTTCTTATAACAACGTTCATGGAACGTCCTTGTGATGTTCTCATAATGTTGAGTGAAAATGTTCTTATAAGAACGTTCATGGAACGTGCTTGTGATGTTATTTGTTCTTGACTGATGTTCTCATAATGTTGAGTGAAAACGTTCTTATAACAACGTTCATGGAACGTGCTTGTGATGTTATATGTTCTTGGCTGACGTTCTCATAATGTTGAGTGAAAACGTTCTTAGAACAACGTTCATTGAAAGTCCTTGTGATGTTCTCATAATGTTGAGTGAAAACGTTCTTATAACAATGTTCATGGAACGTGCTTGTGATGTTATTTGTTCTTGACTGATGTTCTCATAATGTTGAGTGAAAACATTCGTATAACACCGTTCATGGAACGTCCTTGTGATGTTATTTGTACTTGACTGATGTTCTCATACTACTGAGAGAAAACGTTCATAGAACAACATTCTCAGATACAAAAATATGTTCTTAGAATGTTTTTCTAACATTCACATTAAGTTATGAAAGCGTTATTTCTGAATGTTTTCTGAACGTTCCAAACAACCGTTTTTTTTTAAGTATTAAAGTTTTCTCATTTTGGAAATGTTATGAAAACATATATATTTTTTAATGTTTTCTAAACGTTCAAAACATCCAGTAAAAAAAAAAAAAATGTTTTAAGAACGTTTTTTCTAAACATTTATACATAATTTTTAAAGAACGTTAGTGAACGTTATGGGCACTGAGAGAGTGTCACACTAGGGCAGGCATATTTGGTGTGTGGCATAGTGGGCATCCGTTCCCCAAAGAGTCGTTTCTAACGATGCAGTGTGAGTTCCCTCGAAAGGGAATGTCTCGGGTTACGTCTGTAACCCTTGTTCCCTGAGAAGGGAACGAGACACTGCGTCGCCTTGCCACGCCCCTTCATGCCTGGGTGCGGCTTGTATGTGAAAATATGTGCACATATTGTACAAAAGAATGGACACACTCCTTGTTATGTGTGTTTTTTTTTTTTTTTTTTTTTTACACAGTATACACTATCAATAATAAGAGTTAAATGTTTTAAAAATAAACTTAATTTACAGTATATGATCAAAAATAAAGTAAAAACAATAATATTGCAAATGCTGTAGAATAATTAAATTTAATTAATGTGATGCAAAGCTGAAATTTCAGCATCATTACTCTAGTCTTCAGGATCATAAGATCCTTCAGAAATCATTCTAATATGCGGATTTGCTGATCAAGAAACATTTCTTATTTCTACCATTATCAAATATATTATTTGATGAGTAGAGAGTTCAAAATAACAGTATTTATTTAAAATATAAATATTTTGTAACATAATGTCTTTAATGTCATTTTGGTCAATGTAACGTGTTCTTACTAAAAGTGCTAATTACTTGGTTCTTGCATTTATGTCAGGAAGAGGACCATTTACATCCAAATGGTATTTACACAGAACAAAACTTATCACAGATTACCTCTCACACATCCACATGCAGTGTTTCCCCAGTCTTTCTTCGTATATCTGTGGGTTTGTATAGACCTGTGAAATTGATTGTGACATTACATTGCTTGAATAGGATGAATAGGAAGTCTGGCTGTCAGGGTTTGACCACTTCCTGTGTCCTGGGCTTCTCACATGGGCCAAAAAGCAAACTAGCAGGGAGTTCAGCTCAATGCTCCACTGACACTACAGGTCACTCTCTGTGCTTTTTCCTTTTATCGATCAGCCTCAGACCGGCATGTGGTGACCTGGTCATTCGAGCTCAATATGGTGGAAATCTTTTGTATAGGTCAGATGTTTGAGAGAATTCTGCAACTTTCTCTGAAGAGTAGATCTCGATCCCTGTGATGTGTGTTGTAAAATATGTATACTTAAAATTATACTTAAAAAATAAACCATAAGACATCAAATGAGGACTTTTCATAGTTAGTTTTCATCAGCTCATTGTGACCACATCTGTCAAGCAATTAAAAGTTGAAGATTTCAATATGAGCTCTAACCTTCAGGTATTTGATTGCTCGTGTTGCTGTATTTTGTGTGACTATGAAAGTATGAAAGAGAACAGTGCTAGCTTCCTTTGGAGAGAAAGTGTGCTGCGAAAGTACTCTCATATAATGAATCACCTCCCTGAGGCGACTACTATGAGAGAGAGAGAGAGAGAGAGAGAGAGAGAGAGAGAGAGAGAGAGAGAGAGAGAGAGAGAGAGAGAGAGAGAGAGGCTTAAAACATATTTATTTATCATTATTCATTCCAATACGTCATCCAAAATCTACAAAACTATAAATAAATTAAAAATAAAATAAGAAACAATTCAATCTATACAGATTACAGTCCTTTCATTACATCTTCAAAACCAACATTTCATCCTCCCCAACCTCACACAAAACACTTCCCACCGACCACATTGCAGAAAAATCTATAACATTATTAACTAATTTGAAATAAGCAAACTCAATTTTAATTCGAGCAGCAACCATCCCCTTCAGAACTCTCTCTGCATCAATTGAACCAATTCCCAAGATCCTATTTTTCCGTGTCCTCCAAATTGCCATTTTGGCTGTTCCTAAAAGGTAATTTAACAAAACCACTTTTCTTCGATCACTGACTTTGTACTTCGGACCACTGATAAAAACTTTATAGGAAAAATCCTCCCCCATACTTTCAAAACAAACCTCTAAAAAGTAAAAAAGACCTCTTAACCTCTCACACTGTATAAACAAATGTTCAACCGTTTCTTCCGTTCCACAAAAAGGACAATCCCTCCCTATTTCTGGATTCAGGTGCGCCACGTGTCTGTTCGTAGCTATTATACCATACATCAGTCTCCACTGTAAATCTGCTGTACGTTTCTCAATAGGAGGTTTGTACAGAGATCTCCAGCAGCCTCTGAAGTCTGGTCCAAACACTTCTGTCCACCTCCATGTTTTAACTCTTCTCAAAACAGTTTGATGAGTCACTTTAACACACACAATGTATAATGCCTTTTTGCCAATGTCCTGAAATAATCCCAACTCTGGAGTTTTAAAGGACACAAAAGAGTCTTCATCATCCGGACTTTTCTGTGCAGCAGAGACCCGTATTGCTGGAAAACTATAGCTCCATCCCTGTGAAGGTGTTCCCAATGCTTCTCTGCAGGCTCCAGGCCGCACTGAGCGTACTTCCTCCAACATCTGATCCACGAAACGTAAAGAACGTATTCCTGTCTTGTGCTGAATTGAATCTGCAGTCCTCCACCCATTGTCATCCCTTAGATGTTCGATCTTCGTAAATCCCGCTCTGACCAGACAGTTCCTCACACTGCTTGAAGACAAAAAGTTTGTTTGTATCAAAGAATTGTGAAACAGCGGTTCTCCCATAATCCAGTCCTGTGGACGCGAAATCTCTCTGGTCACAGAGAAAGTCATGTTCCACACTTTTAGCATGGATTGGTAGAATGAAGTCAAATGATTCAATTCCAGTGTCACGGGGTGACAAACAGCCCCGGAACAATTCCCCTCTGGAGAATTGTTCCCGTCGGGACGTTTTCAGCGTAACACCATCCCCGGACCTGTATGAGTGTTTGTCGTCATGACAACTAAACGGCAGATTGGTGACAGGTGTAAGGACTTCACGCTGAGTGTTTGATTGAGACCACTCCCGCTTCTTGACAGGATAAAAACACACAAGGAAGAGAAGGCTGTGTTGTGCTGTGCGGTGCCATGCTGTGGTGTTGCGCTGTTCTTCTGCCCCGTTGATCTGGATTGTTCTTCCCCCTGATCGTTGGTGGCTTCTCTCCCGTGGGGATTTGTTTATGGAACTGCAGTTGAGGGGTTGTCTTGAAGGAAAAGGAGTGTTATTTGAGAGGACTCGGGGACGGTCAAGAGGAATGAAATTCGCTGACTGAGCTGGGGAAGAGAGAGATGAGTAGTTATCAAACTGAATCTCACAACTGCATGTGTTCTACACTAAATTGGGTATTGGATTGAAGTGCTTGGAGCATGTGTACACCTTTCACCGAGTGAAATATTGATTCCTGTTGATTTCCTCATCTCCTCTCCCCGATTGGAGTCCAGCAGAGTGAAGTCCGTCTGTGACCGTGAAGACCAATCTCTCGAGTGTTCTGTCCGCCCCTGGCGATCATCAGTCCGGTAGACCAGGATCTGTGGGTGAGTGCTGGCCTTATGCGCACTAGAAGAGTGGAATTGCAGTGTGTAAATTGACGTTTCCCCTCACGAATACATGTTTAGTGTTGGATTGCAGTGTGTGTGGAAGAATACCTGTTATTGCCCCGCAACTGCCCATGTGCCCTGGGGATCTACTATTTACTGTGAGAGCTGAGTGAGATTGCTTACATCTACGTGCGGTGTCTAGAAAGAAGAACCTCTGCGAGACAACATCACCCCATTTGAGAACTGTATATTGCTGTTGAAGTTGATTCTGTCTGTCCTAGAGAAGCCCCGTTCAGCCTGTGACTGTGAGTCTGCTGCAGCCCTAAGTCTACCTGCATGGTGTGAAGTTATCTGTCCCCTGCAACACACGTGAGAACTGTATACTGCTGTTGAAGTTGATTCTGTCTGTCCTAGAGAAGCCCCGTTCAGCCTGCGACTGTGAGTCTGCTGCAACCTTAAGCCTACCGGCATGGTGTGAAGTTATCTGTCCCCTCCAACACACGTGAGAACTGTATACTGCTGTTGAAGTTGATTCTGTCTGTCCTAGAGAAGCCCCGTTCAGCCTGCGACTGTGAGTCTGCTGCAACCTTAAGCCTACCGGCATGGTGTGAAGTTATCTGTCCCCTCCAACACACGTGAGAACTGTATACTGCTGTTGAAGTTGATTCTGTCTGTCCTAGAGAAGCCCCGTTCAGCCTGCGACTGTGAGTCTGCTGCAGCCCTAAGCCTACCTGCATGGTGTGAAGTTATCTGTCCCCTGCAACACACGTGAGAACTGTACACTGCTGTTGAAGTTGATTCTGTCTGTCCTAGATAAGCCCCGTTCAGCCTGCGACTGAGTCTGCTGCAACCCTAAGCCTACCTGCATGGTGTGAAGTTATCTGTCCCCTGCAACATACGTGAGAACTGTATATTGCTGTTGAAGTTGATTCTGTCTGTCCTAGAGAAGCCTCGTTCAGCCTGCGACTGAGTCTGCTGCAGCCCTAAGCCTACCTGCATGGTGTGGAGTTATCTGTCCCCTGCAACACACGTGAGAACTGTACACTGCTGTTGAAGTTAAATCTGTCTGTCCTAGTGAAGCCCCGTTCCGCGTGCGACTTGGCGTCTGCTGCAGCCGAGCCTTGATCCCTCCACTCACCTGTGATACTCACCTGTCCAACGCTCTCCCACTGTGAGTCTGACGCCAGTCTGTGAAGGAAGTGATCTCCGTTCTCTTTACTCACCTGTGATACTCACCTGTCCAACGCTCTCCCACTGTGAGTCTGACGCTAATCTGTGAAGGAAGTGATCTCCGTTCTCTCTACTCACCTGTGATACTCACCTGTGATATTCACCTGTCTAACGCTCTCCCACTGTGAGTCTGATGCCAGTCTGTGAAGGAAGTGATCTCCGTTTCTCTACTCACCTGTGATACTCACCTGTCCAACGCTCTCCCACTGTGAGTCCGACGCCAGTCTGTGAAGGAAGTGGTTTTCATTCTCTCTACTCACCTGTGATACTCACCTGTCCAACGCTCTCCCACTGTGAGTCTGACGCCAGTCTGTGAAGGAAGTGATCTCCGTTCTCTCTACTCACCTGTGATACTCACCTGTCCAATGCTTTCCCACTGTGAGTCCGACGCCAGTCTGTGGAGGAAGTGATCTCCGTCCTCCCTACTCACCCGTGATACCCCCCTGTCCAACGTTCTCCCATTGGGAGTCTCGCCGGTTCACACCCGCGGCGGTGCTGCTCTGGGTCCCTGGGAAGGAGAGGACAAGGAATTTTAGACTAGGACTTCTTAATTGCTTTTTAATACAAAATAAAGTTGTTATTCCTTTTACTCCTGCCTCCTGCCTCCTCCTTTGATACGCTCCTCTGGGTGATAGTGGGTTAGGGGTGGGGGCAGTCTGGTTTGGCCCACCCCGACCTGTGACACCAGTTCATTAACTTTTAGTAAAAACAGCTGCTTGTCATATCCCAGATTTGATGTTCTTCTCAACAGAGAGCATGCCACATTTGTCCACCCCACGTCCTCCTCATACAACAGTCTCTGCGCTGCCTGTAATCGAAAGGTGTGGATTCTGCTCCTTATGTCAATCAGACTCTGCCCCCCCTCTTGAGTTGGAAGATACAGAGCCGACGCAGGAATCCAATGCTGTCCAGACCAAAAGAACCCCACCAATTTTCTCTGGATGCTTTTAACAATGTCATCTGGTGGCTCTAAAACATTGAGTCTGTGCCATAACATGGAGGCGGCCAGGTTATTTGTAACCAAAACTCTACCCCTGTAGGATAGCTCTGGCAGTAGCCATTTCCATTTAGACAACTTAGCAGACACCTTCTCCAGCAAACCCTCCCAGTTCTTTTTCCTATAACTTTCAACTCCTAAAAACACTCCGAGAATTTTAATACCTTCTTTTCCCCAATGTAATCCCCCAGGAAGTGGTGGTGGCCCACCATTTTCCCACTGGCCCACAATAAAACCATTACTTTTTTCCCAATTGACTTTGGCCGAAGATGCTTTTTCGTAAATACCTAAACTCTCACATAATACTTGCATATCCTCTTGCCCAGTAACAAAAATGGTTACATCATCGGCATAAGCCGACACAAAACATCTCGACTCCCTTGGGTCACCTGGAACCATGAAACCCCTTAATCCATTTCTTAATTTGCATAACAGGGGCTCAATTGCTAAGCTATAAAGTTGCCCAGAGAGAGGACACCCCTGTCGAATACCTCTTTTCACCGGCAATGGATAAGTCAGACCATTCCCCATCTTGAGCATTATTGAAGCCCCTTTATACAACAATTGGATCCATGAAATAAAACAATCCCCGAACCCAAAAGATTCCAATACTTTAAAAATGTACTCATGTCCCACCCGGTCAAAGGCTTTCTCCTGATCAATAGACAAAAATCCAACGTTGCAATTTTCATTAAAAGACACATCAATAACATCTCTTATTAAAAACAGATTGTCCATGATTGAGCGACCCGGAATACAATATGTTTGCTCTCCTTTGACCACAATATGCAAATATTTTTTTAGCCTATTGGCTAAAACTTTTGCCAATATTTTATAGTCCGAGCACATCAAAGAAACAGGGCGCCAATTTTTTAACAAACCTAGGTCTCCTTTTTTTGGTAAAAGAGAGATCACAGCCCTCTGACAGCTGGTTGGTAACATTCCCTTTTCAAAACATTCGCAACACACTTCATAAAAATCTTCACCTAAAACAGGCCAAAAAGTCTTATAAAACTCAGCAGGTAAGCCATCTATTCCTGGCGCACGCCCTGTGGAGAGTTGCTGAACTGCATCTGAAAGTTCATTAAGGTTGATCATGGTGTCAAGCTTTTTCTTATCCCCAGGTTGCAACTTTGGAAGTCCTTGTAATAATTTTGCCATATTATCAGAGTCACAGTCAGTATGGCCATACAAATCAGCATAAAAATCCATTGCCATTTTCCTCATTTCTGTTGGGTTTGATGTTAATGTTCCATTTTCCTTGCGCAGGTGAAGTATACGCTTTTGTTGTGCAACTTTCCGCTCCAGATTAAAAAAGTAAGAAGTGGGAGAGTCAATGTCTTTGATAGAAGAAATTCTTGCTCTAATCAAAGCGCCCTTCGCTCTTTCCTCTAAGATGGATCTTAATTCAAGTTTCTTATTCCTTAAATCATTGGATACACTCAAAACATTTACATCCATCACATTTTCCATAACAATAATATCTTTCTCCAACTGCTCAATTTTCTTTTTAACACACACAGTAGTATTGTAGGAGAAATTTTGACAAAAAACCTTTATCTGTGTTTTCCCCACCTCCCACCATGATGTCACTTTTTCAAAACTTTTTCACGTTTCCAAAAATCAGCAAATTTTTCACAAAAAGACCTGTCCTGCAGCAATTTAGTGTTGAAATGCCAATAAAACCTCGGGCGTTCTAAAGTAGTAATGTTAAAATCTATGGTTGCAATGTGATGATCAGAAAAGCCATTCGGGAAAATATTAGCATTAGATACTCTATTCATACTTGTTTTACTTATATATATTCTATCTAATCTCGCTCCAGTTACATTAGAGTCTAGTATTTTAACCCATGTGTACTCTCTAATTCTCTTATTCATGTTCCTCCACACATCCATCATCTCAAACTCTTTAATAATATTCTGAAGCGCATTACTAGACAGTGGATGAGACTCCTCTCTGTTCCTGTCTAAAAGAAAATTTGTGGTGCAATTCCAATCCCCACCCATTATTATGCAAGAATCATTATCACATTTTCTTAAAGCACTCTGCAACTTCCTAAACAATTCCACACGATCTGATCCAATGTTTGGAGCATAAACATTTATGAAAATACATTTTAAATCATTTATTTCTCCAGCAACCATTAAAACTCTACCCTTTTCTATTTCCTCAGTTGACAAAAATTTTTAAATTCAAATTCTTTGAAAAAAGGATAGCCACTCCAGCACTCAAATTTGACCCGTGACTGAAGATGCTCTCCCCCTCCCACCATCTACACCACTCTACTTCATTTTTACAATCAGTATGTGTTTCTTGCAAGAAAGAAACATTGACATTCTTAATTTTGATTAATTCTGCCACCATTGCTCTCTTGCTCCTGTCTCTCCCTCCGTTAATATTTAAAGAGGCTACCCTTATCATCTCCATAGAAAATATAAAGAGATAGAAAAGAGAGAGTGGAAACAAAAAAGTGTAGTGAAGTCATCCTGAGTGATGTATAAACCATTGATTCAATTATTTGAATTTACGTTTTATAGGGGTTTTACCCCTTCGCAATTTTGCTAGAAACTTCTTTAAACGAAATCTCTTTCTCTGACTGAGTTCATCTTCTCCAACCTTCCTCTGCCAATAACGAACAGAAGACTCAAACCTCTTCAGATCAGGAAAATAATTCCGCACATCAACAGATTTTCCAAAGGTTTCATCCAAGAATTGATTGATTTCCTCTAGTGAATAAACCTGCTCACAGCTTATTTGCGAAGCATCTGACACGTCTGAAAAATCAGACAACCCACCACCATCATCATCATCATCGTCATCATCATCATCCATTTCCTCATCAACCATTTCTGATTGCACCTTCTTAATCAAAGATACTATCTTTCCTCTTTCCAAAACTTCACCTTTCAAACCGATTGAGTCATCTTTCGTCTGGCCTGTATTCTCTGAGTCTAAACTCTCCACAGTATCACCTTGCTCAGACCCCTCAATGCTTCTCTCAACAGTCACATCGGTAACAACATTAACTTTCTTCTTTTTCCACTGTTTTGTCTTACTACCAGAAACTTCCTCTGTATCTTTTTCATTATTAGGGAACGAATCTTTTATTATCATTCCTTCCTTCAGATTTGAATCCACATTCTGATCCTCATCATTCACCACTGCTGCTTCATCTGGTACATTACCATTTTGCACTTCATCTTCCTTCCTCTTATCTGAAATATTGCTAGGACCTGCTATATTCTCAAGTTCAACTCTATGAGGACAAGACAGCCTAACATGTCCAATACTCCCGCACTCAAAACACTGCATCTCTCCCGTGCTCGCGTACATCATGTACGACTTTCCCTCAAAAACACTTCGAAAAGAAATATTCAACGTTGGTTCATTTAAAAACATGTACACCTGTCGCCTGAACGACAACACATGTTTTAAAGCGGCATTTTTGCAACCCAGTGAAACCGTTCTAATTCCACTGGCGAGTTTTCCAAATCGAGAAAGCTCTCGCTCAATGTCGGCATCGGGAATAAAAGTCGGAACGTTAGAAACCGTCACCTTCGTCGTGATTGAAACTAAAGGTTGAACAGGAACAAATGTGCCACTTACCGAAATCCCACTCTCGATCAAACCATGAACCAGATTTTCTTCTTTCAAAAATATCACTACGGCCTTGTTCATCCGAGATGCCGAGACGATATTCTCATGGCCCATGCGTTCTGCCACGTCTAGTAACACATCTTCTACAGGCACACCTGCCTGGGTCACACACCTAATCCCATGCCGGAGCGACAGGCCTGACGCCTGCACACTCGTGTGAGTGTGAGACGCCATCCCTACCTCCGACACGCGATAACTCCCACAGAAAACAAACTCAGTTTTTTTTTAGTTTTTTTTTTTACTTTTTTAACTTTTTTTTTCCCCAATTTAAATAATTGAATAAAATTAAATAAAAAGCAAGAAACGGTGAAAATTTTTTAGAAAATCTCCTCTCACCTAGATCACCCTCCCATGCATTCCCTTCCCAATTCCCAGCATGCACCAGAGAGAGAGAGAGAGAGAGAGAGAGAGAGAGAGAGAGAGAGATTTTGAATTTAAATACACATTCATTTAAAACAATAAGGTGTTCACAATAATATTACAAACTCACAAAACAAGAACAAATATAATATATACTATTCATGTTAAAATGAGAAACATTTTAAAAGGCAAGCATTAAATCATCATCATCATCTACTGTGCAAAGGACCTCATTTATCGCCCAAATGTACATAAAAGATTCTACACAATTTACCATTTTATAATAGGCATGCTCTATTCTAAGCCGAGCCGCCACCAAGCCTTTGAAGATCATCAACACATCCACAGAACCCTGTCTTAACAACTTATTCTTTCTGGATTTCCATATAGCAAGTTTAGCTGTACTAGACAAAAAATTGAGTAAAATCAACTGACTTATCCTTTTTTCTGTATACCTTGGACCATATATAAACATTTCATAAAAGAAAGCTTCACCAATTTCAATGAACCATTGAGATAAAAATGAAAACAAATCGTTTAGCCGAGCACACTGTACAAATAGATGAAAAAACGTTTCAACCTCTTTACAGAAGGGACAGCCCACCCCTACCGAAGGATCAATATGCACCACGTATCTGTTTGTAGCTATCGCCCCATGAACGATCCTCCACTGAAGGTCTCCCGTTCTTTTGTCAATGGGGGGTTTGTATAAGGACCGCCAGCAGCCTCTAGGGGAGGAAAGAATTCCAAAAAAATCTGTCCATTTATTTGAAGCAAGTCCATGCAAGCGACCAGCATTGGATGCCTTCACACTGGAGATATAAAGGGCTTTTTTCCCCACTTCCTCAAAAACTCCAAGAGGGGTTTCAAAAGACAAAAGACAATTCTCATCATCTTGCCATTCTCCCACGGCAATAGTTACATTCAGAGAAGGGAAAACATAAGGAACCCCCTTTCTCCATTGATCAGTTGCCATAGAGTCATTTGTAAAAATCTTATGGTCCGCATGCAAAAACTTAAAAATTCCAGTTGTAGCTTGTTTCAGCAGCCTCAGAGATCTCACTCCAGTCCTTTCACTCAATTCCTCTAAGCTCTTGGTCAAAATATGTCCCAGCTTTGTGCATCCCGCAGCAGTGAAACATGCACGCAAACTGGTTCCAGACACAAGTCTTGACGGTAAAAAGTCATTAAGAAAAAGTGGCTCTTCAAAAAGCCATAATCCAGCATGTGTGTTCAGTGTACGTGAAATGGTAAACACCTTCCATGCCTCCAGAACTGACTTATAGAAAACAGTCAAATTCACACGGTCCTCATTCTGGAGCTCCATTAAGAACATATGTTTGTCCAGTCCCATTGAGAAGAGCTCTGACCCTCCTGAGAAGAGCAGAAGCCGTCTTTAACCATGAAGCATCCGTGTGATACAACAGTCTCTGAGCTGCTTGCAACCGGAAAGCCATGATTCTGGATCTGATATCGATAAATCCTTGACCTCCCTCTTGAACCGGAAGGTATAAAGCAGCAGCACAAATCCAGTGTTGTCCAGACCAAAAAAAATTCACAAGTTGCCTTTGAATCTCCTCAATAAGTCCAACAGGTTGCTGTAGCACAGTTATTTTATGCCACAGGGTAGAAGCAACCAAATTATTGGTCACTAAAATCCTCCCCCTATAAGACAACTGCGGTAGCAACCATTTCCATTTAGACAACTTGCTGCACACTTTCTCCACTAGCCCCTCCCAATTTTTCTTTTGATAATCATTTGACCCCAAAAAAACTCCCAATAGTTTAAGTCCCTCTCTGCCCCACTTTAGGTCTCCGGGTAACTTTGGGAGACTCTCAAACTCCCCTTTACCAGCCCAAAAAGCTTCACTTTTTGCCCAATTCACTTTAGCTGATGAAGCTTTCTCATATAGACTAAGTACCTCAGATAGACAGTTAATATCTTCAGCATTGTTTACAAAAACTGTAATATCATCAGCATAGGCAGAGAGATGCATTCTTGAGTCTAAAGAGAGACCAGGCGCATTAAAACCTGACAGTCTTTCTCGAAGTCTAAAAAGCAGCGGCTCAATCGCTAAACTGTATAATTGACCAGACAATGGGCAGCCTTGCCTAATACCCCTTAAAATAGAAATTGGCCGACTCAAAGTGCCCCCTATCTTCACCATACATTATGCACCATTATATAACAACTGTATCAAATGTAAAAATGTTTCGCCAAAACCAAAAACCTTCAATACATTAAAAAGATATTTGTGATCCACACGATCAAAAGCCTTTTCTTGATCCAAGGCAATTAACCCAACATTCACATTGAAACCATTACAAATATCCACAATGTCTCGCATTAAAAACAAATTATCCATAATGGAATGCAATATGACTGATCCTTGTTTACAACCAAACCCAAAAAATGTTTTAATCTATTTGCCAGACATTTTGAGAATATTTTATATTCTGTTGTAAGAAGGGCAACAGGACGCCAGTTATTTAAAAGGGCTAAATCACCCTTTTTGGGTAACTGTGATAAGACCGCATATTGACAGGAAGTTGGTAGAACACCTTCTCTTATCGATTCACATAAAACATCAAAATAATCATGTCCAATGCAGTTCCAAAAACTTTTATAAAAGTCTGCTGGCAGTCCATCTATTCCAGGGGATCGTCCTGAATTAAGTTGTCCCACAGTAGCAGTAACTTCCTCAAATGTTATACCAGCATCCAAGACAGTTTTAGCACCAGAGTCCAGCTGAGGAAGACCCTGAAGAAGCTGTGTCATACAGTCACTATTTTTACAGTTCTCTGCAGCATAAAGGCTTGAATAGAAATCCACAGCATGGGTTCTCATTTCTACAGTCTTAGACGTTATCCTCCCATCAGGGAGTTTAAGACATGGCATTTGTTTTTGTTGAGCCGCCTTATATTCCAGATTAAAGAAGAAAGAAGTTGGGGCATCCATTTCTGCTAATGACATGAAACGGGACCTTATCAAGGCTCCTTTAACTTTCTCATTTAAGACTAGACCAAGCTCTCTCTTTTTTGTTTGCAAATCATTGTACAATATAGAATTGTATGCATCAACCAACTGCAATTCAATTAAATTAATTTGCTTTTCAAGCGTTTCAGTCACATTCTTTATTCTACTACTACAGTTAGCTGTATACTGCTGACAGAATTTTTTTATTTGAGTCTTACCTACATCCCACCACTGTTTCAAGTTTTCAAAATAACTCTTTTCCCTTTTCCAATCATCCCAAAAGAAAACAAAATTTTCACAAAACGCAGCATCCTGCAGCAATTTTACATTAAAATGCCAGTAAACAGATGTTCTAGGTGTATTTGACATGTTCATTGTCTTAATAATTAAATGATGATCAGAAAAACCCACAGGACAAATGCAACACTCAATTACTCTACTGTTAAAAGACTTTGACACATAGAATCTATCTAGTCGGGCAGCACTAACTCGATTATTAAAAGCCTTAATCCATGTATACTGTCTATCATTTGGGTGTTTGATTCTCCACATATCCAAGAGTTGGAAATCTTTAATAAGTTTTGACAATGCACTTGAGGACTGTATATGAGGTTCCTCAGTATAACGATCTATAGTAAAATTAATAGTGCAATTCCAATCTCCACCAATAACAACACATCCTTCACTAAGACACTTTTAAAGACTCTCACTAAGTATGTCTAAAAACTGTAGGCGCTCCTGTCCCACAGTTGGTGCATAAATATTTATCAGAAAAACAAGCATCTCTTGAACTTGAGCTTTAACCACCAATAATCGACCCTTCACTGGTTCCTCTATACTTATAATATCCGCCCTTATTTTTGAAGAAAAAAAGATGCCCACACCTCTACTTAAATTTGTATCATGACTGAGTATCTTATGTCCTTTCCACCACAAATTCCACTCAACTTCATTCATCAAGTCACTATGAGTTTCTTGGAGAAAGACGATATCAAGCTTTTTTTGCTCAATTATTTCATAGACTGTAGCACGCTTTACACTATCCCTCCCACCATTAATATTTAAAGAGCCTATCCTCAAAGCCTCCATATACAAAATTAAGATGGGAAATAAAGAACAAAGCATGATAGAAAAGCAGGGCTTAATTTGAGCCGGAACACGCCGGAACATGTTCCGGCACCTCCGACGTTGGATCCGGAACCTTTTTTATTGGATCCGGCACCTCCTGTGTCACTATGGAAAATTAATTGCCTAAATTAAAAAAATAAAATAAAATAAAAATAAAAATTAGCCTACTGTTAGTGTAGTGTTCAATGTTGTTATTTGTCTGGTTAGTCTTTATTCCCCATTGAAGTAGGCTACTACAAAAATCTTGTGTTTGCATTTTCGATGCGTTTTGAGATTGCTGTTATAGCCTCGATGTCAAAAATGACGTCAAATGTCAATGAAATGTCAAAAAGACAGCAAAGTTTGCTTAACTTTTTCAAATACGCTGGCTAGTCAGATCCCAAACAATCAAAAATCGTTTCCGCTGATCAAGAATGTGGAGAAGGTGGACACAGCAGTAGTGTCGACATAATATCTCGTTATTTCGACATAATAAGGGGACATTCTAATCTGCATTAAACCACATTAAGCGTTCTTATGTAATTGCGTTAATATTCTGGGCTCATCTGATTTTTTGTACATAGCATAGCTTACTTTGTTATGATTTTAGTATCGTAATGATTAATAAATGTACGCACAATTATCCGTGAACTTGATTTGAACAAATGCCTTTCAACTTGTGTGTGCAAAATTCAGAATTAAATGAATGTGCAGCAATTTGTACAAATAGAGAGTCTGTAGGCATACTATACTGTTGTAGCCATTAAATAGCCATATTTGTTAAAATATTATAATGTTATTGTTTTTTCCATTTATGCTGATTTATGAAAAGTGAACAGCACGAGATAGGATGCGCAATATGAGACGAGTGGTTCAGACATGATTTTGACCACTTCATTAAGTTTTGTTTTGTAGAAAGTGTTTCTTTAAATTGAATTTCGTTTTGTATAAATTGTATCTTAATTTTAATAAATTTTTCATCAACCAATTGCCTGGATTTTTAATGAATAAGAAGCAAATATAACAGACAATAATCATGGAGGCGCCCGCGGTCACTTGCATTGCACGTTAACTGGAACGCGTTTCATCCCAACTTAACGAAACTCAGTGTATGCCTCACACAGACATGAGAAATGCATCAAATACACAAAGCTTGAAATGTCTTTAAACGAAATAGTTCAAAACGAAAAGAAAAAGGCTACTCTCTGATTATGTAGGCCTAATCCATTATGTGCATTTATCTCTATAGGCGCGTATCGCGCGTTCACTATATATGGCGATCGTCAACTTCATCTTTGCAGCTGACACTGTCAGAAAACACTAGTTTATTAATGAAAATTAACACGCGTCACCGGATTTACAAATGCACATCTTGCTTGTTGCATGCACACACATTATGTCGAAATAACGAGATATTATGTTGAAATAACATTATTATTAATAATACCCTACATCTTTTAGAATATTTGATTGAATGCTGAATGTTGCGCTTGTTCAATTCAATAAAATGTTATGGGGTGGTGTGGAGATGAACCCAATTGCAGACAGTAGTCACAGGAACACAGTTTATTGTACAAATAACAGGAAAAACAAAGCCCACGAGGGGCAAAACTAGACAAGACAGGACTACGAGTGACTAAACTAGACTATGACTCTGACAATTAACTAGACTATAAACAAACAGCAAAAACAGAACTTTCTCAAGACAATACTCTTGACAGGATACTCACAAGGTTTCACAATGAATAACACGAATGTAAGACAATGTACCGACACAGGACAGAGAACATGAGGGGATTAAATAGGGAGCAAACTAATCAGGAAAACAGGTGACGGCGATGATACAATAATGATAACAAGATGAGATAACAAGGGGGCAGGGTAAAGTGACAAGACAACAAGCACACAGCCCAAACAAATGGCCATGTGCTTACACATAAAACATGGGTCTGTCATGATCCTGCCTCAAGAATTAAACAACATCAAGGACTAGATGGCAGGATCATGACATAAAATTAAAATTGTGATCATTAAAATAATTGAATATTAAATATTTAGTGGCCAAGTTTTGCGCAGCTCCCCCTCCCCCTCAGCACATGCGTTAAAAATTATCTGGAGCCGCCCCAGAAGCTTTAGGCAGTGTAATTTTTTTTGTTTCGATACCTCCAACCCCCGTTTTGAGTCGCCGGATCCACCCCCCCTCTGCGCTCCGGGACCTCCCACTTTACAAATTAAGCACTGTAGAAAAGCAAAGAAAAGACACCGTGTAATACATGGTTTACAATTTTTTTGATTTACTCTTTCTCTTACTCATTGCTTTACTTTTTCTGATAGTGGTAAGAAGCTTTTTCAAACGAAAACGCTTCTTCTTTTCACAAAGTTAATCAACTCCAACAGTCTTCTGATAAAAACTAACAGAGTGAACAAACTTGTCTACATCAGAGAAGAAATCATTTATGTTGATTTGTTTACCATACGTTTCATCCAAAAAATTGTTAATTTCTTCCAGACTATACAATGAATCTTTATTGAAAACTCCCGAAAAAACTGTCTGAGATGCATTAAATACACTTCCCTGCGAACAACCATCATTTTCACACATAGAAACTTGTGACTCAGTATCATCAGACTGCTCCTCCATTTCCTCATTATTCAAGATGCTTGAAAACAATTCAATTCCATCACTTGCACTCTCTTCCGTTTTAGTACCACTGGTACTAGCTACTTCTTTGTTAACATCAGAAACTAGATCAGTTATGCTAATCTCTGGGGCTACAAAAGCTACAACATCCTCATTTCCAGTGTCAACAGCCGGTAACACAGCATCTGAATTCACATCACTCACCTCAACTAGTGGAACAACCTCATCTTGGGCCGCATCAACGCTATTGTTTTCGCCCTCATCCTCTGCTCCTGTCGCGTTTTCTGCACCTGTTTTCTTATGTGGACACATCAGGCGCTTGTGTCCGATGTCTCCACACTCGAAACATCTTATGCTGCCAGTAGTTGCATACACCATATATAATCTTCCCTCGTGTTTCACACGAAAATTAATATCAAGTGTATTCTCAGGCGATTCTAGCACCATGTAAACGTACCGTCTAAAAGACGCAACGTGCTTCAGAGCCGGATGTTTATGTCACGGGGTGACAAACAGCCCCGGAACAATTCCCCTCTGGAGAATTGTTCCCGTCGGGACGTTTTCAGCGTAACACCATCCCCGGACCTGTATGAGTGTTTGTCGTTATGACAACTAAACGGCAGATTGGTGACAGGTGTAAGGGCGTCACGTTGAGTGTTTGATTGAGACCACTCCCGCTTCTTGACAGGATAAAAACACACAAGGAAGAGAAGGCTGGGGTTGTTGTGCTGTGTGGTGTTGCGCTGTTCTTCTGCCCCGTTGATCTGGATTGTTCTTCCCCCTGATTGTTGGTGGCTTCTCTCCCGTGGGGATTTGTTTATGGAACTGCAGTTGAGGGGCTGTCTTGAAGGAAAAGGAGTGTTATTTGAGAGGACTCGGGGACGGTCAAGAGGAATGAAATTCGCTGACTGAGCTGGGGAAGAGAGAGATGAGTAGTTATCAAACTGAATCTCATAACTGCATGTGTTTTACACTAAATTGGGTATTGGATTGAAGTGTTTGGAGCATGTGTACACCCTTCACCGAGTGAAATGTTGATTCCTGTTGATTTCCTCATCTCCTCTCCCCGATTGGAGTCCAGCAGAGTGAAGTCCGTCTGTGACCGTGAAGACCAATCTCTCGAGTGATCTGTCCGCCCCTGGCGATCATCAGTCCAGTAGACCAGGATCTGTGGGTGAGTGCTGGCCTTATGCGCACTAGAAGAGTGGAATTGCAGTGTGTAAATTGACGTTTCCCCTCACGAATACATGTTTAGAGTTGGATTGCAGTGTGTGTGTGTGGAAGAATACCTGTTATTGCCCCGCAACTGCCCATGTGCCCTGGGGATCTACTATTTACTGTGAGAGCTGAGTGAGATTGCTTACATCTGCGTGCGGTGTCTAGAAAGAACCTCTGCGAGACAACATCACCCCATTTGAGAACTGTATATTGCTGTTGAAGTTGATTCTGTCTGTCCTAGGGAAGCCCCGTTCAGCCTGCGACTGTGAGTCTGCTGCAGCCCTAAGTCTACCTGCATGGTGTGAAGTTATCTGTCCCCTGCAACACACGTGAGAACTGTACACTGCTGTTGAAGTTGATTCTGTCTGTCCTAGAGAAGCTCCGTTTAGCCTGCGACTGTGTCTGCTGCAGCCCTAAGCCTACCTGCATGGTGTGAAGTTATCTGTCCCCTGCAACACACGTGAGAACTGTGCACTGCTGTTGAAGTTGATTCTGTCTGTCCTAGTGAAGCCCCGTTTCGCTTGCGACTTGGAGTCTGCTGCAGCCGAGCCTTGATCCCTCTACTCACCGGAGATACTCACCTGTCTAACGCTCTTCCACTGCTCTCCCACCGTGAGTCTGGCATCCGTCTGTGAGGGAGCGAGCTGGGATTTCTCTACTCACCTGTGATATTCACCTGTCCAACGCTCTCCCACTGTGAGTCTGACGCCAGTCTGTGAAGGAAGTGATCTCCGTTCTCTCTACTCACCTGTGATACTCGCCTGTCCAACGCTCTCCCACTGTGAGTCTGACGCCAGTCTGTGAAGGAAGTGATCTTCGTTCTCTCTACTCACCTGTGATATTCACCTGTCCAACGCTCTCCCACTGTGAGTCTGACGCCAGTCTGTGAAGGAAGTGATCTCCGTTCTCTCTACTCACCTGTGATACTCACCTGTCCAACGCTCTCCCACTGTGAGTCTGACGCCAGTCTGTGGAGGAAGTGATCTCCGTTCTCCCTACTCACCCGTGATACTCCCCTGTCCAACGCTCTCCCACTGGGAGTCTCGCCGGTTCATACCCGCGGCGGTGCTGCTCTGGGTCCCTGGGAAGGAGAGGACAAGGAATTTTAGACTAGGACTTCTTAATTGCTTTTAATACAAAATAAAGTTGTTATTCCTTTTACTCCTGCCTCCTGCCTCCTCCTTTGATACGCTCCTCTGGGTGATAGTGGGTTAGGGGTGGGTGCAGTCTGGTTTGGCCCACCCCGACCTGTGACATTTACATCCAAGCGCAACAGTTTTAAAGGGACTGACAACTTTTCCAAAACGCGCTAACTCACGTTGCAAAACGTCATTGGATACGAAAGGTGGGATATTTGAAATTGTTACCTTTGTTGTCGATATATACATTGGAGAAAGTTGCACAAAAGCATCTTTAACAGTAAGGCCATTTACTATCAAACGATTCACTAAATTTTGTTCCTTCAAAAAAACGATGACAGCCTGATTCATCCGTGATGCAGATACAATGTTCTCGTGACCAATTTGATCGCCAACTGCAATTAACACATCCTCCACTGTGGCATTATCCTCAGGAACACATCTAAACCCATTGCGGAGAGATAATGACGGCGTCTCATCAAGAGACGCCATCCTGCCACACAACCACCACTATATTTACAATTCGTTTCCTAGACCATGTATTTTCTGGAAAGAAAATGTAAATAAGAAAACAAGAAAGTTCTCACCCTCACACAACAGCTCTCACCACCACCACTATCCCTAACTCCCAGCATGCAACAGAGAGAAAGAGAGAGAGAGAGAGACTGACTCTCCAGTGTTTTGGTATCTGGTTATCATTAACCAATGCTAATGTCAACTGGAAACATGAACAAGTTTCACTAAAAAAATTATTTATAAGTGTTAGATCAGTGGTTCCCAACCCTGTCCTGAAGGCCCCCCAACACTACACATTTTCTTTGTCTCCCTAATCAAACACACCTGATTCAACTCATCAGCTCAATTAACCCATGTGATAATGAGCTGATGAGTTGCATCAGGTGTGTTTGATTAGGGAGACAAAGAAAACGTGCAGTGTTGGGGGGCCTTCAGGACAGGGTTGGGAACCACTGTGTTAGATAAAGACAAATTAGAGGAAAAAGAGACAAATATAGTGAGAAAACTGCAATGTGTTACACATGATATTATCAGAAATAGAAATTACCTCAATGAAATAGAATTATTAGTAAAAAATTATCTTTTTTAAAATTTATCTAGATTATTTTATATTTAATTTATTGTAAATATATATATATATATATATATATATATATATATATATATATATATATATTAAATTTTAAATGTATTATATAAAATTAAATTATATATATAAATATATATATATATACATATATATATATATTTTTTTTTTTTTTTTGAGGTCATCGTGTGTATACAGTACTTAATTAAATTGAATACAAAAGAAAGGATGATGGAGGTGGATGTACTTCTAAATGATGTAGGTTATTATTTTTTATAGCACAATAAAGGCAATAATAAACCCACCTAGTCCATCTATCTTTTCTTTATGAGACAGACTAATTTCACACACATTCACCCTGTTTTTAATATGAATGCTGTTGATATATCTATTTTTTGTTCCCCAGTGAGATTCACTTCTATGTTTTGTGAAGACTGAACATCTTGGATTTCTCAGCCTCAGTCTTTAGGTGCAATTGGTAAGCGGGTTAATATGATGCGCTAAAGCTTGTTAAACAAGTTAATATATTAAAAAGTTAAGATATTAAATAAGTTAATATCAGAGGATGCATATTGATTTCAGGGTCTTTTATAGGGTATACAGTTATCTGAAGTTCCCTTTCGAAGGGGAACTCTACACTGTGTCATGGATGGATGCTCTGGGGACACCATCAGCGTAATTGGTGTGTAAAGCCCCGTTCACACCGCCAGCAACAAAGTGACATGATCCCATTCATTTCAGTGGAGGGCTGGCGACTTCCGACGACACAGTGACCTTTGGCAAAAGTACAGAAATTTCAACTTTATGCAAATGATAAGCGAATTTCACAAAGACTGTCAGTGGAGGACACATCACCATCTCGAGTGCAGGCAAGACAGAACAAAGTTCCGGAGCGATTTCACTGTTTTATATGATTTGACTGTAACCACATACATGAAGATGATAAAATGATGCCTGGAAAAGAAACTGTCAACTGTCTTAGTGAGTTTGATTCATACATTGATAGTTCGTATGTTGTAATTTTATGATGCAAGTTTAACACTGCTGCAGTTCATTTTACAGTTTCCCCTGCATTATGTTGAATATTAGGGCCAAGAAAACATATTATTTGTCAAATTCGAATGACGTTTTAGTAATTTATGACAGTATGAGTTACTTTAATCTGTTGATTGATCAATCGTTAATGTAGTTAATTATTTAATCCACTGAGCAGTGCTGTGGTAATAATATAACATCACTCTCCAACAGCATAATGTTACTTTTAATTCTTTTAAGCCTAATTCCTAGTCAAATTAGAATGATATCTTATATATATAAGATTTGATACACTGCCGATTTTGCAGGTTTCCCTACTTACAAAGCATGTAGAGGTCTATAATTTTTTATCATAGGTACACTTCAACTGTGAGAGACGGAATCTAAAACAAAAATCCAGAAAATCACATTGTATGATTTTTAAATAATTAATTTGCATTTTATTGCATGACATAAGTATTTGATCACCTACCAACCAGTAAGAAGTCCGGCTCTCACAGACCTGTTAGTTTTTCTTTAAGAAGCTCTCCTGTTCTCCACTCATTACCTGTATTAACTGCACCTGTTTGAACTCGTTACCTGTATAAAATACACCTGTCCACACACTCAAACAGACTCCAACCTCTCCACAATGGCCAAGACCAGAGAGCTGTGTAAGGACATCAGGGATAAAATTCTAGACCTGCACAAGGATGGGATGGGCTACAGGACAATAGGCAAGCAGCTTGGTGAGAAGGCAACAACTCTTGGCGCAATTATTAGAAAATGGAAGAAGTTCAAGATGGCGGTCAGTCTCCCTCGGTCTGGGGCACCATGCAAGATCTCACCTCGTGGGGCATCAATGTTCCTGAGGAAGGTGAGGGATCAGCCCAGTACAATGGCAGGACCTGGTCAATGACCTGAAGAGAGCTGGGACCACAGTCTCAAAGAAAACCATTAGTAACACACTACACCGTCATGGATTAAAATCCTGCAGCGCATGCAAGGTCCCCCTGCTCAAGCCAGCGCATGTCCAGGCCTGTCTGAAGTTTGCCAATAACCATCTGGATGATCAAGAGGAGGAATGGGAGAAGGTCATGTGGTCTGATGAGACAAAAATAGAGCTTTTTGGTCTAAACTCCACTCACCGTGTTTGGAGGAAGAAGAAGGATGAGTACAACCCCAAGAACACCATCCCAACCGAGAAGCATGGAGGTGGAAACATCATTCTTTGGGGATGCTTTTCTGCAAAGGGGACAGTACAACTCCACCGTATTGAGGGGAGGATGGGTGGGGCCATGTATCGCGAGATCTTGGCCAACAACCTCCTTCCCTCAGTAAGAGCATTGAAGATGGATCATGGCTGGGTCTTCCAGCATGACAATGACCCAAAACACACAGCCAGGGCAACTAAGGAGTGGCTCTGTAAGAAGCATCTCAAAGTCCTTGGAGTGGCCTAGCCAGTCTCCAGACCTGAACCCAATAGAAAGGAGAACATGAGGGAGTTCCCCTCACCGATGGACACTGAACTGAGCAAAATATCTGTTTATTTACTTGAGTCAGCTTCATCAAAGACAATTAATTGAAAGTCATTGGATATTTACCTGCGATTTATTGTTATCATTGCTGTTGTTATTTTTTGTTCTTCTCATTTTTTTATTGAAAGTGTCCTGAAAAAGAAAGAATACAAAGGTTATTGAGTTAAATAATTGTAATTTTGGTGTTGAATGTAATCTTTTGTATACCGTTTATGTAAAAAAAGAAAGAAACAAGGTTGTTTAAGGTAGATAGATTTACACTAAACCAAGCTAGGAATTAATGAAGCTAAACTGAGTAAACAAGGATTAGCAGAACTAGAACTAACAGAATAACTAAATAACTAACTACAGAACTAAACAACTCATTTTCTGAGTTAAAACCGGTTATCTCAAGAAGTTAATTCAGAAGGGTTCTTTTGTGAATTGTTTATTGAAGTTGTAAATTTTTGTTGTTGTTGTTTTATCCCCCCAACTGAAACAAGTTAAAATAAATAAATACAAAATAAAAATACTTACATTTTCAACTATAAAGCCTGACTTTTGTGATTATTTCCCTTGTCTTGCTGAAACGCTGGCTCAAGAGCGGACGTAGCCTTCTGACCTGGTCCGACATTAGAAAGTGGTTTACGCTTAGACTGTAGAGCCGTGCTACATAGACATGGTTATATTCTATCAGATTCTGTTGGAATAGATGCGGTATCAGTAGAGACAGATATACCTAATAGACCTCTTTCCTGCTCCTTGCAGCATAACGCTGAATACGCTGAGCTAGTGGAGCTTATATTCTTTGCCACAGCCCAACTAAGCTTGAACTGGTCCATCTCAAAATGTGAGACTGCAGAAGGCAATATCTGCAAAGACATAAATGTGCAGCTCCGGTGAGTCTTCCTTTTCTCCCAGACCTACACACTGAGGTGTCAGGTGCATGGAGACATCAAAACTCTCCTTGTGTGGTTCAGTTGTTTCCAAGTTATTTGAATGTAGAGTCTCTGCGAGCAGGGTCTCCCCTTTGGCCCTCTAAACCATGTCAGACAACATTGAGGTTGGTGGGCAGACTGGTGGAGCTTTGTACCAGAGGTCTACATGGGTCCAAAAATTCAGACCCAAACCCAAAGAGACCCGTAATGTGCTACACGGAACTGACCCTGACCTGTCTATTATTTCAAAAGCTGGACCCGGACCGGTGCAGATCCGAGAAACGCCATAAATATACTACCCGGAACCGACCTGGACCTGTCTTTTATTTGAAAGCTGGACCCGAACGCGGCGGGAGGACACGAACCCAACTGGACCCAATTGTCATATTCCACATTAAATTGCTGTTAACAAGTCAATAAACAAGTTGCGAAAAATAAAACTTTTTCATCTTACCAAATTTTAGTAGCCGTCATCTCTTCTTTGTACCTGACTGTGATGCATTATAATCCTCCGCCAAGAAAGATCTGTGCATGTTATTCCTCTCTTGTTATTTCAAGCATGCTTAATCTACTCATTATTTCAGCTTCAAAAGTCCACTTGATATCACGATGACGGATGACAAATGTGTAGCATATGGACAGGACTCATGATTACTTGTCATTATAAATTTTAAGGAAGCTTTTAACCCTTAAACTCATAATTGTAAATTAAAGCATGGCGCCATGAGGCTGGACTGAATTGATCTCTTTTGACGCGTTTGTTAACAAGTGATGCTTAACAGAGAACATCTCAGAACTCGAGGAGATGCTTTCAAAGAGATTCTTATCTGCTCCCATCTCTCTCTCTCTCTCTCTCTCTCTCTCTCTCTCTCCAAGCCAGAGACCCAGGTGGCCAGATCTCCACACCCCCCCCCACACACACACACACACACACACACAAACGTCCTTTGTGTGTAACTTAGGATAGAAATATCCTTTTAATGTATGTACATTCCTATATGCATGTGTGATTAGTTTTTGCTTTATAATAGAGGTGTGGTTTTCTAATGTGTAGTCTTGAATCAAAAGTGTTTTAGTTTAAGAAAGTTCACCAACATTCTCTTGCAACCAGACCTCCCCCCTTTGTTAGGGGGAAAAGGTTTTATGGCCCTAACAGAATGTCAAGCAAGCTGAGATTCTAGGAGAGGAGTAGGAATAAAGTGTTAATCCTACATTTTCTATATGTATAACCACTTAAGAAATGTATAAACATGGATTTGATTTTCCCGTGTCATAGTAGCCGATATCATGGCTTGATAGTCGTGTGAGTGAACTTTAAATGTGTGTAATTCTGCATATGAATGTAACTTTATATCCCTGCTACCCTTACCTGCCATTCTTGGTATCTGTTTAACTGTCTCGTTCTGACTAAACCAACCGTATGTTTACAGTAAAATGTATTATTCTATGTGTACCATCTTGCTGGAGTATAACTGATGATTTTTATACTATCATAAACTATGCAAATGAGTTCTCCTGACAAGACAAAGAGAATCTTCCCGCTCGGAAATCTCTGAAAGTGATTGGTCCACGTATGCAAACTAGGCTTGAACCCATCCTCTCCATAAGAGACTGACACAGAAGTTTCTGTGTGAGCACTTCGTCTGAGAGAATTTCTGGTTCCATGGCTCCTTAGGGAGCTCTCATCTCCGTTTTTTTTTTTCTTTTCTTTACTAAGCTTTATTTTCATATTCGCCTCTCCCTCCACGAGGGAGATGAACTCTGAATTGTTTCTTTGGTAACTTCACGTTCAGTGAACCTTTAAATCTTCCTGCGAGTCTGCTCGCCCCGGAAGACACGAGAGAACACGCCCAGCTCCGAAAGAACGACACACGCTTTCCTCAGCAAATACAAAGAGAACCATATGAAAGTATTGATTATTGATTTGATTTGATTAGATGTGATTTCTTGTTGTTTCTCTCAAAGGTTACATTGTCTGTGATTTTTGCCATACTGCGATCTCTCCCTATTTTGCTTTCACTTTCGCTCGCTCATCCTTTCTCTCACTCTCTCATCTCTCTCATTTTCCGATCTCTTTCTCTCTCATTTGTTATCCGTTTTGTCTTGTATTGTTTTTACTGTTTGTATTGTTATACGCATATTTACTCTCTGTGATTCGTAGTATGTATTCCTTAGTTTTGCATGTATTAAAATCCATTATATTCTTGATTGTTTCTGTCTAAATGCTCACATTACGAAGTCAATGAAATGTTGATCTAAGCTACAAAGCTTTACGATTTGTTACTTTTCAGTAACCTAAATTGTATAAGGACAGGAGAATAGTTCTCTTACGAGAGGTTCTCTCGTATTGCGTAAGTAGCTTACGCTGCGGGAAAGTCTTCTTTCTCGAGATACTGAAGCCAAAAAAATATCCTTAATTTTGAATAATCTTGTCAACGCAGTGCGGCAGCATGCAGACCTAGGGCAGGCTAACTAGCGAGGATATCAGCCTCAGGAAGCCGGCCGTCTTCGCTGCCTTCAGCCTTCCCTGCCTGCTCCGCTATCCGGCGAATTATATCCTTTTCTGCGCTGTGTTGTGTGTGTTTGTGTGTTCGCCTACCGCGACACACTGCATCTAAAAGAGCGCAAGGCATTTGTTGCAAAATGCCTCGCAATTCCTGTGGCTCGTCCAGAGCCCCGCTCAGCGACAGGGACCGCCATGTGATCTGCGCTCTCTGCCTGGGTCGCGACCGCGCAGCCCTCGCCCTTACTTCGGGCGGCTGCGGACTTGCCACGTTCGATGCTTCCGCTGTCTCTCCGTCCTCGGATGCAGCAGCTGAGCCGGAGCCCCTCCCGCGAGCCTTGCTATACCTTTCTCCCCCCCACCTCCCGACGCGCAGCGGCCGGCTTTCGCCCGCACTGCCGTCACCTCAGGGGATGAAGCAGACAGCGCTGCTATCATAGACAGCTGCTTACCCCCCTCTGTCAAGCCGCGCAAACGGCGCTGCTCACAAGGGATGTCAGAAACGGACGGTCTCGGGCTATAGCTTCCTTTACGTTACAAGAAAGCTACACCCCCCCCCTCCATTTCTCACATATTTCCCAGTCCCCTCCTAAACTCAGGCGACTGGAAATACATATATTGCAGTAACGAGCCTGTTTTTATACACGCACACCTGCAAACAAACGCTGACGCAAAACATGATGACGCTCGCCCCTTCCTGCGCTCTCCCCCTCTGTTCGAGCCGCGCAAACGCGCCGCTCACAAGGGATGTCAGAAGTAGACGGTCACGGGCTGGCTTCCTTTACGTTATAAGAAAGCTACCCCGTGTCTCGGTCGCGCGTGTCACTCACCGGCCACCTCCATTTCTCACACATTTCTCAGTCCCCTCCTAAGCTCAGGCGACTAGAAATATCTATGTTGCAGTAAACAAGCCTGTTTTAATACACGCACACCTGCAAACAAACGATGTCACAGCACATGATGACATCTTCCTGCTCTCTCTCCCTTTGTTCGAGCCGCGCAACTGCGCCGTTCTCAAGGGATATCAGAGCGGACGTCACGAGCATCGGTGAAAAGAAGAAGAGAGAGTGTTCTCGTCCCGCCTGGACCGGACTAACCTCCAATTCTCACATATTTATCAGTCCCCTCTAAGTTCAGGCGGCTGGAAATACTAATACTGCAGTAAACAAGCCTGTTTTAATACACGCGCGCCTGCAAACAAATGCTGAAACGAAACACGACGCTCTGTCATATGCTCGCGCTAACTGAAAGCTTATGTGTGCCCCTGTGGCTCAGTGGCAGAACATTAGGCTTCCGCGCCAGAGACCTGTGTTCGAATCCAGCTCTGGCGGCAGATAAATAATTTTTTCTACTGGCTTCTCCAGCTTTCTTACATACAGAAAGCGAACTCGCATCTCGCACCCTCCCGCTCACAGGATGGTGCTTGAGTATTTATGAGCGTCTAAACATATGAGCCATCAAAGCATTTCACTCTATCAGTTTCCTATAACGCCGATGGTGTTATAAGTGTAGAAAATGTGCCCACTCCCACGTGCTCACTGCTACACACAAACACGGTCTCCCCGGTAACGCTCACAGAGCGCACTCTCATAAAGCGGGCATGCGCCGCTCGAGTGCTAAGCGTAGAGAATGTGCCCACAATTCTGTGCCCACACCTACCCACTGCCCGCTCTGTCACACAGTTACCCTGAGTTGCAGATCCTCTAAAGCTCACAAACATTCCGGCTCTGGCCGAAGGTGTCATAAGTGTAGAAAATGTGCCCACTCCCATGTGCTCACCACTACACACAAACACGGTCCCCATGGTAACGCGCTCAGGGCGCACTCTCATAAAGCGGACACACGCCGCTCGAGTACTAAGTGTAGTAAATGTGCCCACAACTCTGTGCTCACACCTACCCGCTGCTCGCTCTGCCACTCAGTTACCTCGGGTTACAGACCTTCTAAAGCTCCCAAACACTGGCCGTGTTATAAGTGTAAACTCTGCACCCGCTCACGAGCACGCACACTCACTTTCAGACATGATAACCCCCACGCCGCTCTCGCGCCAGGGGTGTTCAGCAGCAAAACGCGCTCCATCCATAGGGATCGAGCCATTATATGCTGTACAGCCAGCCAGCACTGTTTACCATCCCCCGTATTCGAGCACCGGCAGCGCGCGCGCCGCTCCATCCTCTCTGATACAGGTTCCCCATCCCGCGATCTGAATCCAGAGACCATTCGACCCCTAGCTATGCGTGCAAAAGCATGGGAAGCTATTCAGGGTGCGTCAGAATGGGTGCTGAATACTATAAAACACGGCTATTCGCTTCAATTCGCTCGTCGCTCCCCGCGCTTTCTAGCGCAGATGGAGACAAAAGTGAGTTTAGAAGCAGCGCACCTGCTTCAAGCAGAAATAGCGAAGCTGCTGCGCAAAAGGGGCTATAGAACAGGTTCATCCTTCTCTGAGCGAGTCGGGCTTTTACAGCCGTTACTTCCTCGTACCCAAGAAGGACGGAGCACTAATACCTATTTTAGATCTGAGACATTTGAACAAAGCCCTCATGAGACGGCCGTTCAAAATTATCACAACCAGACAAATCCTCGCTCAGATTCGCCCAGGAGACTGGTTTATCTCTCTCGATCTGAAGGACGCGTACTTTCAGATCCAGATAACTCCCCGTCACAGGCCATTCTTGAGCTTCGCCTTCGACGGTCGAGTATATCAATACACAGTCCTGCCGTTCGGCCTGTCTTTAGCACCCCGTACGTTTACGAAGTGCATGGACACGGCTCTCGCTCCCCTGAGAAGACAGGGAATGCGGATACTGAACTATCTGGACGATTGGCTTATTCTAGCGCAGTCAGAGACAGAGCTTGTGTCTCACAGAACAGCGCTTCTCAGCCATCTGGAAGGTCTGGGTCTCTCGGTCAACTGGACCAAGAGCTCGTTATCGCCCCGTCAGTCAATTTCCTTTCTTGGAATAGAACTGGACTCTGTGGCTATGACGGCCAGATTGTCGGAGCAGCGCGTGCGCCGCATCCGTCACCTCGCCACATCCTTCCAAGTAGGCAGCCAGGTTCCGCTGAGGACATTCCAGCGTATCCTGGGGCATATGGCTTCAGCTGCAGCGGTGCTCCAGCTGGGCTTATTGCGCATGCGCCCGCTTCAATGCTGGCTGAAAGCGCGCGCACCCCACTGAGCCTGGGCGGCCGGCGGCTCGCGAGTCAGAGTGAATCAGGGCTGCATTTCAGCCCTGCAGCCCTGGCTGGCAGCCGAATGGTATCTCACAGGAGTGACTATGGGAGTGATCTCACACCGGAAAGTTGTCTCGACAGACGCTTCCAACCAAGGTTGGGGAGCGCTCTTCGAAGGCAGACCGGTCTATGGCCGCTGGTCAGACCAGGAGAATCTCCTACACATAAACTGTCTAGAGATGCTCGCGGCCGAGAAAGCGCTCAAGCACTTCCTCCCATTCCTCCTAGGTCACCATGTTCTAGTCCACACGGACAATACATCGGTAGTGGCCTATGTGAATCGCCAGGGCAGTGTCAGATCAAAGACGCTCTGCACCCTGGCGGAACGCCTCCTCGTGTGGGCTCAGCACCCTCTGCGCTCGCTGAGAGCCGCG
Organism: Scardinius erythrophthalmus; assembly: GCF_964197995.2. Taxonomy (NCBI): domain Eukaryota; kingdom Metazoa; phylum Chordata; class Actinopteri; order Cypriniformes; family Leuciscidae; genus Scardinius; species Scardinius erythrophthalmus. Next base: position 21,028,605 of record NC_138228.1, on the reverse strand, counting down.
CATGTGCCTGGCCACCTGAACGAGGGTCCCGACAGACTGTCCAGGGACAATGTTCCCCCTGGGGAGTGGTCTCTACACCCCCAAACAGTCCAGTCACTGTGGCGCCGTTTCGGCAAAGCGAAAGTCGACCTTTTTGCGTCAAAAGACAACGCTCACTGCCCAGAGTTCTTTACGAAGAACGAGGACGCGCTGGCCCAGACCTGGCCCAGCGGCCCGCTATATGCTTTTCCCCCGGTCTCTCTGTTGCCTCAGGTCATCAGGAGAGTCAGGGAAGCGCGCCACACAGTGCTCCTCATAGCCCCGTACTGGGAGAACCAAGCTTGGTTCCCGGAATTAATACAGCTGGCAGACACAGTCCCCTGGCCGATACCAGCGAGGAGAGACCTTCTCTCTCCAGCCCGCGGCTCGATCTGGCATCCCCATCCAGAGCGATGGTCTCTGCATGCATGGAGCCTCAACGGTTACCCGTTGATCTGCCAAGAGGGGTTATGAACACGATCATACAATCTAGAGCTCCCTCTACGAGGCGGCTCTACACGTCTAAATGGTCTGTGTTTAGCAAATGGTGCACTGCCAGGGGGCTCAATCCACAGGCATGTGGGGTATCGCACGTATTGTGTTTCCTTCAAGAGCTGCTGGACGCGGGCAGGTCCCCCTGCACGCTCAAAGTTTATGTTGCGGCCATCTCAGCTTTCACTGACTCAGAGCTGGGCCGCGCATTAGGAAGGAACGAGTTCGTCACCCGCTTCCTTAGAGGAGCCAGGAGGATGAACCTGAAAACGCATCCCTTTGAACCCTTGGAAACTGTGGATATGAAATACCTCACGCTCAAAACCATTTTTCTGATAGCTCTGTCTTCAGTCAAACGTGTGGGAGTCTTTCACGCGTTATCTATTAACGCCGCGTGCCTCGAGTTCGGACCTAACGACTCTAAAGTTATTCTCAAACCGAGGCATGGTTACATCCCCAAAATATTGGGCACTCCCTTCAGAGCGCAGGTCATTTCCCTCTCAGCCCTGCCAACATCTGGCAGCGAGGCCGATGGTAATCTCCTCTGCCCGGTCAGGGCGCTGAGAAACTACATCACACGCTCCGCCACTTTCAGGCGCTCGGAGCAGCTTTTTGTTTCGTTTGGAGGGCGCACCAAGGGTCTCGCCTCCTCGAAACACAGCCTGTCCAGATGGATAATGGACGCTATCGCAGCTGCTTATGCGTCTAAAGACCTGCAGTGCCCACTGGGCATTCGAGCTCACTCCACCAGAGGCATGGCCTCGTCGTGGGCGTGGTCCAGCGGGATTTCACAACATTTGTACAGCGGCAGGCTGGGCCTCCCCCTCTACATTTGTTAGATTTTACAACCTGGAAGTTCCCGCCTTGCAAGCGAAAGTTTTATCAGTCTAAGTCTCGCGTAGATCGACCCACTATCAGTGTGCGGGCTACGTTGGTTGATTTAGCTCTACTGGTTGAGCTGCACTATGCAGGGAATTGTCAGTTCGGACCGGCTGTGCCGCTCCGTGCTCCCTAGTTTGTGCTTGTGTACTGCGCTAGCCTTCTATTGGCCGCCCGGCTCCCTGCTATCACGTTCCCCGGGCTCTCCCTGGGACTCATTCAGTGGATGCTGGGTGTGCACGGCGTTGACAAGGGAGTTCCCGCAGCGTAAGCTACTTACGCAATACGAGAGAACCTCTCGTTAAAGAACGTATCGGTTACCTAACGTAACCTCTGTTCTCTCTAGAAGAGGGAAGAGTATTGCGTAACCCGCCGTGCTCGTGCCACGAGCTCACTCGCTTCAGCGACAGAAACCAGTGAAGCAGCCTCTGAGCCTCGCTTATATACGCTAAGACACACCCCTATTCGCGGGCTGTGACGCATGAAGCGCGCCAAGCACGCTCATTGGACGTGAAGTCACGCCAAGGGCTCAGCAGCGATAGGTTGCTGCAGTTGCCGCAGGGCAGCCGCAGGGCACGCTAGTTAGCCTGCCCTAGGTCTGCATGCTGCCGCACTGCGTTGACAAGATTATTAAAAATTAAGGAATTATAAATTTTTTGGCTTCAGTATCTCGAGAAAGAAGACTTTCCCGCAGCGTAAGCTACTTACGCAATACTCGTTCCCTCTTCTAGAGAGAACAGAGGTTACGTTAGGTAACCGATACGTTTCCATGGCCAGAAACTAATTTTCCTGAAATTATAAGAAGCGATTACTTTATTGAGAAATTGATAAGTTAATCTTATGGCCGTTTGCTGGACAAACAACTGTTTGATAACTACATTAATTTCCATTAAGGGTTATCTCATATAATCTATCTGAAATAAGACTATTGATATATGAATGAGGAATTATAATTCGTTGTGATTGATTATTCATATATACAATCTATCTATTTTTAACTTCGATAATTTAATGTAACTGTAATATGCAATATATATTACTCTTTCCTGATTAATTATTAAAATCCCCTATAGATCATTTGAGCTAATGTTAATGTTCTTAAAGGGGTGATGAACTGAGAAATCAAATTTTCCTTGAGCTTTTGACATATAAGAGATAATCATACTATAATAATATCCTGTAAGTTTCAGAAGTGAAAACTACCTTGTTAGTCCAATAAAAGCTTTTATAGACATCAGGCTCAGCAAACGACTAATTTTTCAAAGTGGGGAACTATGACGTCAAAGAGGATAAAACACTGCCTCCACAAAAGAAGATCAACGCCTACTTCAACACGGCCTGTTTAGCCCCGCCCACCGATTCGCCCAAACATGCTAAATAACATAGGACGACATGATGATTGCTAAACCGGATCGAGCTACTTCCAAGCAATAAACATGCTGTTTACTAAATAATGTGCAGTGCCTGTTTGTGGAAGAAGACATTCTGCATAAGCTTCATTCGGATTCCAGCATGGTTAAACTTTATTAAATCAGTCAATCACAATTTCCCGACACGGATCTGCCAGCAACATGTAAGTAACCATGTGTATTCTAATGCCTGATCTGCGATCAGTGATTTCTGATGTGTAATTATTCAAGTTCAGATATCTTTTTCTTAAAATCGTTCAATACTGTTTATGCATCAGTGACTAAACGATCAACTTATAACGGTGGTGGCCGCCCTAACTTAACCCCCTGAGGTCGGCTATCGCGCCGGCGCGTATGACACGCTTCTCCGGTAATAAAGACGCCCTTCAGATGATTCTGGACGGCGAGGAAGAATGCACCTTTTCCTCAGAGGAAGATTGTAACTCAGACGACGAACGGCAGCATTTTGAAGAGCGAATTCCGCAGAGAAAACAATTTCGGAGTAAGTTTTACTTAAAAGTCTTTTGTCTTTTATTTTTCGTGTTCGCATTTATGAGGAAAAAACAATATTACGTGACAGTTCTCCATTATGGACGCGAGCGCTCTAAAAAAATCACTAAAAGACTTTCAAACTTTCACAGAGACCTCAAAACAGAAAGTACAAATCCTTTCTTTAAAACGAATTTCGTTTTGTATCAATTGTATCTTACTTTTAATAATTTTTTCATTAACAAATTTCCTGGATTTAAACTGCAAATTAACATTTATATTTCTTATAATAAAAATGAAAGACCTATGTTACAGACACATGAAAGACAACATTTCGTTGATTAGTTTTGGATAGATTATACATTTTTAATGTAAAATATCTGCCACCTCAAATAAGCTTTTGTTTGCCAATATTTGCTTATGTTAAATATAATATGTTTTGTCAAAAATAAAGTTATCAAATAATCAATCAAATCCTTAACTTTGAAATATGTATGATAAAATGTATACTTTAGTTTTTACAAAGAAAGATTACACTTGAATTGTTGTTGTAATTGTAACCTTTTTAATAAAAAAATATATTTACAAGGTAGATGTAAACAAACTATTAAAAGGTAAATATAAGCCTTTTCTTTAAATAACTTTTATTGTGTTTTATTATTGACAAATTTGGGGAGAGCATAAATATTCCAAAACTGAAAATACAGTATGAGAATTAACTGCACAATTACTAGACATGTTTTCCTTGGATATTATAGGCCAAATTGCAAGCACAATATGAGGAAAAATAAAAAAGAATTGAGATGCTTCCAACTGTTGCTCTTGCATTCTTGTGGCTCAGTGACTCACCTGAATGAATGGCTAATTAAGTATGCAGGCCCCATTGTCTCCTCAGGTGTGAACCACTATATATGCATGACCGTTGACGCCCACTCCGCATATGGCCTTTCCAAACAGAAAGTGCTTTGCAAAATTCAAATCAATGTATTGTGTTATGTGAATGATAAGGGTGATTTTCACTTCATTTTGAAAGAAAAAACACTAGGCGATGACATCTTTTAGACAAAAGTCTTATTGGCACATATTTAGAATGTGTTTTATGGCCTTATTTCAGAAACTTTGGTTTTTAGTTTTTTCAATAACCACGCATAAACATTATTCTCTCAGAAATGCAGACATGTACATTCTTGTTGCTCACATTTCATGGTAGCCCTGTTTGTGCTAAATAGTGTGTAATTTTTTTTTGCCATTAATATGTTTATAAGCAACTGAAAAAAGCAAAAATGTCAGGGCATGTCAGAACATCTCAAGGACCCCAAAAACACCTTAGACCCCAGAGGGTTAAATAAATATTTTAAAGAAAAAACCTTCGGGCGCCAGACAGGATTAAACCTGTCAAAAATTAACTTAACCCAGGATAGCAGAAAAATAACCACCTGTTACACAACAAATTATAATAATAACCCCAGGAAAAAGGTCATTTCACAAGGAATATTTATTCTTCCATATGTTCAAAATCATAATTCACACAGAAAACGAAATGGGCAAAAAAATAAAACAAAATAAGAAATGAAGTTCTCAGCGGTCTCTGGTCTGTGAGATCCGAGCCCCGTGCCGGAAACCGACCGCGTCACGCTAATCCACGTTCGCAGATTCGTGTCCACATTCATTCACAAAAAATGTCCATAAAAAAAGAAAAGAGAGAACAAAGAAAACATTGGATAAACATCTCATAAATCTTGTGGTAAATCACCAACATTAAATCAACAGCAACAATAATTTTAACGCCCAACAACAATTATAAACAAAACACTAAGCACACAGAATGTGCGAATATAAAAGCTATGCGAGTGGGTGCGTGCGTGTGTTGCAGTGTGTGTAATGGCGGCGCAGAGGTACTGACCACGTTTGCAGGTATTGAAGGCACCAATGAGTATTGCGAGTCACCAGACACCAAGATAAGTGGATAAGCGGTTTTTGCCTTGTCTTCAGGACAGCTCATGACAGTTGGTCTGGAAGTGCAATGCTTCAGTCACGCACCAGACATACACGTGAAACAGCTGATTGACACGCAGCCGTCTTTCCACCATAACCTCACTCATACGGGCAACATCATGTGCAAACAAACGGATGACGCTTCTGATTCAGGTACGACACGCTCCCTTTAAATACAATTCCCTTCCGTCGTTTAATTGACACACTCCACCCATAAACAAGCTAAAATGAAAGTGAAAGTACCCAATTTTGTGGGACAGATTCTCTTGTTTACCACAAACTTCACATAATTTCTTGTAGTATTATGAAAATAATCTTTTTTAAACTGTTATTAAATTATATACAGAAAGCAATCAAAGAACGATCCCTTTCCAATCGGCCAAGATGTCAATCAAACAGCACAGCGCGAGCCGCGAGATCTTATCTGGACACTTACCAAACTCTTGATGAAATAATGACACTGTTACACTACACAACGAAGCTCTTACTGTGTATTCACATCGTGTTTGCATTGTGATTTGGTGTAAGCATTTGTGAGAGTGCAAAAATTGCGTTGCAATGATAAGATCTTTATTCACGCGATCAACAGACTGTCTGTCATCTGCTCAGTCAGTAGTGCTCATCATGCTGCAACCTTTCATGCGATAGATTTAAATATAATGCTTTAAACGATACTTTTCACGATTTGTTAATCTCGATAGCTGTAATAGTAAAAACGTAGTAAACGTTTTCGAGAGAGTTCATGCAATACTAGCTATTTCATATGCAAGCATGTCAGCCAATGACAGCAGTGGGCGTTTGCACTGCAGTCTCACAGCAGACACGCCCCTTAAAACGGAGCGTTCAAATCTGAGGGTGAAATCAGGCTTGGAAAAATGGCTTTTATTTATAAATTATGACAATTTTTGATGTAAAAATCATACTAACATTATAAGGGCACCCCAGGCAACATTATAAAATAATAAAACAATCCAGTTCATGACCCCTTTAATACCTAATGCGGTTACAAATGCAACTTTGCAGAATTGCATTTCGACTCGAGTTAACTCGCATGATAACTTTGACTGTTTGCCCTTTTGAACTATAATAATGATTGCTCGTTCAGTGCCATGGCCGCTGGCTTTAGCATTATTTATTTGCTATCATCTCTGTGCTCTCCGAGCCGAGTCTGACCACCAAAACTTTAAGATTAAACAAGACGGTTCATTCATATTGTTACGAACTGCTCTGAGACACAAAGGTTGTGGATCCAAATGCAGTATTTATTTAACAGTAATCCACAGATGTAATCCAAAGTACAGGCAGGGTCAAACACAGGCAGTACATACAAACAAACACAACAAGGCAGGGAACACGGGCAAAAAAGTAATCCACAGAACAGGCAAGACATCCAAAAACCAAGAGACATGAAACCAGGGAGAATGCTCAGAATTGCAGTGTAACACTAAACAAGACTTTGCAGATAATGAATGAGAAAACCAGGCTTATATGGGGTAAGCTAAACAAGATAATGAGACACAGGTGAATGTGATAATGGATGATGAACGCTTAGAGTCCAGGCAGTGAGTTATGGGAAATGTAGTTTGTAAGGGAATGACAATAGTCTGATGTGGAGTTCCCTCTGGTGGCTCTCAAGGGCACTCCAGCTGGTGACCATTACAAATATTATTATAAAAATGGGAGAAATTGTAAAGCACGGTTTGGCGGTAAGTAAAAGAGCCAATCGTCAATTGGTAAAGTCATTGTGTCACTGCAGAAGCTCTGGTTGCCATAGAAACATGACACACACTTGAGACTAAACATGCTTTTTAGCTGGAGCAACCTAAAATATGAGCTTTTTAATGCAATTTGAGCGTCATACAATATCCACAATATGCATGAAGGATGCCCAGACAGAAGAGGTGCCCATAGGTTTAACCTCTTTATACTCATTATTTTGTAGCTTTTTTCTCACAACGCTCATGAAGGTATTATCTCTGTGTGCTTGCATTAAAGGGGTGGTATAATGCCCCTTTCACAAGATGTAAAGTATGTCTTTGATGTCTGCAGAGTGTGTATGTGAAGTTTTAGCTCAAAATACCCCACAGATATTTGTATATAGCATGTTAAAGTTGTCACTTCTTGAGGGTGAGCAAAAACGCACCATTTTGTGCCTGTTCCTTTAAATGCAAATGAGCTGCTGCTCCTGGCACAGAGGGCGGAGCCTCAACAGCTTGTGTCATTTTACCTCACACAGACATGCACTGAAAATTTCAAAAACTTTTAGCCTTTTATGTTCAAAACGAGTCAGATGATGTCAACGGATTCAATGATGGATTGACTCAAGAAGAAGTGACAGCATGTAGAATGCAACAGGACATTTCTGAATGGTTAGTTGATGAATTTATGTAGCTTATGTGTAGTTATCTTCTAGTCATTGATTAGCATATTCTTTCTTGATAATCTATAAATCTTGTTCAGAGGGCGGGGTTTATGTAAATTTGAGGGTTAGTGATGTCACTACCACCCCGGGAGGAATGTCGTGTAGTCCCTACCAGCCGTTTGTTGTAGTCTTTAAAAAGCAAATTATTTAAAAGATAATATCTCCCTTTGCTTTGAACTTTGAGCATTGCAACTTTGCAGATATTGTTTATGCTCAAACAGCAACATTACACACTAACTAAAGTTAGAAAAGTGAAATCATAATCAACCACCCTTTTAAAGGGATATTTCACCGCTGGAAAAATGAATGTGTATTTAAATTGGGTCATTTATGTGGTAGAAATGTGAAATTATTTTAGAAGTTGGTGCCTTCTAGACTGAGAAAAGCCAGAAAATGTATTTTTGGCTCATGTGGATGAAAGACAACAACTCCCAGAATGCACTTGCTTCGCTGCCCTACGAGGCCACTCCCAAGCCAGGCCTACCGGTTACAGAGGGCAGTATCAGAAGAAATTATACAACTAGGCTACAAGTTGACTCAAAACTGAAAAGACACCATTTTATCGTGAGATTCCACCCCCTATGGGCGGGTTGAAAACATGCAAACTAGCTCCTACTACTGGTTGTAGTCTCTAACCTCTGGCCAAAAAAGCCTCCAGTGATGCAAAATGACGATTTTTCATCAAAGGTTTTTTCCAGACACACAATACAGAAATCTCTCGTCTCAGGGGGACATGAGGAAGGGAAGCACGGTCATTCTAAACTACTACCGGGTTTCTACTGATAAAGCTTAATGGTCATCGGTGAAGTATACCTTTAACTCTGCCCACTCTGCTTCTAACAGCTGAGAGAGAGAGTGGTCGCTCGTGTTTTTAGTTTTTTTTTTAACCTTATTTCCCGGCTCACACTTTTCTTATCCTAATTTTAAAAGTTGCAAGTTACAAAAAACACACAAGCAGTGCTGACTGACTCTGATCACGGCTGGGTGTTCTCCAAGTCCGATCGACTCGGGGATTACAAACAATGTTAAACAGACCCGGGACCCAAAGTAATAGATTGGGATCCGACCCGGACCGGGCTGACCATTTAAAATATAGACCCGAACCGGTACGGGTCCCGGGTCGGGTCTCTGGTGCTCCGTGTAGACCTCTACTTTGTACACTATGGCAGTATTGCATACTTACCATGCAGATCTGCTTAATGGCCTGGATCAAGGGGACGGTTTATTCCCTGAGGCAGTCTCTGTACTACATACAGAGAGATCTAACTCTTTGTGCCACTAAGCAGTCCATGGCCAATAGAGTCTATGGTGGCGATGGAGAGGCATCTGTGCTAGCTCTCTTTCTGAGGGACTGGGAGCGAAGCAAAATTGCTACATGTAAGCCACACTCACAGATTTGGGTCCTGAGGAAAAAAGGAGAGAAGGATTGAGTGGGGCCTCTGCCTAATCCCTCACCACCTTTTTTCATTCCTCTTCTTCCTTTCTTCCAGTCTCAGGCTGAGCCTGGCTCTTGTGCCTATTATGTTTTTTGTGCCTATTATGTTATGTTTTTGCCTATTATGGCATCTATGCTAATTTTAGTGTCATGTTTATCCCAAGGTTTTCTCGTAGCCTCCCGGATCCAGGCCGTATCCAGATCTGATGAAGGACCTTCGCCTGGACCCATGGCTGGACTGGCCATTGGGCATACCGGGCAAATGCCCGGTGGGCCGACGTGCTTTTTGGGCCGATATATCTCATACTCATACTTTTTTTTTTTTTTTTTTTTTTTTTTTTTTTACGGCCCATAAAATGTGTACATCTGCAGCCCATTCGTTTTGTTTTGTTTTGCTTAATTGGCGGCGCTGGGTTTGTGCCGGTTTAATGCATTGGACAAAGTCAGTGTTATTTTTTTTTCTGTCAGACCAGCCCATGAAACACGTAGATCAGCGGCCCATTGGTTCTTTTCTTGATTGACACTGGGCTGGCCCAATCACAACTTTAAACGAGTGAGCGAGCGTGCAGCAGTGTCAGTGTGTATCTGTCAAAACAGTCAGCGAGATGGAGAAGAAACGCAAGGAATGTGCAGAGAAATAGCGTGAAAAAATAGAACCAGGCCCTTAAAGCAGACACTGTAAACTGTGTCAAAGTATATGTTTTCTGACCTTCATCAGCTCCTGTGGCAGATGATGATAGTGAGGACGGAGGATCAGGAGAGAGATGAGAGAGTACTTGTGTCCGCGGTAAGAAGAACTACTTTCAAAACACTTAGGCCATGTCATGAGTGTAGATTATTTCCACATCTGCATAGTTGACGATTACCGCAATTCACTAGAAATTTAATAAGAGGCGTTTGTAAACCATGTTTTCCGCCAAAATAAAAGCTTGATGCAGTTTGCGTCAAAATAAAAGATCATGTGCTTATCTCTTTCAAATATAGAAATTGGTACAACACTAATTATGAAAGTTTCCTTTATTTTTTAGTGCATTTGTTTTACAAAATATGGCTATTACTGTCATTGGATTAATATTATAACTATTATTATGTAGTAGGTGTAATGTAAATAGACACTAATAGACCAACTAAAAGATGTTTGAATTTTTCTTTGTTTAATTTGCACACTGAATATGGGTTGGAGCTTTTAATTTTGAATGCATGCCCCCGAACCCCCCTAGAAGGAACGGGGTCACACCACCATAGTTTTAACAAAAAATCCTGTAAGAAACACTTGTATTGCTATGCCAGAGCCACTTATGGCTTGTTTTAGGATTCACCACTGGAGTTATAGTTCAACTGTATTAATAAATTTCAAATTTGGACTTATTTCATCTGTTAACTCTCACTCGTTCCTACAATCACCCATTACATCATTAGTGGTTTTAATTAATAGGAGTTGGTATGCATAATTAAGGTCGTGTAAAGATGGGTGGTGTTTATGATCATATAGTGGGCCGGTCTGGGCAAAAATGCCCGGGCCGATTTTTTGTCCCAGTCCAGCCCTGCCTGGACCCGATGACAACGCAGTGCTGAAGTGCCAACTAGTCTCTCCCTATGGAGGATCCCTTTACCACTCTACAGATAAAGCTTGTCGGGAAAATTCGTTTCGCTTACCTACCCCGAAGTGACAAAATAAAATAAAATTCTGTATCAAAATTATAAGGAAAGACCAGTACTTTCTTTAGGCTTGGTCTCTAGGGAAATTTCAAACCTGCGCACATATATTCAAACGCACATAACTATAGAACCAATTCTTAATGCGCATGTGAACGCCATCAGCGTTTATAACAGGTTCGCATTTAAAGTCTATGTAGAGAGAATGGTGTCGTCTTAGCGGCCCCTAATTTAAAAACAAATGATCGTTGCGACGGAAGCGAATCAATCAAAACTAAATTTAGCTGGAAAATAACTTTATTAACCCTCTGAGCTGTTTTCTGGGCCCTGGAGGTGTTCTGACATGCTCTGACATTTGTGCTTATTTCTGTTACTTGTGACATTTTCATGGCTAAAGTCTGATTACACTGTATTCAGCACAAACTCTGCTACAATAATATATCAGCAGCAAGTATATAAAAGTTTGTAGTTTTGAGATAATAACATTTATGCATGGTTTGTGAAAAAACAAAAAACAATTGTCACTGAAATAAGCTCATGAAACCCATACTGATTATTTCTTCATAAGACTTTTGAAAATTGTATGACGTAGCCCAGAATATTTGCTTCAAAACTATGTGAAAATCATCCTGACTGCTCATTCAGAGAAGACAATATATTGATTTAAAAATTTTACGACGTGTTTTGTGTGAGAAAGCTCTATGCAAGAGGCGTGGACATCTCATTATTATGTAAGCTTTTCTCACCTGAGAAAGACAAAGACACTCCCTAATGGCCCTATTTGGAGCTATCAGGCCCCTATCATTCTGAGCAACCTTGCACAAAGAATGAGGAGATTTAAAAAAAAATGGCTTTTAGATTATTTGGATTTATTTACAACACAACATAATGACAAAAAAAACACATTATTTAACACACTGAACTAAAGACAGAGACTTGAACTGTCACACACCTTTGTGCCATTCCTGAAACATACTGTAGTACCTTTCATTTCCATGGTGTTTGATTTTTCACTTTAGCATGTTCATGTATGGAGACTTATGTGAATGTTGAAGTCAGCAGGACTTATCAGTGGCATCTTGTTCCTCTAAAAACAACAACAAAACAGCTGTGAACATGCTGATATCAAGAGAAACTATGCTGCACAATTTGGGAAATACATTTTAGATTTTTCAGGTTAAAATAGCTTTTTAAAATGTACAGAATACACACACACACAGACACACACACACACACACACACACACACACACACACATATATATATATATATATATATATATATATATATTAGCCTACTTTTACCATGCTGTGTTTTATTATAGAATATAAAAACATCCTCGTGTTGAACACGTATACAAGCACTGAAAGGGTACCTATCATTCTAGTTCACATTTCACATTTCATGTTTCTGTCTACATGTACATATATGACATTAGGCTTAGTTCATGTTTTTACTCCAAAATCATTTCATAACATACATTTTAATCTGGCACCACCAGTTTAACATGTCTTACCTTAAAAATCTTCTCATCTTCAAATCGCGTTCTTCTGAGGAAAATCCGAGGTAAATTCAAGGTAAACAGCACAGCACAGCACAGCTTACAGTTGTCCAAACCCGATGAAAGCAGAGAAGAGTAAGTTACGAAGTCTCTGCTTCTTTGTTTTGAGGTGATGAGGGCGTTTACAGGTCTGCGTTTCTCCGCATGGATCATTTGCATGTCAATCGCTCGTGCGGGCATAGGCGTGTTCAAATTAAATTTAATGAGGACGCATTTGAGAAACTGTACATGCCGCTGCTTTCGTATGGATTACTTAAAAATAGAATATTTGTTTTTTTATATAATTTACATACTTTAAAAATAGAGATTCCAAGCGTTGTATAGACATGCGTTTCAGGTCTGTGTGACAAACATTCGCTGAGTTACAGGTCATTTTCTGCCGCGTTTCAGAATGAGTTTGACATTGAGAGAGACGGCAGAACGCGCATCATGTTTATTTTCTTTGTTTTACGAAAAACTAAATAAAGCCAAAACAATGTCTGAATTATCCTAAATTATATGTTTGTCTCTGTAAAGCTGCTTTGAAACAATCTACATTGTTAAAAGCGCTATATAAATGAGGATGACTTGACTTTTATGTAGGACCGGGGCAGTCTAAACAGTCTGGTCAGCATGGTGTAGTTATTGTAACTTCCCCATAGCATCAGCAGCTAACGCAGCATAGAAGTTCCCTCGAAAGGCAATGTCAAGGTTTTGTCACGGTTCATAGATCCAATGTCTCTCTCTCGTCCCGTGCTTTGTTTGTTTACATGTGTGTGAGCACGTGAGTGGGTGTGTCTGGCTTGTTATCACTGATCAGCGATCCAGCTGCAATCACTCATCATCAGCTGCAGCCCATCTCATCACAATATATAAACTCACCACTTTCTCATCTCCCCTGTCAGATCGTTGTATGAAGTCCTTGTGTTGTGTCTGATCCTGTTCCTGTTCATCGTCTCCGTTCTGAGTTTCCTGTGTTCCGGTCACCGTCTTGTGGATTCGTTTCATGTCAGGATTTTGTCGGCACTTCAGAGCACCCTGCACTTCTGTCTTCACACCGTGTCTGGCCATCGAAGTCCCTGCGCCACAGCCTGCATCATCTCGGACTTTCATCATCATCATCATCATCACTTTATCCAATAAAAAGTTTTACTTGCACACTGTTTCCTCGTTTCTGTCGTAACAGGTTTATGTATGTAACCCTGGTTCCCTGACAAGGGAACGAGATGCTTCGGCGGTGCCTGTGCGTCTTCCTTCAGAATATACTAATCTGATGACGTGTTGTCAGGCACCCTTGTAATAAATTGGGGCGCACCTTGTGCTGTCATCACACTGCATCGGCCTATTAATGGCGAAGACACCGGGCATCAGACACTGGACTCCGCGAGACCAACTACCCATAGCGTCAGCAGCTGAAGCAGCATCTCATTCCCTTCTCAGGGAACTGGAATTACATGCGCAACCCTAGACATTCTGTTCACCTCCCATGTTCATCATCACAAACTGAATAATGGTCCAAATGGGGTCTTTTGTAAACAGTGCATATATTCTGTACACATAGATGTCTATAACATATAGCCCTATCTTGCATCCAGCGCAAGTAACTTTGTACACCGACGCATGTATCATTGCTATTTTGCACCCGACGCACAGCGGACTTTTCCCTTGACAGACACACGTCAGTAAATTAGGGAATGAACTTGCGCTCCCGGGGGCGGTTCAGCGAAAAGAGGAGGGATGTTCCGGTGCAAACGTTCCCTGGTGCAATTTTGCAGTTCCAGAAAACTAAGCTAATTTGGGTGGGTTTCTCCCATCCCCATACAATGTCACTTTTCTGTCTTTTACTGCCCTGACGAGAACGTCGGTTTCCTCGGCTGTGAACCGTTCCTGGCATGCGCCTGGCAAATCCGCCGTTATAATAGCAATCCGCCATGGAACAAGCGCGCCTGCTCTTAAAGGGAATGTTAAACTCTGATTGGTTTATTTCACGTTACGCCCAAACCACACCTATGAGTAATGTAGATACTTCAGACCAACCCATTTTAGATTTGCGTCAGGCACAAGAGTAATTTATCCCGCCGGTATAATAGCAACAGCACCCACAAAGTTACTTGCGTTTCGCGTTTGATAATTAATTAAAGGGCACCTATTATGCAAAATTCACCTTTACATGGTGTTTGAACATAAATGTGTGTTGGCAGTGTGTGAGCAAAGCCACCCTAGAATGATAAAAATCCACCCAGTAGTTTTTTTACTATCTCAATAAATCATAAGCACTGTCTCAGAACACCCTGTTCTAGATTTCCCTCACTGTGACGTAGAAATGAGCTAAGCCCCACCGACGTGATTTGATTGACATCTGGTTTTGGCATAGACCCCGCCCTCGGTGATCTGCATCCTCTATTGTTTCAACGACAGCCGGTAATGTCTCCTAAGAAGTGTAGGTGTTCTGTTGTGGGATGTAAGAATGGACATAATAGTCTTCACTGACATCAGAGCCACTGAAAATGCAGCGGGTGGATTTTATTTATGAAGAAAAGGCACCACTTAAACTTCCTAAATACGAGATTCATTTTCTGACTGACTGTTTAGTGAACGAGGGTCAAAGTTAATCCTCAAGTGTGGATCGTTGCCTACAGTTCGCGATCCAACGTCACCTCCAGAAGAAGTAAGAGTATTTTATGATTTATGAGCAAATAGTCATTTCAATCGATGTCAGCCAGTTCAACAACAAATGCGTCTAAAGCTATTTATTGTCGTCGTCATAGGATGTCTCAACAAACAACGTCAAACAGTTTTATGTCACGTAGGCATTTTTTTTTGCAGCATTTACAAATTTAAATAAATTAAGGTCTGCTCTATCTCCATAGACAGTAGGCTATATAAACGTCTATCTCCCTCCCCTTAAGAAAAAAATAAATAAATCGTTTGTACTTAGCAAACGTTATCACAGTAGTGTGTGTGTGTGTGTGTAGTTTCAAAAAATTGCGCGAACGTTATCACAGTTTGTGTGTGTGTGTGTGTGTGTGTGTGTGTGTGTGTGTGTTGCACATCCATAATGGCAAAGGGGACGCGATTAAAACTTTGTAAGTACATAAATATATCAAATAACCATTCCGAGACGTTTAGTCCATTCTCATTCGTGTTTATTCTGTGCCGGAGTCTCTTCATCATCTAGGTCCAGCAGCAGGGCGGGGATATGCAGCTCATTTACATTTAAAGTGGTAGACGCCAAAACAGCTCTTTTTAAAACAGGCCCCAAAAATGACATTTTCAAATGGTTATAATAAATTAACTGTGGGGTATTTTGTGCTGAAACTTCACAAATGCATTCTGGGGACACCCAAGACCAATATTACATCTTCTAAAAAGGGGCATAATAGGTGCCCTTTAACCCTTTGATGCGCAAGCTATGGAAACCCCTTCTAATGCACAACATGGGTCTAAAAAGACCCGTATTCATTTCCTATGTTATTTCATGCATGGCTGGACTTTTTTTATTGTTTTTTTTTATCTTTTGAGATCAATTTATTTAAGCATTTAATACTCCATGATCTATAAATTCCATGATTTATAAATATTAAAAATTTATTGTTTTCAATGACCAAAATTTTTGATTTTAATTTGTTCTAGGTTTTGTGTTACTATATCAAATTTACTTATCAAGCATGATAAAACAAAAGAATAAAGACAACATTTTGTCAAATTAATCATTTTAGCAGTTATTTAGACAACACATTTAACACTTGAAATGTTTATTTGCCACTTTGTCTCACATAGCATTCACCAGAGGTGTAAAGTCCAGGTTCAGAAAGTAAAAGTCCTCCTCAGTATTTTGTTCCAATCACCTGAATTAGCCTAATTACACCACCTAATTAGCAGTTTTTCAGCCAGTAGGTAGAACTAATTAGTGAAATCAGCTGTCTGAGGTCATGGGTGGAATAAACATATGGCAGGACTTTTACTTTCTGACCCCTGGACTATACACCTCTGGCATTCACATATCACAGATAACTGATAACACTGAAATTGAACTGTGTAACTGTATTGAATTGTGGTGAATGTGATCAAATAAAAGGAAATACAACAAACAAAATAAAATCAGACTGGTACAGCGGCATCTCAAATTGCCATCTTAGTGCTTTACATGCCTCACAAATGACAAATGACACCTAAACTCTTAAAACATTGAATCATTTCAGCATATGAAGGATTATGAACTGTTAGGCCTTCTACATGTAAATAAGCTTTAAAATACAATCTTTTTTTTTTAGTGTAGCTAACATTAGCTAGCTAGAATATGTCACCAGCTAGCTAGCTAATAGTATTGGACATGTTTCTCCTTCTCACAAGTAATTTCTCACTAGGATTACAAGGTCAATGTAACCATAGCCTAATATTCAAATATTATGTCCATCTTTTACAAAATATAAAATATTTTCTGTGGTTAAAATAAAATAAGACTTGCATCAAATATACAAAAGCAGCCGTGTTGAGTTGTGAAATGTGTGGCAGGTGAATAGTATTCTGCAGTAAATGTTCCTACTTGCAAAAATGTGCAAATATCAAAGGTTTCTATATGGGTCATTTTAGACCCATGTATGTAAAAAAAAAATTAGAAATACAAAAACTGTGTTTGTTTATAAAGTAAGAAAGGAAACATAAACATAATGATTTGTGGAAATCAAAAACAAGATATTTAATGAATTCCTGGAATAACAAATGATAAAATACATATATTTTAAAGATTCAGCAAAGAAACACTCAGCCATCACTGAAATAACATAGGAAATGAATACGGGTCTTTTTAGACCCATGTTGCGTATTAGAAGGGTTGCGATACAAAAACGATTTTTATTTGAAAAGAAAGAAATGAAAAATTTCAATTAGGATTTTTAATGATCTAAAACAAGTTAATTGAGGAATGCCTGGAATACTGAATGATGAAATACATTTCTTGCAAAGATATAGAAAATGAAAACTCAGTCGGGTCTTTTTAGACCCATGTTGTGCATCAAAGGGTTAAGTTGTGTTTCAGGTCGTTAAAATAGGGCCCCTGATCTTATCACAGTATTGAATACTGGTCGGCAAACGAGAAGAGGCTCCTTAGAGGGCTTTGGTTTTTTCATGTCATGGTGCATGAGTGGAAGGCACCTTGTGTATCTTTTAGGATGAAACTTGCATAGTGCTGTATGCATAAGCTTCTCGGTCAGGTGATCTAAATGTTCTACACATTAAATTAAAATCTTCACTGTTTTGATTTTTGGTTTATCTTCAGATCCCTTTTACCATTATACAACAAATCACAACAATAATAATAATAATCATAATAATAATAATAATAATAATAATAATACAGTTCTTGACAGAATCACAATGGGGCACAACACATAAACAATAAAGAACCAGTGACAACAATAAGAAAACAAATAAATTATACTTAGGATGCCAAAAACAACAACAGCGGAATAATGATAAACAGCAAAGGAGTATTTAATTGAGATATAAACGTAGATATAGAGAAGATGTTACAGATCTTACAGAAAGTGATTTATGATAATAGTAATTGTTGACATATGGGACGTGTGTTGTAGCATTGTTGCAACATTTACACTTTTGAAATTAATCAGATGATCTCTAGAATTTTCTTAGAAAATACAATGAAATGGTACATTTTGTTCTTTATTTTATCCAAATTTTGGTGTAGCATCATGCCCCATAATTGCTGAAAGCACCTGTCATCGGACTGTGGCGATTAATGTACAAAATAATGGTTTAAAGAAACATGTTTGCTATGTCTTGACAAATAAGAGGTTAATTTAAAAATTCGGTCAGATATTATTGGTATTTGATCAAAAACAGTGTAAAAAACAGTAATGTGGTGAAATGGTATTACAATTTAAAATAAATGTTTTCTATTTCAATATATTTGAAAATGTAATTTATTCCAGTGATGGCAAAGCTGAATTTTCAGCAACCATTACTCTAGTCCTTATTGTTGTGTATTTACGAAATGCAAATTGACCTTTCTGTGTTTCCTTATACCTGTCACGTTCACCGTCTGTCTCTGCACTACATTACCCAGGATCCTCTTTGGCACACCTGCACTCATTCTCTCCAGATTAATCACTGTCACGGTTCATGAATTCACTGACTCTTTCTCGCGCTGTGTTTGTGTATGTGTGTGTGTGTGTGTGGGCGTGGTCGCTGATCAGCCGCTGATTGTCATCAGCGCCAGCTGATTCTGATCAGCGATCTCTATTTAAGCTCATGGTCTTTCGTCCTGTGTTTGTCAGATCGTTGTGGGATATTTCCCTGTGCTGTGTGGTCTTCGTTGGTGTTCCCGGTTCCCGTTTTGGAGTTCGTGTTGAGTTCTGTCTGTCTGCCTGCCTTCGTCAAGGATCCTGTCTCTTCTCATCACATCACGGGTTCGTGTTGAGTTACTGTCTGCCTGCCTCGTCTAAGGATCCTGTCTCTTCTCATCACGCCACGGATATTCGGGTTGCCCATCTGCCCCCTGCGCTACCAGGGCTCATTGGACTGTGTGTTTACTACCACCTTCTACGTGTTCATTCAATAAATCTGGTTTATTGCAGTTGCATCTTCTGTCTTCATTTCAACGTCACAATCACCCGCACCTGTTCCCAATCAGCACAGTCATTACCAATACCTAAGTTCATTGTCTAGCCTTTAACAGGAACAGACCATGATCCGTTGGTTGTCTCCTGAGCTTCTGATGCTTCCAAGATGTAACGTATACTCACCTGTGAAACACTAACCTCTGTGTCATTGTTCTGCTGTCTCCAGGAATCCTGTTCGATTTCCTATTGCCTGAGATCCGTTGTTCTCCCGAGCTTCCAGTGTTTCCTCCGAGCTTGTTTGCTATCGACTGCATCTGAAAGAGAAAAGACAAGTATTTATGAACTGTGACTGTTTGGTATCTACAATCCTAAAGTTAACATGCTTACCTGCTGTCTGCCCAGCACCGAGTGATCTTCATTGAATCTGCACCTGAACTCACCAAATACTCACCTTGCACTATTGTCAACTTGAGTAAAGCAGTGTTTGGATTCACTTACCTCTGTCTCCGTGCCTGTATCCTGACAGAAGGCTTGACCTATACCGCTATGGATCCTACACTGCCCGAAGACGGCGCTTTCGCAAACCCCACGGAATCCACTATGTTCAACCAGAACGGTAGTACTCTGGAGGAATTTGCTAAAGTTTTCCTTCACCTTTACCAGGATGGGAGCTGGGATGAGGACTTCCTTCAACAGCAGTTCTGGAGTGGGTTAGATGATGCACTCGCCCAGATACTGCTGTTAGATGATCTCGACCTACCTCTCGTCAAATTCATTGACCGCACGCTGTGGGTGTGTGGTTCCTCACTCACTGTGGGAGACATCCAACCTGATCTTCACGTCCAGCCAGATCTTCACGTCCAGCCAGATCTTCGCGTCCAGCCAGATCTTCACGTCTAGCCAGATCTTCGCGTCCAGCCAGATCTTCGCGTCCAGCCAGATCTTCACGTCCAGCCCGATCCTCACCTCATCAGCCCAGTCAAACTCACTAAGCAGGAACTCCGTGTTCGTCCCGGACCAGACGCGGGGATCGTCTGGCCCAAAGCCCGAAAACTGGTTTCTAATAGTGCCGACCTGACGTCCAAGTTATTTGACCCCGCTTTGATGTCCGTCCGGGGACCTCTCAGGTCTGCTCCACGTTCCACCAAACCCACCGAACCAGTCATCTGCCCAGTCAAACCAGTGCTTCACGTCAATCCCGCCGACCCAGAGCCATCATTCGCTGCAGCGCCCCCTCGCTCTTATAAACGGAGGAGGAAGAAGACTTCCTGCATTCCCCAAATTCTGGAGGCCACCCCTGAGCAGTCGGCTCTTCATGTCTGTTCTGTTGAGGTTGAAGAGGCTATCCTTTCCCTGTATGTTGCTGCTATTATGTGTGTCTGGGCCGCACATGCCTCCCTGTTGGCTTCCGCAGCTCCATCCTCTCCTGAACCACATGTTTACATCCTCAGTCCGGCCGAGCCTGCACTTCACGCCAGTCCAGCCGAGCCTGCACTTCACGCCAGTCCAGCCGAGCCTGCACTTCACGCCAGTCCAGCCGAGCCTGCGACTGAGAGCGTCATGCCAGCTGAGCCTGCGACTGAGAGCGTCATGCCAGCCGAACCTGCGACTGAGAGCGTCATGCCAGCCGAGCCTGCGACTGAGAGCGTCATGCCCGCCGAGCCTGAGACTGTGAGCGTCATGCCCCCAGAGCCAAAGCCCTCTTCACCGCTGGTCCTGCCCAGCCTAAGGCCCTCTTCACTGCTGGTCCTGCCCAGACCAAGGCCCTCTTCTCCACTGGACTCCTCTAATC
The DNA here is from genome assembly GCF_964197995.2 of Scardinius erythrophthalmus. Classification (NCBI taxonomy): domain Eukaryota; kingdom Metazoa; phylum Chordata; class Actinopteri; order Cypriniformes; family Leuciscidae; genus Scardinius; species Scardinius erythrophthalmus. Next base: position 21,007,897 of record NC_138228.1, on the reverse strand, counting down.
CTGAGCCCTGGACTGTTAGCTTCCCCAAGAAATTTTTTTTGGGGGGGGGGGCAGTATACCCGGTTGGACCATGGATACAGTCTCAACATAGTCCCCTATTCAGCCTGCACCGCCATGGCCACCTGATGGTTCGTCTCCGCCATGGCCACCTGAAGGGTCTTCCCCGCCATGGCCGCCCGAAGGGTCTTCTCCGCCATGGCCGCCCGAAGTGTCTTCTCCGCCATGGCCGCCCGAAGGGTCTTCTCTGCCTTGGCCGCCCGAAGGGTCGTCTCTGCCCTGGTCGCCGGCACAACCTGATCCGCCTTGGTCCCCTGAGCTGCATGATCCCCCGTGGCCGCCTGAAAGGCCGTCTCTGCCCTGGCCACCTGGACTGCCGGCTCCGCCCTGGAGGCTTCCTGTCCTGCCAAGCCACGCCCTCGTCAGCCTCCAAGGCGCCCACCCCCCCTCCTGTGTTCTGTTTTGTACGTCGCGCCTAGCGGGAGGGGGGAGTTATGTCACGTTCACCGTCTGTCTCTGCACTACATTACCCAGGATCCTCTTTGGCACACCTGCACTCATTCTCTCTGGATTAATCACCCGCACCTGTTCCCAATCAGCACAGTCATTATCCAGCACTATAAAACACTCACCAATACCTCAGTTCATTGTCAAGCCTCCAACAGGAACAGACCATGATCCGTTGTCTCCTGAGCTTCTGATGCTTCCAAGATGTAACGTATACTCACCTGTGAAACACTAACCTCTGTGTCATTGTTCTGCTGTCTCCAGGAATCCTATTCAATTTCCTATTGCCTGTGATCCGTTGTTCTCCCGAGCTTCCAGTGTTTCCTCCGAGCTTGTTTGCTATCGACTGCATCTGAAAGAGAAAAGACAAGTATTTATGAACTGTGACTGTTTGGTATCTACAATCCTAAAGTTAACATGCTTACCTGCTGTCTGCCCAGCACCGAGTGATCTTCATTGAATCTGCACCTGAACTCACCAAATACTCACCTTGCACTACAGTATTGTCAACTTGAATAAAGCAGTGTTTGGATTCACTTACCTCTGTCTCCGTGCCTGTATCCTGACAATACCCTCCTATGTTACGTGATTATTCTACGTCAACACCGTAGATTTTGAGTGTTGAAATAAACGGCAAGCACTGGTTTACGCTTGCTCCTGCCTCTTGTGTATTTATCTAGAAGATAAAAGAATATATAACATATTTGGCGACGAGGACCCTTCGTACCACGTTAAGTTTTGTTATTTTGAACGTTAGTCGAAGTTTCAAGGCTAAAGATGTTCGTGACGTGGATTCCACACCCCGACCGCGCCATTCTCCATGAGGGAGAGTGAGTGTGGATGCACGCCGAATCCGAAAACAGCCGTGACAGTCGGAACAGAACGAGTTGTCTTCGCTGGAAGGAAATAGAGTGAAAGACAGGAAAAAGAAGTTGACGACGCAACGTGGATCAGGAAAAAGGGGGAGGAATCACAACAGCTGACGAACTGAAACAAGAGGGGAGTGAGTAAAAAAAAAAAAAAACATGGCTGGATTAATTGGTTGTATTGGACCGTTTGATGAATCAGTAGAGCAGTGGAGTGCTTACACCGAACGTTTTGACTACTTTGTGCTGGCAAACGAAAATAAAAGATGAAAGAATTGTGCCAACATTTCTAAGTGTCATGGGTGTGAAAACGTTTAATCTGCTGCGCAGTTTAACTCAGCCACAGAAACCAGGTGACAAATCATATGAGGAAATAGTGGGCTTACTCAAGGATCACTATTCACCCATTATCACAGAGAGATTTCGCTTCCATAAAAGAAATCAGCAAGATGGTGAATCCATCTCACAATTCGTGTCTGTGTTGAAACGATTGTCCGAACATTGTGAGTTTGGCCAGTCATTGAGTGACACCATACGTGATAGGCTTGTCTGTGGCCTTCAAAAGTGAGGCTATACAAAAACGACTACTAACTGAAAGTAACTTAACTTTACAGAAGGCCATAGATATAAGCACGTCAATGGAAATGGCTGCAAAAGAGGCACAACAACTAAGTGCATCCACCCATGTGCACAAGTGTATGCCAAGTGTATGCTGATTCAAAGAACAAGTCAAACTCAGATAAACCATGTTACCACTGTGGAAAAGTGGGCCACCAGCCTGAAGATTGTTGGTGCAAGGACATGAACTGTAGAAATTGTGGCAAGAAAGGCCACATTGAACGTGCCTGCAAAAACAAAAAGACCCAACCAAGCAAAAATGCTGGACCTTAAAAAGAAAAGTTACCAGAAATTTAAACAAAACCATGTCAACCAAATGGAAAATGCCCGGCACACACAGAGTGATTCTGGATCTGAGGAAGAGGATGCCTTGTGTGTTTTATCTGTTTCAGGAGATGAGCAGGGCTATTGGGTGACTCCTCTTCTAGATGGGAAACCAGTACAGATGCAGGTGGACACAGGAGCTGCGGTATCACTGGTGTCAGTGACAACATTCAATGAAAAGCTGCCACTTCTCACACCTCAGCCATCAAACATTACCCTGAAGACCTACACAGGTGAGATTGTTCCTGTTAACCCTCTGAGGTCGACAAACGCGCGAAAGAAAGATGTAAGATGTAAGACAAGAAAGATGTAAGGTAAGAAATTCTTACATAGTTTATTGTTGCATAAATGTCACGTTGCAGTTGAACTGTTGCTAGATATATGGGGAATATTATAATATTTAGACCCGTGTTTACTGTTACTGTGTTTGTGGATATCTGCTCAAACGTAGATATGTATATGGTAACCATAATGTTTTATATTTGAGTGCGATCGCGCTTGAATGTATCATATTTTGGATAGCGATCGTGTTTGAATGTATTATATTTTGCTGCGCGATCGCGTTTGAATGTACTGTATCATATTTTGGATCGCGATCGCGTTTGAATGTATTATATTTTGCTGCGTGATCGCGTTTGAATGTACTGTATCATATTTTGGATGAAAGCAAAACGCACCAAACGGCTTCATGTTTTTATTATTATCTCATTTCATATCATCATAACGGATGGAAACATTTGAAATAACATGATAATCAATTATTTTTCTCTAGCTTAGTTGTTACTGAAATCTTTTGGAAGATTTATACTGCTATAGGTTATTTATTGTTATTATTATTTTATCCGGCACTGCGCATATACCTTATGCCTACAAGGCACAACAAACCTGGTGTTCATTATATTATATATTGTTGGAAACATTGTGTGTGTGTGTGTGTGTGTGTGTGTGTGTGTGTGTGTGTGAGTGTATTGTGTGAATTTTAAAAAGGAATTTTAAAAAGCAATTTTAACCAGAAAAATCTAATATTTATTTCCTAAATCGTGCAGGCCTTTCTCTTGATATCAGTATGTTCACTTTTTTTTTTCAGGGCCCAGATGCCACTGAGGACTTCAACATTCACATGAGTCTCTGTACGTGAACACGGTAAAGTGAAAATCTTGGAAATGAAAGGTATGTACAATGTTTTTAGGAATGGCACAAAGGTCTCTGTCTTTGAAGTGCTTTTTTGGCATTTGTTGTGTATCTTTGGATTATGTTGTGTTGTAAATAAATCCAAACAATTTAAAAGCCATTCTTTTTTAAATCTCCTCATTTACAGTATTGTGCAAGGTTGCTCAGAATGACAGGGCCTGATAGCTCCTAATAGGGCTGTTAGGGGAGGGTCTTTGTCTTTCTCAGGTGTGAAAAGCTTACATATTAATGAGCTCCCGCATAAGGCTTTTTCACACAAAACACGTCGTAAATTTTTTAAATCAATATATTGTCTTATCTGAATGAGCAGTCAGGGTGATTTTCACATAGTTTTGCAGCAAATATTCTAGGCTACGTCATACAATTTTCAAAAGTCTTGTGAAGAAATAATCAGTATGGGTTTCATGGCCTTATTTCAGTGAGAATTTTTTTTTGTATTTTCACAAACCACGCAAAAATGTCATTATCTCAAAACTACAAACTTTTACATACATGCTGCTGATATATTATTGTAGCAGAGTTTGTGCTGAATACAGTGTAATTAGACTTTAGCCATGAAAATGTCACAAGTAACAGAAATAACCAGAAATGTCAGAGCATGTCAGAACACCTCCAGGGCCCAGAAAACAGCTCAGACCTCAGAGGGTTAACCCTCTGGGGTCTAAGGTGTTTTTGGGGTCCTTGAGATGTTCTGACATGCCCTGACATTTTTGCTTTTTTCAGTTGCTTATAAACATATTAATGGCAAAAAAAAATTTACACACTATTTAGCACAAACAGGGCTACCATGAAATGTGAGCAACAAGAATGTACATGTCTGCATTTTTGAGAGAATAATGTTTATGCATGGTTATTGAAAAAACTAAAAACTAAAGTTTCTGAAATAAGGCCATAAAACACATTCTAAATATGTGCCAATAAGACTTTTGTCTAAAATATGTCATTGCCTAGTGTTTTTTCTTCAAAATGAAGTGAAAATCACCCTGCCTTATCATTCACATTACACAATACATTGATTTGAATTTTGCAAAGCACTTTCTGTTTGGAAAGGCCATATGCGGAGTGGGCGTCAACGATCATGTATATGTAGTGGTTCACACCTGAGGAGACAATGGGGCCTGCATACTTAATTAGCCTTTCATTCAGGTGAGTCACTCAGCCACAAGAATGTTTCCACATATTGTGCTTGCAATTTGGCCTATAATATCCAAGGAAAACATGTCTAGTAATTGTGCAGTTAATTCTCATACTGTATTTTCAGTTTTGGAATATTTATCCTCTCCCCAAATTTGTCAATAATAAAACACAATAAAAGTTATTTAAAGAAAAGGCTTATATTTACCTTTTAATAGTTTGTTTACATCTACCTTGTAAATATATTTTTTTATTAAAAAGGTTACAATTACAACAATTCAAGTGTAATCTTTCTTTGTAAAAACTAAAGTATACATTTTATCATACATATTTCAAAGTTAAGGATTTGATTGATTATTTGATAACTTTATTTTTGACAAAACATATTTAACATAAGCAAATATTGGCAAACTTATTTGAAAGCTTTTTTGAGGTGGCAGATATTTTACATTAAAAATGTATAATCTATCCAAAACTAATCAACGAAATGTTGTCTTTCATATGTCTGTAACATAGGTCTTTCATTTTTATTATAAGAAATATAAATGTTAATTTGCAGTTTAATACGTTGCTTATACAAATACATTTTATTTCAACATATTTTAGTCGATATTTACTGAGTGTAGCAATCTAAAACCGAAACATTCATACACAAACAGAAACGCCTGACTGTAACGTTGTTTTTATGAAATATTAGGGCATATAAATGTTAATTTTCAGTTTAAAACGTTGCTTATACAAATAGTCTACATTTTATTTCAACATATTTCTGTCGATTTTTACTCAACTCAGTACGGCAATACAGTTTGCTAAAACATCATCATTCATTCACACAGAGACGCAATTTAAATTTAAACTGTCTTTTTGCGAGCTGTGGTAAACAGCGCGCATCTCTGCCGTTCATTCATTCATAAACAGAAACCCGATTCACGTGAGAAGAAAAAAAACTTACAGTATTCCTCAGCTCGCTCCTCGATATACCCGCACTTCTGAGGTACTTTTTTCATTATTGTTATTCCTCACAGCGCTACGAGACGGTGTTAAAGTAATGATCTGAATAAACTTGTGTTTCTCGTGCTGATATGGGGGCGTTCACAGGATTGCGCGGATTGCCTCATTCATTTGCGTTTGAATAGCGCGCGCTCTCCGTAGGCGGAGTCACATTACATTTGAATTAGTTGTAATGAGGTCGACTGGAATCGCTCTCTTTTAATACAGATTTCACAAGATGAGAATATTTGTTTTTTATATAAATTACTTCATTTAAGAGAAGAGAATTCAAGCTTCATGCCTGTATGTCTGTTTGCCTGTTTGACTGAGTATTCGCTGAGTTATTGTTCATTTTCGGACGCGTTTCAGAATGGACTACACTGACAGATAGAAGGCAGAACTCGCATCACGTTTATTTTTCTTTATTTGGCAAAAAGCACAACACTTTGTTTTTATTGTGAGTATACACAAAAATAATACACATTTAACAGAATCGATTGATGTATGAAACTTGCTTGTAATATCAAAGTCCACAGAGCAAAATTAATTTCTTTTGAACTGAACTGAAAAAAAGCGAGCTGGTATCGCCGGCGATACCGTCGACCTCAGGGGGTTAAAGGGTTAATTGAGGTGACAGTTGAACTAAATATGCAAAAAAAGAAACTACCACTGTACATTATTGAAGGCAATCACCCAGCTTTGCTAGGAAGGACTTGGCTGGAGAGGATTGACAAGTTGGATTGGCAAGAGGTCCATCTGGTCAGTGAAAACTCAAAACTCCAAGGGATTCTAAATAAGTATTCGGATGTGTTCAGTGACGAACTAGGAAGTATGAAGGACATTGCAGTGAAACTGAAGGTAAAACCAAACAGTTAATCAAAGTGTTTAAAAGCCAGACTGTTGGCCTACGCAATTAAACCCAAGGTTGAAGCTGAATTAGAGAGACTAGTAAAGGCTGGAGTTTTGCGACCAGTACACACGAGTGAGTGGGCCACGCCAATTGTGCCCGTCATAAAAAAAGACGGGTCCCTTCGACTATGTGGAGATTTTAAGGTGACCGTGAATCCGGTTCTGACCCCTGAGCAGTATCCCCTGCCTTGTATTGAGGATCTTTTTTTCTGGTCTCGCTGGGGGCCAGCGGTTCAGTAAGATTGACTTGTGCCAGGCATACTTGCAGATGCACGTGGACCCGAGCTCACAAGAACTTCTTACCATTGTGACCCATAAGGGGATGTACCAATATCAGCGGCTTCCCTTTGGGATTACCTCGGCACCGGCACTGTTCCAAAGAGCAATGGACCAGATTCTCAGTGGGCTGACCGGGGTGCAGTGTTTCCTTGATGTTTTGCTTATCACCGGAAAGGATGAGGCGTAACACTTGAGTAACCTAGAAGCCACCTTGCAGAGACTGCAAAGTTTTGGACTGAGAGTCAGGAAGGACAAGTGTAAGTTTTTCTGCCCTTCTGTTGAGAATCTGGGCCATTGATAGATAGTTCGGGACTTCATAAGGCACCCTCGAAAGTGAAGGCAATAGTGGAAGCGCCAGCTCCACAAAACGATCTTTTCTGGGGTTCGAAAAAAGCTTTGATCTTTTTTGGGGTTGTTGACTTATTATGCGAAATTTGTGCCAAATTTAGCAAACAGGCTGAAACCGTTGCATGAGTTACTGAACAAATACAAAAAGTGGGAATGGACTAAACAATGTGAAGAATCTTTTAATGAGGTGAAAACAGCCTTAGCCCAGTCTGAAGCTCTCACTCATTTCAACCCCGCTCTGCCAGTGCAGCTGGCATGTGACGCATCGCCCTATGGCGTCGGGGCGGTGGTGTCACATATCATGCCATCAGGTGAGGAAAAACCCATAGCTTTTGCATCACGAACTTTGAGCAAGGCAGAATGTAACTATGCCAAAATTGAAGTGAGGCACTTGCTATTGTCTTTGGGGTGAAGAAATTTCATCAATTCTTGTTTGGTAGAAGATTTACACTCCTAACTGATCACAGACCTCTCACCTCCATCTTTGGCCCACATTCAGGTATTCCTTCACTTGCTGCAACAAGAATGCAGTGTTGGGCCCTTCTTCTGTCTGCGCATCAGTTTGATATCAAGTACAGAAGATCGGAACATCATGCTAATGCTGACGGGCTCTCCCGACTGCCATTGCCCACTACACATCCAGAACCAGGCAGAAATTTTCTACTTCAAAGAGGTAGACAATTCCCCTGTAACGGCAGCTTAGGTAAAAAAGCACACACGTACTGACCCAGTGATGTCCAAGGTTTTGGATCTCGTGCTCAGAGGGGAAGTGGAAGAAATGTCTCCGTTCCTAAGGCCTTATGTAATCAGGAGAAATGAGCTTACAGTTGAATCTGGATGTCTACTGTGGGGCTCAAGGGTCATTATTCCACCACCATTGAGACAACGAGTACTGGAGGAACTTTCTGGACACTGTGGAGTTGTTTGGATGAAGGAGATTGCCCGTAGCTACCTTTGGTGGCCAGGTGTGGACTCTGAGATTGAAGAAAAAGAAAAATGTGCAGTGCATGTAAAAAGCTGAGAAATACCAAAACAGCCCCGTTACATCCCTGGCAATGGCCCATACTGATGGAAGTCCATACTGAAAGAGTCCATACTGATTTTGCAGGGCCATTGGAAGACCATATGTTTTTAGTTCTTCTTGATGCCCACAGCAAATGGCCAGAGGTTGAGGTAATGAAATGCACGTCATTAATGAAAACTGTGGAAGCCCTTCGTTCAATTTTTGGTCGGTTTGGCTTGCCACAACAACTTGTCAGTGACAATGGGTCTCTGCTGGTCTCGGAGGAGTTTGAGGCTTTTATGAAGGCCAACGGGATTCAACACATTCGATCAGCACCGTATCACCCGTCCACTAACGGTCTTGCTGAGCGGTTTGTCCAGACAATGAAGCAAGCTCTTAAGTCGACACAGGGTAAAGGATCGCTAAATCAACGCCTCAACACTTTTCTACTTTCTTACAGAAACACCCCACATGCCATCACCAAAGTGTCTCCTGTCGCCGCTATGTTCAAAAGACAACTTTGCACACGTCTGGATTTGTTGAAACCCCTGAAAACAAAACAAACGGTTCAAGCGCAACAACACCTTCAGATGGAACGACGTCTAAAAGCAAAACATCGTTGTTTCAGACCTGGAGACAAAGTGCTAGCTCGTTACTATGGGAAAGGTGTCAAATGGCTACCAGCAGTAGTGACTGCACAAACAGGACCAGTGTCTTACATGGTTGAGCTGGCTGATGGTCATCTCATCTGGAAAAGGCATGTAGACCAGTTATTAGCTGCAAATTCACGTGACAACTCGGGAGAACAGGTGACAATAGATCCTTACCTGGAAATTGCTTCAGAATACCATGATCTGTCTGAGAATTCTTCCACACCAACCCTCGAGAATGCACAGACTTAGACTCTACCAAGTCAGGCGAAAGAGACTGTACCAGGTACAAGTCAGTCAGTGCCCTTGTCAAACCAAACCCCTGCGAAAGAGACTGTAACTGTGAATGTACCTACTGTTCGGCCATATCCTTATAGAGAACGTCGACCTCCAAATAGAATGACACTCTAGTTAGTGACAAACCCACAACAATGGGGCAGAATAATCCCCAGGGTTATGTCTGGGAATAGAGGTAGTCTACCCTCTTTCCCTAGTTCGTAAAAAAAAAAAAAAAAAAAAAAAAAAAAAAAATTGGATCCTTCTGGATATTGTATGCATCTGAAGCTATGAGAAAATGTTGGTATTGAAGTAATGTTTATTTTTCTACTACAAATTTAGGAGGGAGGAATATGTTGTGTATTTACGAAATGCAAATTGACCTTTCTGTGTTTCCTTATACCCTCCTATGTTACGTGATTATTCTACGTCAACACCGTAGATTTTGAGTGTTGAAATAAACGGCAAGCACTGGTTTACGCTTGCTCCTGCCTCTCGTGTATTTATCTAGAAAATATAAGAATATATAACACTCATTGTCACATGATCCCTCAGAAATATTTATTTGATTGTTTGTTGATTGATTGATTTCTCACAGCATAACAAAATGAATCGAAACAAAAGGAATACAACATTAGAAAAAAATCTAAATGAAATATTTAGCGTAAGTTCTGTTAGGAAGACTCAATCGTTGCGTCACTTATTACCTCCACATCTAACCAATCACGTGCTAATGCTTGCAGTATAAAAGATTGGTACTTGTCTGAGTTTGCAGATGCTGACGCTGCCAATTACGCTTCCATTCAGTTCGCAGAAACCGACGCCGGCGTTCACTCACTTGCGTTTCGATTTCAACCATAACAACACAATTCATATCGTTGATTTGATCTCAGCAACTTTCGCGGTGCACTCTTGTGTAGGAAACAAGCGCGTGGCAGCTTTAAATCTCATGAGAGAAGATCTCCACACAGGGTTTTTTAAAGTTCAAGTTCAAGTTCCACTTTCAAGGCTTTTATGTTGGTAGGCGCTTCCAGCGGCCAGTGTTTACATGTCCCCTTTACTATGATTAAACTTCATTCATGTAAGTATATTAACTTGCTACTCTACTGTTCCCTTCATCAGCGGTAAAATTCAAATGGTGACTGTGGTGACGTGGTAGTTTTCTTAAACTGCCGATACATACTGCAGTCTGCAACGCAACATACTGTAACGCTTTAAACAGTAGCTCGCTGAAATGGTTGTAGCAAGTGTATGCAAAGATTCACGTAACTGATATAGCACACTTAACAAACACTGGCAGCAAACTCATATTGACTGAAGAGTATTCAGAGAAGCTCTTTAAGGGCAGAGGCCATATTCATCCAGGTGTTCACAGTGGTTGTCTTTGCCTTATTGATCTTTGCAGTTGTACACTCAAGGCAAACTATATAATGAAATGAGACTATCCAAAATTGTTTCAGGTTTGTATCTGGGGTTATCCACTGCTGTAAAATAGCTTTTTTTGCAGCTGTGAACCCTGTCATCAACACTCTTTTATCACATAAAGAAAATTGGTACTTTGAATCATCATTCAATAATAGTAAACAGGGGTCCAAATCCAAATATAGACCTGTAAGATCATGTAACATAACAATCACATACTTCCAGAATGGTTGAATCATTGGACAGTCCCAAAACATACGTAGAAATGTACTAGTGGCGTCAGTGTTACAGAAACTGCAGTATGGATTGGGTATAAGTTTCAAGCGATATCGCTTGTAAGGTGTATAGTAGAAACAATGAATAGTCTTAAAATGAATAAGTACATGACTAAGGTTTTTAGAAGTAAGGCCAAGGTTTGACCACAGTCTGGGTGGAATCCTAACCAAGAAAGTTCCAAATCCCACGTTGATAGTATCTTTAAAGGTTTATGAACACTACTGAATAAAGAATTATAGATTACTGTGACCGCCCCTCTAGGATCTTTGACAGGATCAATCCAGCTAAACATTGGGTGGTCACTCAAAACAGAATTCCATGGCACGCCATAAGCTTTCATAGCAGATCGCAACCTCAGGTAGGTAAGAAATAAGAAAAGCCAGGTAGGCTGTTTTCTGCTTGGATATCCTGGAATGTGCGCAATCCAGTCCCGTCAAAAATATTGGAAAAAGTCAAAACCCCCTTAGACGGCCACAAAGGGTAAACAAAAGGTTGTTGATCAGATAAGAAGTGAGCATTGTTCCATAGAGGAGATTGCTGATAGAATTTCTTTGAATGGCCAATTGCTTTTTCAGCACTGTACCATGCAGCTAAAGTGGATGAAATAACATTACCAAATTTATGGTGCAAGTTGCGACGTCCTATACCTGTGAAGGGCAAATCTTGAAGTCTATGGGGATGTACAATAGCTGATTCTATGCTTCTCCGTGGCACTTTACTGTCTTTGTCCGTCTATGTCCGCATAGCTCTAATCTGGAATGCCCAGTAATAAATCTGAAAATTAGGGAGGGCAAGGCCACCTTCTAATTTTGTGCGCTGCAAAAAAGAAAAAAGTATTCTGGGTTGTTTGCCATTCCAGACAAATCTAGATACTGCAGAGTTTAACTCTTTAAAATATTTGGGAGGTGGTGTGAATGGGATCATAAAGAACAAGAAGTTTAGGCGTGGTAGAATATTCATCTTGACTGTACTGATTCTGGCTTGCATTGAGATCTGAAGGTTAGTCCATCTTTGAAGATCAAGTTTTATTTTCTGGCTGAATTCACTGAAATTTACTTGGATGATTCTTGACAGAGAATCCGTTATTTTGATTCCTAGGTATGTGAATGATTTATTAAACACGATATTGTTAGGAAGGGAAATGTGGTGAAAGATATTGTTAAGGGCCATTAAGGAGGATTTATCCCAATTTATCATGTATTCAGACATGCTGCTGAAGTGGTGGAATAACTTTAAGACATTAGGTATAGAGTTTTTTAAGTCTGAAAGGTACAAAATGATGTCATCCGCATACAACGATATATAATGCTGAGAACCAAATAAAGTAATAGGTGCAATAACTTGGCTTTGTCTGAGAGCTTGGGCTAAGGGTTCCACTGAAAGTGCAAAAAGAAGTGGTGATAGGGGACAGCCTTGACGACAACCTCTCTGTAATGGAAAGGGTAGTGACTGATAAGTGCCTGTTGAGATAGAGGCTGTTGGGTTACTATAAAGAGTTTGAATGGCATATATGAATTTAGGACCGAAACCAAAATGATCCAGTACTGTCCATAGAAAGTCCCACTCAAGTCTGTCAAAAGCTTTGAGCGCGTCAAGGGAAAAAACTGCGCAAGTGTCAGTATATGTGTGAGAATGTTCAATGATGTGTAATAAACGTCGCATATTGTCTGCGGCTAGCCGCCCTCTAAGAAATCCAGTTTGGTCAAAATGAATCAAAATATCCATGAGGGGCTCAATCCGGGAGACCAAGGCTTTTGCCAGAATTTTGACATCACTATTAATTAAAGATATTGGACGGTAACTAGAGCAATTCAATGGGTCTTTATTTTTCTTTTGTAACAAAATGATAAGCGCTATGTTCTGGTCCCTATGAAGCACACCATGTTTAATAGCATAATTCATAGAATTCAAGATTAAGGGCCCAACAACATCCCAAACAGCCAGGTAGAGCTCCGGGGGAATTCCATCGGGACCGGGGGATTTCCCTTTTTTAAGAGATTTGGCCGAATTGTGAAATTCCTCCAACATTAGAGGTTCTTCTAGAACATTGTTTCCCAACCGGGGGTACGTGAGCAGTCCCCAGGGGGTACGTGGGATGATTCTCAAAACATTATAATAATCATGTTATAATATGGAAACCATTCAGTTAAGTCACCCTGTCCTTCCCGCCAACTGATTCTCAGCTCGCTTGTCCGTGGCCTCGCGCGCGCTGCCGGGCGGTAGTGTAACCACAGCAACAGGCAAAGAGTCTAGCTTTGAGTAAAACAGAAACACTAGCTAGCTATGGATCAATGGCTAAAAAAACGCGCCGCTCCAAGCAGCAGCAGTGCTAGCGGCAGCTCAAGTGAACCAATGGAAAAAAGAAAGAAAGCTGATAAGTCAAAGTACCGGCAATTTCATGAACAGTATGTCGTTTTCGGTTTTACGTCCACATCTACTGAACCGCCTCAGCCACTGTGTTTCCTCTGCGGGGATGTGCTCTCTAATAATAGCATGAAACCAGCCCATTTACAACGACACCTAAATACCAAGCATCTTTCCTGTGTCGGTAAGACAGCAGAGTTTTTTCAAAGAAAACTATCGGAATTTAAGGGAAGTCAAGAAAAATTTAAGAAAGCGACTGCAGTGTCAACCAAAGCATTGGAGGCTTCATATGCTGTGTCGTTACTTGTGGCTAAATCCAAAAAGACATTTACTGTTGCTGAGGAGCTAATTTTGCCTGCTGCTGTAATTCTTGCAGAAACAATGATTGATAAGAAAGCAGCTGATGCACTGAAAACGGTACCATTGTCCAATAACACAGTGTGCCGTAGGATTGATGACATGGCCGTTGATATTGTCGATCAAGTAGTGGAAAAGTTAAAACTGTCTGGTTCATTCGCGCTGCAGCTGGACGAATCAACAGATGTTAGCGGGGAAGCCCAGCTTATTGCGTTTGTGCGATACAGAGACATTTCTGAAATTAACGAATTCTATTCTGCAAGAAGCTAATGGGGAGCACTACCGATAAAGATGTGTTTCACGTTATCGACACCTTTTTTTCAGAGCACAATCTGGATTGGAAGTCCTGTATTCATGTGAGCACGGATGGTGCTGCATCAATGACTGGGAGGGTGAAAGGATTAATAGTGCAGATTAAGAAAGTAATCACCGACGTTAATTAGATAGTCCTAAAAGATATCTACTAACACTTAGTGGATAATGTCTATTAATAGTCAACTGATCATAAACAATATATTAATCTGTTGACAGGTAATAGACTTTCTACTGATATAAACTGTTTTTCACTTTAATTAGATAGTCCTAAAATATATCTACTAACGCTTAGTTGAGAATGTCTATTAATAGTCTACTGATCATAAACAATTCATTTGTTGACAAGCAACAGATCTAATCTTTAGTTGACTATCAACAGATTATCTACAAATGGTTAACAATTTTTAAAACAGCTTTAAATCAGCTAAAAAAAATCATTAATTTGATGCACATGAGACCCCTTGAGTAGGATATACAGTATCATATACTTCATATACTGACATGACTGTTGACATTTAACTGACAGAATGATCTTGAGCTGTTGGTACTCAATCTACAGAAAGTTAGTTGACAATTGAAAGTTAGTCGACAATTTGTTAATAACCTGTTGCAAAATAATATTGACAGTCAACAGGCACTTTGTTGTAAAATCTGTAGATTAACACTTGAATTGTACCTTATAGTCTATAGGCAGTCAGTTGAACGTATGTTACTTGTCAATTGAAACAGTGTTGTTGAATGTCAACTGATGCACTGTTGACAAGCTACTGAATGGCTACTAATAACTAGTAAAGTCTCAACAAACGGACTATCAAAATAAAGTGTTACTGAAAAAATAAATAAATAAATTAGTAGCCTGGTTCTAGCTGCAGACAAAAAGAGTGAAATAAACCTCAGTTATCGGCCTAACGAATAACCTAGAATAGACGATATTCAACGGAAAATAAGGCAATATGGTGATATGTCCCTTCGTAGAAGAAAAAAAAAATACATTTTGTTTTCTTCATATCATCACGATCTTTTAATACTTACATTTGAGTTCTTAATCTTCAGTAACAGAAATATGGTACAATCGCTGTAACACAAATGTTCTTGGCGACTACTTTAATCCACCAATATGTGTCATAGAAATATTTACGTAATAAGTATTTGATATTAAATGTACAAAGAAGGCAGACTAAGGATGCTCAGGTCAAATGTCACAGACTTTGCCAAAACGTGCTTAACACAGTAGAACTAACAGTTATAAGTTTAGATTATATCATTCAAACCAATCACCAGAAAAATCACAGTCAATAAGACTTGAGTGACATTATATTTACTCATCTGTATGATTTAAATGTTCACATATTTTTCTATTCAAGGGACTCACTTGGTTGCCATGGCCAGCGATCTCTCGGCCGTGAATAAAACTTCATTCATACAAGAGCAACTCGAGAGTAATGTCAGGTGTACGCTACGCAGCTGAGAAATAGATTATATGCTCAAAAATCAACAACAGAATATCAAGTGTGATTGAGGTTGTATCTTATCGGTATGCCGTCACCTTACTTCAGGTAATTATTGTACTAAGATTAATAAGATTAAGATTTAGTGGTTCCGTTAGTGGAACGACTGCTCAGGCTTCGTTCATTCGCGCTTAACAGAAATTATCCTATAGCGGCTGCTAACATCCTTTTGGGTTCGAAGTGGTGGCAAAACTTATGTTGTATGGGCTAACGAAGCTCGGTTGCATCACTAAGGCAGATCTTCTTGTAAGACGATCATGCTATTCTTGAGACGTTTATCTGGCAATCAGTAGTCTCCAATTTCATGATTAAGGTTGCACAAGCACATTCCTGACCACTGCAATGCCATAGCTACGCACTTTAGTTTTCAGGCGGCTCTGCCCTTCAGCAACCCTTATCCATCACCCTGCCTCCTCTAACAGTGATCATGTAAATTAGTCTCTCTGCTCAATCCAGCTAGACCATATATCATTGAAGGCGTGGCTCCCTACACCTTAAAAGCTTATATTTCTGCAGTATTTGTTTATAATGTTTCGCTTTTCTTTTCAGATTCCTTTATTTCCCATCCTGATCATGGCCGGTTGTTCCTTCCTCGTTTACAATTACGAAATCAAGGTGTGGTGGGTCTCCAGTGTCCCCAGAGTGTGTGTGAGGGGTTTGGCTTGAAATGCCCCAAAGATATTTTCATATACTATGCTGGAATTTTCACTGAGGGTGAGTAAAGCACATAGTTTTTGTCTGTCCCTTTGGATGCAGTCGGGCTGCTGCTCCCGGCACAGGGGGTGGAGTTTCAACAGCTCGTTTTGCAGCTTCGATTACTCTCTCACAGACAATTTCAAAACTTTTAGCTTTATGTTCAAACCAGACTCAGACAAAGATGGAGAGACTCAAGAAGTGTCAACATGTAGACCGCATTTTCAGATGGTTAGTTGATGAATTATGTTGCTTATGTGTAGTTATCTTCTAGTCAGCTCTCATTCTGTCTCAATATGCTATAAATCATATTCTGGGAGCTGGATTTATGTAACTTTAGGGTTTTTGATGACACTAATCTGGAAGGAATATCGCACAGTCCCTCTCAGTGTTGTTGTAGTCCTTACAAAGCAATCTCTTTAAATTAAATCTTCCATGCTTGAACTTTGTGCGTTGTAACTTTGCAGTTGTTGTTTATGCTTTAACAGCAACATTACAGAAAGTGAAATTCATTTAACCCCCCTTTAATTACCTCCCATCCGAAATGGTCTCTTCTCTTCCTATTTTCATATTCAGATTGTAGCCATGTTTTAACAGTGTTCATGGCTCATGCACCCAGGGAAATTTACTTCAGATCTAAACACTCAGATCTTGCCCGTGGTCTTTTTCTGATTCACGTTCTCACCTAATTTCTTTTCTCTTTCTTAAGCACTCCAAATGACTCAAGTTTCTGGTATCACATTAACAATTTGTAAAATTAGCAATAAATTTTGTCCCTTCTATCTATGATTAAATTCCTAAAAAATCCGCCCTAGTTTCTCAGATCACTCCCCCTATTTTCCTACCTAATAAAGCATCTCTCTCTAAGTCCTGGTTCAGGACTCATCTAGTTTCTGTCCTCAAAAGCTGCCCTTATCCTTATCTCTCTCCCTGTATACTGGTCATTCGTTCAGGATCGGGGCAGCCACTACAGCAGCTGAACGTGGCATTTCTACTTCAGCTATCAAGATCCTGGACAGATGGTCTTCCTCTGCTTTCGAATCCTATATAAGAACTGATTCTAAAATATCTCACTCATTAATCTGCGCTGTAGCTCTAGCTCGCGTCTTCCGATAAGCGGATAATGTGGTCTGTCTCTATGTGGCTATTGCAGCCTCGTTCTGTGTGGCCTGTCTCGTCTTTTCTCTTATCTCTGTGTGGTCCATCACGGCCTCGTGGCCGTTTGTGGACTTGTCCTGAGTGGACTTGTCCTGATCTTAGCCGTGGTTCTGTGTGGTCGATCATAGCCGTGTAACCTATTTTGGTTTGTTCTTATGGCCTTATGGCTGTGTGGCCTTATCGTGGTCTTGTGGTCCATCACGGCCTTGGTTTTGTGTGGCCTAGTGACTTTGTCTTGTGAAACCTTGTCTTTAGTGTTTTTAGCTGCCGTTGTGGCTCCTAAGCGGTCTCATCTCTGTGGTCTTCCATGGCCGTGTGGTCTATTGTGGCCTTGTCCTGCCAGGCCCATCGTGGTCTAGTGACCTCTAGAGGTCTTGGTTCTATGTGGCCTAGTGGCCTTGTCTATGTTTAGCCCATCTATGTGTGGCCTTCCGCAGTGTTGTAATGTAACGGAGTACAAATACTTCGTTACTGTACTTAAATAGAAATTTCACGTATCTGTACTTTACTTCGTTATTTAAATTTATGTCAACTTTCACTTTTACTCCACTACATTTCCTAGATAAAATGTATACTTTTACTCCGCTATATTTCCACTAAGCATCTTCGTTACTCGTTACTACAAAATAAAATCAGAAGAAATGTGTGCGACTACAATAAGGGAGGTTTGGCGAATCACTGCTCCTAGATTGCAGTACGCACGGCGCGCGCTCTATTTCAGCGTAATGCTTGTTTGTTGCCATGCCAAAGGAGGAGGAAGCACAACTGAAACCGCCATGGAAGCACGAGAACCTGCCGGAGGACCTGGAGCACGTTTAACTTACAGAGCTGCCAACTCTTACGCATTCACCGTGAGACACACGCAATTGACTTTTTCCACACGCTCTCACGCCTCACATCAATTTTCTCACGCACAGAAAAATCGCGAAGCAAAGAGGACGACCGACAGACTAGACAGAGCAGGTTACATTATGATATAAATCTTTTTTTTTTTAACTCAGATTATGTCAATTTTATTACGAAATTCAAAAAATAAATACTGTTTTGGCTCGTGTAAATGTTACGTGACAGATGACAGATCCCTAGCTCAAGTGAACCGATCATCTGTAGGCTACTAGCTAATAGTAAAAAAAAACATGAATACTGTTGAAAGATACAATAGGCCTATAACTTACCGAAATGTTCCTCATACATAATATCGATCAATAAGTGTTTTTCATCAGCGTGAAGAGGTCAATAACATAGCTGGAGGACAATTATGTCACATTCACCTCAGGAAAGCCATTTAATAATAGGCTATAGCACAGTTGGCAAGACAAAAAATAGCTATAGAGAGTATTTTGCTAAATATGTGTTCTATATTACATATTTATTATATTTTTACTTATATCATTAAAGTTTTTATTATAATAAAAAAAACGCATTCTATTTAATTATTTTTAACCTTAAATAATAGCCTACTACAAGCTAGGCCTCTCTGTATGTTTACAGCATTAGGGGAGTTTTTTTTTTTTTTTTTTTTAGAAAAATTAACGCAGATCTTGAGTAGCCTACCTAATATTTATACAAAGGAGTCAATATTAAATCAAATCACAATTGAATTGAATTGAAATAATAAAAAAAAGCGTAGCTTACCAGAAATTATAAACATTGTAACATGTCACTAAACCTAATAAAATTCAGTTTAATTACAAAAATGTTAGTGACAATCACAATACACTTATTGTGATGCAGTTTGTTTTTTTTACAGCTAAAGGTGCATGCAGTGGGAGATAAACGATAACACAAGTAGCCTACAGTACAGGCTACAGTCCCTCCAGTTTTTCGCGATTCCGTGATCGCTGAATTCAACGCATAATAAAGAAAAAAAAAAAAAAAAAATTACTTTTACTTCAATTACTTAAGTACATTAAATATCAGAAAATTACTTTTGATACTTAAGTACAGTATATATCAGATACTTTAAGACTTTTACTTAAGTAATATTCTAAAAGGTAACTTTCACTTCTACCGAAGTCTTTTTCTAGTACAATACTTGTACTTTTACTCAAGTATTGCTTTCTAGTACTTTATACAACACTGGCCTTCCGTGGCCTTGTCCTATGTGTGGCCCATCGTGGTCTTGTGGTCCATCACGGCTTGGTTCTGTGTGGTCTATTATGGCCGTGTGGCCTATTGTGGCCTTGTCCTGTGTGTGGCCCATCATGGTCTGTGGTCCATTGTGGCCTTGGTTCTGTGTGGCTTAATAGCCTTGTCTCATAGGCCTTGTCTCTGTGTGGCATTAGCGGCCATTGTGGCTCTTAAGCGGTCTCGTCTCTGTGGTCTATCATGGCCGTGTGGCCTTTTGTGACATTGTCCTATATGTGGCCATCGTGGCCTTGTGGTCGATTGTGGCCTTGGTTCTATGTTGTCTATCATGGACGTGTGGCCTTGTTCTGTGTGTGGCCCATCGTGGTCTCGTGGTCCATTGTGGCCTTGGTTATGTGTGGTCTATCACGGACTTGTGGTCAAGCATGACCTTGTCTTTATGTGGTCTTTCATGACCTGGCGCCTACGATGGCTTTTATGTGCAGCCCATTGTGGTCTATTGGTCCATCGTGGCCTTGGTTATGTGTGGTCTATCATGGCCTTGTGGTCAAACATGACCTTGTCCTTATGTGGTCTATCACGTCCTGGCGCCTACAATGGCTTTTATGCACGGCCCATCGAGGTCTAATGGTCCATCGTGGCCTCGTCTCTATGTGGTTTATTGTCTCTATGTGGTCTATCATGACTTGCGCCATAATGGCTTCTATGTGTGGTCCATCATGATCTTGTCTATGTGCGGCCCATCGCGGTCTAATGGTCCATCGTGGCCTTGTCTATGTGCGGCCCATCGTGATATAATGGTCCATTGTGGCCTTGTCTCTATGTGGTCTATCATGATCTATCATAAAAAAAAAAATTGTGTTTAACTTATTTTTCTTTCCATGTTTCAGAAACCGCAGGATACACGACTGGTGGGTATACTTTTTTTTCTTACAGTTCTTTGGGGGTGGGCTCCGTCCCGGTGGAATTATTCCTCCTCCTATCTTTGGTGGTCGGCTGCGCCCCTGCCTTCTTCAGGCAGGAAATGCAGTTTCCGCTACCCTCGGATTATGCGCTACGGACGGGGCCTACGCCAAAGAACTTTATAAATATATAAATATTTGCTTGCTGGGCTGTTAATAAATATATGCTTTGTTATATAATTTTATCTCCCAAGTCTTTCAGGTAGAACTAACAAAACTAAAAATGCCTACAAAGATATACAAGCAACGGATTATAAAGGAAAGGATGGGCCCATTACAACACAAGAGGGGAAACACAGTATCTTAACATTTAACATATAACACTAAGAAATCAAGATTGAACCAAAACAAATAATCAAACCAAAAAAATAAAGAAAAGCAAATTAAGATAAATAACATAGACATACAACAAAGTTTCATCCTCCCCTATGCAATCCCAGCAAATAGCATGTCCGGACAGAGCCAACGATGGTTAAATTCCTTGTTTCTGCCCGGACTCTAATTTTTGTCACTCTTGGATGCTGTTTCATACAACCATTTCTATGGACCACTGCCACTCATCTCTGGTAAACTTAAACTCTAATAGAAACAAATATAGCAGAAGTACAACATAACTAATCTGTGTCAATCCAAATCAGTAACAATGTAAATAAATGCGTGATGATAGGGCTGTCGCAGTAATTTTGAGAGGCTCAATATGCAACATTATCACTATTTTTAATTGAATTGAATAGATTTTTTTATTTTTTTTTTGCTATATAAATAGGCTACGTAACATGCATGAGAAGAAAGGAGACAGAATGTCAAAATAAGGGTCCACATAACAGAACATAAACCTGATAATAAGGCCAGGTTATGTGTTATAACAGTTCCGATCCTCAAATCTGACTGGACGAGAGGCTTTCTAAAACTGCTGATATTTCACCAGTATCAGCACTAATTGTCTCTGCATGTTTTAAATAGACTGCCCATAGTATGGGGGAAACGATGGACTATGGAAGTTAATGGGGCTCATCAACTGTTTGGTTTTCGACATTCTTCAAAATATCTTCTTTTGTGTTCAGCAAAAGGAAGAAATTCATACAGGTTTGGAACAACTTGACAGAATTTTCCTTTTTGGGTGACTATCCCTTTATTAAACTAATTTGTAAAGAAATTGTTTCGGATTTTTAGATCATTTCCCTCATTTTTAAGTAGGAACTTTTTGTAACTAGTGTAAGGCCCGTGAAATTGGTCCAATGGAGGTTTTCCAATAACACAGGGAAGGTTATCACGTGCTCTGTCCTCACTCATGCGAAGTATTGGTTGGTTAAATTTACAATACATTTAGTTATGTATTCTCTCGTTAATTCATCTGACTCCATAAATGAAAGGTTTTAATAATATCTGTGCTTCACTAAAGGTGAGTGAATTATTTGATTATTCCTTTTAGCCATTAAATGAACAATGTCAAGATCAGTTAGAATAATCGAATGTAACATTTTAATGTTTCAGATATCAGAAATTAATTCCACAATCAATTAAAATATCTAGAACATGGTTATACATTGGTTACACCAAAGAATCTTACCCAGCTTGTACCTGAGATAGGGAGAGAGAAAGAGAAAGAAAGAAAGAAAGAAGAGAGAGAGAGAGAGAGAGAGAGAGAGAGAGAGAGAGAGAGAGAGAGAGAGAGAGAGAGAGAGAGAGAGAGAGAGAGAGAGAGAGACCACCTATTCCATTTCGTGACCAGCAAAGAAGAGGCCCGATAGAGCAAGCACACCTTCCTTTATACTGTTTGCCCAGGTGACATGGGGGATGGGGAAGACCACCCTCAAATGGCTTAACCAGTTCTCTAAACTTCTATAAACCTTATTACTTTTTATTTTATCTATCTGGATATGAGATATCTGTACCACTCACTTTGAGACCTTTCAAATGACACTAAAAACATAAGTTATTGATCAACATTCGCATCAAACCATCAAACCATGTTCTTGAGTGTGTCCTTTGTTGTTTCTGAGAGGAAGTCAGGCTGTATGGGGGAGGTCGAATGCTAATTAGCCAGCAAGGCCCCTTTGTCTCATTAGACCAGGCCGCAACCAATATTTTCAGTCTTACAGCTCCCTCCTTGACCCCGTGGGTCACATTCCGATGAACACTTACGGGGTCACAGTAAGACGTTTGTTATTATCTTTGAAGATGTAGCACAAAAATTGTCTTTGCAATGTTGGCATCTGTAGAAGCTCAGTGGGCTGTGTTCACCAGCAGAACACCTGTTCTCACCAGTGTTTCGCTTTAGTCCAGCAGGTGGACGAATGAGTTCAGGTTCTCTTCCTGTAATCCTGTGACATGAGCAAAGTTCATAGAGTCAACCTGGACCTTTTGTGACTTGTTCAGTTGACGTGTCATTCCTTCATGGAGAAACTTCCGCTTCTCTGACACCTTCTCCACGATGATGATCTGACCCTTCTTGACCCACCCTGTCACCTCCAGCGGTACGGTGGTCTGGGCAGACCTCAGTGGATGAAGGGGTTCTCCTTTGACACCTGAAAAGCATCTTAAATGTCCGCTTCACGATTGAGCACATATATGAACTTACAGTCGTAAGGAAATGCACAGGAACGCATAATGCAATGAAGCAAAATCATGTCATTATCAATGTAAAATACCATGTTCATGTCAGCAAATGTGAGTGGTACATTTGGTCTCATTAATTACCTGATTTTTAATTACCATGCCAATAATACTCCTATAGAGGGTCAAGGAAGGACAAAGGAAGATCCTACAAGCTCTTACCCTGTTCTTAGAAACATTTAAATAAATAACATTCTAACAAAACAACCAGTGCTGGGTTAAACAACATTTCATAAAGAGTGTCAGCTAAATTTTGGTGTAACCAAAAATAGAGATTCAATTGAATTGATGTCCAAAAACATTGTTGCGAGTAAAGTGGACAATATACAAATAAGCAGAAATCAAACTAAGTTTCAGAAAATTAAAATCAAAATAAGTTTCAGAAAATTAAAATCAAAATAAGTTTCAGAAATTAAAATCAAAATAACTTTCAGAAATTAAAATCAAAATAAGTTTCAGAAATGTTTTTCTGAATTACTCAAAGGAAAAATATGCAGAAATCAAAATAGGTTTCAGAAATGCAGCAAGAGGTTGGCGTAAACCAATCAATGGTTTTGTGTGTTTGTGTGTGAGCATTTTTTAGAATGCCAGAGTGCGTTTTTGTCTGTGAGAGTGTTTTTGTGTGTGTGTGTGTGTGTGTGTTGGTGTGTGTGTGTGTGTGTCTGTGAGAGAGTGTATTTGAGAGTGTGTGTATTGATCTGGCTAAGTCGCAGACGATGACAGAGTTGAATTGTAAATTTTTGTACTTGATTGAATTGGTATTTATCCATTTTAATTATGTTTCTGTTATTAGTGGTAAGTTGAGAAATCAGGGGCCCTCTGATCTTCCAACTCCCACCAACAATCATAGAGTTTGAAATTTAATGGCAGGTCTGCCTTAGAATTTGTCTTGATTTGTGACTGTAGCCATTCAGTTGTTCATGTGTGTTACAATAGTTGGCAGTTTGTTGTGAATAGCGTATGCTATGCTCTGTGTCTCTGTTAGACCATGATCATGAGATCAGCTCCACCCTGTGTGTGTGAAGCTATCTGGATCTGTTAGTGTGAAGATGACACATCTTCGTCTGATGTGCAGTGTTCAGCCTGGATAGACCATCTATCCCAAGTGATGATGCTGTGAGGGTATAGTGATGGAGGGGTGTGTTCAGTGTTCATGTCTAGGAGATGGGTGGAATCTAATCTATAACAATTGTGTTGCAAATTTCGATCCAGTTCTAAACTGGGAGGCCATATTTATGCAGTAATGTGATAGTGTGACGTGTGAAAAGGCCTTTTATAATGTCTTTTCACCCATCTCCCGAGTCTCAGGTTATGTTCTAACAATTCCGCTGTCCTGGGTTTGCTCCAGGTGGGCTCCACCATTTTGCAGAAGTAGCCTAATCCTGAGACAGAAAACAGAGGAGAGCGAACCACAGATAATTCCAATATTTCAAAAACATTAAATTCAGACGTGTGGAATTCTTTTACTTGTTCCATTATCATGTCAAAAGACTGTGGTACCCTCCTTGTAACTTTACTTCTCTGATCAGATTACATTTTAGTTGTTGCACAATTTGGTTTGCTATTACCTGTGCCACAATTCTAGCCGTGTTTTCTAACGGTGAAAAATAATAACGGTGAAAAATAAAGGCATACCCCGCCCCTTTTTGGCACTGGGTAGCACACAAATGAAATTCTGTTTCAGAAATTCAATTTTAATGACGAAAGTCACACTTCTCCAATTATTGTCCTGCTCGGCGAGTGTAATATAATGTTTATGGCTCAGGGCTGATAAGATGTACATTCGCTGTTTTTCTTTTTTCCTTTGCTAGGTTTCAAATACCTTTTCTTCTCATTTAGTCTTTTTAAATGGCCATTATAACGTTTGATTCTTCAATTTACTCTTTCTTTATATTTTTCCGTTTATAGATAAGGAAAACTATATCGCTTTGCAGTCCTTCCCAAGGATGCACGACACAAGTGGTCAGCCCCGAAGATCAGAAGCTGAGGCAGTTGGCTAAATATCTATGGATTTTGCCGTACACGCGCAACAATCAAAGATATATACAATAGCCCCCTTGGATGCCCTTCAGGAACTTAATTCAACCGTTTTTCAAAACTATTAAATTAGAACAGAAGTCATCGGAAGCGTCCAAGCTAGGTTAATCAACCAGCGTAAAGCTGATCCTAGTCGGACTAACCCATCCTCTCATCCAAGTCGCCCGCACACTTCCTGATATCAGTTATTAGCCGTCGCTAATCTCTGACGCAATCTTGTGGTAATATACGAATCCTTTAATCTATTTTGGAAAAAAGAAATCTCAGAGTAATTCAGAATACATTCAAACATAACAATATTTAGTTCTCTGAAGCTTTAAATATAAGATGCATTCGCTGTT
This sequence comes from Scardinius erythrophthalmus, assembly GCF_964197995.2. Classification (NCBI taxonomy): domain Eukaryota; kingdom Metazoa; phylum Chordata; class Actinopteri; order Cypriniformes; family Leuciscidae; genus Scardinius; species Scardinius erythrophthalmus. The sequence continues at coordinate 20,982,668 of NC_138228.1, read as the reverse complement.
TCTGATTTTCAAATTCATTGTGAATCACATTATAGCCACCAAATTCAGCACAGACACACGTTTAATTCAGTTCACAGGATACATGGCCTAGAATACAACATCTACAACCTTTACCTAAGTGTTCCAAATACGCCCACAGCAAAACAATAGAATACAACATCTATATCACCTTTGCTTAAGTATTTCAAATACACTTACAGTAAAGCAATCCTGTGTTAAAGAATAAACTTTAAATTAGCCTATGTGCATGTTGTAGCACAAACAACCAAATTGTGTTCTATGTGCACGATGTGTAGTGCATGATGTGTTAAGCACAATTTCAAATTTTGAAAATGCAGACAGGTTCAATGAATTTAGATGTTTAACTATTAAGCTATTTGCTATTGGGATGCTACCCAACTAGCAAATGACGCTAATAGCTGAGGGCCTTGAGTGACCAAAGTTGTCAGGTCAGTAAGAGTTTTAGATGCATTTGAGCTTAGGTTACTTGCTGAGTGCTGGTTCGTGTCATTAGATTGTGTTTGTCTGCGTTTTATGAAATAGGGTGGAGGTCTGCCTCTGCCCAGTGACCAACACTTTTCCTCTGTATGGCCTGTTTTGTGACAGGAATTACAGAATCTGTTCAGTTTTCCACAGTGTGGCTTTCTGAATTCTCCTGTAGATGGAGGATCTTCATGACATTCTAACACAGCTACCTCACCATGCATTTGTTTCCGTGACTCAATTCTTGTTGCCCAGCTAACAATACCTTCGAATGTATTTTGTGCTGGAGAAGCACCACACATGAGTGATTGCTGTACACGCGGCCCTGCATTTGTAAGCAGGAATTCAAGGAGAATTACATTATTGTGGTTAACACCTTCAATTCCAGAATACTCCTCAAAAAGTTCAAACATATTTTCTGCATATGTCTCAAACGATTCTTCAGTACTCTGTTTCCGATTGAGAATCAGTTCCCATCCAACAGCACTACAACCACGCAGCTCGCGAAGGCATTGTTTTAATCTATTCAAGATTTCGCACTCAGGCTCATTTTGATGCATTGACTGCACAATGGTGCCCGTCATCAAAACATGTGGTATCTTATAGATCAGAACATTTGGAATTGAGCTGATAACAATTTGCCAAATATCTTTTGGTTCGAGCTGAAAAGCATGTTTTAGACTAACAATGTGTCTCCACCATGGTTCGAATGGCCCTTTCAGAGGGAATGGTCCGATCTCTGCTTTAAACCAGCTACATTCAGTTACTGTTAAAGGACGCCGAATGGTTGACTCTGTGCCGTTTGGGTGCCGTACCACCTTAAGGGCTGAAACAGGCACTCTTTTCATAACTTTATCACATGCTTCGTCTGTCTGAAAAGAATCAAGATTATTAGAGGATGCTGCCTCATCTGAGAAGTGTGCATTTTTAGCCCAATTGCTGTTAAGCTTTTTGGGAGACTTGCTTTTAGCATTTAGCTTAGCCTTAAGATCTGCAATGGTGTCTTTGTGATTTTTACACTTTCCAGTCAGGGCTAACAGCTCAGCCATTAATTTCTCTAGCTGTGTTTGAAGATCTTGAATCTTTTCCTCAGACTTTTGTGCCTCTGCATTTTTAGAATGTACTTCTTCACATTTAGCATGCATAAGCGAAGATAGAAATTTTGTTGACTCATTTAGCTTTTTATAACTTATGAAGTTTAAAGCCTCAATTATTTCACCATGTTTTGATTTCTTCTGTTTACTACCCACTGTTTTCCACCAAGTGAAAATTTCATTGTCAATAGCATCCATGTTAAGACCTTTTCTACTTAGTTTGTACAGTGTAGGCTCAACCTTTTCAGCCCATAATGTAAACAGGACATTATCAGTACACATGATTTCACAATAATGGGACTACTTAGATTATTCTGGTACTTGTAATCTCTGTTTTTATACAATTCATGGCATGGACGTTTAGCCTTTAGCATTAACGTTAGCCTTGAGTGTTTTGAAAACAACATGGGCAATAGCATTTAGCATTAGCTTTGAGCGCAGCATGGCTTTAGCATTTAGCGTAGCCTTGAGCGTTTTGAAAGCAACATGGACAATAGCATTTAGCATTAGCCTTGAGCGCAGCATGGCTTTAGCATTTAGCATTAGCCTTGAGCGCTTTGAAAGCAACATGGACAATAGCATTTAGCATTAGCCTTGAGCGCAGCATGGCTTTAGCATTTAGCATTAGCCTTGAGCGTTTTGTAAACAGCATGGACAATAGCGTTTGGCGTTATCCTTGATTGCAGCATGGCTTTAGCATTTAGCATTAGCCTTGAGCGTTTTGTAAACAGCATGGACAATAGCGTTTGGCGTTATCCTTGATTGCAGCATGGCTTTAGCATTTAGCATTAGCCCTTGAGGGTTTTGAAAACAACATGGACAATCACATTTAGCATTATCCTTGATATTTGAGTTTTAGCCTGTAAATTATATCATCTTGTTTTCCCAAAATTTTCTTTCCATAAACAATGCATCGGTCTGCCTTTTTATTTATAAAATCATGTGTTTTCCGATCGTTTACAAACTTAGACTTGTCTTTCTGTTGTTTGCTCATTGTCATCAAGTGTTGCTAGTGTTTAAACAAAGCCAACACAACAATGGCCAGAAAACATGCGGCTGATTTTTAAAACTTTTTAGGCTTTACTTTTTTCAGCTCTTCATTGAGTTATTAATTATTTGGAAGATGTTATTCTTATTTTAGGTTTTGCTTCCTGTTGCTTAGGCAAAACAAGGATATCTTAAAAATCTCTTCTAAAATTCATCTGGCTGCAGCATCAAACATTCCTTCAACACTTCTGAAAATGCAAAGAAAATTGACTTACCACAACCGCAGAAGAAAGAGAAGATGTTCTCAACCTCTTGTTGATTTTAAAATCCCAATACTTGCTGGAAAGGACGTTTCTCGTGAAAACTGTTTTGATCTGTTTTGAGATCGCGTCGATCGTCACCATTTTGTAAGGCCCGTGAAATTGGTCCAATGGAGGTTTTCCAATAACACAGGGAAGGTTATCACGTGCTCTGTCCTCACTCATGCGAAGTATTGGTTGGTTAAATTTACAATACATTTAGTTATGTATTCTCTCGTTAATTCATCTGCCTCCATAAATGAAAGGTTTTAATAATATCTGTGCTTCACTAAAGGTGAGTGAATTATTTGATTATTCCTTTTAGCCATTAAATGAACAATGTCAAGATCAGTTAGAATAATCGAATGTAACATTTTAATGTTTCAGATATCAGAAATTAATTCCACAATCAATTAAAATATCTAGAACATGGTTATACATTGGTTACACCAAAGAATCTTACCCAGCTTGTACCTGAGATAGGGAGAGAGAAAGAGAAAGAAAGAAAGAAAGAGAGAGAGAGAGAGAGAGGGAGAGAGAGAGAGAGAGAGAGAGAGAGAGAGACCACCTATTCCATTTCGTGACCAGCAAAGAAGAGGCCCGATAGAGCAAGCACACCTTCCTTTATACTGTTTGCCCAGGTGACATGGGGGATGGGGAAGACCACCCTCAAATGGCTTAACCAGTTCTCTAAACTTCTATAAACCTTATTACTTTTTATTTTATCTATCTGGATATGAGATATCTGTACCACTCACTTTGAGACCTTTCAAATGACACTAAAAACATAAGTTATTGATCAACATTCGCATCAAACCATCAAACCATGTTCTTGAGTGTGTCCTTTGTTGTTTCTGAGAGGAAGTCAGGCTGTATGGGGGAGGTCGAATGCTAATTAGCCAGCAAGGCCCCTTTGTCTCATTAGACCAGGCCGCAACCAATATTTTCAGTCTTACACTAGCAATACTGGATACTAGCAAACCAAATAGCAACTGCACTAATTTGTCAACACTTAATTTTTCAGTAAGTGTAGCCTTTTTTTTTTTTTTTTGTCTCAGCACTCAAGGATCGGTGATCAGCGCCGCCGCTCCCACCACGCGCATCACGCGCTGTGCGTAGGGCACCAAGTGCTGAGGGGGCACCAAAAATAGCCTAATTAAAAAATATATATAATGCCGATATTATTTCATTAGCTAATAATATAGAAATATTATTAGGCACATTTTAGCCATGTATATGTAACAAAAAAGGGGGAACAAGATCATTTAATTGCTCAAGTCTAGAAAGTACCGCCCCCCGCTTTGGATGGTCCGTGCCGTTTGTTCGCGCAGGCGCCTTTACGAAGGACGAACGCGAACGAAGTTTGACAGACAGACAGTAGGCAACTTTTTTGGAAATGGCCCCTAAAAGACAGCAGGAGTTAGGATGAGAAAAGAAAGAAGAAACTGCGAGATGATGCCCGTGCATCACTTGCAGGTAAGTCCATGTTTAATCATTCTTAAATAAGGGAAATGTGCTGCTGCTAACGCGCCTCGAACTTGCTGACGTTAATGTTAGCAAACTATGTAATTATAACTTATAACTTCGGTGCAAGCTAAATTGAGATTTTACTGTTAAACACTACCCGTTTTACAAATAACTGACGCCAGCTAGCTGTTACTTTCTTTACTATCTTTCTTTAGATATTGAGCAGTAGTTTATGGTTTATTTTGACGTGACGGTGGTTAATACTTTCTCAGTAACAGTTAACGTTAGCAGTCAGTGCAGTGCACATGGTAGGCTAACAATTCCTGTTAAATATATAAAAAAATATAAAATGTCAATATGAATGATGTAAAGCAAACAATACTGTTTAATTGTGTGCATTATTGCACCTCATTCTATTATGCTTTTATATTATATTATATTTATCAAATAGTTGATAAATAAGGAATAAAGGGGGAGAACTCCTTGGCTGCCATGCTTTCAGTTTTAAATGTTTATAATTTTTTTCTCGTATGAGATTCTTTGTTTGAATATTTTGTCTAATAAATGTAATTTATTCAAAGTGACATTGAATTTGGGAAAAACATGTCTGGATTATTTTGATAGTTTTTTTTTATTTTGCTATTCTGTTTACTGAAAAAAAGTTTGCACTTTCAAATGTGTAGTGTGTGTTGGCTATTCTACATATGTTTACAAAGTCAGCAAAGCTGTGAAGATTTTACTTTCTCTTTTTAGTGTTCTTAAATTTTATACTGTGGTGCTGCCATTGTGTTATTGGTATTGAGTTATATGTTTGGTAATAAAAAGTCAAACTGGCAAAAACAAACGTTTTTTTTCCCGGGGTCGGGGTGGGGGGCATCATAAAGGAATTATGCTTAGGGCACCAAAATGGCTAGCAGCGGCACTGTCGGTGATACTTAGATGCGAGTTGAAGAGCATGTGTAAATTAGCCACATCATCATGTGCGTGTCGAACCCTGATGCTTGTGTTGTTAGCAAACAGGATGAGTGATTAATATAGCGGGCAGGTGGCACTATTATAAATGTTTGCTCTCCATTTCCTTGGTGTGACATATATTCTCGTCTCCAGTTGACACAGAGACAACAGACGGATGTGGTTTGCCTTGCCTTTCCTCATCTACCACAGTTGAAAGATGTATGGGACAGAGAATTTAAGGACGCTAGCCTGATCCAAAAACTGCTAGCCTGCCATCACCATCTTCCCCGTGCTCTTACATGCCTGATGCAGATGAGAAGGAAGCTCTGGCGTTAAACATGAATTTGCATATGTCAGGGTTGTGCGCGGTTCTGAATTAAAATAAGATTTCTAATTAAATTTCTGTATAGATGGATAGATAAACTTTTATTATACCATGGTCTGGGTGAATACTCGATTCTGATTGGCTGCAGGGTGTCCGTTAAAAAGTGATAATGTACACCTAGGAAAGGCGTCCCGTCAATTTGCCTGATGACAGTTCTAAATGATTGCGCTGGCTCAAACTCACTGATCAACTGCTGCGGTCGGGTCGCTGTGGCCACGTTGCTTGGCAACGCCTGTATACGGGAGATATTAAATAGTGCGCTCGACTTAATAAATAAAAACCCTCATGATTTTTACTCTAAAACACATTAAAGTATTATTAATTGATTAAATATGTCTTTCTTTCGTAAGTGACCATGGTATAAGCGGGTTAATGCCCTTTGAGGTGTCCATTGTCAGGTATTAATGGACTTCGGCGGAGTTTCACGCCTCGCCGTCGTCCATTAATACCTGATAATGGACACCTCGTCGGCCATTAACCCTTACATGAATTACACGATTCTGGAAAAATTGAGAATCACATTGTTTTTATTTGTTTTTGTTTTTTCAAATAGAGATCACAATTCTCCCATGACTCTTAACAGACAATTAAACAAAATGACATGTAATTTACTAGAGGTTCTGAAAAAATTTTCATTGCTGCAGCCTATTCAAAAATGCATTACAAACATGATCACTGCTTTCTCTGGGTCAGCGGCAGCGCGGTCACATATTTGATTGTTCTGGTATGATTTTGTCAAAGTATTAATAGACACGGGGGAATCGTTTTCATTTAGGAATAAGATTGCGTGGGTGTTTGAATCGAGATCACAATCTTTTAACGATTAATCGTAAGCTATATTTCTCATGATCATGAATGTCATTACAATTCAACAGGCTATAGGGAGCGGCACCACATCCCTACATCTGTCTGGATTGTCAACGATCTTTAGCGAGCAAACATATAAATGATTGGGTTGTAAATTACCTCACGTTTCGACATCTGCATACGTCACCCATTTCCCCCTGAAAGAGAAAATATACAGTGGTGCATTAAAGAGTGGACAATCAGATAGTGTTTCAGAGGAGTGTCACCCTGGCAGCTGTCCATCATCTAAACAACCCAATTCCATTGCCTACAACAGCCCTCGGTGACTTATGTTTACAAGGGATACTTTGGGCCGCAGAGCTCTCTGTCTTGCTTTAAACAGTTCATTTATGGATTCGGTAAATCACTGACCTTGTCACCTGCAGAATGCCGTTGTCACACTTAAAAAGAAAAACATACGCAATCTGGAAACAGGTCAAATAGTGTGGCTGGTCATTTCCTCCACCTTTAAATGTAAAATATGAGCAGTGGCCTGTTCTCTGACAGGATAATCCAGAGGGAAGCTGCGGTCCATCCCTGTGAAGGTGGAAGAGATTGCCTGGGCTTTTTGAGGCTTTGTTTTGCTGCTTTAAGATTCAATATAAGGTTCAGCTACAGGCCAGCTCATTTGACCGACAGCTGTTGTTTAAATTTGATGTGATTGATTATGTGGTTGGCTGTGTGAATTTAGTACAAGGCTTACTGTAAATTGTCTCATTGCAACAATATAGAGAAAACCAAAGATTGATTTGCACAATTTTTTTTTCTGATTGTGAAACATGAACAAGGTCCACAGTTTAACAGAGCACAACTGAGTGGGGTCTTGTTTTTTGTCTTAAAAATGTCTTGAAAATGAGGCACGAGAGTCTGAATAACACATATGTATAACACAGCTGTAATGTATATGGCTGTAATAAAGCGCACAACCAAACCCAACTAAATCCAAATTTTGAAGGGAATACTCAGGAGATTATCAGGAAATTACCTGTGTAACCCATGTTCTCTGATTAGAGAATGAGATGCTGCATAGTGATGACCCAATGGGAAACTCCCTTGGGCGGTGCTGATTGTCTGAACCCATATAGAACCATGCCAATCCATTGGCTGATGCTGCGTGCTGCTCCTCAGCAGTGCTTAGTCACTCACTCTTAACCCTCTGGGGACCAAGCTGTTTTTGGGGTCCTTGAGATGTTCTGACATGCCTTGACATTTGTGCTTTTTTCAGTTATTTATAAACATGTTAATGGCAAAGGTGTAAATTCACTCTATATAGCACAAACAGGGCTACCATAATATGCGAGCAACGTGTATGTAGATGTTTGTATTTTTAAGAGAATAATGTTTATGCCTGGTTATTGGAAAAAATTAAAATGAAAGTTGCTGAATTAAGACCACAAAACACATATTAAATATGTGTCCACAAAACTTTTGACTAATGGATGTTGTCCCTTTGAGTTCTAGCTTCAAAATGATGTAAATAGTCTTGCTTTATCGTTCACAAAAAAAAAATACATTGATTTAAATGGTGTAAAACAGGTTTTGCTTGGAAAGCCAATATGCGAGGGGGAGGAGTAGTTTACACCTTAGATTACAATGTCCCACCCACTCTGCATAATGAGCCATTCACTCAGGTGTGAAACTGACTGAGCCACAATGCAAGGACAAAAGATGTATTTAGAAGAAGATTTATATTGACCATTTAAGATTTCGCTTACATCTCTCTTGTAAATATGTTTTGCTATTTTATTAAAAATGTTACAATTACAACAATAATTACAATTTCAACAATATTTCAAGTGTACTCTTTCTTTGTAAAAAAAAAAAAAAAAAAAAAAAGATTATAGGCCTACATTTTATCATATGTAATTCATTAGTTTGAATATAGCCAACATTGGAACATCTAACATCTTAGTCTATGACTTTATTTTTGACAAAAATAGTATTTTTTTTTTGCAGTTTAATACGTTGCTTATACAAATACATTTTATTTCAACATATTCCAGTCGATTTTTACTCATCTCAGTAGGCTATAGCAAAGCAGTTTATTCTTTCACACACAGACGCGCGATTCATATTTAGGCTAAACAGTCTTTACAAATACTGGTGGGGCATGGGAAGAGCATGATCTCCCCAAACTGTGCGACTGCTTCTCCAAACAAACCTGACTTGCAGATGGGGGCTTGCAATAGGAAGACTTTTTCCTTTTCACAAATCTCAGTGATATTCAACCAAAGATGGCCTTCAACAGCCACCAAACCCGCTATTGTGCACGTACAGTGTGCTTAGTGGCACCCAACGCCAGGTCAGTAGCTCTGTCAGGCCCCCGCCCTTGTCCATTTCCTTAAGGATGTCCGCTTGGTAGGCCTGAAAAATGGCCATGGTATGAAGCATCATACCTTCCTGGCCGGCCGCCATGTAGGATTTCCCCCACGAGGGCGGAAGCTGTTCTGCATGGCTTAGAAGGGAGAAGAGGGTGGGGGTTCAAACCACTCAATATCGAACTTCTCAGTAGCGCGAGTTAGCACGTCCACAAGCTGAGTTTAGGCCACAGAAGGCTGTGCTTCCTGGCCGCTACGAGGAAGAGTCCTCTGCCCAAAGTCCTCTGAATCAGTCACTGCGGTGAATAAAATATCCTCCATTCCAAAGGAAAAAGCATCGTGTGACTTTGGACAGGGGCATAAATAATCTGGGTGAAATTCCACAGAAGAATCAACGCGGCGTGAGTGCCCGGGCAAGAGAGGGAGAAACATGAGTGCATGTGATAGGCCGAGGCATTTCCCACATTTACTGTGCGGGTTGTCGCTTGCAGTAAGTGAGAGCATGGTGGCTGGCAGATCCATTGTGCTTCACCGTGAGGAAAAACAAAGAAAGTTCCACTATATGCGGTCGGTGAAGCACAAAAAGAGAATATCAAATGTAAAACGGTTAACTAGCACGGGCCAACTAAACCGCTTCTTCTGAAGAAGAAAATCCGAGGAGCAGATGTTGCGTTCAGTGTATTAAGAGTAAGTGATGTAGCACAGCTGAGGAGGCGCCCGCATCATCAGCCAATGAATTGCCGTTAACTGGAACAGAATCAGGTGTGTCACTAATCAGAAACCATGGATATCTTTCTAATATGCTGATGCTGCTCAAGAAATATTTTTTATTGTAATTAATATTGAAAACAGTTGTGCTGCTTCATAGTTTTGTGCTGCTTAATATGTTCCTTGAAGAATATAAATTACAAATGTATTTACTGTCTTTACTGTGTACTTGTATGCATTGACTGTTTTCCACATTTTAGAGTAATGTGGTTGAAAATAGTTCAGTAGCAGTCAGAATAGTTCAACAGAAGAGATGCTTCTTTTGTTTAAAACTGTACAATTCAACCAGCTTATAACGACTTTTGAAAGAATTAACATGTGTGATGTACAGTACATGTATTGACTGCTTTCCTTCACTATCAGATCTTTTTATTATTATTATTATTATTATTGTGAGGAAATGCTTGCATATATGTGTCAAATTTCAAGCATTAATGCAAAAGCCTTTAGATCAAAACATTTTGAGATCATGATGGGAATGACATAAGTCTCATGTATCCAAACTTTTGACTTCAAGTGTGTGTATCTGCAATAGTATAGCAAACTCAGGCAGGCATGTACCGCATGTGTGTCCATAATTCATAACCACTCTGTCTTGTCAGCACTCTGCTGAGTGTGTGGTAATTCATGTCACAGGGGTTGCTGAGCAGTGGGCTGGTCAGTGGGTTGGCCAAAGGTGTCCCGCAGTGATCCACATCCGCCGTGGAGCTGCTCGTTCACCCCGAGGTCAGCCGTTTGTCATGGCCCTGATATATGAGCCCTGACCAGGCAGAACTGCTGAATTTGGATCTCCGTATAATGAAAAGCCCCTGTGTTTGTGTGTGTGTGTTCGTGGACTAAATGTGATCTATTGCATGATGTCTGTGTGGTGACTACAGCACATTTGCGCTAAATTCATAAATTACTTTCAGAGCAGTAAATGATATTGCACTACTGATTTACTCTATTTTGACAATTATAAAGCAGGCTTATTTTGAATGTTGTGCTTTCATCTCTCTCTATATTACACTTACTCTTCCGAAGTTGAAAATAAAACAAAGATTTTTGGATTATGTTTTACAAGAAAATATGGTAACACTTTACAATAAGGTTTCATTTGTTAACATTAGCTAACTACATTAGTTAACATGAATTAACAATGAACAATACTTCCACAGCATTTATTAATATTAGTTAATGGTGATCTCAACATTTACTAATATATTTTTACAAAAAGTAATAATAGTATTTAAAAGATGTGTCTGTTAACATTAGTTAATTCACTGTGAAGTAACATGAGCAAAACGTGTTTTATTAACAAACATAAACAAAGGTTAATTAAAGCTGTACAAATATACTGCTCATTGTTAGTTCCTGTTAGTTAATGCATTAACTAATGTCAACAAATGAGACCTTATTGTAAACTTGATTGACGTAAAATCTAATCTTTATATGAGGAAGGTGATCAAAATAGTCCAAATTAATCTACAAAGAGCTGAACCCAGCTATTTTACAGTATTTTACACTTTTTGTCATTTTGTAAGAGTTTATAGTTTTTCACTTTTGACAAAAACATCCTTTAAATGTAGTAAACATTTGGTCTTGTCATTTTTAGTAATGTTGGTTAATTTTACTCTGACTACAATGGCATGCACTGATTTTGTATGTGGTTTGAAACAAGCCTAAGCTAGCATATCTCGTTCATGATATGCTAGCTTAGGCTTGCATATCATTAGGTTGCATTAGGTCCATCATACTCAAGCTTCATGTGTGTTTCTTGTATGCCGCCAATGGTCCATGTCAGTGTTATTATTACATGTATGCCTAATGAGCAACTGAGTGTTTTACAAGGACAATTTAAAAGCAATCATTAAACCTTAGCATATCTGCCTTTCTTACATGGAGGGAAATATGCTTTTGCATGCAATTTGACATCCCTGTGGGCAATAAATTCCAACCCAAATGAGTCAAAGTTCCTTTACTTTTACAGATGAGAATGGTTGTGCAGTGCCTTTAATTCTGTATAACATCATCACATTTGGTTTTTACAGTATAGCTTATCAGGGACATAAAAAAAATATCATTCAAAACTAGTTTTAGAGTGTTTTTTTTTTTTTTTTTTTTTTTTTTTTACTTTGCTAGGATGTTTTTTTCTTCTTCTTTTTTCATGTTCTTTGTTTCTAGTTCAAGTCTCATCAGTGTTTTCCCCTGCCAATCCTGAAAACTGCTCCCTCTCACAAGAAAGCCGTCCTTTGGAAGACTACATGAAGTTCCTCGAGCTTAGCCACCTGGGGCTTCATGTATCAACGCTGCGTATGCACAAAAACTTTGCGTACACCAGCTTACACACTCACGGTTGGCTGTACTAAAAGTGAAATTAACGCGAGAATGTGCGTTTCTCCACACCAACTTCATGCCTGGCGTATGTACATTTCAAATGTTTTTTGTCCGTTGGTGACTCGCAATGCAATGCATGCAATGAAGTGAAGTTGCAAACATTACACTACAAATTGTTGTACAAGTCTATCACACCACTACCTGTGAGAAGCATTGCTATTAATTTGCAATTTATAAAAAAAATGAACATACCGTCACACCTTATGGGAATACTCTATCAATTATGCAATTAAGTAAGAACATATAAAAGCATGTGCAAATTGATACAACCCTTATTCTATGGCAATGTCAGCGTTGGCCTTATTAGATGGCATTGCTAATGGCAAAATCCGAAGAGAACGAGTTTTCAGGGACCACAATGATTTTCTGGCACAGGCACGTCAAAACCACTTGGTGAGGTGGCAGCACCGCCAGATGACCCCGACCCAGGACCAATGTATGTGCTGCCCAACCAACAAGCCATTCAGGCCCTCAACATGTGATTGTGACAATATAAATGGTAGTATTTTTTTGACCAATTCCTTTAAAGAGTGGCTTATGTCTGTGAGTGCATCAGTGATATTTTTCAGGTGACTGTTAATTTCTCCGATGGCCATAACGATTTGCTGTTGTGACTCCAGAACAGCATGCGTCAAGATGCCGGAGACACAATGCCAGAGACACTGGAGACGCTGACACAATAGGCCCTGGCTGCTCAGGAGGGACGGACTCTGAGTGGGTGCCAATGGACGTTCCTACTGTTGCACCATATAAGTCCAAATAAACAAATGCACATGTTAACTGTGATTTGAGTCTGTTCCTTACTAATGGGTACAAGCATTTGCCATAAATGCAATGCATACGTAAAATCTCTGGTGTACTTTTGGTCAGCTACATTGGCTGGTAAGCTATGTGTACCTAAGTTAATCAAACAAATTACAAATTAGCTACATTCGTGGCAGTCCTGTGGTAAATGACTCCTGTAGAGTCTCCCACAGCAACATATACTATTCCAGAGAGTAAAGTGTCACCTACAGTAGAGGCAACTCTCTGCTCAAAGGGTGTAAGTTCATCGACCCCTGTACCACTGCCTGTTCTGCCCACACTTTGTTGGTTTGCAGCAGTTCTCCGCTTAACTTCCACCTTTAAATCACACCATTTCTTTTTAAAGTAATTTACAGTGCGATTTTGAGATCCCAACGCATTGATGGCGTAAACGCAGCTAAACTACCATATTAAAATGTATTTAATTAAAGGTGCCATTGCATGGATTATTTTATTATTTTAGAATGTTTCCTGGGGTGCCCTTATAATGTTAGTATGTTTTTTAGATCAAAATTTGTTATAATTTAGAAATAAAAGGCATTTTTCCTAGCCTGATTTTAGCCTCTGATTTGAACACTCTGTTTGAAGGGGCATGTCTGCTGTGAGACTTCAGTGTAAACGCCCACTGCTGTGATTGGCTGCTGTGAGACTTCAGTGTAAACGCCCACTGCTGTGATTGGCTGCTGTGAGACTTCAGTGTAAGCCTGTTGATCGCGTGAATGAAGATCGTACTCGGTTACTAATGTAACCTCGGTTCTCTCTAGAAGAGGGAACGAGTATTGCGTAAGTAGCTTACGCATCGGGAAAGTCTTCTTTCTTCGAGATCTGAAGCCAAAAAATTATCCTTAATTTTGTATTCATTGTCAACGCAGTGCAGCAGCCGACAGACCTAGGCAGGCTAAATAAGCGTGCTCATTGGCTGCTCGGCTGCAACTGCTTAAGCCTATCGGTGAGCACTCTGAACGCGGCAACCAATGAGGGCGCTTCGCGCCCTCCACACCCTTCTAACCGTCAGAATGGGCGTGGCCAGCGTGTATATATTCAGCGCTCACAGGCTAAAATTCTGGTTTTCGCAGTCTGAAGCGCAAAAGCTCGTGGCGCGACATGGCAGGTTACGCAATACTCGTTCCCTCTTCTAGAGAGAACCGAGGTTACATTAGTAACCGAGTACGTTCTCTTACGAGAGGTTCTCTCGTATTGCGTAAGTAGCTTACGCATCGGGAACCCTTTGTCAACGCCGTGTGCGCCGAGCATCCAGCCCATGAATCCCAGGGGAACCGGGGAAAACACTCTGCTGGGAAATGTGGCCGGTCGGAGAGACGGGCCAGCGCAGTACATGCACTTCATGCAGCATATGAAATAGAGCGGCGCGGCCGGTCTATAAACATAACAGTACAAACAGTAGGGCCGGCGGAGCGAGCCCATACAGTACATAAGCACTCATAAGGGTAGGAGAAAACGACATAGTCGGTCTCACATGAAGAGAAAAATTCCCGCGCGGCAGAGAATAATGCGGGCGGCCAGCAGCGCGGGCCAGCACCGATAACAGCGCGTAACGGGAAATAGGAAACAGAACGGATCAGCCGGTCTGAGTCAAACACTTCACCCTGAGTAGTTACCAGAATAGCGGTAGACTATGAACGTAGTCTACACATGGGAGCTGGGCAGAGCATACATGTCACTTATACTGACAATATTTTTGCCTGTAGGGCAGGAACTTCCAGGTTATAAAACCTCACGAATGTTGACGGGGAGGCCCAGCTCGCCGCCATACAAATGTCGTGGATAGAAATTCCGCTGGACCAGGCCCACGACGAGGCCATGCCTCTAGTGGAATGGGCTCTGATGCCCAGAGGGCACTGCAGGTGTTTGGAGGCATAAGCTGCTGCTATCGCGTCCACTATCCACCTGGACAAGCTCTGCTTCGAGGCGGCAAGACCTTTGGTGCGTCCGCCGAAGGAAACAAAGAGCTGCTTTGAACGCCTGAAAGCGGCGGAGCGCGTGATGTAAACTCTCAGCGCCCGGACAGGGCATAGGAGGTTATCACTGTCCCCACTATCGGATGCTGGCAGAGCCGAGAGGGAAATAACTTGTGCCCTAAACAGGGTTCCAATCGCTTTGGGGATGTAACCGTGCCTCGGTCTGAGAATGACTTTCGAGTCATTCGGCCCGAACTCGAGACATGCAGGGCTAACAGATAGCGCATGCAAATCACCCACTCGTTTGACTGAAGACAGAGCTATCAGAAAAACGGTTTTAAGCGACAGATACTTTAGATCCGCGGATTCAAGCGGTTCAAAGGGAAAAGCCTTTAGGGCCGCCAGGACCAAGGACAGATCCCACGAGGGAACCGAGGGGGGCCGCGGGGGATTCATCCGTCTAGCTCCTCTGAGGAAGCGGATAATGAGCTCATTCCTTCCCATTGCCTGGCCGCGCGTAGTCTCAGCGAACGCTGTAATAGCGGCTACATATACTTTGAGCGTGGAAGGGGATCTGCCCTTTTCCAACAGCTCTTGTAAGAAGGAGAGCACCCGCGGGACCCCGCATGCGCGCGGATCCAGGTTTTGAGTAGCGCACCATTTAGAAAACACCGACCATTTAGACGCATAGAGCCGTCTCGTGGAGGGGGCTCTCGACTGTGTGATCGTGTTCACGACCCCTTCTGACAGGTCAACGGGTATCCATGGTTTCACCCATGCATGCAGCGACCAGCGCTCTGGATGGGGATGCCAGATCGATCCAGCGGCTTGGGAGAGGAGATCCTTTCTCACCGGGATCGGCCACGGGGGTGAGTGCGACAGCCTCACTAGCTCTGGGTACCAAGTTTGGTTTTCCCATCGCGGGGCTATAAGCAGCACTGAGTGGTGCGTTTCTCTGATCCTCGAAATGACCTGTGGCAACAGGGAGATCGGAGGAAAAGCATACAGCGGGAGGCTGGGCCATGTCTGGGACAGCGCGTCCTCGCTCTTCAAATTAAAACTTCAGGCATTGAGCATTGTCTTTCGACGCAAAGAGGTCGATTTCCGCTCTGCCGAATAGGCGCCAGAGAAACTGGACTGTCTGGAGGTGCAGAGACCATTCTCCCGGGGGAATGTTGTCCCTGGACAGTCTGTCTGGACCGACATTCAGGTGGCCCGGTATGTGCGCGGCTTTCAGCGAGCGCAGCGAGCGGTAAACCCACACGAGAAGGCGTTCTGTCAGCCTGCACAGATTCCTGGATCTGACACCGCCCTGTCGGTTCACATAGGATACCACGGACATGTTGTCCGAGCGGACTAGCACATGGTGATCCCGTATGAATGGGAGGAAGCGCCTGAGCGCGTTCTCGACCGCTATCATCTCCAAACAGTTTATGTGGAGGCATTTTTCCCGGTCTGACCATAGGCCAAAAGCCGGTTTGCCCTCGAACAGAGCGCCCCAGCCTGAGGTGGAAGCGTCCGTCGAGATAATTTTGCGGTGTGAGATAGCTCCCATTGTCACTCCCCGCTGGTACCAGTCGGCCGCTAACCAGGGCTTCAGAGCTGAAACGCAGCTCTGAGTCACTCTGATGCGAATACCGCCGGAAGCCCATGCTCTGTGAGGCACTCGGGCATTCAGCCAGCGTTGTAGCGGGCGCATTCGTAAAAGACCCAGCCGAAGCACTGCTGCGGCTGAGGCCATACAACCCAGTAGCCTCTGAAATGTTTTGAGAGGTACGGTGCTGCCCGGCCGGAGGGACGCGGCCAGGCATCGAATGCAGCGCGCGCGCTGTGTCGACAGGTGGGCCGTGTACTGATATACCTGACCGTCGAAGGCGAATCTCAAGAATGGCCTGTGACGGGGTATTATCAGGATCTGAAAAGCACGCGTCTTTTAGATCGAGAGATATAAACCAGTCCCTCGGGCGAATTTGCGCGAGAATTTGTCTGGTTGTGAGCATTTTGAACGGTCTTCTCATAAGAGCCTCATTCAAACGTCTCAGATCCAAAATTGGTCTGAGTGCTCCGTCCTTCTTGGGAACGAGGAAATAACGGCTGTTAAGCTTCGACGGTGGTGCAGCCGCAGGGCTGCGGGATTTAACCGTCTTTTCTTCTCTCGTGTTTAGACGCTCAAAAAATACTCGAGCACCCTGAGAAGGTGTGGTGCGAGGGGCGGGTTCGCTTTCTGTAAGTAAGAAAGACTGGCCGCGAGCTCGGAGAAGCAAGCAGCATAAATTTTATTTTCCCCGAGAGCTGGGATCGAACGCGGGTCTCTCGCATGAAAGCGTATGATTCTGCCACTGAGCCACAGGGGAATCACATAGGCTTTCAGTTAGCGCGAGCATATAAAAAGCGACCTCATGTGTCGCGTCGGCGTTCGTTTGCAGGCGAGCGTGTGTTTAAAACAGGCTCGTTTACTGCAATAGTAATATTTCCAGTCGCCTGAACTTAAGAGGGGACTGAGAAATGTGTGAGAATTGGCGGTTGTCCAGCCGTAGCGAGACTAACACACTCTCTTCTCTTTTCGCCGGTGAGTGAGGCGCGTACGCTGAACGCTGCTCGTGACCGTCCGCTTTGTCATCCCTTGAACGGCGCAATCTGCGCGGCCCAACGAGGGAGAGAGCGGGCTTGTTTTCTGTATGTAAGAAAAACTGGCCGCGAGCTCGGAGAAGCGAACAGCATAAACTTTAACTGCCGCGAGAGCGGGGACCGAACCCCGGTCTCTAGCTTGACAGTCTAGGATTCCGCCACTGAGCCACAGGGGAGAATACATTAGTATCATGTCTTGTGACGGCGTTTGCTTGCAGGCGAGCGTGTATTTATAACAGGCTCGTATACTGCAATAGTAACAATTCCAGTCGCCTGAACTTAAGAGGGGACTGAGAAATGTGTGAGAATGGAGGTTATAGTCCAGGCCACGGCGGGACGAAAACACTCTGTTCCCCTTTCACCAGTGACGCGCGAGGACAGAGTAGCTTTCTTGTAACGTAAAGAGAGCTCAGACCGTCCGCTCCTGCCATCCCTTGTGAGCGGCGCAGTTTGCGCGGCTCGAACAGAGGGAGAGGAAACTCGCTCCGAGACCGTCCGCTCCTGCCATCCCTCGTGAGTGGCGTATTGCACGGCTCGAACAGAGGGAGAGGAAACTCGCTCCGAGACCGTCCGCTTCTGCCATCCCTTGTGAGCGGCGTATTGCACGGCTCGAACAGAGGGAGAGTACGGGTATCTATCACATTCGCCTCATCTCCTGACGCGGCGGCGGCGCGGGCAGAGCCGGCGGTAGAGCGGCCGGGAGGGAGAGGGCGAGAGAGAGCTCGAGGGAGAGGTTCCGGCGAGCTCCTCAGTCACAACAGTCTCCGGTGGTCGCTGCGAGCGGCGCTTCTTATTGCGCGGCCCGGCAGGGACAGGCGGAGCGACAGCTTGGTCGAAAGCTTCAAGTCGAGCCCGCAGGGTCGACATTGAAAGCTCTTCGCACTCGGAGAGTGCGGTGGCGGCGTGCCCGCGGCCCAGGCGGAGAGCGCAGAGAGGTGGCGGTCTCCGTTGCTGAGCGGGGCGCGGCACGAGCCGCAAAAACGAGGCGTTTTTACAAAAACGCCTCGTGCTCTTTTAGAGTACACACAGAAACAGTAATAATGTAAAGGATATGTCGCCGGATAGCGTAGCAGGCACGGATGGCTGAAGGCGGCGAAGACGGCCGGCTTCCTCAGGCGCTGTCCTAAGCTTGCTGGTCGCTGGTTTCAACGGCGGCGGCTCTCAAGATCCAGCGATGCGAAGAGCGTCGCTGAAGACAAGAAAATCAGAATTTTAGCCTGTGAGCGCTGAATATATACACGCTGGCCACGCCCATTCTGACGGTTAGAAGGGTGTGGAGGGCGCGAAGCGCCCTCATTGGTTGCCGCGTTCAGAGTGCTCACCGATAGGCTTAAGCAGTTGCAGCCGAGCAGCCAATGAGCACGCTTATTTAGCCTGCCTAGGTCTGTCGGCTGCTGCACTGCGTTGACAATGAATACAAAATTAAGGATAATTTTTTGGCTTCAGATCTCGAAGAAAGAAGACTTTCCCGATGCGTAAGCTACTTACGCAATACGAGAGAACCTCTCGTAAGAGAACTTATTATTGCAATGCAGTTTCTGCACTCTCACTAATGATTTCACCAATGCAAACATGATGTACATACAGTAAGAGCTTCGTTGTGCAGTGTAACAGCATCACTGATTTCATAACGAGTTTTGGCAAGTGTCCAGATAAACTTGCGCTGTGTGATTGACAGCTTGGCCGATTGGAAAGGGATTGTTCTTTGATCGCTATCTGTATATTAATCACAGTTTAAGTAAGATTATTTTCATCCTACTAAGAGAAATGACGTGAAGTTGATCGTTTAGTCACTGGCTTGATTTACTGGTGCATAAACAGTATTGAACGACTTTGAGAGAAAGATTATCTGTCTGAACTTGAACAATTACACATCAGACATTCACATAACCCACTGGTTCTTCAGAGGCTCGGATGAAGGAACTAAAAAAATACCTTTGTGTTCATTTGTACATCCAAACACTGAGCAACTTACATGCTTCGCTCGTTTGCAAGCCATGATGTCTCTCGAGGAAAAATGATTCGGACAATGATTCAGCTGCGCAGTTCCGCCTGGCCTTGAACATGGGCTGGCATATGCAAATTTTTGGAGGCGTACATATTAATGATCCCGACTGTTGCGTCACAGTCGGTGTTATGTGGAGATTCGCCTATTTTTCTGGGGTGTTTTTCAAAAACGAGATTTAAATAAGAAGGAGAAAACAATGGTGTTTGAGACTTACTGTATGTCATGTCCATGTACTGAACTCTTGTTATTTAACTATGCCAAGATAAATTCAATTTCAAATTCTAATTTTCTATTTCTATTTTCTAATAATCTATTTAAGGGAGGAGACAGGGTGGGGTGTTGCTGCCAGCAGGAGCTACCACCTGCACGCTGGCACAATACAGACCATGCATTGCGGCTGCCATTCACTGTCAGCGAAATGGAAGAGGAGAACATTGCCACTTAGCTGCAAACTCCCCAGCCAACATCCACCATCCTGCCATCATAAATCCTCATTCCAGTTACCTCACCTGCCTCTGAACTCCTCCCTAGTCCTTCCCCACTCCTCCACCCACCAGCCACGAACCCAGAGTCAGTGCCAAACCCTGCCAAGGATCTAAAGACTGAGCCCACCGCAGAGCTAGAGCCTGCTGAGTCTGTCCAGGTGTGTGAGACGGCCCGAATGTCTGTCCTGGAGCTCAAGTCTGAGCGAGTGTTTGTCCTGGAGCCCGAACCTGCACTCACTACATGCATGAACTACAAGCCAGAGCCCACCGCTGACCCAGAGCCAAAGCCTGCTACCAGGTGACCAGGTGTATGAGCCGGTATCGATGTTCATCTCTGAGGGACTGCTGGTTGAGTTGGACATCATGGAGTTTCATTCTTCCTCCCAGCCCTGAATCTGATTCCTCCACATGTGAACTCCTGGATTCCCTGATCCCTGCCCAAATTCAAGACCTGTTTCCAACATTGATTCCACCCAGCTCCAAGTCAAAAGTAACTTATGCAGTACTATAGAAGAGAACATGGCAAGCTAGGCTGATTTTAGACTGGAGCAACTTTTCTCTAATTACGGATATGACAAGACACGCATGGTCGAGTGACGCATGTTCACAATTTCCTGTAAAAACCATCCCAACAGGTCTAAAAAATGTTTTAAAGATTTATTTATAGTATAGTATAGGATAGGATAGTAGTATAGAGTAGACAGGAAGCAAAGGGAGATAGAGAGGGGGACTGGATCGGGATCTGGAAAGATCCACGAGCTGAAGCTCAAACTCAGGTCACCCGAAGTGCAATCATGCTACACGTCTGAGCTACCCATGAGGCTGTCGACATTTTATGTAATATTTGCATTTAATTTTTTATTTAATTTAATTATTAGTAGTTTTAGTTAACAAAAACAATAACTGCTCTGGATATGACTCAGGTTGCTCTTAATTGTAGTGTCCATCGGATGAAAAAATTAACCCTGGACAGACGGTGTAACTACAAGCACTAAGCAGTGGTCCCGCCCTCACAGGAAAGGCAGAGTTGCCAGTAAATGGGGTGTATCCCATTGATTGTAGCACATCCCAGAAAGAATATAATTCCTTGTTTTGCGGGTTAGGTGTTAGATGATGAGAAGATAATGTACCAATTTGTGTTACAAAAAGTGCAGAGCTCCTGTTTGGTAAACACACTATTAGGTGATCTGCAACAGACATTAACATCAGAGACCTTCCCAGCAAGGTATTTCAGCTTGGTTCTTTTCTTTATCTCAACATCAGGATGGTCCAGTTCTTGATCAAATAACTTACTTTAAAACAATTTACATTCAGTAATTACAAAGAAACAACAACACATTGGATTAAGCGTGACATTTTAGAAAGACTGAAGTATTGTTTCCTTGTAAAATGTACTCCAATAATCTTTTATTTACAACTTTGAAAAATAATTTTTATAGTGTGCCAAGAGTTCAGAGACATCTAGCCACTTTTGATATCTCTGGAATCTGTTGTTGCATATTGTGTTTGGAGACTCCTGACACCTGCAGGATAATGTGACAGGCCTGGAATGAAGTCCGTAATATTGGGGAACAATGTATTACTCGAAGACCCAAACGTCTCTTTTTCACACTAGACAGGAAATCATCTGCTAAATTGGATCAATAACTAATTAACACTTAGCATCTTTGTGCCACTTTAACTCTTCACACAAACACTTTCCCTTGTTGGCCACCCTGCAGAATCAAGCATAATTTAGCTATTTGCTGAGCTCTATGCTATCTATTTTTTTCTCACTTTAAGCACTTACTGTACAAGGTCTTCAGAATAGATAAAGGGCTGTATTGATCACAATGGTGCCGAGCTAAGAGACTCGCAGAACCACTAGAGAAATTAATGAAAGTCTGGGTATTATTAGGGTAGTGAACAGTACAGTGCCTGAAAGGTCATCCACTTGTTTAGATTAGACATAGAAAGCCAACAATCTGAAGAGAACCGTTGTTGCCTAATCTGCTTTGACTAAGTGGTGAATAGTAGGTGATGACGATACCTTAAAGGGGGGGTGAAATGCTCATTTTCACTCATCTCCTGTTAATCTTGAGTACCTATAGAGTAGTATTGCATCCTTCCTATCTCCAAAAAGTCTTTAGTTTTATTATATTTATAAAAGAAAGATAGGCTGTGCCGAGTCTTTCCGGAAAAAAAACGAGCGGCTGAAGGCGGGCCGTGTGGGCGAAGCTAAAGCTGTGCTAATGCGCCGAGCTAACAACACAGAGACATTTGAAGCAGTTTTACTCACCGCCCGGTTCCAACCACGACCGCGAACCTTTATCATTGTGACTGCTCGATCCTTAAGCTTTAGCCTTAAGATCTGGGCTTTGTTTATAAAACAATCATCATCGAAATGCAGGGAACAAACACACAACCTCCCTTGATGCTCTGGAAAAACAAACTCCATCCACTGGTTCCTTAACGCTGGGTTCTTTGGGAATCTGTGCAGGGTTGTCTTGCCCTGGCAACCAAAAACCCACTTCTTTGGTGACATTGACTTCCCTAAAGCCGAGCAGAGCGCTTTGATGGGCGAGCTGCTTTCGCTCTCTTGCTCTGGTCTACGGTTGCGCGCGCGCCCGCGTCCTTCCGGAGAAGTGCCCTTAGGACCCGTATAAGGAAATTATACACACATAATGCCCATATGTGGGCATTATGCCCATACTCGAAAAAAACTTTCCGAAACTTGTGACAAACCGGAAGGAGCATTTTTGGAACAGAAATACTCCTTCAAACGTACAATTTAATTTTTGAAACTTTGTCCATGTTTAGCATGGGAATCCAACTCTTTAACAGTGTAAAAAACTCAGTATGCATGAAATAGCATTTCACCCCCCCTTTAACTTTTACAACATGTTGAAATAAGGTGATCCGGATGGTTTATTTCGATTGTTCACTTTATACATTCTATATACTAACTGTAAGTAACTTTGCAACTATGTCAACTAACTCTAAGGGTTAGTAGAATAAGTTGATACATATTTCAAAGTTACTTATAGTCAGTAGAATGTCTGTTTCAGAAAAAATAATAATAAAGTGTTATCAGATATTAAGCAGACAGTCTACTAATACTCTAATGACTTGTTTACATGTAGTTGCAAAGTTACTTATAGTTAATAGAATGTCAAAAGTAAACCATCAAAATAAAGTGTTACCCTTAGGATTTTAGCTGGCAGAAGTTAAAGCCATATAGACACGAGAACATCTAGAGACTGTGGGATGGGCTCTTTTGACAAACAAGAAATTAGAGGACGCTATGGGATGCACTATTGTATTGTGATTACACTGTTTTGTGATTACAGCTACTAGAATTACAAATCACACAAAAAGAGGGTAGAAGAAGAAGATAGGATTGGGAACACATGTCCAGCGGGGTCATTACTCTGGTGAGAGGATCAGATGTATAGGTGAATTATTGATGCAATAAGGATCATTTGTACAAAGACAAATGTGTTCTGGATGGAGCCAGTGGCTTTATGAGCAAAGAACTGTTAGTCTGTGCCTTCAGTGGAAGATTAGTGGAGGTTGGGGTTTAGCATTTGCATATCAACACTACTGGCTAAGACTGTTTACACATTTGGTGTAATTGTTTGGTTCAAACCTGAGTTTGAATCCACCCCCTTACCACTGCCCCCTGCAGTTCTCTTTTTACTTTTAATTATTTTACTTCCAACTGCTATACCCTTGCAGCTTTTTACTGATTTAACTAGGTAATGACTTGAGAGAAAAATATGCTTGCTTAAAGTTTTTTTTTTTTAGTTTTATTATTAAACAACACACACTGAACAACACTTGCATCTGTCTGATGAGGATACACTGAAATGCAAATAATATGAGTGGCAAAAGTTATCTGTGGTGACAAGCAGCAATTAAACAGACCTATTATGCTTCACTTTCACATATTAGGCTGCATTTCGTAATATATATAATTGTCTGCTGCGGATGTATTGCAGAAGATGCAAAAATGTTAGACGCTCTCCAAAAGCAATTTTATTTTGAAACCAGCAGTTGTAAGAAATGCATTATACTTCAGTAATTTGCACGCAAAGATACAAATTCCAAGTAATAATTATTGGTTCACTTCTGCAAACATTAAAGTAATTGTCTCTGAAATTACTTTTTGTAGAGTTCATGAACATTTAGAGTTTTACCTTATCCATTCAGCAGAGATGTTTACTGTTAGTTGCTCTCATGGGGGGTTGGGGGCTAGTCAACCACTGGAATCCCCCACACACAATGGACAGAGGAACGTGGACTGTTTTTTTTTTTCTGGACATTATATCAACAGAACTCTAAACCTCTCGTTTACCTGGATCCAACGTTAAGACATATATGTGTCACAAGGATGAAGATGAAGACAAGGGGAGAGCTAAAAAGTTTTCTATAAACAAAATGGTTATTTAATAAAAAACAAACTGAGGTAATCCACAATGATGAGTCCAGATAACTGTGACAATATGGCATGGTGCTTTTGATTTTTTTTTTTTTTATACTTTTTTAAAATCTTTTTTGTAAGCCTGTATTTTTATTTATTTTTTTAATGTGTTTGTATTTTATTTCTATATTCTTGAAGTCTACCCAGGGGTGGGATAGGTTTGTGGTGGGTTCTAGGTTTGTATAGTTGCTTGTCCCCAATCAAAAGCTACTCTCAATGCTGGTCAAAGCTATTTTGCACCCTCACCAAGCAAACAATGTCACACTGGGTGAGGGATGCAATTGCTCTACCCTACGAGGTGTGCGGTAAAGCCTTGCCTCTAGAAGTTAGGGCTCATTCTGTTGCATCCTCCAAGGCTTTGGCAAGAGGCACCCCCTTGCAACAAGTATGTAATGCGGCAGGCTGGTCCTCTCCAGACACATTTATGTCATTGTCAGAGGTTATTTAAAGCCCAGGACTAATATTAGTTGTTGTAATAGTTTCATTCATGATAAAGTCTTCATTCTGAAGCTCTGTTGCAATTTAGGACATATTTATATTAACTTCAAACTGCACCAGACCTCACATGAACTGTGACAGCATTTTTGATTGGAATCAGTTGTGTGGTTCCTTGTTGACACATTTAAAAACTTTATCTCCAATGAAACAAATCAAACTTTGATTTCAAAAAGCCTACAGTATATGAAAAACTGTAGCGTTCTAATATATTTAGCAGCAGCTGACGTGTCAGTAAGAAGAATAAAACTCATTAATGCTCATTAAGCACACACACACACACACACACACACACACACACACACACACACACACACACACACACACACTGGGTTTCCATGATTAATGTGGACTTTCAATAGATATAATGATTTTTATACAACAATCTATATATCCTCTACCTCTAACCCTAATCCTAACCTCAGCCCTCACAGAAAACTTTTTTTTACATTTTCAAAAATATTACTGCATGATTTATAAGCTGTTTTCCTCATGGGGATCATGAAACATTTTGGTGTGATTGTAAGAAAAGAGGGATGCAAAGTTATTTTATTACAGGTTGTACCATCGCCTAGCTTAAAGCCCTGCAGGTGCCTAATTGCTCTGATAACATCATGTCTTCACCAGTGTAAAGTGAGATGGCTTCTGTGATGACAAACAGACATATTCAAACTAGTGTTCTCTGTCTTCACAGCTCTTAATCTGGCCAACAGAGCAGTGACCTTTCCTTAGTGGCCTTTACATTTTAATGAAAAGTCTTCTGAGAGGTTAAGGGAGCCATTTGAGAGAGAACCATACTTAAACTCTTGCAGAAAGAGAGAGAAAAAGAAAGTGGGAGTACATATGAGATGGAAAGAAACAGAATAAGGTTAAAGCTATTTAGTGCCCTACTTTTGTTTGTCCTCGGGTGCTGTGTGAAGCTGGCATGGTAATATAGGTTTACAGGGTATTCGCCCAATAATGTGTCTTCCATTGCATATAACTGCATGCTCAGCCGCAGGGGTGCAGCGGAGCAATGCTATCAGACAAGCCACAATCTGGACAGATAAACCAAGTGTCTGAATTATACAGGATTTTATTATTATTTTTTTTTTTTTTTACTGGAAGTGCAAGGGGGCTTAATTGAGGAGATGGCGTTGTTCTGATGTTGATATCGTTATTGTTTTATTTTTTAAGCATTATTACGCTGCATCAATAAACTGATTTTAACAAAATGTATTTATAATTTACATTTATAATAGCAGATTTAAATATTGAGTATATACTTAATAGTAGGATCTCTAGTAGGTAAAGTCACCATTACGTTCAGTTTAGTTCAGTTCAGTGACTTTTAGTTTGTATTTCTTCAGTTCATGCTTTGTTTGAATTTAGTTACTATGGTCACCATCATTATTGTCACGCTACGTCAAGGATGAAGCAGAGAGAGAATCCAAGTGCAAGCATACATTTAATAAAACAAACAGGAAATCCAGGCGGAACACGGAACTCAGGACAAGAACAGGTAACAGTACATTAAACAACGACCGACAACCAACAACTGAAGCACAGAGGTTTAACCCTCTGAGGTCTGAGCTGTTTTCTGGGCCCTGGAGGTGTTCTGACATGCTCTGACATTTGTGGTTATTTCTGTTACTTGTGACATTTTCATGGCTAAAGTCTAATTACACTGTATTCAGCACAAACTCTGCTACAATAATATATCAGCAGAATGTATGTAAAAGTTTGTAGTTTTGAGATAATGACATTTATGCGTGGTTTGTGAAAATACAAAAATAAATTCTCACTGAAATAAGGTCATGAAACCCATACTGATTATTTCTTCACAAGACTTTTGAAAATTGTATCACGTAGCCTAGAATATTTGCTCTAAAACTATGTGAGAATCACCCTGACTGCTCATTCAGAGAAGACAATATATTGATTTAAAAATTTTACGACGTGTTTGTGTTAGAAAGCAATATGCGAAGAGGCGGATCACCTCATTAATATGAAAGCTTTCCACACCTGAGAAAGACAAAGAACCTCCCTAATGGCCCTATTAGGAGCTTATCAGGGCCCATCATTCTGACCAACCTTGCACAAAGAATGAGGAGATTTAAAAAAGAATGGCTTTTAAAATTGTTTGGATTTATTTACAACACAACATAATCCAAAGATACACAACAAAAAAGCACTTATTGAAGAAAGAGACCTTTGTGCCATTCCTAAAAACATTGTACATACCTTTCATTTTCTAAGGTGTTTGATTTTCACTTTACCATGTTCATGTACAGAGACATGTACTGTGAATGTTGAAGTCAGCAGGACTCAGTGGCATCTGGGCCCTGAAAAAAAAAAAAAGTGAACATACTGATATCAAGAGAAAGGCCTGCACGATTTTGGGAATACATTTTAGATTTTTCTTGTTAAAATTGCTTTTTAATTCACAGAATACACACACACACTCACACAAATGTTTCCAACAATATATAATGAACACCAGGTTTGTTGTGCCTTGTAGGTATAGGCTATGCGCAGTGCTGCATAAAATAATAACAATATAGCAGACATCCCAACCTGCACAAAGTCATTTCCGGGAGTCAAGAAATCTCCAACGGGGGGGGGGGGGGGGGGGGGGGGGTATTCGGTTCGAGAAATCTCCAAGGGGGGGGGGGGGGGGGGGTCTGATTAATTCGGCTCGAAAGTAGAGATAAAATCCCGAGGCACACACGCACACTAGCGCACACACGCAAGGTCTCTCGCTCCCTCTCTCTGCCGTGCGCGCGCTACGCTTGCGCGCTCTTGCTTCCGGGAGATTTTAACTGATTTGCGGGCATCAGGGAGCCGCTATCAATATGCGGGAGACTCCCGGAACTTCCGGGAGACTTGGGATGTCTGATATAGCAGCCTATATATATTTTCAAAAAGATTTCAGTAACAACTAAGCTAGAGAAAAATATATCGATTATCATGTTACTTCAAATGTTTCCATTCGTTATGATGATATGAAATGAGAGAATAGTAAAAACATGAAGCCGTTTGGAGCGTTTTGCTTTTCCAAAATATGATACATTCAAACGCGATCGCGATCAAAAATATGATACATTAAAACGCGATCGCGATCAAAAATATGATACATTAAAACGCGATTGCGATCAAATATAAAACATTATGGTTAGGCCTACCATATACATAGCCTATCTACGTTTGAGCAGATATCCACAAACACAGTAACAGTAAACACGGGTCTAAATATTATAATATTCACCATATATCTAGCAACAGTTCAACTGCAATGTGAAATTTATGCAACAATAGCAAACTAATATGTAAGAATTTCTTACCTTATCTTTCTTGTCTTCAAATATCGTTCTTCTTCTTCTGATGTAAATCCAATGTAAGCTCAGGCACGTCTTTCAAACTCGACGAAAAGTGAAGTGAAGTGTTTTGTTGTTGAGGTAATGAGGGCGATCGCGTTCCATGTGGAGATTTGCATGTGAATATCTTTTGCGCGAGTGGGCGTGGCCGAATTAAAAATAATTAGGAAGCGTTTGAGAAGCTGGAAATCTTGTTGGTTTTATACAAATTACTTAAACAGAGAATATTTGTTTTCGTTTTGAATCCGATCATTTAAAAGTACACACTTAAATGTTTATAAAGGTGTATGGCTCATAAATGTGTAACAAGTATTCGCTGAGTTTTGTTTCAGTTTATAGACGTGCTCAAGAAAAAAAAGTTCACCGCGACGGAGAGGCAGAACGCACACACTGTTTATTTTCTTTATTTTACAAAAGCACAATGTTTTGATTTGATTGGAAGTGGACACATACAAAAGTAGAAATACCACAGATTCTTTTTTTATATTTATTTTTTCTGTATGACCATAAATGACGGAGAAATTTAAGTTTAAAGTGCTACAATGTGGAGAAAATCCAGCAAAACGCGCCGGCGCGTTTGTCGACCTCAGAGGGTTAAATACACAGACAAACAAGCTAAACAAGATAACAAGGGGGTGTGGCTAATTAGAAACACCTGGGAGAACTAATAAGCAAGAAAAACTACAAAGGACTACAAAAACATGACACAGAACAGGAAATAACAAAAGAGCACACAAGACAAGGGAAACACAGGACAGGAAACATTACATAGCCCCCCACCTAAGGAGTGGATTCCAGACACTCCTCAGAAAATAAAAGTCCAGGAGGGTGGTGGGTCTGAGGCGGATCCGGGGGCGGGACGGGAGGCCAGGCCCGTGGAGCGGAAGAGGGCCTGAAGACTCCGGCAGGGCAGAAGGCCAGGGCGGAGCAGGCTGTGCAGGTGACCAGGGCGGAGCAGGCGGAGCAGGCTGTGCAGGCGGCCAGGGCGGAGCAGGCTGTGCAGGCGGCCAGGGCGGAGCAGGCTGTGCAGGCGAACAGGGTGGAGGCGACCCTTCAGGCGGCCAGGGAGGAGACGACCCTTCAGGCGACCATGGCACAGGAACAGACATGGGCTCAGAGGAGACCATCTTGTCCGAAGATACAGGCGTGGTTTCGGCCATCCTGTCCAAAGACACAGGCGTGGAGTCGGCCATCTTGTCCGAAGACCTCTCGGGCGGCCACGGCGGTGAAGACCCGTCGGGCGACCACGGCGGTGAAGACCCCTCGGGCGGCCACGGCGGTGAAGACCCGTCGGGCGGCCACGGCGGAGAAGACCCTTCGGGCGGCCACGGCGGAGAAGACCCTTCGGGCGGCCACGGCGGTGAAGACCCTTCGGGCGGCCACGGCGGTGAAGACCCTTCGGGCGGCCACGGCGGTGAAGACCCTTCGGGCGGCCACGGCGGAGAAGACCCTTCGGGCGGCCACGGCGGTGAAGACCCTTCGGGCGGCCACGGCGGTGAAGACCCTTCGGGCGGCCACGGCGGAGAAGACCCTTCGGGCGGCCACGGCGGTGAAGACCCTTCGGGCGGCCACGAACCTTCAGGCGGCCAGGGCGGATCGGACTGGTCCGGAGGTGTATTGCCCCCCCCCAAAATTTTCTTGGGGAGGCTCCCCAGTAAAGAGTCCTGGACCAGCGATGAAGAGGGCTTTGAACTGGGCAAGACCAAAGGCGAAGAGGGCTTTGAGCTGGGCAGGACCAGCGGCGAAGAGGGCTTTGAGCTGGGCAGGACCAGCGGTGAAGAAGGTTCTGTGCTGGGCAGCGATGAGAGCTCTGTGCTGGGCAGATCCAGCGGTGAGGGCTCTGTGCTGGGCAGATCCAGCGGTGAGGGCTCTGTGCT
The DNA here is from genome assembly GCF_964197995.2 of Scardinius erythrophthalmus. NCBI lineage: Eukaryota > Metazoa > Chordata > Actinopteri > Cypriniformes > Leuciscidae > Scardinius > Scardinius erythrophthalmus. The sequence continues at coordinate 20,952,657 of NC_138228.1, read as the reverse complement.
GGGCAGATCCAGCGGTGAGGGCTCTGTGCTGGGCAGATCCAGCGGTGAGGGCTCTGTGCTGGGCAGATCCAGCGGTGAGGGCTCTGTGCTGGGCAGATCCAGCGGTGAGGGCTCTGTGCTGGGCAGATCCAGCGGCGAAGAGGGCTCTGAGCTGGGCGGAACCAGCGGCGAAGAGGGCTCTGAGCTGGGCGGAACCAGCGGCGAAGAGGGCTCTGAGCTGGGCGGAACCAGCGGCGAAGAGGGCTCTGAGCTGGGCGGAACCAGCGGCGAAGAGGGCTCTGAGCTGGGCGGAACCAGCGGCGAAGAGGGCTCTGAGCTGGGCGGAACCAGCGATGAAGAGGACTCTGAGCTGGGCGGGACCAGCGGCGAAGGAGACTCTGGGCTGGCCTGAAGTGCAGGCTTAGCTGGACTGGCGTGAAGCTCTGGATAAGCAGAAGCGACGTGAACCGTCTCTGGATCAGCAGAAGCGACGTGAACAGTCTCTGGATCAGCAGAAGCGACGTGAACAGTCTCTGGATCAGCAGAAGCGACGTGAACAGTCTCTGGATCAGCAGAAGTGACGTGAACAGTCTCTGGATCAGCAGAAGTGCGCTCTGAGCTTGACGAAACCAGTGGCGGCGAAGATGCGGCTGAACTGGACGGGACGTGAAGATCAGGTGTTGACCTTGCGTGCCACGGGAGGAAGCTCTTCAGACATCTGGAGAGTGCCTCTCTCCAATCCAGACCGGAGAGATTGGGAAGCTCCCTTGGGTCAACCTCCCTAGCCCCCAGCCGGTAACACACTTTAATTGCCTCGTCACCCAGAGAGCAAGAGGCAGCTAGAGGAATAAATCCCCAGGTGTACTGGATCAGATCGAGGCTATCCAGGGCCAAGGCCGCGATCTGTCCAGCAAACTCCCGGGTCAGGCTGTGAAAATCAGGCATGACGTGAAGAGACTCAGGCTTTGCAGGCATGACACAAAGAGACTCATTAAATGCTGCTGGATTCATCGTTTGGTAGGTCGTTCTGTCACGCTACGGCAAGGATGAAGCAGAGAGAGAATCCAAGTGCAAGCATACATTTAATAAAACAAACAGGAAATCCAGGCGGAACACGGAACTCAGGACAAGAACAGGTAACAGTACATTAAACAACGACCGACAACCAACAACTGAAGCACAGAGGTTTAAATACACAGACAAACAAGCTAAACAAGATAACAAGGGGGTGTGGCTAATTAGAAACACCTGGGAGAACTAATAAGCAAGAAAAACTACAAAGGACTACAAAAACATGACACAGAACAGGAAATAACAAAAGAGCACACAAGACAAGGGAAACACAGGACAGGAAACATTACAATTATGAGTTCTGTGTTTCAACTGTGTTTGATTAATAATCTTATTTGTTTTTGCTTTATAAGTTGTACCTTCACAGTCACTCTTTGTCTGGTCACTATTTAAAGTGTTTGCTACTGCCTGTCTCTTTGGAATTTTTTAGAGTTGTTTGGAACTTTATTAATCTGTGTTTGTCTGTCTTTCTGCAAACACCAGTGACACTTATATTGTTAAAGCTATTAAAATGTCACATAACAAATGTATTTATTTACACAATTTGATGTTGGAATTGGCGGGAATAATTAAATAAGAATATATAGGGAAAATATTGAGTTATAAAAACAATATATAAAATAAATGTCACTGTATTTTTACCTTGTTTTTGTTCATATTCATGTTCACGTTAATGTTTCAGTTCATTGTTTGTTCTTTTTCAAACTCCCTATTTTTATTTTAGTCAGATTATAACCTTAGTTTGGTCACAATGATTATGCATGGCAAAAGGTGCTTAACAGACTGTATTGTGGAAGTTTGATTATGACTCTGTTGCTACAAATGAGTGACTGGAGAAATAAACAGCTGTTCGATATGCAGCCAATGTTCTGCAAGTTTTGGCCAGGTTGTGAGATTGTCTGCCGCACACCTGCTCAGAACTGCCTGCTTATACTTAGTTGGGTGAATCAAATTTGTTGTGCATCTTGTGCAATGTGATTTTCAAATAATGCAGTTTTCTATAATAAATGATTTTGAATTATTGCCCTGATACATCATGATTAAATAATGTTATATATATATATATATATATATATATATATATATATATATATATATATATATATATATATATATATATTATTTATTTTTATTTTTTTATTTTTTCGTACTACATTAATTACAATTTGGTGCCAAATAATACAAATATATTATTCTTCTTTTACTTAACCCTTAAATGCATGAATGTTTCACCAATCATTATTACATATATGGGTCTTTAGCGACCCGGATCTATATCTAACACATGTGGATCTCTACCTGTCGCGATACTATAAAACTCTCCTGATTACAGGAACAATTACAGAAGAATAAAATAAAGCAAATTTTGTTACTTTTTGGAGTTTGGAAGGGTGCAGTTTGAGCAGATGTTTTATACCATCATCACTGTCCTCGTCAGAGCTCATTTCCCAGTACATTCAGCATCTGGCTCATATTCACGATCTCAAACTTAATAACTATAATTTTCAACATCTTTAAAATCAATATTTTAATCATCTTCTTTACCAGATCCACCATCAGACAGTGAAACTAATATATGATAGTGTTCAGTACTTGCTCAGCAGTAAATCGCTGAGCCATTTCAAGTTTTGCTGATGAAACTTCCTATCCTTTTGTTTTCTGCATGCGGTAACTATAAGTAAAATGTCACTTCATCATTGTGTACCATAAATTGCCACCTTGTGGAATAAAGGTGAATTGCACTTATTCAGTCATCAAAGATTCAATTATTGTTGTGCAGAAAAATATACTTACACCTTTAACACACCTCAGGTCATAAGCGACCCTATGCAATTTTTACAAAAAACGAATGGGAAAACAGGCATTCTTTTATTATTTTTTTCTTGTTATATTGTTTATAATGAATTGAATGAGGAATACTAAGACTACATTCACTGAAATGCCTACAATATCATTGAGCCACCAGAACATAGATCAGCAGTGGTGAAAACTCGTTAGTTTAAGCCTGGCTTGTTTTGCAGCTGATACAAGTAAAGGATCAATCCAGATGTTGTTGTCATTACTTATGTGTAGTGTGTGTCTTTGACAGAGGGATATATGATCCCAGGAAACACAGCCTTGAGAAGTCAAAGGTCTGAACTAACGGTTTGTAATGACAGATTGCAGGATCCCCGGGGGGCTGCCGGGTGCTGATGGCGGGACACTTTGAAAATTAAGCCACAAATCAAGATGCAATTATTAACGTGTTCTGCGGCTCTTGGCTCTGACTTGTGCTTGTGGATCTGGACAGGTGCACTTACACAAAACCATTTCAGCAGGTGTGTTTCGAACAGGTGTCTGCCAACAACAGATGAATCGCTCAAAGGCAGCACAACTGCAGCCATATGGAAATGTATGTTATTGTACAGAGCACCCAATTGCACCATTTAAAGGTTTTTGCATGTTATTGCAAATGGAAAAAAGATTTGAAAAAAAAATTATCTTTTTATTTTACTGACTGTATTACAGCATAAAGAATATATGAGAAATGCAGCAATTTGTTTTTTATATATTTACATAGTTTTTACATGCAAACAATACAAAGTTGAAACAACAATAACAACAACAAAATCATGACGTAATAATAATTAAAAATCAACAACAACAAAACATACTTATTTAATTTCATTGTAAATATTCTGCTAAGATTGTATATTTCAATATAATTCCTACAGAAATGCTCAGAGTTTGCCATCATTCTGATTTGAATGAGCTTTTATCAGTTTTGAAAGCAGTGTGTTAGCATTCGAAAAATGTTCTGCAAATAAATAGTGTTTTGCAAATGGTGAAATATGAATGATAAAAGCTATGGATTTGGGGAAATGTGGTCATTGAATGCATTTTGTGTGAAAAAATACTACTACTACAAAAAAAAATATTCACAATTTGGTGTGAAGAGTTTTGAAAATGTGGCTTCAGTATTGACCAATCTTTGTTAGCAATAAAAAAAAAAAAAAAAAAAAATTATATATATATATATATATATATATATATATATATATATATATATATAAAAAAAAAACAAAAAAAAAAAAACTGGGTAACACTTTATAATAACGTTCAGTTGTAAGTGATTTATAAGTGGTTAGTTTATGATGAACTAATCATTTACAAAACATTCCTAAATGATTAGCAAGTGATATACTAACATTTTATGTATGTTTTGTAAATTCTGTTACAAGTCATTTACAGTTGATTAGTTAATGATTAACTAATCATTTACGAAACATGACTATGCATTCATAAATGATTAGTAAGTGATATGTTCATTATTTTATTTATGTTTTATGGATTCAGTTATAAGTAATTTACATTTGATTAGTTAATGATTAACTAATAATTTACAAAACATGACTATGTGTTTCATAAATGTTTAATTCATTTTTAATTTCTTTTGTACAGTATGTTTTGCTCACATCAGGTGTGCAGTGGTTAAAGTGGACTCCATGTGTTTCAGAGAAGACAGCTGTCTATACCCTCACCAGTCACTGCAGCACACACTACAGTGTTCAACACCTGTTATAGATGTGTAAATGCATGAATAAATCATTTACAACACTTTCTGCATCCCCTAATCTAAAGTGTAAACTATTCATCACTTGTAAATGTCTTACATATCATTCGTAGATTACCACTTCAAGAATCAATCAAGGCATAAGATCATCATAAGATCTGTACGTGTATACAAGGCATTTACAACACTTTCTGCACCCTCTAATTGCTACATACATAAAAAATAAAAAAATAGATAACAATTTATTAAACATTTATGAAACGAATATTCATGTTTTGTAAATGATTAGTTAATCATTAACCAATCAAATGTAAATGACTTATAACTGAATCTTCAAAACATACATACAATAATGAACATATCACTTATTAATCATTTATGAATGCAGTCATGTTTCGTAAATAATTAGTTAATAATTTACTAATCACTCGTAAATGGCTTGTAACGGAATTTACAAAACATACATAAAATGTTAGTATATCACTAGCTAATCATTTATGAATGTTTTGTAAATGATTAGTTCATCATTAACTAACCATTTATGAATGACTTACAACTGAACGTTATTATAAAGTGTTACCAAAACCTGTAAACTGAAAGAAAAGAGATGAAAATCCAAATTTTGATGGTAATGGCATTTTGAAATGCAATTATTGTGAATGAAACATTAATGTAGATGAAGCGATTATTTTGTGTTGTGAAAAGGATAATTTATGATTTTGTGTATTGTAGTAACACAATTGAAAATATGCTGAAATTGTTATATAAAAAATAAAAATAATAAATGTTTAAATGCATATATATGTATACATATATATATATATATATATATATATATATATATATATATATATATATATATATATATATATATATATATATATATATATAAAAAAGAATATATGAGTGATTCCTTCAGAGCGATCACGGGTGAATCTGACTGCAGTAGATGTGAAAGATATTAAATAAAATTATGTTATTTCAGCCAGCGCACATACCTGTATTTACATCCTGTTTTCGGTCGAAGTCCATAGTAATCGATTGTCGAGTTCACACGCATAGGTTTAGTTACCTATGATCACGCGCGTGAACTCGACAATCGATTAGGCTACTATGGACTTCGAGTGAAAACAGGAAGAAAATACAGGTATGTGCGCTGGCTGAAATAACATAATTTATCTTTCACATCTACTGCAGTCAGATTCACCCGTGATCACTCTGAAGGAATCACTCACATTAGATGTGCACTTGTAATGACACATCAAGGATGTTAAGAGGCTAAAAGCAGGTTTAAAACTTGCCCCATTGAAGTCAACAGGGTGCAAATTTTAAAAAGAGGATAACATGGTGTAGGCAACACCGATTTTTGTCGTTGTTCTCTGTATTGACAGCACTCCAAATTTACAAAAAAAAATTAGCTCAATGTTAAAATTGACCGGAGTTCTCCTTTAACTACCGCAGTACAATGCATCGTTAAAGAAATCAACTAGCTTTCCTGAAACCATTTTGTCGCAAATCGGTCGTTCAACCACGTTGGTTAATGATGTCATGCAGGTGGTGGAGTTGTAACTTATTTTAATTAATCTGTTTGAGATCGAATTAATGCTAGATGTTTTGCTTTAAATTACGGACATGGCATCTGAGGACTATTTGTCATTTTTCTGAGCTTTAATGCTTTATTTCCAGATTCAATGATAGGCTCGCTCTTACATGCTAGAGCACGTTCGCACAAACGGTGCTTTAAATTTCTTGACAAACTAAAAGACATAAATGACATTTGTATGTATTCTAAATAAAAGATACTGATTGTAATGAATGTCAGCTTGCTTATTTTGCTCAATACAAGGATTTATTAAGTCCACATGTCATGCAAACAAGAAACTATACTTCTCGAGACCTGTGGTTCCAACCACACAACTTTGTGATGCTGTTTGGTTTCGGGAACCACAGAGTCGTTGAACTATGCTGATAACGCCGGAACTTACGACCAAAGTTGGCAAACGATGCTTTTGGAAAACGCACCCCAGGACAGAAGAGTTGTTCTGAAATGAAGAGCAAACAGAAACAGACAGGATTAAGCATGAGGGATTCTTTATAGCTCAAAGTCACTGTGCTTAAAAAAGAAAGATGAATGAAGATAAGATTAAAGGAGGATAAGAAGGACTAGAAAACAGCTGATCGATGGCTCTGCATAAAGATCCTTTGTGCTGTAATTACAGCAGAGTCACATAGCTGCCTTTGTTTCTCAGCACTGAACTGATGAGCAGTTTCACGCCAAAGTTTGTATGGAAGAAAATTCAGCAGAAGGTCACTTCCATGGTTATGGAGCTATGAAAACACTTTTTTCCCCCCTTTTATCAGGTGTTTGTTTTGTTTTTCATGGATCCATTTTGCTTTGAAAATAAATAGCAAGCCTGGCAAATGTCAACATGAGCACATTGATTGCCACAGCTGAACCCAATCCCATCGAGTGAGGACAGAAAATCAGTGGATTGAGTTATCTGAGGCTCAGGTCTTGACCTTTGTGCTCCTGCCTGTGATAGCAGGAGCCTTTATTGATAACATTTCTCAATAAGGGCCTTCTGAATAGTGATCGGAACAACTTCAAAATGAAACGGGGTATCGATTATAAATGTCTCAGTCTATGTCGATCACAATGGAAGATGAGAGAAGAGGGTAGTTTGTAGTAGAATCAAAATATTTTGAACGGTTTTCCACGTCCAGCCAATTAGCTTTTTTTGTGACTGCCAGCATGCTTTGTGAATGTATTTTAAAAATGTATATTGATTAATGAATATTAGTTATATTTAGCTGCTAAATTTGTATGACAAAATGGACCGTGTGCTTTTCATTTAGCGTCCAATCAAATGTTAGTCACATTAGATGATTTACACACACACACACACACACACACACACACACACACACACACATACAGTGATTTTTTCAAACACATGCTGCTTAATTATTTTTTTTTTTGTGGAAACTGCGATTAATTTGTTTTTTAAAGGTGCATTAAGCAACTTTTCATGTTAAAAATACCCGTTTTCTAACCCATACATGCTTAAACAATTGCCTGATGGGCTGAATGAGCCCTTCTCTGATCACTGAGATTGTCTCTATAATCCTGTAAAGTAAAATAAATAAGAGGGATTCGGGCCGGAATTTTAGACTGGGCGTGACGTCAAGTGCGTTCACGGCATGCTCACATAGCTATGCCTGGCAGGTTTGTGTATTCGCCGGCATTCTCCGTAGAAGATGGATTGTAAGAGACCTGCTTATAGTTCATTTCAAACACCAACGCAAACTCCACGTAAGATAAAAAAAAAAGAAAACTTTTGTCCATGAGCGTGCACACCTCTGGTTGCAGTTTCGCTTGCCGCCAGAGGGGGCATAGTTCTGCAAAAACTCAGAGACTTGCTTAATTAAAAATTCTCATTAGTATTGTAAGAAAACACTCATTTTACCTGGTCAAAAACAGCTCTGTTTTCAGCATGCCGTTTCAGTGCATGTGTCTTTAAATGATAATGAGCTTTGCGCACCCCGCCCCTCTGTTCTGTGAGGCGTTCTGAAACAACGCACGTGGACCGTTGCCTTGACAACAGTTGAGGTTATATTTTGGAACAATAATGGCAAAGGGAGTTTCTGGGGATCGTCTTTGCAACCATACCAATTTGAACCTGATTCGGACTCTGAACAAGATGACGGCCTCGAAGAAGTTCGACCATTACGGCTCGGACAGGACGTTTCTGAATGGTTGGTTAACGTAATGTCATTTTGATCTATTTTAGTATGTACTGGCATGGTAGAATAGTGAGATACAAACGCTATGTGTTTAGCTTTACTTATGTATAGGTTAGTTCGTTGACAGATTGATGCTGAAAAACTATTTTTGTAAATGTTAGGCTTCTCAATGATGCGTATTGCGTAACGTTATCTCCGTGTTGTCTGTTTCTAGCACGCAGTAGTTGAAAGATACCTAATAATTTGTTGTACACAGTTTTTATAACACATTAACCATAACGTGTTGTTCATTATTATACAGTATAGGATTATGAGTTGTTTTGAGAACGTCGTTACATAGAAAACATGCCGTAATGTACCCTACGATGCAGTAATGAGTGTAAACATTAGCCACATTCATCATAAAGTGCAAGCGATTTGCAAAGATTAATATACAGGTTAATAAAACGTTATACTTAGGCTACTTCTTCTGGAATTGCAGCAGGCACACGAATAGTTGGTACAGATTCGTTTTTCAGTAGCAGCCTCTTAGCAAACCCAGCTTTATACTGACACTTGTTTAAAAAGCAGTCTGGTGAGAAATGATTAGCGCAAACATAATGGCATTTAGATTGATCGTTGGGAATATTTCCTTTAAAAACAAAACTCAGCCACTGCGTCTTCAGCGGGTCGGATTTCGGAACAGTAAAATGACTGCTGTGTTCCTTATTACATCTACAGTAAGAACTGAACACCACAATCGCTTAGACGCCATTCTGCTCCAGCATATCAACAATGGCGGACTACTATGACGACAGCTGTCACAGCTTGCTCAGGGCGGGTCTTGTGTTGAAACACGGCTGTCAATCACAATCGCGGGAGGGGCGTTGGATATTATGACGTCACAATATCGAACAGCTTGATTTCAGAGAGGGTCATTCATATAAGGAGATTTAAACAAAACCACTGGATGGATTTTTATCATGATAGGATGGTTGTGTACAGGCACTGCCAACAGACATTTCAGTGCAATCAACTTGTAAAAGTGCATGTACCATTATATGACCCCTTTAATGCACCTTTAAGGATTCTTTGATTGATAGTTGATATAAAATAGCTACATTTATTTGAAAAAAAAAAAAAACAACAACAACAAAAAAAAAACAATTATAATCATTTTAACTGTCACTCTTTAGAATTGTAATGGATCCTTCATGAATAAAAGTAATTATTGCTTTAAAAAAATAACTTTCCCCAAACAAATAAATAATAAATAAATAAATATGTAAAATGCAATGTAAAAATGCAAGAAGTTTTCTGTGGGTAGGTTTAGAAGGGGATACAATAGAATATACAGTTTGTTTAGTATAAAATAATTATGTCTATGGACCCAACGTGTGTGCGTGTGTGTGTGTGTGTGTGTGTGTGTGTGTGTGTGTGTGTGTGGCCACCTATGATTTTTTTTTAATACATTTACATTATACTGTAAATTTCATATGGGTAAACACTGAATATATGGGTACCTCTGAATAAATTGTTCTATTATTTGTAGCAAAATGAGTCCTAGCTAACATCAATTCACATTTGTTTTGCTTAACCGTGGTATAGGCCGGAGCATACACTGTGAGCTGATGTGTGCCATAAATTTTCTTGTCGATTGGCCTCAGGGAGTGATTTGATGTTCCTCAGGGGACGTTCAACAAAAGGGTTTGCACTTAGAAAACTAACACCAAACATATCGCTGTGCTCACTGCACTCTCATTAGCTTTTGAACAAATAATTCTTATTTAGAACGAGGTTGCTCAGGATATCAGATGAGTTTCTTGTGGCTGTTACTTTATATTTACAGTAGAATATATAGGTACAAAGGCAGCGGTGTGGATGGGGAGTTCCTGTCATAGCGGTGATGGAGCTTCCTGGCAAACCAGCCAATCCTGGCGACAGAGTTTATGTCTATAACCTCTCATGCTCTATAAACCTAAATTGTTCTATCAATCACAAAAGCACAATTATCAGCAAAATCTCAAGCCACTGCTTCTGTTATCATCATTTATGCTGGATTTTTTTTCACCTCATAGTGGGAGCGCATAATGGCGTTTAGATTGATTCAGACGGAATTTACTGGACAACCAAGTGTAGTTTTATTGCAACAGGGACTCTGAAATGACTTTAGAGGGTCGGAACACATCAGTTCTGCAAGCTGTTGTGACGTTAAGCAGGTGAGGGGTCGAGAGAGGAAGGCGAAAGAGTTAAAGAATAAATGTGATTACTTTGAAAGCTATTGGTTTAGGCCAAGTAAAGTGGTTGAGACAAGTTGAAAAACGCCCGCCATCACACAGCTTAAATTGCAACAGTGAATGGAACCAAACACAAACACCAACAATTATATTCAAACGCACACATATCGCAACACAATCAAGCTGTATATTGACCCACCGAACTCTCTTTGGGGAACATGCACACCCCTTTCTGTTAATCTTCTCCAACTATTCCAGACACTGCTTCACTCCGGCCTCTCCTAGGCCCCGCCGGTGAAATCGATGCCAAGCTGGACAGAAATTTGGTTAGAGACACCGGGTGCGGTTGTAATCCCATCATGCTCAGAGTCACAGACACATTTCAGCCAGAGTTAAATATGGCTGTTTGACTGGCTGTCGTGATCGATTTCTTCTTTCGGCAGTGTTATAACTCCATCGCTGGCCTGCAGCGCAGCTTTTATTGCCGTGACTCCTCTTGGGGGCAACGCTAATGTTGCACTAAAACTTGGAGCGTGTGCGTGCAAATGGCAGCAATTAGAGCGACACAAACTGAGCTCCGGAGAAGCATTCAAGGAAATTATGCGTTGACTACATGTAAAGCAAAAATTATACTGTTGAAATGTTGCAAAACGGTTTTTAATTGGTGCAGGCAAGAGCATGTAAAATGACTTTGGACCTTAGAAACAGGATGTATGTCTGCTTTAAAAAAAAAAATTAAAAAAATTATAATAGTACATTTATTATGTTAAAATATACCAACCACTCCGATACTTAAATTTGCATTCTTTGTATTGAGCTGGTCAATCTGTGACACTACTGGTCAAATGTTTTTAAGAAGTGGCCATTCCATTCCAGAATAGATCCAGTCCTGAATGTGAGTTTGCAGTCAATTGCTGTAATTTCGTGATGACAATGCATGACGTTACTCAAAGTTGTTCAAGTTGTTGCTACAGCGGTCACATGGTAAGTAGGAGCTCTCTGAAAATTCCTAGCTTACAAGTTATAATTACGAGCTTTATGAGGATAAACATGGCATAAACAAGCCTTTTCTATGGGCCATGTACTCCATTGTCTATTGTCTTTACCCCAAACTTCTTGATACCTGATTATTGGTTTAATTGCCCCACCTGTTTTCCATCGTTATCTAAAAGAAAATTTCCCAATTTCCTTCCCTAATTATTCCCCTTGGGTGCTTCCGAAATCGCACACACTCTTGAGTAGGTACTAAGTTTAAATAAGCTATTACTTTGTGGCTGCAAAAAAAAAAAAAAAAAATGTAAAATAACATGAATGTGTGTACTAATATGAATGAAATTACTACATGTGCCATGTTGTCATAATCATGTGACCTACCAAATCATCTCTTGTGGACTCATGGGATAGTAAAGGGTCTATTTTAAGCACACTTCAGAATTTCGCTGGAAGTAGTATATCATCCAGGTACTTTTTGCCTACTATGAATTTAAACATACTACTTTTGTCATATACTGCTTTTCATCTATATACTATATAGTAGGGATGTACGTGATTTTGGATGCAGCCCTTGTGTTTTCTTTCCTGTGCTGGTTCGTTTTGTATCCCTATTCAAATTCCTCCACCTTGCTCTTCACAAGTTCTATTCTATTCTATTCTATTCTATTCTATTCTATTCTATTCTATTCTATTCTATTCTATTCTATTCTATCATGTATGAAGATAAATGTTTGAATTTAAACCTCCATTTTTATTGCACACTTTGCACATTAACAAGACTGGGAACATAAGATTTGAACTCAATTTAACAAAAGAGGTAATTCAGGACAGCATTAAAACAGCAAATACTGTATGTTGACATAGAGGAGCATAATTTAAACATACATTTACAAGTGGGCAAGACAGTCAGATGTTCTGGGGAAATCTCATGGGGAAATATAATTCCAAATGCAGATCCCATATTAATCCTACTAATCAGAGAGGGAAGTGTTGTGTTCCGTAGTTATCTCTGTATGTTGTCACTCTGGTACATATTGCATTCAGTAGGTTCCACAATTCACAATACAGAATTCCCTGTGTTCCTCTACCTGCACATTTATACCCTCCATTTACGGCACTGGGACTCTATACCCCCAATTCACATCAAATGTCCCTTGTGAGATGAGTGCAGACAAACAAATGAAGAATAAATAAAGCAGTGTTACAAATGTCAGCTTGTGCTTTCGGCAGCGTCACATGGGAGCAAAAAAAGCTCCAAAATAATGAGACATTATGAGCAAGTGCAGTTTATCTCAGTGCGCACAGGAGCGTGAATCAAACCAAATTCCTGCAAACTTCTTGAGGTTTATTGGAGAACATGGATCAGATTGTCAAGGTCTCACCCAGAGGACTGGGTCACTTTACCTCTAGGTCACAATTGTGTTTCTGTCAGGTTAAAAATAATACACCTCAATCTGCTGTGTGTATGGCCACCGAGTCTTGGATACAAGATTATGTTAACCTCATTTTATACAAAATACAGTTTACAACATGCTGATATGAAAAAAAAAAAAGAAAAAAAAAACACAGTCTTGCAGATGCAGTTGGGTAGTTTGGAGAATACAAATGGAAATTGTATATTTTATCTATTGTTATTTTAATATTTAATATTTAATATTCCAGTGACTGGCTGGATTCAGAGTACTCATTTTGTTTTTTTTTACAGTCTGTCTGGAAAGTTTTGTTTACAAAACACAGTGGTTGGCACAGTGAGCACTCTTAATGATGAACTAATCACAGTTTGCAAGGTTAGTGACCTCAAAAAAAAAAATAATAAAAAAAAATATTCAGAGTTTTGTTTGAGACTGCCTCGCCATTATACAGATTAGTTTATTCTATGCCAGTGCAGTATAATATTTCTTTTAATTTAAAAAAAAAAAATGTATATATATATATATTTTTTTAGTTGTAAAAAAAATACGTACTTATTCAATTTTGACCAAACTTTAAATTTTCTTATTGATCGTTCCTAAGATCAGGAATGTGTTTTAAGTAAGTCAATTATATCAATTATTACTTTGTATTGACATTATAATTTTATAATAATAACTTCATGGCATACATTTTTGTTGAAAAATGTAGCAAATATTCTATTCTATTCTATTATATTCTATTTTATTCTATTCTGTAGATGAAAATTGTTATAAAACATTTCAGTTTTTTCTCATGTTGATTTTCTCAAGTTTGTAACAGCAAATCGTTTACATATATTAAGGGTTTTGTTTGAGACCGCCTCACCATTGTGTAGATTAGTTTATAAAATTTCTCTGATAATCGTGTCCCTAGAATATGATTTCTTCAGATTATACCACGGTAATAAGTTATGGCATATCAGTCAGACGGCTTTTTCTGTCCTTATGACATCCATCAATGTGAGACCATATCCAGCTTCATCCTCTGAATTATATTTGTGAAAAAATCTATATCTATCACTTTTGGATGGACAGATGATAGTAAATGTTTAACTGCTCATGCTGCATCATTATTTGAAGTATTTTTCGTCCATGTTGACCTATTGTGGTAAAGTGTATCCAGATAATAATTTCAGATCCATGTGCCCCTAATTGGAACAAAAAATCCCAAAAAATTGCAGTTCGTCAGTCTGCATGTTGTGTCTAAGCGGGCTGTTCTTCACTGTAAAAAAAAAACCTGTAAAAAAACGGTATTATTCCGGCAGCTGGGGCGCCAGAAAATTACCGTAAAATAACGGCAAAAAACAATCACGTTAAAATACAGTAATTTTCCATAATTAAATAACAGATTATATCTTTAATATTACATTAAATCTTATGTAATTACTGGGATTTTTAATGTTTTAAAAAGTCATATACACCTTTAAAACAATTAAATACTGTAAATTTAAGGTTTTATAAAATTATTTTATATAATAATGCTGTCTATCTACAGTAATTTTCTTTCAATAGTTTTTATGTGTAAAATAACAATGAAATTATGTATAAAAAATGCACACAAGTACATAAATTCAAATACAAATGTTTGTAAATTTACAGTTTTATTTTTTATTTGTACAGATCCAATTTCACAACATCTCTAATTACGTTCTTAATAATAGCAAATGTACAGTCAATTTCTTTTAAATTAACTAAATGTATGAGTACAAATTACCTGCATATTTAAAGTATTAGTAATTGAACAAACACTAAACATCAAGATAAGTGATTGATAGGAAATAGAAGCTTAGTATATAATTTAGAACATGTAAAAATATCCACAATAAAAAGCAATTACCGTATACCTTTACAGTATAACTTATTTTAACATTTACAATTACATTTTATCCAAAGTGACTAACCAATTAAGATAATAATTAAAGATAATAAAAAGCAACAAGTGCAGTGACAAGTCCCAGTTAGTCTAGTACAGTACACATAGAAAGGTGTTTTTTTTTTTTTTTTTGTAACAAAGATTAAGTATTATTGGGTGAAGTGTTTATGAAAAAGATGGATCTTTAGCAGTTTCTTGAAAATGTGTTGCGTTGCGCCGGTCATTCCACCACCAGGAAACAGTCCAGGTAAATGTCAGTGAAAGTGGTTTTGTGTCTCTTTGGGATGATGGCACCACAAGGCGCCGTTCACTTGCAGAGCACATGCTTCTGGAGACACACAGATCTGAAGTAGTGAGTTTAGGCATAGGGCTACCTTTAAAGACAACTCTTGCTGCAGCATCTGGATCAGTTGCAGAGGTTTGACTGACACTGGAAGAGCTGCCAGGAGGGCATTACAATAGCCCAGTCTGGATAGAACAAGAGAGTTGTGTAGCTCCGATAGGAAGGGCCTGATCCTCCTAATGATAAGGCAAATCAGCAGGATCACAGCAAGTATGTTTTGGCTGAAAGCTGAACCATAAGCAGTTCTGTCTTGGCAAGGCTGATTTAAAGGTGAAGGTCATTCATCCAGCAAGAGTTTTCCATCAGGTAGGCTGAGATGCGAGCAGCAACCGTCAGATCATCTAGCTGGATTAAAAGATATGTGTCATTAAGATAGTAGTGATAGGAAAAGTCATGTTTCTAAATGACAGAGCCCCACTAAGCAAAATGATGTCCGAAAGACGTCTTTTCAATGTCTTTGTTACAAAAATCAAAGGTTGAAATGCCGTCCACTGAGGAGCCAGAATGAAAGTTATGAAGTCTTTTTTTGACGTGTTCTGCACGTCCGATATAGACGTTCATCGAACCTTCGTACAAGGTTAAAACTAGTTAAAATGTGGCCATTGTGGACATATTTCAACATCATTTATGGTCTCATTTAGACATAATTACTTTGACTATTGCTGTCAGATGATCTTAGTGAGAATTAACAGAGGTTTAGATGTTGATATTCGTTTAATTTGAAGTGTCACCATTGTGGCGATCCGTGTTTGCTTTAGTTGGGCTCTTGGTCCCCGTTCCTTTTACTTTAACTTTTCTTTGGCTGCTGTAACAGTGTGTTTGTGTAACACAATTGTTGTGGCAGAGAAAGCCTAGAAAAAGTTTGAGGTGTTATCAGTTCAATGTTGATGATGACATAATTATCACAAAAATGGGCCTTTAATATTGTGTTTAAAGTTTTGTGTTTATATTTGCCATTAATAACCAACAACCTTGTGGAACTGCATTATTGGTGAAGGTGTATTTATTTGAAGGTGTGTAAAAAGCATGTGCACATGATGTTTTGAGCAAGAGTATCATACAGTCACACACAGACATCAAGATTGTGCATATGATTTCCAACAATGGTGACAATTAAAAAAAAAGCTTCATGCTGCAATGCATGATGGGTAGCTTTCATAGTACAAAACTCATCCTTAATTCCCAAGCTTTTTTTGGTTGTCACCGTTGTTGTGATTCATATCCAAAATCTTGATGTCTGTGTGTGACTGTATGATACTCTTGCTCAAAACATAATGTGCACATGCTTTTTACACACCTTCAAATAAATACACCTTCACCAATAATGCAGTTCCAAAAGGTTGGTGGTTATTAACGGCAAATATAAACACAAAACTTTAAACACAATATTAAAGGCTCATTTTGTGATAATTATGTCATCATCAACATTGAACTGATAACACCTCATACTTTTTCTAGGCTTTCCCTGCCACAACAATTGTGTTACACAAACACACTGTTACAGCAGCCAAAGAAAAGCTCAAATAAAAGGAACGGGGACCAAGAGCCCAACTAAAGCAAACACGGATCGCCACAATGGTGACACTTCAAATTAAACTAATATCAACATCTAAACCTCTGTTAATTCTCACTAAGATCATCTGACAGCAATAGTCAAAGTAATTATGTCTAAATGAGACCATAAATGATGTTGAAATATGTCCACAATGGCCACATCTGAACTAGTTTTAACCTTGTACGAAGGTTCGATGAACGTCTATATCGGACGTGCAGAACACGTCAAAAAAAGACGTCATAACTTTCATTCTGGCTCCTCAGTGGACGGCATTTCAACGTCTGATTTTTGTAACAAAGACATTGAAAAGAAGTCTTTCGGACATAATTTTGCTTAGTGGGTAGTTAAAAAAATAATAAAAAAATAAAGAAAGATGGGTGGAATCTAACACAATCGTAATCTTGCTGTAGCAAATCCAAACCTTGTGCATACTTTTAGTGCAATCATATGGAATCAGAAGACTGTTATGAACATATGGAATCAGAACCGTTATGATTTTTATGTTTTAATGAATTCTTCCCATACCTTGTTTGCCATGATCATCTGCTTTCCACGTGACCTGAAATCACACACACACACACACACACACACAAGTTATTTTAAAACTCAGTATTAGATTTACACATGTCAGAATATGTTCCATTGGGACAATGCAAAAACTCAAATGACTATGATCTTGAAGCTGAGCTGGAAAGGCTAACAGTAATATTTTGAGCTGCCATGTGATTTTAGCTAAGTTACATTTATAGAAAGTAAAGTTAAATGAATATGATTTACTGTGACCTAGCTGCACACCTAGGTCCTAGGGGTTCATCATGTTGTATTCATATTCTAGTATTCCTGTTCTAGGCTTTCCTGTATCATCAACAAGTACCTTAAGTTACAGTATTTTGATTTCTTAACGGTCTTAATAAAGTTAGTCATGTTAACTATTACGAAATAAACAAAAGAAACACGGTAGGCCTATTTTTAGTAAAACTGTGGCTATTACAATGGTAAAAAATCAGCTAAAAACGTGTTTACTACAATTTTATTATAATAAAATAAAGTATTTTTTTAAGAGAAAAGTTTTCAGCTTCCAGACAGTGTTTCAAAATATCCCGCCATTTATTGATTTAATGTTACTGACTATCATAACGAAGATTTTATACACAATTATGGACTTTAATATGAATAACAAGTCTACTAAAGATTGTTTTAGGTCTTTAAGTTAATAAGTAGAGATGTGGGTTGGGTTCAACTGATCTTTCTTAACACAGATCGATAATTAAAAACGCATGCTGCATTTTCAGTGTTTTGCCCTGACCCAGTTATAACTGAACATCATTTAAGAATGCTAACGTTAGCATGGAAACTGTCTAACCACTTAACACAAATGTAATATAAAATATCGTACACACATGTAGTATGAGACTCTTACCTCAGCCGTTGATCGGTCGGGATGAGGTCCGCTGTGACGACGAACCAGGCTCACTGAAAAAGGGCGCATTATTTCTGGACTGACTGACAGACTACAAACAACTAATATGTGTTCAGCGCTCCTGCTCACGGCTGGTTGCTTCTGTCGAATACGATTATAGCTTTGAACCACTGTGATCACAATCCACGACTACTTCACGAGCGTAGACTGAAACTTCAAATCTCCCGCTTGCCCTTGACACAGATCGACGACAGAGACAGATCTGTAGCTAACTGTTGTGGGCGGGACTAGCAGCAACGAAACGTAATGGCGGATAATTTGAATCTGCGCGCGCGCGCGGGCACACACACACACACACACACATACATACAAACGCACACAAAGCCACGCAGATTTGGAAAAACGATTCATAAAAGACATAAAATATAGGCCTAAATGAAATTTTCGGGCAAATAGCCTACAAATGATGATCAAAATGAACATCTATTTGCAAGACAAAATTAAAAGACTATAAATAATTAAATAGGCTTGCCTAATGTGTGTACAAATCTTAAAACTCACTTTAACCCCCACATGCTTAATAATCTTTAAGGAAAACATGTTTAGTGACTGCTGATTTCTGCAGTTATACCTTATTTTCTTTGTTTTCTAATTCCACAGAAATAATCTGTAAAATATTACTTAATTTTTTATGTAAAATTACACATAACCCTATAAAATTACAGAGAATTTCCTTTTAAAAACGTAAAATTAATGTAAAACCAAAATAAAAGCAATTACCTGTAAATTTAATAGTGGACCTTTAAATTACAACAAATATCTGTAAAATAACAGGTATTCACTGTATAATGACAAAACGACAAAATTCTGTTAAAAAATACAGACCGTTTCCTGTAAATTTACAGTTTTTTTTTACAGTGTTGGCCAGAATAAGCTGCAGTGTGGACCAGATTGTAGTCATAAGTCTGTTTTAATGAGTTCAACCCTTCCTTCTCCCTTCCTCTCTGGCAGGCGGTTTTCTCTCTCTAACTCTCTCCATTGTCAGCTCATACTTTTGACATCCATGACTGCGTTTGAATTCAGATTGCCATTTTGGATGGTGATTGCCCATTGCACTGCCATATGGTAGCGTCCCTGCTGGACAATGCAACAAGATGCTAAGTGGCTGTGGAACGTGAACCAGCCGGGCTCGAGTTAACATCTCTTATGTCTAATTGAGAGCCGGCACAAAGCCGTTCCTCCATCTCAAGCCCATTCAGATCATCTATTGTTTTAGAGCTGCCTCTCGCTGCACAATAGAGTGCTTTATTTCTCATCGGCCTTGACAGCGAGAGGGAAGAGGCTGCTATTTTTAAAAGCATGTGGGTGACCGCGTTAGCTAATAAACGCTCACATTACACCAGCCAACACAGAGAAGAAGAAAGACAGAGGAGAGAGAGAGACAAACGCAGCACGCTTGGGCATTCAACAATTTGCAGGTGCACAAGCCTGACTTCTCATTACACAGAAAATCCACTCCCATCACCAATAACGCTCCTTCAAACACCACCTCCTATATTTTATTTAAAGTTCTCTCTATGAATAGTATTACCACTGAACACAGGCAAACAGACATCAGCCATTCTCTCACTAATGTACCGAATGATGTAGTTGCATACAACGCTAGAAGTCAATTCCGTGCATTTTACCCCTCCTTCTCTCTGGGCTACCACATCCAATGCGATTTACCTTCCTTGGACATTTAGGAAGACACATCCGGTCTCCGTGAAAAAGGAAAAGATTCACATTAGATGAACTGAATGTTCCCTGCCAGTTCGTTAGAATTGGCGCTATTTGATGGATGGTTATAGATTTTCTGCTCCAGCAGCGTTTGTCCCTAATTGGAGTCTTATCTTGACATCTGTAAATATATGGGCATTGACTGACCAGTCAAATGCATTAGCTATTGTGTTGGTGGCACCTCATTTGTTTTCACCACAAAATTCTTTTCACGCCATATGCAGACAAAATTTCATAAACACTGTGTATATTTGCACTTACAAGAGCTTTATGGGAAAGCCTGGTGACATGTTTGGACTCCAAATGCTGCCATATGATACTGGTATCAAACACATAAATGAGAAAGTGACACATTAATTACAATTTGAATCTGTTCATTATTTTTGTGTCTTTTGTTTTGTTTTGTTTTTAATACAAGCCGACTGAGTCAAAATGTTTGCAGATGTTGTTTCATTTTGACTTAATTACATGCTAAATTGTTTATCGTTTCCTCTCTTATACAGCCAAAACAATATATTAATATATCAGCAAAGTTCTGTCACTTTCATCAGCAGTGGAGTTACTTAGAATTTCATTTGCAAATCCACACAATAGTTCCTAGCAAGATTATAACTACTTTAGAGTACTCTAGCATTAATAGCTAATGCCATGATATAGAGAGCCAATTTATAATGTTAATGTGTTTTATCACTAATAGCACTTTGATTAGTGATTGTTACCTCATATTATTTCTCTATGAGTTTCCCCAGCATGTTCAAATAACTGAGGCACACTTATTCGCTTGATCACGACCTGGCCCATTTATCTCCATTAAGGATGACAGTCAGGGTGTGTTTGCATGTGACAGGAAACTGATAATGCATTCAACTATCTAATGCATCTATGACCTAATTTTATGATGAATCTTATGATTTTTTTGGGTAAATTCCATATAAGCAAAATAAATAATTGTAAACCATGTTTTAAGTTCGATGTTGTTGTTTTATGCTTATTGTGTCTCTTAAATATATTGATAACAAAAAAATATCTTTCTTTACAATTCTATTTGCCAAAAAGTTAAAGTTAATTGAAAAGTAACCTATAACTTATAACTTAGTGCTGTAAGTTAATATAATTAATTACATGATGTGCTGATTAATTAATCACAAATTAATCGCACACTACATTTGTTTGAGAAATGATCCCCTAAAGAGAAGTTATTATTGAAGTTATTATAAGTCATTATTGAATTTAAAGAAGCATCAAATAGACAAAAAGTAGCTTTAGAAATAAATATTTGATTCAGGCTAAAACGGACATGATTATTATATATATATTTTTTTTTTCAAAAGCTGTATCTGAATTTAATTAAATAATGCCATGACATTAATGGGTTTTAAATTGGTATTACATTGATAGTTATATCTTCTTTTATGTTTCAAAAAAAAAAAAGAAAAAGGTCATACATGTTTGAAACGACATAAGGGTGAATAAATCATTACAGAATAAATATTTTTGGGCGAACTATCCCTTTAATTGATTGTTTTATTAATGTGGAAATATGATAGGCCTATTCTAAATAAGAAAGTAAAACTGCCAGTTGGTGGCATTAACTGATGTCAAGCACACTTAGGTAGCTTTTGTGGATAAATCATGTACCCACTGTGGGAAGATGAGCACCACAGTGTTGCAGTCAAGACTCCAGTACCTCAGACAAGGTGGAGTCCCTTGCCTATAGGAAGAGGGCTACTTCGGTGAATAGCCAGGGTGACCTGAATGACTGACCCCAATCATTTGGCCCAGATACCGCTGTACGATCAGATGTCGATCGCTGCAACAAAGGGTGAGCTAGAGTCATTTGTGAATAAAGACTCGGCTGTGTTGCCCCCTTCAGAGAGAGTAGCGCTGCTTGAGCCTGACACAGAGTTGACGGCTATGCTTTCCCAGGCCACCGAGCGAGTTGGGCTCGAGCGGAGGTCTCTGCAGTGTCCTGCGACCTTGAGGTTGGATGATTGGTATCCGCACTGGTTGTCAGCACTCCACCCTAGTGCCATTCTTTCCGGAGGTGCATGAGAAGATTACTAGATCATGGACTTCACTGTCTGAAACCGAAGTGACCAAGGGGTACAGTGGAGCGCGCGGTTGTGATGCAGCTGTGTCAAAATAGCACTGCAGCCTGGAGGGGTAACCCGCATCTCCCATTCAAGGCCTGTAAGTTCTTGTCCATTCTCACGGCCAAGACTTACAGAGTTGCTGGAAAGGCTGCCTCCACCCCCCCACGCCATGGCTCTCCTGCTAGTGTACCAAGCCTAGGCACTTAAGGAGTTGCACAAGGGTAGTTCTGACCCAGAGCTGATGCAGGAACTGCGCACAGCGACGGACCTCGCCTTGCATGCAACAAAAGTTACTGTGCGCTCCAGGAACGGCATCTCTGGCTGAACCTGGTGGATATGAAGGAGACCGACAGCCCATAATCTCCCAGCCCAGCCTCTTCAGCAACGCAGTTGAGAACGTTGCCAAGCAGTTCTCGGCTGCACAAAAGCAGAAAGAGGTGATCAGACACATCCTGCCCTGACAGCCTGCTGCTACTTTCAGCCGGCTGCAGCCCCCTGCCCGCTTTAAATTATCAATAAAAGAGCAGTTTCCTCAACCGCTGGGTCCCAAGAGGGCATGGATGGCGGTGTGCGATGCTAAGCCTTGCCGTCCTCATCCCCCTCTCCTATGGCCAGCGGGTAGCAGTGTGCGGTTCTAGGATGCTATGCATTCTCACGCATCACCTACCCAACCGTGGAGCCAGATAAGTGTTGCACCGCACACTCAGACCCCACTTTGGGACACTATGCCTTCCGAGTCGGGTCCCTGCGCCCCAGTCATTTGGCCCACTGCGGGTAGGTCTGTGGTCCCTATGGTCCCGCTTGTACAGTCTCTGGGGGCCTGGCTAGTGCTCCCCAGCTTGTCTTGCTGGCTCATTCGGACTATCAGACTCGGCTATGCAATTCAGTTCGCCCAACTGTCCTTCGGGCAGAAATCACTGTTTTATTGGTGAAGGACGTGATAGAGCCGGTCCCTCCAGCAGATATGAAGTCAGGGTTCTACAGCCCCTACTTCATTGTACCCAAGAAAGGTGGTGGGTTACGGCCAATTTTGAACCTGCACGATTTGAATGAGACTCTTTCACAAGCTCCTGTTCAAGATGCTAACGCAGAAACACATTTTCGAATGCAGCCGTCCCTGAGATTCGTTTGTAGCGATTGATCTGAAGGAAGTGTCCAGGCATGCTGTTGTCTTCACGGATGCCTCCACCACCGGATGTTTTGTGCCATTCATATTCCGGGCGTGCTCAATCGTGCAGCCAACGAGCTCTCACGACAGCATGTGCTTCTGGGAGAGTGGAGACTCCATCCCCATGCGGTCCAGCTGATCTGGAGACACTTTGGAGCCCCACAGATAGACCTATTTGCCTCTCAGGACACGTCTCACTGCTAGTTGTTTTACTCCCTGACCGAGGGGACCTACGCAAGTATGCGTTTCCCCCAGTGAGCCTACTCGCACAGACACTGTGCAAAGTCAGGGAGGACGAGGAGCAGGTCTTACTAGTTGTGCCTTACTAGCCCAAAAGGACCTGGATCCAATAACTCATGCTTCTCACAACAGCCCCACCCTGACACATTCCTCTGAGGACGGACCTGCTTTCTGAGAGATGGGGCACCCTATGGCACCTGCGTCCAGACCTCTGGAACCTCCATGTGTGGTCTCTAGATGGGACTCAGAGGATTTAGGTGATGTACATGTAACAACTGAGACAAATCACACACAATTATTTGTTATATTTAACAAATAATCTTTAAAACTCACTCTGGGATCTATGGTCCCATCCCCCCTGTCACTGGCCTCACTGTTTTAATTGATCCAGCTGCTAAACACTTCCACAATAAACTCCACGAAGGTGCAATTTATGAAGTTTAGTCATGAAAAGTGTGAAACTACAAAGAAGAGAAAAATACAGAAGAATGAATTTCACAAAATAGATAAATCATCAAATAAATGAGCATTCTCAAAAACACAAGGCAAAGAACCAACAACATTACAGTTGTATATCAACAGCATAGATTAATACTTTCCAAACTTGATTAGAAAAAGATAACAAACATGCTGAATTAAATGCTACATTACAAAGCACAGCAATAAAGTACTCATAATGTTCACTAAACAAAATCAAACAGCCACTTACAGATATTGCATGTCAAAGGGCTTTGATAGGCAAGATGAAGCTGGATGTCTGCAACCACATGAAGCATCTTGCACAACTAAAGCACTGAAAGAATATGGCCTACTTCCTCTTTAAAACAGAAAACCATTGGAAAACTAAGGAAAACTCAAAAATAAGTATCAAAATAAAAGTCCTTGTTTAAACCAAAGTTTAAAGTCCAGCACATCCCCAACAAGGGCACGAAGGGTCTTGGTTACCATGACTACGATCAGATAAGTTGGTTTTATTGCTGTTAAAAATGTGGTCACGTGGAAAAAGCAGATGCCACAGGAAAGACCCAGAGCCCTTAAAACAGACTTTCCTGCATTAATTTATGGACGAATTGATCTGTAATTGAACATGCACCCCAGGACACAAATGATTTACTGTCTTGTGTAGTGTCTTTTGATATTAGTATGTCTTTGATACTATGTATTTTATGAAAGAACCAAAGGTCAATGTAACCCCACCTGTTACAATTAATCCTCATTTAATGACATCTTCTCATAGAATGAAGTGTGTGTTTGTTATATCTAAGTATAAATGAACACAAACAGTTCATTTAGAAATTTAGAAACACACTTTAGACAGAGCCATAAATCCTCCCAACAGAGGAATTTCCCACTTGGAAATTCCCCCTTTCTTATTGGTCGAGTCAACAACACTGAGAAGTGGGACCTTTCTCAGGCTTTAAATGGCCTCTACACAAGCTCTTCCCTCTCTTGGCCTTCTCGGTACGTTCACATAGCTGTCCTGCGTGGCCACACTAGGCCCCAGGGCAGCAGGCCTTGACCCAGAACCAGCCATGTGCTCATTCAGGAGAGAGAGGACTCTCTCAACCAGAACAGAATCAAAGGACAACAGGAGTGTGGCACAATGTCTTCATTCAATGCAGAAGAAGTCCATCGCAACTCCAACCATCAACTCTTCCGACGTCCTCCCTTCTCCTTCCTCTCTTCTCCTGTTTGCTCTGTGTGTCCTCTCCGGTCCAGGGCCGGCAGGCCACAATCGACACTCCAGCCATGGGAACAGCCAGTCAAACCAACCACTCAAGTTCATCACCAATTCTTCAGTCAACACTGAAGAAATCGATTGAGACTCATGGGACAATCAAAATCCTTCTTCAGGAACTTCACGAAATGTTTCACTGCAAAAGCCATGCAAGTATACATTTAATGAGGTGCTCTGAAAATGATAAGCTGATGGTTCTTTTCATAGACAAATTGATATTTTCCATAGTTCCATTTCCTGCTTCCAGTTTCATTCTGTCACTCACCATTTTACCTATGCATGTATGTATGTGTGTTTAGTTTAGTTATGTTTGTGATTTAGTTAATAAAACTTGTGCACAATACGTATTTGGTTATTATTCTCTGCTTGCAACAAAGTTTATTTTACGATTTAGATTTTGACTATAGGCTCTTAGTAGTACTGTACAGCAAGTAAGATATTTCCCTCCCCCAGAAATGAAAATTTCTTAGCATTAATAAACAATTAACACTTGTGTTCACAGGATGAAAAGGTGGATTGATTGAAATATTCATTTTACTACATTAAGTTAATTCTGTTAACTTATCCAAATATTCATAATCAATTATAACAAGTTATGATTGATTATTAATATTTCTTTAGAGCTAATTTGCTACATACCCCAGGCGGTGTAGACACCATCACTTCTGCGATAGCACCCTGTACGAGCCGCGCTTATGCAGAGAAAGTCGATTACTGTTGTTCCGCTTGACCCATACAGTAAGACTATTGGATAACACTAGAAAATGTGCCCTTTCAAAGCAGAAAGGGACGCTACGGAGGCCACATCCTGCCTGTGTCTCTGCTTAGAGACACAATATGCTTTCAAGGTGGAGGGAGACAGCCTTTGCTCCAATCCTTCCTGCAGGTAGGAAAGTACAGCTCTAGTTGGTTTTGGTCATCTCCTGGGGTCTTCCCGGTGAGAAGAACACTACTCAACAAACAGGTTCCACTTCAGTGCTTAACCCTCTGGGGTCTGGGCTGTTTTTGGGGTCCTTGAGATGTTCTGACATGCCCTGACATTTGTGCTTTTTTCAGTTGCTTATAAACATATTAATGGCAAAAAAAAATTACACACTATTTAGCACAAACAGGGCTACCATAATATGTGAGCAACAAGAATGTACATGTCTGCATTTTTGAGAGAATAATGTTTATGCATGGTTATTGAAAAAAATAAAAACTAACTAAAGTTTCTGAAATATGGCCATAAAACACATTCTAAATATGTGCCAATAAGACTTTTGTCTAATGGATGTCATCACCTAGTGTTTTTTCTTCAAAATGATGTGAAAATCACCCTGCCTTATCATTCACATAACACAATACATTGATTTGAATTTTGCAAAGCACTTTCTGTTTGGAAAGGCAATATGCGGAGTGGGCGTCAACGATCATGCATATTCAGTGGTTCACACCTGAAGAGACAATGGGGCCCGCATACTTAATGACCCTTTCATTCAGGTGAGTCACTGAGCCACAAGAATGCAAGAGCAACAGTTGGAAGCATCTCAATTCTTTTTTATTTTTCCACATATTGTGCTTGCAATTTGGCCTATAATATCCAAGGAAAACATGTCTAGTAATTGTGCAGTTAATTCTAATACTGTATTTTCAGTTTTGGAATATTTATCCTCTCCCCAAATTTGTCACTAATAAAACACAATAAAAAATATTTAAAGAAAAGGCTTATATTTACCTTTTAATAGTTTGTTTACATCTACCTTGTAAATATATTTTTTTATTAAAAAGGTTACAATTACAACAACAATTCAAGTTTAATTTTTCTTTGTAAAAACTAAAGTATACATTTTATCATACATATTTCAAAGGTAAGGATTTGATTAATTATTTGATAACTTTATTTTTGACAAAACATACTATATTTAACATGAGCAAATATTGGCAAACAAAAGCTTATTTGAGGTGGCAGATATTTTACAGTAAAAATGTATAATCTATCCAAAACTAATCAACGAAATGTTGTCTTTCATATGTCTGTAACATAGGTCTTTCATTTTTATTATAAGAAATATAAATGTTAATTTGCAGTTTAATACGTTGCTTATACAAATACATTTTATTTCAACATATTTCAGTCGATTTTTACTCAGTATAGCAATACAGTTTGCTAAAACCGAAACATTCATTCACAAACAGAAACGCCTGACTGTAAGGGTTTTTTATGAAATATTAGGGCATATAAATGTTAATTTTCAGTTTAATACGTTGCTTATACAAATAGCCTACATTTTATTTCAAAATATTTCTGTCGATTTTTACTCAACTCAGTATAGCAATACAGTTTGCTAAAACATCATCATTCATTCACACAGAGACGCAATTTAAATTTAAACTGTCTTTTTGCGAGCTGTGATAAACAGCGCATCTCTGCGGCTGCCGTTCATTCATTCACAGAAACGCGATTACTTGAGAAGGAAAAAAAACTTACTACATATTCGGATCCTCTCTCCTGCAATACCCGCACTCTGAGGTAGATTTTCCATTATTATTATTCCTCTCAGCGCTGCCAGATGGTGTAAACACGTAGGCTACAATGATATGAATAAACTTGTGTTTTCTCGAGCTGATATGGGGGGCGTTCACAGGTTTGCTTGGATTGCCTCAGTAATTTGCGTTTAAATAGCACGCGCTCTCCGTGGGCGGAGTCACATTACCTTTGAATGAGCTCTAATTAGCTCGACTGGAATCGCTCTCTTTTAATACAGATTTCACAAGATGAGAATATTTGTTTTTTGTATAAATTACCTAATTTAAAAGAAGATAATTCAAGCTTCATGCCTGTGTGTCTGTATGCCTGTTTGACTGAGTATTCGCTGAATTACAGTTCATTTTCGGACGAGTTTCAGAATGGTCTTCACTGACAGAGAGAAGGCAGAACTCGCATCACGTTTATTTTTCTTTATTTGGCAAAAAGCACAACACTTTGTTTTTATACAATGAGTATACACAAAAATAATACACATTTAACAGAATCGATTGATGTATGAAACTTGCTTGTAATATCAAAGTCCACAGAGCAAAATTAATTTCTTTTGAACTGAACTGAAAAAAAGCGAGCTGGTATCGCCGGCGATACCGTCGACCCCAGGGGGTTAAGCCCTGTCCTATCTTCCGGCCCAGCAGATTCAGGGGGATCAGGTGGCTTACACGGGGTGCTGGAAGGAGCAGCAATAGTGGCGCTTTGGTAGGTATCCCAATTCGTCAGTTCAGCTCTTACAGATGGTGGTCAACCAGAATGCCTATTACCGCCGCGCCAGCCGCCGCGGCGAAATTACCGCGGCGAAAATAAACCAGCCGCATTTCAAAGTCGTTCCCGAAATGACCGCCAGGTGGCGCAAAGGGACATTGTGCAAAACTGCAGCAATTGCCGTATTTTAAAATGTAAGTGGGTTAAATAATAGGCATATTTTTCATTTATATAAATAGGCCTATTAGGCTACAACAGAATAGAACCAAAGATAGAATCAATTTTACAGCTGAAAAAATAGAATCAAAAGTTAAAAATAGAGACGATGTTAGGAGCAATGACGCTGAATATTTTTACTATTCTATTGAGGAATTAGATAAACGAAGAGCTCTCGTGAGCGATACAATTTATAGTGATTTCAAAAGCAGTCCTTAAAAAAAAAAAAAATTACATGGAGTAGTGTGGCATAATTTTTGAGAGATTACGCGGAACACGTTTTAGTTAAGATCCTGGTTTCAATGCCCTTAATGTATATAGGCTAGGCTTTAAAAAAAAATCACAACTCGTTTTGAGATTGTTTTGAATTAAACATTGAAGTTTAAAATGTAGTGTTTTGGCACACCAGGCCGAGTGGCGTTACGCATTGTTCAAAAATCAGGTTTTATTCTGGCATGTTGAATTGGCGTTAGATTTTTTTTTATTATTTATTAGATTTAGATTTTAGGTTTTGTTAGATTTATTTTTCTCATAACAGCTAAAATAACTTAATATGATTTTTATCAATGAACTAGTGTTTTCTGACAGTGTCGACTGCAAAGATGAAGTTGACGATCGCCATATTTGTAGTGAACGCACCTAGAGAGAAATGCACAAAGACATAATCAGAGAGTAGCCTTTTTCTTTTTCGTTTTGAATTATTTCGTTTGAAGACATTTCAAGCTTTGTGTATTTGATGTATTTATCATGTCTGTGTGAGGCATACGCTGAGTTTCGTTAAGTTAGGAGGATGAGATGTGCTCCAGCTGACGTGCAATGCAAGTGACCTCACGGGCGCCTCTATGATTAGTGTCTGTTTGCTTCTCTTACTTATTGAATCCAGACAATTGGGTGATGAAAAAATGATTAAAATTAAGATACAATTTATAGAAAACGAAATTCACTTTAAAAAAAGGTTTCTACTAAACAAAACTTAATGAAGTGGTCAAAATCATGTCTGACCCACTCCATATCCATCTCTCGATATAATGCATCTTATCTTACTCATGCTGTTCACTTTTCATATTCAACATAGATTGAAAAAACAACATTATAATATTTTAACAAATATGATACTAAATGAGATTATTTAATGTCTACAACAGTAGGCCTATAGACTCTATTTGTACAAATTGCTGCACGTTAATGTAATTAAATGAAACCTTGTAACGAATTCACATTGTAGGGTAGACTGTGTACAGTTGAGACACCTTAAATAACTTGCGTTCCAGCAAGCACAAGTTGTGATTTTTGCTGTGCACTTGCATATAAGTGTCAGCTGGGAAGGAAATATAGAGACCAGACCTCTTGGAACTTTAATTGAATACATAGCGTTGGTAAAGCATACTGAAATTACATCCCTACAAATGTATTAGGCCCTACTGAAAATAAATGTATCGAATTTAAGCAAAGTAGCCTAAATGTTAAGACTGTAAGCCCTTTGCTTTTTACGTAGCCTAAAGGACTCTTATAGCCGACTTTGGGTTAATTTAATTTGTAGAGGATTTTTTTAACTCAAACATTAACACTGAAATAAATTAAACTAAATTATTGTAATTTTTGGCACACCACGACGAGTGGCGCTATGCATTGTTCTAAAGCCAGGTTTTATTCTGGCATGTTGAATTAGTGTTCAACAAATGCGGCGGCGCGTTCATTTGAATGAAGAGCGCTTCTCGCTCGTGCGAGCGAACACACACTGGAACGTTAGGCCGTATCGCAACGAGTGAATAGTGGCCGAGTGGTTGAACGTACGTTACGATCATTTAGATGACACGGGTTCGAATCCCGAACTAATTTGGACTACTGGTGTTTTTATATTAGCCTATTAATGCATTTTATAGTCTATTGTTGATGCAGAGAGATTTGTCTTCTAAAACATTTTTTTTTTGCCTATTTACAAAATAAAATCGCCATGCATTTCCATTTTACACTAAGGAACAAATATTATACAATGACTTTACTTCTGTAGCCTATAATAATTCATATATATGACGTTTAAACGACAAACAATAAAATCAGAACCAGTATTCTGTTGCGTTCATGGTTCCAGTGGCAGTAATGCATCCACGGCTTTTCAAAATGTCTCAAAGCGTTTTGAGATTGTTTTGAATTAAATATTGAAGTTTATAATTTGTTTGGCACGACGAGTGGCAAACTCTTTGTTTTGTTTTGCAAACTCAGCTAGCCTGTGGGGGGTTTGGAAAAGGCAATAGTTGCTTTATCGTGGGGGTGCAGGACAGAGGTGTCAATGTTCCGTCTTTCATATGGAGAGTGTCGGAGCCAGCCTGATGAGGCAAAGGCAAAATTCTTTTAAGGATTAATCTCAAAATCTCCAAAAGTCCATAGCCTATGTACAGTAGGCCCTATATCTTATTAAATTATATATTGTAGTTTTATTGATTGTATAGGTTTTCCACAAACAATTTAAATTTAGCAGATACAGAGCTCTTTTATTGGCGACCCACCTCGTTTTATTGTGAGGTGAATTCAGCAAGGCATGTTGTATCTTTGAAGGAACAAAAGCTATTTGTTACAGTTTTTTTCTTTCTTGATTTGTGTGGATGACACACAGCGACATATACAGTATTATCAGCTGTATGGTGTTTTTTTACGCTGAAATGCTTAATTTCGAGAAAGACCCGCCGCGCGCAGTGAGGGAGACCAAACTTACAAAAAAAATATCCATCGCGAGAGAGGCAAAGAAAAACGCCTGTTCTTAATTTATGTTGCTTTGAACTTTTTCCGTTTTGTACCGTTTTAATTTTTTAATTTAGCTGCAATTTCTTTGACAATAGAAATTTAAAATGTTGCAAGAATAGGCCTAAGATTCTGTGTTTCTTATTTTGCATCACAAAGGGAATAAACTCTATCGATGCAACCCTGTTTAAATAAATAAACTGTCCCGACACTTTATTCATATCTTAAAATGTGCGATGGGTTTTCAAACTTAATTAATTTTATTTTTCTTTTACATTTTCATTGTTTATTTTTTAATTGAAAGCAATACTGTATTGAAAGTATTTTTCTGATTTGTTCGATCTGTTTTGAAAAATGTATTCCGTTGCTATGGCCGGGTATCACTGTCAGTCATCTCAATCTCGTGAATGATTCACACACACACAAAAAAATTATTTAGCAGATTAAAGACGAATCATCTTCATTTTCTGGTGCAATCGGCTGACAGTCTTCCTTCATCAGATGTGTCGTCTTTGCAGCGGGAATGTAGCAAATTTATGTTGTAATGTACAATTGATAATTAAACAAGATGATTGACTTTAATAAACAGATGCATATTTAAGCATCAAGAACGGAAAAACATAAACACTGTCGGCTACACTGAGATTCGATCTCAGATCGTTTGAAGCTCCCAGAGGCTCTTGTTAATGCTTTGACCACAGAGCTACCGTCTGAATCGCCAACGTCAATTATTTTCTCTGTTTTAAAAGTTTGTAACATGTAAGGCTATTTAGTTCTGAATATAACAAAGAATGCTTAAACCGACTACATCGGTTAGGAGCTGCAAGTCCTGAAAATGTTTTAATTTCACGGTAAATTATTTTAAGTTATTTCACTGTTATGTTTCAGTTAATAAATCTACAAACACATTAAAATAACACGAAGAAAATGACAAGTAACCTATTGACATAGCCTTTCTAAATTATAGAAAAACTGGGCACACAATGTTAACGTGTGTCTACTTTGTTTAAATTTAATGAATTTGAATTCGTTTAACCACAATATTTATCTTGAATTTATCTGTGACCTCAGCTCAAATTACTGCCGCGGCAGATTACGTCATAAAGAGAATAAACTGACACTTTTCAAAGTCTGTGATTACAGCGCCACTCAGCGGTAAAAGGCAGCAAATACACATCCCAATTTTGCCGCCGCGGGAACGGCGGCGGTAAAAGTCTCATTCTGGTTGATCACCATCTGTATGTAACGTCGAATGTGACTGACTGAGAGGGAACGTCTCTAACAAATCTAACCCTCATTCCCTGAAGGAGGGAACGGAGACATTATGCCCCGTCACCACAATTGCTGTACCACCGCTGAGCAGCCGGGTCATCGGCTCTGCTCCTCCTCAGTGAAAAAGTGTGTGTTGCATCTGCTTTATATTTATACCCGCAGGAGATGCAAATCCCGCACGCCAATGTGCATTGGCTTGTTTAGTTTACACTAAGGTAATTGTGCTCTCAGTTCAATTCTGACGTACATACGTAACTGAGATGTTCTCCATGTCTGTAGATCCTTGGTCATAGCTTGTCAGCAGTGTCTTTTGGAGGTTTTCTGTCCAGTAACATATTTTTTTGGTTGTTTCGGTATTGGTTGAGATAGGATGCACTGTCGTGTGAGCTGGAGGAAATAAAGAGATAAAAAAGTACACATATTATTTAAACTTTGACAAAATCAATAACAAACTTAAAGCACTCCAGAGTAATAATTTGAACCCTAATGTATTTATTGTATATAAACATGCCTGCACTTTTTAAATGACACAAACTGGAAAATCCAAACATGAAGATTGTATTATTTCCAAAGAAATGTTCATGTAGCATGTCAAAAGTATAAAGTGTTTTACATACAACACTATAACGAGTGCTATAGTGCTGCAAACAGGAAGATTTTAGGGGTGAATGTTTGAGCATGACGTTGATGATGGATCATTGTGTGGACCATCAATCAGTTTTCAGGGGGTGGAGCCAAGCAAGTGACCCAGCACAGTTGTGTCGTGGGGGGGCACTCTTCGCTTTTGGAACATCGCTGTGCTTCCAAAACTGTTTCTGTGACAGTTGCCATGGAAACTGGGAGATTCGCCCTAAGAAGTTTGTGTATGAGTGTGCATATATGAGTGCACAAGAGAAAGATAAACATGAGGCTTATGTGTATTACTTTTACAATATGTTCTTATCTACACCCGACCGTGTGTGTGTGTGTGTGTGTGTGTGTGTGTGTGTGTGTGTGTGTGTGTGTGTAAAGGTTGATGATTTATTTTAGTGCATCTTGCAGTTTTTGTGAGGACTGTTTCATCATTGTACAGTATGTTCAGTGGAAAATCTTTCTTTTTTTGGCTGTCAATGTGCTGATGGCAGATTTTTATCCGATGCAGCAACCCTAAGTGCTCAAATAATATCCATGCTCAAATATCTAATATGCTTTTTTTATTTAATAGATTATATAAATTACAATACAAGGTGTTTCCTCCTCCTCCAAATAGTTATCTGAATGAAGTTATTAAATGATTAGGGAGGATTGCCACCGGATAGGGGGTTGCCATGGCAATGGACCGGAGTGCCGGCAGGAATTTATGGGAAAGCGAATGGCATTTTCTGCAATACGGACATGACTCGTATAACAGTCGGACTCTTTCGATTACGCTGCAACAAATTACTTCCTGCTTCTCAGAAGTTTGCAGATCTGCACAGGGAAGAGAATATTGCTGGGATGTGTTCTGTATTACATCCTCTCTGTTATTCTGTAAAAAAAGTTTGGAAGGGTGTTTGTAGAACAGTATTTATTCTGATGTCAGTCAATACTAACAATCAACTCACTTCCTCAAATAAACAACCTTGTATACATATCTATTAATACACTCTATTAATATAGCTCATACGTACAACCCCCCATTTTGCTGTATAACTGTTATAACCACACAGAACACCCTAGTAACCACATAGCAATGTCCTGGCAACCCCACACAATGCCTTACACTGTAAATATATTGTAATTTTACAGGTAAAGGACTGTGAAAATATAAACGTATATTGACATTCACAGCTTTCTCTGTGTGACAGCTGTCATTTGCTGTTTTTTCATTGAAATAACTGTTTCTTCTTGTATTTTTCTTATCAGTTATTAGGATTTCATGTAACATTTTATGTTGTTAAATTATCATTTATTGCATTAATTTGGTTGGTGTTTTGTGTTAGCAATGAACTAACTAAATTCAGTCATCATGGGACTTTCTTTTTTTACCACCTGCATTTTTAATGAGGTTGTCAGTGTAGTTATTACAATTGGTTGCAGCAGAGACGAAACATGATCTAAATGCAGCAGTCTTTTGTTAAACAAAATCCAAAACTTACAAAGAGCAGGAATGGGAATGGAACAACCAACTTAAAGCAACAATAAGAACCAGACAGAACACAGGGTTTAAATAGACAAAACTGAAGTGCAAATTAACAAGACACATCTGAACTGAACTAACAATCAATCAGAAACTATAGAAACAAACAGACAGGGGGCGGAGAAAGACAGAACTGAACTAATTAACAGATAAACTAAACACAGACCAGAACAGATATCAAAACAAATGGACATTGTGACAGTAGTATAAAGATAAAGGTAAAATAACAGTATTTAGTAATAGGTAGTAATATATGAACATTATTTTATTATTTTTTGTCTCCGGGATGGGAGGCGGGCACGCTAACAAGGACACGGTATAAAACTTCAACACAGTCACTAATGCACCTCTTGAGGCCATGGGAGTGAGGTTTACAGGCACAGCTATTACTAGCTTGCTTCCATTACACCAGTGGTCTCAAACCGGTTCCACGGAGGGCCTAGTGTATGCAGGTTTTCTCTTTTACCTTGAACCAAACTGATTGAGTAGGTCACTAATTGGTTAAGATCTCCCCTCACCTGGTAGTCTAGGTCTTAATTGGGCACTAATTGAAGGGAAAGACCAAAAACCTGCATACACTAGGCCCTCCGTGGAACCGGTTTGAGAACTCTGCATTACACTCTAAATCTAACTCCCATCCAGGTCACGGCACCAAATGTAACTCCTCCGGTTTTACTCAAACCTCCACGCAGGAGAGGTTTGAGTAAGCATCTTTCTCTAGCATCTTTGGCTTGTGTGCCTATTGAGGCCAGGTGAGTGAGGTTTAGTCGCACAGCTCTTTACTAGATGGGCTCCATTACATCCATATTTTCTACAGTAACGCTCTGGCAAACGTTTTTATCTATATCTAGCTAACGTTTTTATTTTTATTTTTTACTTTTTACCATGAATTTCATGAATTTTTATTTATAGCTTAATTTCAGGGAGTTTTGCATAAGCAAGCATCACACTCAAACACTAATAATAAACTACACATAAATGCACAACACTCACTTACTACTATACCAATAATTTTCTCTGATTTGGCCTAAAAATTTCTATTGCAGCATTAATACAGGGCTATTAAAAGAGAACAGGCATGTTTGCTGTGACTCAACATGAACAGCTGGTACATGGGGTGGGTTATTTTTTCCCCAGAGTCTTGCTTGTTGATTGGAGGATGTTCCATGTTTCTCCCTGTCGTGTTGAGAGTACTGTGATAACAGAGTTTGTGTTGAATGCACAATTGTTCAAGCTGTGTGATATTTTGCTGTGCGTGTGTGTGTGTCTGTGGGTGGATGAGATCCGACAAAAGCCATCAGACAGTTTTTCCGATGTCTGGTGGCAACAATCACATCTGTGTGCCTGGAGTAGATAAACAAGAATTTACTCAGACTAGCACCACAAACATGCAATAAGCTTCTCAACCTGTCTCTGTCATTTACCAGTATAGCGCCCAGACCTCCGAGTTCATCTTAGGCTCAGCTCTCTAGTGCTGAGAGTCTCAGTAAACAGAATTCATAGATTTTTCATTTTACAGTTCTGCACATTATTTCTAACTATGAATTTTTGGAGCATGTATTTATTGGCAAAATCACAGTGATCCATAGATACCATTTATTATTAAGTGATGCCACTATGCCTCTACCACCTATTAAGGCAGTATATTAGCATGGGTTATATCTACCACTTGCATATTATTAATATATTTTGTTAATAAATAACTAGAACTACATAACTAGAAATAACTTGATTTATTTTCCAGTTACCCAAAAAGGTCTCAGATGTTGCTATTATTTATATTTATATTTATATATTTGTATTTGATTGTTATTATTATTATTATTTTTTTATCTATGTGTCATGTGAAGGCTTGACTTGATAATTCAAATAAAAGATGCTTGACACAGAGGAATAATGAACTCACTTTTAATAAACACTAGGAACAAAACAGAGAAACACCAGTGGTTTAAATACACAGTCGATGATGAGGAACAGGTGAGACACTAATCAATGAAACAATAACTATTGCTGTGTCCGAAATCGCCCTGTATAGCCTTAACTAGGGCACTATTTGAGGGGACAGCCATTTGTAGTGGTGTCTGAAACCATAGTGGATGTTATTGTACACTCATACAATCCCACAATGAACGGCAATAACGTTTTTACAAGCAATGTATGCTTAATGGCTAGAGAATACCCATAATGCACTGTAAGAATTCCTATGAACCATGCTCCTACTCATGGTAAATGGTAAATGGATTGCATTTATATAGCGCTTTCACAGACCTATGGCCAACAAAGCGCTTTACATAGCCTCACATTCACCCATTCACTCACTCATTCACACACCGACGGCGGTGTCAGCCATGCAAGGCGCCATCCAGCTCGTCGGGAGCAGCTGGGGTTAGGTGTCTTGCTCATGGACACCTCGTCACTTGGTCAGGTGATTGAACCACCAACCTTTTGGTTTGTAGACAACCTACATGAACCACTGAGCCACTGCCTACTCATGAACTGGATTTTCTAGCAAGGACAGATTTTGACAGTTTGCTTCAGACCTGTATCCATCACTACACATGAATCTGGCATTAGCTGTGGTATCCACTTACCTCTTAGTCTGGGGTTGCCTAGCACTGTGACCACAGTAACCAAGCAACATCAGAATTCACATATTACACTGCAATCAAGGTCTTACGTGAGTGGGCACTGTTATGGATGCTCTAGCCTTATTTAGAAAAGTATCTAGCTCTCACCGAGTTAATATGAGCAGGTTGTGTCAAACTATTTTTGTGCAAAAAACAATTTTTTTTATGATTTGACTAAAGCTTATTGTCAGTATCACAAGTAATCCAGTAATACAATTCATTATTCCTCATGAGACACAATTTTCGGATTGTTTTAAGATTATGACTTTTCTCAAATGGTAACATGCTGGATTAATAATGAATGTAGGCACACTCAGAAAAACAAATGTTTTTGCATGAGTAAAAAAAAACATTTTTGTCAAAGACTACGTCTGGATCGGATTCAGAACGATGATCAAAACACAGATGGAGTAGATGGAGTCCATCAACTTGATACACAAATACACAAAGCTTGCACAGACCTATACCCCATCCTGGGTCGACATTTCATTCAGTAACATTTGGCAGTTTTGATTTATATGCTGTTTCATGTTGATTATCACATTATTTTACATTTGCATATGCCTACATATGATATAATTTGTTTCTGCTTCTCTGATGCCTGTGTTTTGATCAGGAGATTCAGTACTGTTTCAGATGATGCCAAATAGCTTCCGAATAACAGTGAAAACACGAAAAGTCAGACATCGTCAAAGGTGGGGAAAGAGTTAATTGGGAAAATAATAATAATGATTTAAGCAAACCTCAGTTGATACCTGAATTTCTGCATATTTCATTAAATGATGTTTTATTATCAAAGTTTGGGAGGAATATGTTCAAATGATCTATCCAATCAGCACGAGAGGAGGCCTATATGTAGCTGACTCACCCATGTTCCTCGACAGTTTTCTGCATCCCTCCGCCACCCTGACTCCTCATTCTCGGCTGGTTCTTATCCTAGCAAGGGATACGGAGAGGAAGTACTCCGGGTTCAGGCCAAATTCAAAGCTCTGAACCCTCCCCTCGGACAGCACGCCAAATACACATAATCTTTTACTCTATGCGATTATTTGTAAGTGTGAACTAGTAAACTAGTGAACTGTGAAACAGGTCTGAGGTCAAGACTTGAGTTTTTTCTTTTTTTTTATCTAGTTTTTATTGTATACAAGTTTATTGATTTGCATGAAAACAGGTATGCTATTTTTTATATCATTGTCCTGATTGTACATGTAAACACTCATTGGCTCAGTTCTAAAATCTAGTGAGTTGCCTTCTATTGCATACATACTGTAGGCATCTACCATCTCAAGTGGCTGATTTAATTTTTTTGATGGTTTTAACTGGATTTAGATGGGTAATGCTGGTTGGTTACTGCCCTGATACTGTTGCAGATAGACCAACTAGGCCAATGTAGCCATATTAAAATGGCTATGGATGTGCCCAAAATACAACACAATCTCATAAGTATATATTCTGTATAAAGTGTTGTTCTACCACAAAAAAAAAAAATGAAAATTACATGTGAAGTAATTTGTCCTCTGCATTTAACCCATCCAAGTTAGTGCACACATTAGGAGTAGTGAGTACACACATTGCAAACCGTGACACGTCCGGAGCAGTGGGCAGCCATTATGTTGTAGCACCCGGGGAGCATTTAGGTGTTAGGTGCCTTTGCTCAAGGGCACCTCTGTCATTTCCTGATGGTACTGGAATCGAACCAGCAACCTTTTCATGGCACGCCAAGAATCACGCTCCTAACTCGATGGTGGCCACGGAAGAAAAAATTTATATATTTGGATAGACACTAAAATATACTGATGTATTAGCATCTAAAATGTAAATAATTTACATATGCACAACTTAACAGAAGTTGAAATGTTTATGAATCCTTATGTAATCTATAATGTTCAAGGAATTAATTGAGTGATTCTGTTGTATCTATGATCAACACAACTGCTTTTTAGTACAGTTGGCTCAGTTACTTATTTTGAAATTATAACATAATTTTGTTATGTGTGACTTCTGATGTCAGCTCGTTTCAAAGTATTACATAATTGATTACACTTGTCTATCTGTTATACTTTTTTTCCCCCTGCAAGTTTCATGTTTTATATTGTTTGTAAAGTGGTAAGCTGCCAAAACATGCCTTACACTGGTCATTTAATATGGTAAACATCAGGTTATTAGTGTTTTATTTTTAATTCCCACAAAAATAGGACGCTAAACAAGCTCACAGATTGTTGGTCATTGGGTCAGATCCGCAGGCACCATGTGAAATGTGGATTCAAGGTGGCGACATAAAACTACAGTACGGTTTCCATTCAAGTAGAAATGAAAAGTCAAGACTGTGATGTTGAAGTATGAGGAACTCAAACACGTGTTGCAGTAGTTTAGCTCTCCTCACTGCTAATGAGGGCTAATTGAAATAAACATTTGAGCTCAAACCACTAGAAAAAGATAAATTCTTATTAGTCAACCGGATGTTTGTGTTTTGTATGAAGATGCATTCATGTGTTTGTGAATTAGCAGATAAGCTTATGTTCTATTCTGAAAAAAATTATAAACGCAACACTTTTGTTTTTGCCCCCATTTTTCATGAGCTGAACTCAAAGATCTAAGACTTTTTCTATGTACACAAAAGCCTATTTCTCTCAAATATTGTTCACAAATCTGAAAAAGTCTGTGTTAGTGAGCACTTATCCTTTGCAGAGATAATCCATCCACCTCAAAGGTGTGGCATATCAAGATGCTGATTAGACAGCATGATTATTGCACAGGTGTGCCTTAAGCTGGCAACAATTAAAGGCCACTCTAAAATGTGCAGTTTTATCACACAGCACAATGCCACAGATGTTGCAAGTTTTGAGGGAGCGTGCAGTTGGCATGCTGACTGCAGGAATGTCCACCAGAGCTGTTGCCCGTGAATGTTCATTTCTCTACCATAAGCCGTCTCCAAAGGCGTTTCAGAGAATTTGGCAGTACATCCAAACGGCCTCACAACCGCAGACCATGCCTAGGACCATCACATCCAGCATTTTCACGTACAAGATCGTCTGAGACCAGCCACCCGGACAGCTGCTGCAACAATCGGTTTGCATAACCAAATAATTTCTGCACAAACTGTCATAAACCGTCTCAGGGAAGCTCATCTACATACTTGTCGTCCCCATCTAGGTGTCAACCTGACTGTAGTTCGTCGTCATAACAGACTTGAGTGGGCAAATGCTCACATTTGATGGCGTCTCGAAAACGAGAAGTGTTCTCTTCATGGATGAATCCCGGTTTTCACTGTACAGGGCAGATGGCAGACAGCGTGTATGGTGTCATGTGGATGAGTGGTTTGCTGATGTCAACGTTGTGGATCGAGTGGCCCATGGTGGCGGTGGGGTTATGGTATGGGCAGGCGTATGTTATGGACAACAAACACAGGTGCATTTTATTGATGGCATTTTGAATGCAAAGAGATACCATGATGAGATCCTGAGGTCCATTGTTGTGCCATTCATCCACAACCATCACCTAATGTTGCAGCATGATAATGCACGGCCCCATGTTGCAAGGATCTGTACACAATTCCTGGAAGCTGAAAAAATGCCAGTTCTTGTATGGCCAGCATACTCACCGGACATGTCACCCATTGAGCATGTTTGGGATGCTCTAGATCTGCGTATATGACAGCATGTTCCAGGTCCTGCCAATATCCAGCAACTTTGCACAGCCATTGAAGAGGAGTGGACCAACATTCCACGGCCACAATTAACAACCTGATCAACTCTATGTGAAGGAGATGTGTTGCACTGCATGAGGCATATGATGGTCACACCAGATACTGACTGGTTTTCTGGTTTTCGGTCTACTGGAGTGCCTCAGGGGTCAGTGCTTGGACCACTTCTCTTCTCCATCTACATGACATCACTAGGATCTGAGATTCAGAAACATGGCTTTTCCTATCACTGCTAGGCTGATGACACACAACTCTACCTCTCATTCCAGCCTGATGATCCGACGGTAGCTGCTCGCACCTCAGCCTTACATTCTGACCAGACATTTGGTCCTGGCCAACCCAACACTTTATCACAACTTCTCCATTCAGCTAGGTTTGTCATCCATAACTCCATCAAGGTCAGCCAGGAACCTATGAGTGTAATTGATGATCAATTGAACTTCACAGACCACATTGCTAGAACTGCCCAGTCCTGCAGATTTGCCTTGAGGAACATTAGGAGGATCAGGCCCTTTCTATCAGAACATGTTACACAACTTCTTGTCCAAGTGCTTCTTGTCCAAGTATTGTAATGCTCTCCTGGCTGGTCTTCCAGCTTGCATTGTCAAACCTCTGCAACTGATTCAAAATGCCGCAGCTAGAGTGGTTTTTAACGAGCCGAAGAAAGCACACATCACTCCTCTCCTCACAAAATTGCACTGCTTGCCAGTTGCTGCTCGCATCAAATTCAAGGTACTGGTCTGGTCATCTAAACCGATTGGAAATTGAATCATTTACCGCCTCTGTGTGACAACACTCATTTGAATCACATTCTATTACCATCACTAGCCCTATTAAAATCCATTTTGTAGTTATATATCGTCCCCTTTGTCAACTTTTCAGTTTCTTAGAAGAGCTTGATCTGCTACTCTCATCCTTTGGTCTCATCCACACTTCCTCCACCTGATCAGCTCTCAACACTAGAAACTAACAGTGCAACTGATACTCTTTTCTACACTGTAACATCCTGCTTGGACAACTTCTGCCCCCTTTCCTCCAGGCCAGCCCACGCCACACCCTCTGCCCCCTGGTTATCTGATGTTCTCCGTGAACATTGTTCTAAACTCAGGGGTCCTGAGAGGAAGTGGTGCAAAATCGAAAGATACTACGGACCTTGGTCTTTATCAGTCCCTCCTCTCTTCCTTATCTGCTTTTATCTCTACTGCTAAAATGACTTACTCTCACAACAAAATTAACAATTCTTCTGACTCTCGCATGTTTTTCAAAACCTTCTCCTCTCTTCTCAACCCTCCTCCTCCTCCTCCTCCTCCTTCATCAACCCTAACAGCTGATGATTTTGCCACATTCTTCATAAATAAAACAACCACCATCAGTGGCCAATTTACCAATCCACAAACTGACACACACATTTCACCAGCTAACACACACATCCAACCCCTCCTTCTCTCTACTTTCAGAGGCAGAAGTCTCCAAACTCATTTCCAATCGCCCTACCATCTGTCCGCTTGATCCTATTCCCACTAACCTACTTCAAGTAATTTCATCCTCAGTTGTACCCACACTCACGCACTTCATAAACACTTCTCTTCACACTGGTACATTTCCCACAGCATTTAAGTAGGCTCAGATAACCCCACTGCTTAAGAAACCCAATCTAAATCCAGCACATCTGGAAAATTACAGACCAGTATCTTTTCTTCCATTCATTGCGAAAACACTTGAACGAGTTGTTTTCAACCAGATCTCTTCCTTCCTTAAACAGAACAACCTCTTGGACAACAATCAGTCTGGTTTCAAAAGCAGACACTCAACTGAGACTGCCCTGCTCTCAGTAATTGAAGCTCTGAGACTGGCAAGAGCAGCTTCCAAATCCTCAGTTCTCATCCTGCTGGATCTGTCTGGTGCCTTTGACACAGTTAACCACCAGATCCTCCTGTCAATCCTAAAGATGAAGGGCATCTCAGGAAACGCACTCCAATGGTTCAAGTCTTACCTCTCAGGTAGGTCCTTTAGGGTGTCGTGGAGGGGTGTGGTGTCTAAGACTCAACATCTAGCTACTGGAGTGCCTCAGGCCTCAGTGCTTTGACCACTTCTCTTCTCCATCTACATGACATCACTAGGATCTTTGATTCAGAAACATGTTTTTTCCTATCACTGCCACACTGATGACACACAACTCTACCTCTCATTCCAGCCTAACGATCCAACGGTAGCTGATCGTATCTCAGCCTGCCTGACAGACATTTCTGGCTGGATGAAGGACCACCACCTTCAACTAAATCTTGCGAAGACAGAGCTGCTTGTGGTCCCGGCCAACCCAACACTTCATCACAACTTCACCATTCAGCTAAGCTTGTCATCCCTAACTCCATCAAAGTCAGCCAGGAACCTTGGAGTTGTAGTTGATGATCAATTGAACTTCACAGACCACATTGCTAGCACTGCCCGGTCCTGCATATTTGCCTTGCACAACATTAGGAGGATCAGGCCCTTCCTATCAGAGCATGCTACACAACTCCTTGTCCAAGCGCTTGTTCTATCCAGACTGGACTATTGTAATGCTCTCCTGGCTGGTCTCCCAGTTTGCTCTGTCAAACCTCTGCAACTGATCCAGAACGCTGCAGCCAGAGGGGTCTTTAACGAGCTGAAGAGAGCACACGTCACTCCTCTCCTCACAAAATTGTATTGGTTGCCAGTTGCCGCTCAAAGAGGCACTCTTTCTCAGACCTTTATCATGACTGTTCCCAACTCAACCAGAGCTGCTGAGTGCGTAGCCACCTTTAAGAAACAGCTGAAGACGCATCTTTTTCGGCAGCACTAGATTCAGTAATACTTATACTTTATCTTCTATTCTATTTATGAAAAAAAAAGGAAAAAAATAAATTGACATCCCTTACGAACATTTTTATTCAAGTGTGTTATTAGTATACTTCTCTTAAACTAAAAATATATACTTTCAGTCTACTTTTTTATATACTTTTCAGAAATATACTTGCGTATACTTGACATACTGACAGAAAGGTCTAAATATATTTGGCCTACTTGTACCTATCTTTTGATCGAGATACATTTAAAAGTGTTTTCTAAGAATACTTGGCTTGTAGTTGTGTTTAATCTTTTGATTGAGTAGCCTGTTAAATACTTGTTTTCACATAGTTTTACATACTGTCTTATGAACTTACATTTTTTGTAAATATTGTTCTCTTACGAGAGGTTCTCTCGTACTGCGTAATATCTTACGCTCGGGGAAAACCTATTTTCCACGAGATACTGAAGCCAAAAAATTTTCCTTAATTTTGCAATACTGTAAAACGCATTGCAGCAGCATGCAGACATGGACGAGACAGCTCGCATGCCCATTGGCTGCTCTGCGGCAACTGCACCAGCCTATCGAGAGAGGCCCCTCATGACGTCAGAACCAATGAGGGCGCTTTGCACCCACTACGTCATGTCCCGCCGAAAGCGGGTGGGGCTTGGGCTATAAATACGGCCCCGAAAGGCTGGTTCACCGATTTTTCATCTCTTCAGCGAAGCTAACGCATCGCTGGATCCCGAGAGGAAGAAGCTGCGCCGTCT
Source organism: Scardinius erythrophthalmus (assembly GCF_964197995.2). Lineage (NCBI taxonomy): Eukaryota > Metazoa > Chordata > Actinopteri > Cypriniformes > Leuciscidae > Scardinius > Scardinius erythrophthalmus. Next base: position 20,907,921 of record NC_138228.1, on the reverse strand, counting down.
GATAGAAGCACTCAGCGGGATTAGTGCTGCATCTGAAGCTGCTGGTTGACAACTCGCCGCCTTCAGTCGCCGTTCCTGCTCACGCTTTCCGGCGTACATATCCTTTTCTCTGCTACTGTGTTTTGTGTATGTGTGTGTTCGCCGCCGCGACACACACTCTCATTGCACTAAAAGAGCCGGGCGTCTTTTTCAAGACACCCATTTTCCTGGTTAGGATCACGCAGCTCTCGAAGCTCGCCGGTACGCCCGCCTGCTTCGCTGAGTCTCTTCCTGATGGACAGCGACCGCCGCGTGCCGCCGCTTCCGTCGTGGATGTAGACCAAGAATCCGCGTCTGGGGGGGATTATATCTGCTCTCCCTCTGTTCGAGCCGCGCAAACTGCGCCGTTCACAGGGGATGTCAGGAGCGGACGGTCACGGGGCTAGCTTTCTCTCTCCCTCTGTTCGAGCCGCGCAAACTGCGCCGTTCACAAGGGAGACCGAAAGTGGACGGTCACGGGGTTAGTTTTTTCTTTACGTTACAAGAAAAAGCTACCCCGCCCTAATTGCGCCCCATTCACTCATCACTCACCGGCGAAATGAGAAAAAATATTGCAGCAGACGAGCCTGTTATAATACACGCACGCCTGCAAACAAACGCCGAAGCAAACATGTTGACGCTCTCTTATATGCTCGTGCCACTGAAAGCTTATGTCCCCCCCCCCCCCCCCGTGGCTCAGCGACAGAATCTTTGGTTTTCGCACAAGAGACCCGTGTTCGAATCCCGGGTCTGCCAGTAGATAAAATTATGCCGTCAATGCTTCGCTCTGTCAGTTCCCTCAATAGGCGACTGCAGATGTGTATTTTGCAGCCAACGAGCGCGTTGTACAATCCGCTCGCCTGCACCCAGACACCGTTTCTATGGTTCGCGTGCGTCGCTGGCGAAATGAGAAAAGAGAGTGCTTTTAGTCCCGCTGAGGCAGGACCAGCCTCCATTTCTCACACATTTCTCATTCCCCTCTGAGTTTCAGGCGACTGGAAATGTCAATATTGCAGTAAACGAGCCTGTTGTATTACATGCACGCCTGCAAACAAACGCCACCATGTTGACGCTCTCTTATATCCTCGTGCTAACTGAAAGCTTATGTGTTCCCGCCTGTGGCTCAGTGGTAGAATTTTAGGCTTTCGCACGAGAGACCCGTGTTCGAATTCCGGGTCTACCAGCAGATAAAATTATGCCGTCAATGCTTTCGTTCTGTCAGTTCCTTAAAAGGCGACTGCAGATGTGTATTTTGCAGCCAACGAGCGCGTTGTACAACCCGCTTGCCTGCACCCAAACACTGTTTCTATGGCAACACAAAGTATTCCTAGCTAGTCTAGGGAAACGACGGTGTTCAAGTCCCGCTGCGGCCGGACTTCCACCAAAACTTCTCGCTCGTTCAGTTCCAGTAAATGCGACTGTTCCAGCGTATTCTGCAGTAAACAAGTCGGCAACACAGCCCGCTTGCCTGCACACAAACGCCGTTTTTACAGTGACCCAGATAAATCCCATAAAGACTGTATTTTCTGGTATTCCGGCCACGGCCGATGGTGTTATGAGTGTAGTAAAAATGCCCACTGCCCAGTGCCCATTCCTACACACAAACACGGCCCGCCACACACGGCCCGCACAAATAAAATCGACTCATGTCAATTGTGCACCAAATGTAGTGATTGTGCCCACGTCCCAGTGCCCGCAAACACTACACATTCAATGTCTCACGGTTTCTGTAAAAACGAAACCAACGCACATACAGTCTGCACAAACAGACGGTGTTTTCAGCGTTATGAATGGGCCCGCTGTCCCGCGCCCTCATTCGCTCATGGACATAATAAACCCCACGGGGTTCGCCCCGCTCGCTCTCTCTCAGCACACCGCTGTAGGAGAACTGAGCGCGGGCAGGCTGCCCGCTGTGATCAGCGCGCCCCCAGTCTCACACGCTGCAAGCGCGGCGTTCATGTTACAGCACACCGATGCTCTCCGCTTGCCACTAGGTCGCGACCAGAGCCCAAATTTCATTCTACCCCTAGCCGCTCACGCGAACGCTTGGGCGGAGCTTCCCGGGGTATCAGAGTGGGTGCTGAACACTATAAAAAGAGGCTATTCGCTCAATTCGTTCGACGCCCGCAACGCCAAGCGGCGCGAATCGAAACTACGGTGGAAAAGGAAGTAGCAAACCTACTTCGAGCCAAAATAGCGAAGTTACTGAGCAAAGGGGCTATAGAACCCTTATCACAAGCTCAGAGCGAAGGGGGCATGTACAGCAGATATTTTCTGGTACCCAATAAAGACGGGGGTCTCAGACCCATTCTAGATCTAAGACGACTAAGCAAAGCACTTCTGAAACGACGGTTCAGAATGCTCACGACCAGGAAAAGCCCCTCGCAAATTCGCCAGGGGGACTGGTTCATGTCGATAGATCTGATAGATGCTTATTTCAAATACAAATAGCGTTGCGTCACATCACAGGCGATTTTTGAGATTCGCCTTCGAGGGCCAGGCATATCAGTACACAGTCCTGCCGTTTGGCCTATCCCTGGCACCTCGTACATTCACAACGAGGCATACGAGTGCTGAATTACTTGGACGATTGGCTGGTTCTAGCTCGATCACAGTCAGAGCTCACAGAACACAGGACCATATTTCTCGATCACCTCGAGAATTTGGGTCTCAAAGTCAATTGGGCGAAGAGTTTGCTGTCTCCCAGTCAGAAAATATCTTTTCTGGGTACAGAACTGGACTTGCTGTCTATAACAGCACAACTGTCGCCGCAGCGCAGACTAAGTATTCAGCGCATGACAGAAATTTTTCACCACGGCACTTTAGTCCCGCTCAAAAAGTTTCAGAAGATGCTGGGTCTCATGGCTTCAGCATCTTCAGAGCCTCAGCTGGGTTTGCTTCGCATGCGCCCGCTGCAGTACTGGTTGAAAGCGTGCGTTCCGCGGAACGTGGACCTCTGGTCTTTTGCGCCTCAAGGTCGATCAGAAATGCATCGCAGCTCTGAAACCTTGGACAGCGACCGATTGGTACCGGTCAGGTGTAAGCCTGGGGACTTCCTCGAGTGTGAAGGTGGTGTATACGGACGCCTCAACCTCGGGATGGGGAGCGCTGCTCGAGGGCAGACCGTTCTTCGGCCAGTGGTCAGAACGGGAGAAGCTTCTACACATAAACTGCCTGGAAATGATGGCAGTCGACAACGCGCTGAGGCGCTTTTGTCCCCAGATAATAGGACACCACGTCTTGGTCCGTTCGGACAACATGTCGGTGGTGGCTTATATAAATAACCAAGGAGGTATCAGATCCAGAACCCTTCACAGGCTGACGGGACGCCTCCTGGTCTGGGCTCAGCACAATCTGCGCTCGCTCAGAGCAGCGCATGTGCTCAGCCACCTGAATGTGGGACTAGACAGACTGTCCAGGAACAATGTTCCGGCAGGAGAATGGTCTTTACACCCACAGACAGTCGAACTGCTATGGAGGACATTTGGCAGAGCGAAAATAGACCTGTTTGCGTCTCGAGAACGCTCACTGTCAGGAATTTTTCTCCAAGAGCAGGGATGTGCTCGAAGTCCATAGTAATCGATTGTCGAGTTCACGCGCGTGATCATAGGTAACTAAACCTATACGTGTGAACTCAACAATCGATTACTATGGACTTCGACCGAAAACAGGAAGAAAATACAGGTATGTGCGCTGGCTGAAATAACATCATTTTTATTAATATCTTTCACATCTACTGCAGTCAGATTCACCCGTGATCACTCACATGACCTGTGCACTTGTAATGACACATCAAGGATGTTAAGAGGCTAAAAGCAGGTTTAAAACTTGCCCCATTGAAGTCAACAGGGTGCAAATTTTAAAAAGAGGATAACACGGTGTAGGCAACACCGATTTTTGTCATTGTTCTCTGTACTGACAGCACTCCAAATTTACAAAAAAATTAGCTCAATGTTAAAATTGACCGGAGTTCTCCTTTAAGAGCCTATGTGTCTCGCTCATCTGTTTTTAGACAGACAGAGCAGCTCTTTGTTTTGTTCAGCGGACGTTCTAAGGGACTAGCTGCGCAAAACAGAGTTTATCCAGATGGATAGTTGATGCTATAGCGCTAGCTTATACATCTAAGGGCCTGCAATGCCCGTTAGGTGTCAAAGCGCACTCCACGAGAGGCATTGCCTCGTCGTGGGCTTGGTCTAGTGGGATTGCCTTGCAAGATATCTGTATGGCGGCAGGCTGGTCCTCCCCGTCTACATTTATAAGGTTTTAGAACCTCGAGGTTCCCGCTTTACAAGCTAAATTGCTCTCGGTCTACTTTTTCAGTATTGCCTGCCCGATGCTATCGGCTCAGGATGCTGCAACTGCTAGAGCGTCGATCACTGATCGTCTGTATACTTCTGTGGGCAGTGCGTAAGTCCCCCATATTTATCCGTCCAGGCCGAGTTCACCATGGCTGTGTGGAACACTTGATATAATCTGCTCTTATTAGAGCTCTATATTACAGGAATGATGCTATTCTAGCCTCTCTTCCCAGATTATTTGTGAGTCCCTTGTGATTAGGCACTGTATGAGCCCCGGGCACCCGCCCTTGGGACTTTAGTGTTGTATCTCAAGCCCGCACGGCATTTTACACTGTGTTCCCCTAGCGTAAGATATTACGCAGTACGAGAGAACCTCTCGTAAGAGAACGTACTCGGTTACTAACGCAACCTCGGTTCTCTCTAGAGAGGGAACTAGTACTGCGTATCTTGCCGTGCATGCATCATGCTCTGGTTCGCTTCGGCGATGAAAAACCGGTGAACCAGCCTTTCGGGGCCGTATTTATAGCCCAAGCCCCACCCGCCTTCGGCGGGACATGACGTAGTGGGCGCGAAGCGCCCTCATTGGTTCTGACGTCATGAGGGGCCTCTCTCGATAGGCTGGTGCAGTTGCCGCAGAGCAGCCAATGGGCGCGCGAGCTGTCTCGCCCATTTCTGCATGCTGCTGCAATGCGTTTTACAGTATTGCAAAATTAAGGATAATTTTTGGCTTCAGTATCTCGAGGAAAAGAGATTTTCCCCTAGCGTAAGATATTACGCAGTACGAGAGACCTCTTGTAAGAGAACTCCAGGCAGGAAACGTGTCAACAAATGTATTGGTTTGTAGCACTGATCAGCGGTTTGCAGAAGCATCGTTGCAATGGCATCGAGCAATTTTTGCAGGTTGTACAAAAAAAACATGAAAGTGAATGGTATTTACACCCACTCCAGCGATTTGTTTGCTAAACTAAAGAAGCCATTGAGCATCGTCGAGAGGTTAAAATGAATTGGATTGGATTAAACCCGCCAATAGCGCGCCAAGTGGATAACCCAGTTTGTGATTGGTCCCCGCAGATTTGTAATGGAAGCAAGATAGAAGAATGTACAGGTTTCCAGTCTGAGCTGCAGGGCGAAATCAAAACACCGGCCGATCGGGCTGGGTTTACCCAGTCTAATACAAATGAGAAACGTAGTTGTGAAATAGTTGTGCACTTAAAGTTTACAACTGTTTTATAGTACATTTAAACGTATACTTTTTATATACTAAAAGTGGGCCAATTTAGTCCCAAGCAGTATTGAAATGGGTCACTTATTAGTTTACTACTAGTAAATTGACATTAGTATACTTACTACATAAAGTATACTTAAAAATATACTTGAACATTACTTAAGTATACTTTTTCGTAAGGGATGTACTGCGTTAGATTAAACTGAGAAGGGTCATAGCACTTGCATATTGTTGATCTACTGTTAGTTTAACTGCTTCTATTGTTCTCATTTGTAAGTCGCTTTGGATAAAAGCATCTGCTAAATGAATAAATGTAAATGTAAATCTGCAGAAAAGCAAACATCCTACATGACTAGCTTGATCTTGTGCAATTAAGCATTTTTTCCATTTTTCCCCCTGCGTATTTTGCGTGTGTGTGTCTGCTTTCAAGTGCGGTAGAGACAGGATTTTCTCACCACCCTAAAAATAACCACGGGTGACCTGGGAGAAATCCAATCCCCACATCCAATTGTGGCAGACGAGGCTGCTCTTAACTACTTCAAAAGGTAGAGTGATGAGATTTCAAACGATCGATACTACGCCGGGGACCGAACCACACCGCCTGGCCCCAAAGTGCTTGCCTGTTTGCCTCTCATCTGTAAGCTCTTGTGTTAGCACTCGAAATTACTTGGCATGTCCAAACCTTCGCTTGTAAGTAGACTAACCTTGGGACCCCCTGTTTAGGGACATTGTCAGGTCTTTGCTCTCACAAATTGTCTCTGTGTGTACTTCACACTCTCCATTTAAATCAACAGGTAAACAGATATTCACACGTTTACAAAAGGTAAAATAAAGAACGTTAAACACAAATAAACAGAGCCTGATTTAATGGTATCATTTGGGTCTTTCCAGCCGTAGATAAAGAAAATGTATTAAACTATTCGATCACTAGTTACCTATGTCGCAAATCAGTATTTTGTGAACACAAATTTGGGCTATGGGATCCACACTGGGACACTGATGACAACATTTTGGGCATCACGATTGCATAGTTGCACATCGAGACGTCACTGGAATGTGTCACAATAAGGACATGAATTGTAAGATGTCAGGACTGATGTCCTTCACTTGTCATATGAGTTGTATCGTGAAATATGCACTGTCCTCAATTTCTGTCCACTTGAGAGACTGAAGACAACTTTTCTTGTTATACATTGAGCAGCTAATGGAAACTGGTTTCAAGGTGGACTGTGGGAATGTTTCAGTGCACCAGTGTCATTATTGTTAACAAAAACTATTAAAAATTAGATGTGTTGCTTTGGCAACTAACTTAAAATAAGTTGAAGTTGAAGTACTAAAATTACTACAACTAAAACTATAATAAAACCACATCAAAGCTAAATAGAAATATAAAAAAAAAATGAATAAAAATGACAAAAGCGCATAACAAAATGACTAAAACTTTTAAGTATAAAATGAAAAGTGAAGTAAGTAAAATAAAAGCTTATTAAAATATTAATACATGTACATGCTATAATAATATATAAACAAAAGCAGATTAAGACACCTTAAATAAAATGAGTCTAAATGAAAATATAAACCACACACACACACACACACACACACGTTTGTTTTTCATGTCTTATGGGGTCTAGACATGATGATTTTATACTATACTAACTGTATACTCTATCCCATATCCCTGAACCTATAGCCTTAAACCTACCGATCACGGAAAACTTTTAGCATTTTTACATTTTCAAAAGATCAAACATCATTTAGTATGATTTAAAGGCTATTTTCCTCATGGGGACCAACAAATGTCCTCACAAGGTCAAAGATTTATGGTATTGTCATCCTTTCAATGCAATGTTTAACTATTAATTAAACAGTTTCTGTCATAACCACCTACAAGACATTATACCATTTTTGCTGAGTTGCTCCGACCACTGTGAAATCTCATTGGTCCAACATATATCTTTATTAAACATCAAATATATTCTCATTGGTGATTTTTGTCTCTTTGCAGAGCATTTTGCTTTCGGTGATGACATTTAACTTAGGCCACATTTACACATAGCCGGGTATTTAGAGAAACGAATATTTCTCCCCCTCCGTTTTCAAAAATATCATCGTGCACACAACATCGTTTTCAAAAAAAGTTGTCGTTTACATCAACCCGCATAAATACAATGGGCGGCAGTGTAGGGAGAAGGATAAAGCCATGCAAGCCAATCAGAATCCTCAAAATCGACAACAACGAATAGCACGAGCGACTTCCTGTTCCTTTCAAAACAGCAGAGGTTGTTCGTGTGGACAGACAGCGAAGCAAATGCAAACAGGCCAAAAGCGTTTGCACAAAAGTAAAAATGAGTACCACTTTAACAGCATCCATGATCAAATAGTAGCCAAACATACTCTAAACATAGGGCGCTCACATGACGTAAGCATTTTCTGGCGCATAATGTGACGTTTGAGAACCTAAAACCCCGTTTCTCCCAGTTGACACGGCAACACATAACCGGCGTTTTCAGAAATCTCCACTTTGGCCGGAGTTTTTAGAAATAATCGTTTTCTGGGATAAAAACGGCGTTTTCGTGTAAATGACAGGCCAAAACGCAGGGAAATATCTGCGTTTTCCCATCGTGTAAACGGGGCCTTGATCTGACTGTACATTTGACACATTGTGCCTAGCTGGTAGCCGTTCACACTAACAGTAGTTTGCAAACACACTGAAAGTCATGAATCCTAAATCATCTGTTGGTGATTCAACAAAGTTATGCAGAGTTTAAGTTTATGCAACTGCACAGCGACGCTATGTGGCAACTACCAATGGCAGTGCAGACTGTGATCCACTGGCTGATACAGATACTGTTGTCCTCTAGAAATGCCTATGTAAGGACCACCCATTGGCCCAACGACGGAATCCAACGGCCTGGCGAAGGTTTAAAGCGTGTATGTCTTTTCAGCGCTCCAGTGAAGTTTACTTAATCTATTGGAACTTAGTTTTAGTATTACTTTAGCTCTACGTTTGATCTGACTCCAATTTCAAATGATAATCAAATTTAGATCGTATTTCTGATTAGAAATTAATCATAAACATCGATTATGAATTAATTTAGATCTTTGATTATCCTGATTATCCCATACTTTCAGTTATTAATACGTTATGGACCCGAATGCCGCACAGAGATCACGTCGGCCAATTCGTGTTTCTCACGGACACAAACTTGTTAATTCTGATTTGAGTCAGAGGATGTAGGGTTTGCTAATATACCCCTAAAGTCAGTCGCCTACTGCTTACGGACTAGAGAGTGTAGTTTATTTTAGCCATTTCCATACAACTTGCTAAACCAGTGATAGACAGAAATCAACAGGTCTCCAAGATGACGTGCCTACTGCTCCGTTCATTCATGTGCCTGTAGTTTGACCTACCTTAACTAAGTTTGCGGTAGCACCAGCCTCCTTAAATATATTAAAATAATGATTTCAGAATACTTCAGAATAAATCAAGATGTAACATTTATTTGTCAGGTAAAAATGTATTATGCCAATTACAGAAGTAATTTATTAAAAGCCAATTCAAATATACATTTACTCAAAGATGAATCTAAAAGTAAGCAATGTTCTCCTGACAAAGACACACAGTAATGTGTCAGGATTTTCCAACAGGAAAATACTGCCATGCATTACTGTGTGGGGGATGATCCCGGTAAAAGATTCCCAATGATTGCTCTGTCCCCTCACCTTAAATACCAGACCAGAACAAAAGGGGTTAAACAAATGTTGTTTAGAGTTGGTTGGGCCAATCCATGTACCCCAGGGGGGTAGCACCTGGTTTCTTGAGATATCGTAAAGAGATATCAGCCAGAGAGGAGATACAGGATTCTCCTAAGTTCTTCAATCTTTTTCATTAAACCAATGACTGCAATGAAATTAAGACCATTTTACCAATCGCACTGTGCCCTTTAAAATGACACCAAACATGAAAAGGAAAAACAACATATTCACAAGATACATCATATGTGATATATAGACATTCTTAATGAACTTTCAGTGCCTTGAGGAGGGAGAGGGGGGATGAGTTGAAGTCAAACAGGGGAACAATGAGATAAGTTTGGGCAGTACAAGGTTCTGTGCTCTGCCTTTGTTGTCCGCTGTCCAGGGTGCATTTTATGGCGTTATTGCAGGGTGAGTTTTGTTTTAACAGGAAAATCAGTTCTTACAGACGGCCCCTGGCCCCTTGGGACAGATTTAGATCAGGCCTAAGGGGACATTTTTTGGACATTTTCCTGTTTCCACATTTTTAGTGTTCACAGACCTGACCACTGTAGTTTGCAGTGTTAGTCGATTGGTGCAGGAATCCAGTCGTCACCTGAAATAACAACATTACGACAGGTTGAACATTAAAATGAAAGCATGGCAGAATGTGTGGATTCTGCAGCAGCCGGACTGGGTGTCACATGACCCTCTTGGCCGGGTTTGCTTCCACCTGCACTTGGCTGCGTTGGTATTCAGTCTGTAGAATGATCTCGTTGTATCAAGTCTGTTTGCGTTGGTCAGCATGATCAGAAAGTGTCATTGGAAAGTGTCATTATAACGCTTTGCGGAAACATCTTTGTCCTCCCTAGGATGTTTTAACTGACCATTTGAGAAGTCCTCGGTCACCTTCAAGCAGAAGGTTTCATTTGCCGGGTAGATCAGAACTCCATTGTTGAAGGAATCATTTCACTGATGACGCTCCACTGCGTGTAAGACACCTGAACAACTTTTGAATGACCATGCAATAATTGAACACTGATGTATTTGTGGTTATTGTAAGATGAGGAAAAGTTATTGGATAAACACAAGAACACAAGATAACAAAACATGATGTACTCAAAAATATGAAACCCAAAAGTCAAAGGTGCGAGTGGTAAATATGGTCTCTTCTTCAAAATCATATATTTAATGAACAGGTGTAATTTGATCACCAAATTCTTCACTACCGCAGTGATCTGGTAGTGGGATTTAGACTTGGTCTGGATGAATCAAGGACGGGTAGCAGAAAGTCACCATAACTAGTATATTTACTAGTTGTATGCATAATTAGAGTAATTAGAGTATATCACATAATTAAACATGGAAATACACAATTTCATAATTGTAAAATTGTCTACATTAGTTGTTATAAGTGCAAATCATCAATGAAACTTAATGTTTTAATCGATTCAATTAGAGAATGAAATGTATAGAAACAGAGATTTAAATTTCTGGTTTAACTTTTGTAATCATCCTCTGTGCATTTGATTTACAGGCTAGGTCACACTCAATAGTGCAGGTCTGAATTGTTCAGTTGACAAATAGAAATGCCTGCATTTTAAATTTAGCTGTTTAGATCATTGTCATTAGTCATTTGTTGGAAACTAGGGGGCCCTCCTGGTTTGCAACAACGCTAACGACTGGACATAAAAAATATTTTGTCCAAAGACCAGTTGCATTAATTAATAGGTCTCAATAAGATTTTTTATGTGGATTTAAATCAATTGATGTGTGACCACAGCCATGCATGTCCTATGCACAGCACAGTATTTACATACAGGAAGTTGACAAGACTGTAATGCTGAAAAGAAATTATTAAAATAATTTTCCTTGTCCTATATGTATGAAGGTAAATGATGTATTGCATGATGTGAATAATTTTGGCCTGGTTAGTCTTATGATCTATGCCAGGTAGAGATGTTCTAAGATTGCCATAGTGATGGTGTGTATTGTGTATGTTTGTGTACAGGAGATGGGTGGTGTTTTATCCTACCATAATTTGTGTTGCATAATTTAGTTCCAGTGCTACACCGGGAGGCCACATACAGGAGCTGCTTCTGTAGTGTTATGAGGTGTGAGCGGCCCCTTGGAAGTTTCTCCACCCCCATCTCCTAATGTAAAGTTGTGTGTCCTGCTTAAGGCAGGCAGAACCAGACCCTTGTGGAATCTGGTTCTAAAGAAAGTCATTTGTCAGCCTGTAGGGAAATAGACCTAGAGAGGAAAACACAGTTTAATCTTGAGCCTTTATACAAATTGCATTTAAGATAGATGGTCTATCTCAATATTTATTTGATGGCTTTAGCCAGACAGTTGTTACTGATGGCTTTGATCTGTTAAGATTTTACGCCATTAGAAGAAAATTTGTTTTTGTTTACAAAGACATGTATCATTCTCATGATCATGTGTTTGCAAAGAAAAGGTCAATTAAACAGTGATAATAGTCAGATCTGACTGCTATTGCATCTAAACTCAAACAGTCTGCTGTGTTGTGAGCATTAGGACCCTCAGGTCTGCTAGGGAAATCTCTTTACATGATGTTGTTTATTTACACTAGCCAGATCTGTGTTTAGAGCAATTAGATCACCAGGGGTGGTGCTGTGCTTGTTTGTTTTAGCCTTTGGAATTTATGGTGCCATTCAACTCTTGACCATTTGGATCTCTGTGGTCCATAAAGACTGTAGATTTTCTGCCTGATATTTAAATTCACACAACTGTTCTTACATGTACAGTAAAATACCTTTCCTGATCAGATCCCATGTGAGATGAAGCTCCTAGAGAGGAGTTTAACACTTGCACCACTTTGTTTGTGGTTTTGTTGCAAGAGAAAATTTAAATTTGTACCTCCCCTTGTTACTGGGTTAAAGATCTATTAGATCAAAATGAAATCATCCTGTGGATTTGGATGGACATTTAAGACATGGTAATCAGGTTGATCATTTTAGTTGGTATATACTGGGCATTGTAATTTCTCTCATTAAAGATTTTTGCACAAATAGAAGGTAAAGAAGTTCTTTCTGATTCATTCTTCCTTTCAGTTTCCTTTCTTACCAATACTTTCTCTAACCATTTATTATCTCATTCCTCCCAACACTAGTAGTGTTCCTCCTTCTTGTTCCCTACATACACGTACCATCTTTCTACATTCTGATTCTTTTAATTCTCATTAAACATTCTTTTTTCTTCTAACCCAATGCTGAATCATCACGAGATTAAAGCCATTCTTGGCCATTACAATATAAGATATATTACAATCTGGTCATAATATAAATTATATTTTATAAAATTGTATAAATCAAACCAATTTTATTTTCTGGTCTCGGGGGTTTCTACTGAGTAATTTGTCCAAACTGACTTGTTATCTTCTCACTGATCTTTTAGAAGGTGATTGGCCCTGCAGCTCCAGCTGTGCTGGCATTAGCATTGTGTACACAGCAACACCCAAACTGGAAACCAGTTACAGCTGCTTCGATGCTGTGAACATTCAATGGACTGCAGGCATTGAGAAACATGGGTCAAATCATTGCTCAATTTAAAGATTTTTGTGACTACAATTTAGAATTGGACACAATTATCTTTTTTTAGGCTGAGATGTTATCAGTTGCATTCTTTTAAGAATCTTATTTAAATATGAAAGAAAGGTTGGACAAACAGGTCTCATGGAGGGCGCCAAGATTGTTTTATGGTTTGTTGCTTTTATCAGTCTCTTTTGAGACCTCGAAAGCATACAATAATGCAGTGATTGCAAAGTCTGGTATAAAACCAAATTAAAAGCTATGTTTTATAAGACTGAGCCTTAAATGGTGTTGTTTAAACCATATACGGGACATCAGTCATGAACTTTTTGACACTATTAAAAGATTTTCAAAGAACCATGATTACTTTGATGTAATTCATATAGGTCTTTGTCTAAATTATCTCATAAGATAAGGACAAGCTGTGCATGTCCTCTGACACTATCAGGCCTGGTTACAAGCCTCTAGTAACACAATAATTGTCATTATATGCATCAGTTTTAAAATTTAGCGTATTTTTCCAAATTTCAGCCTAGGACTCCTGCATAGCAGCTGTTCTCTAGGACTGGAATCATTTTCCCAGATAATTTCTTTTGAAATATTCTAATTGCATTGCACTGTTTTGTCCAACTTTACACTTCACACACAAAGGATTCAAGTGAGACAATTTTACTTGTTATCTTTTAGCTCATCAAATCACAAGATTTTTTCACAAGTTAGCGTGACCATTTTCTTATTTCCAGTGTTGCAATGTTGTTGCAACAAAGCAAATAATTAAATGTAACAACATTATTTACCTCAGAATTTAAGTTTTTAGTTTTCAACCCTCTGTTGAGTACCAGAATAAAATTTGGATGATGTTATTCCAATTTAGGTTTCATCACTTGTTGCTTTGGCAAACAAGGAGGTAAAGTTAAAGCAAGGGATATCTTTTCTCATCTACACTGCCGCTATCATGTTCCTGATATGTGGTTTTATCTAATTCTCAAGCCCCACCGGATTTTGCGTTCTCCGGTCTAACTGGGTATGCCGACCCATTCTACAAATGTGTCTATGTGAGGTGCGTCTGAATTTTCCCTCAACACTTCTAAAAGGCAAAAGAGAATTGACTTACCAAACGGCTGAAGAAAGAGAAGGACATCTTTTTTCTCTTACTTGTTGCAAGTCCCAATATTTCGCTGAAAAGACACTCGCAACCTGGAGAATCACGGAGGGACTGTCACCACTTTGTAAGGACCACCCATTGGCCCAACGACGGAATCCAACGGCCTGGCGAAGGTTTAAAGCGTGTATGTCTTTTCAGCGCTCCAGTGAAGTTTACTTAATCTATTGGAACTTAGTTTTAGTATTACTTTAGCTCTACGTTTGATCTGACTCCAATTTCAAATGATAATCAAATTTAGATCGTATTTCTGATTAGAAATTAATCATAAACATCGATTATGAATTAATTTAGATCTTTGATTATCCTGATTATCCCATACTTTCAGTTATTAATACGTTATGGACCCGAATGCCGCACAGAGATCACGTCGGCCAATTCGTGTTTCTCACGGACACAAACTTGTTAATTCTGATTTGAGTCAGAGGATGTAGGGTTTGCTAATATACCCCTAAAGTCAGTCGCCTACTGCTTACGGACTAGAGAGTGTAGTTTATTTTAGCCATTTCCATACAACTTGCTAAACCAGTGATAGACAGAAATCAACAGGTCTCCAAGATGACGTGCCTACTGCTCCGTTCATTCATGTGCCTGTAGTTTGACCTACCTTAACTAAGTTTGCGGTAGCACCAGCCTCCTTAAATATATTAAAATAATGATTTCAGAATACTTCAGAATAAATCAAGATGTAACATTTATTTGTCAGGTAAAAATGTATTATGCCAATTACAGAAGTAATTTATTAAAAGCCAATTCAAATATACATTTACTCAAAGATGAATCTAAAAGTAAGCAATGTTCTCCTGACAAAGACACACAGTAATGTGTCAGGATTTTCCAACAGGAAAATACTGCCATGCATTACTGTGTGGGGGATGATCCCGGTAAAAGATTCCCAATGATTGCTCTGTCCCCTCACCTTAAATACCAGACCAGAACAAAAGGGGTTAAACAAATGTTGTTTAGAGTTGGTTGGGCCAATCCATGTACCCCAGGGGGGTAGCACCTGGTTTCTTGAGATATCGTAAAGAGATATCAGCCAGAGAGGAGATACAGGATTCTCCTAAGTTCTTCAATCTTTTTCATTAAACCAATGACTGCAATGAAATTAAGACCATTTTACCAATCGCACTGTGCCCTTTAAAATGACACCAAACATGAAAAGGAAAAACAACATATTCACAAGATACATCATATGTGATATATAGACATTCTTAATGAACTTTCAGTGCCTTGAGGAGGGAGAGGGGGGATGAGTTGAAGTCAAACAGGGGAACAATGAGATAAGTTTGGGCAGTACAAGGTTCTGTGCTCTGCCTTTGTTGTCCGCTGTCCAGGGTGCATTTTATGGCGTTATTGCAGGGTGAGTTTTGTTTTAACAGGAAAATCAGTTCTTACACCTATTAACAACCAACAGCACAATGACATGTGACCTCCAACAATTTAATCACTGTCGATGTGAACGCCCCTTGGAGGTGTGCACTTACGCTTTACTCAAATTATTTTTATGGGTTGTTTTTTGGATGCTGACACAGTTTTGTTTTAAAACTGTCACTCACATTATGGGCATTTTAGCTCTTGGTGAATTACTTACTAGTTTACTGATTTGTTTTTAAGAAGTGTTAATGTGATGCCATGTTCCCCGTGGCTGATCATGACTGTCGTGATGTGCTTTTCATCAACACCAAGCATGCCATTTTGCTTCAATGTTTTGAGTTGTCAAAGAGTCTCTCTTGCACTGGTGTTCAATTTTGTTTCAAAATCTCGTGGATGTGAGATTATATTCTTTCTAAACTCCTCAACATGGCATTTTAAAACATCCAAATGTGCCAAAACATGCTTTGGTGAAATAATTTTTCTGTTACTTGGTTAATTAATGTCCATCTAAAAGACGCTTCTAGTTCAGGTGAAACTGTCTTTATGTCCCAGTAGATCCAGCAGCGGTACAACACTGATTTGCTTTTGTGTGGAGCCATTTAGCTGCACTAAATGGAGCATAATTTGTATGTCTGCTTTTTACGATCTTTGTTCAGTTTTAATGAAGTCATAACCCCATCGGCAGGAAAGCAAGTAGTTAAAAGGAACCAAAGGGAGCTTCTGTGCACAGTGTTTTAGGATAAAAAAAGCAATGTGAACATTTTGTATGCATCCCTTTTTACGCTGTTGTGTTGCAGAACTGACATGTAATACAAACTTGTTGCCTGTTTAATGTAACGTATTCCTATGAAGGGAAAGATTAATTTTTAGCACCATTACTCCAGTCTTCAGTGTCATATGATCCTTCAGAAATCAATATGCCGATTTGAGCTCAAGATACATTTATTATTATTGTCAATGTTGAAAAGAGTTGTTTTTTTTTTGTTTTTTTTTGGAAACATAATATTTTTTCAGGATTATCTGATGAATATACATTTCAAAAGAACATAATTTATTTGAAATAGAAATCTTTTGAAACATTATAAATCATGTTTGATCAATTTTATGCATCCTTGCTGAATAAATGTTCTAATTAAAAACTATTAAGTAAAAAAAAAGATTCTGCATGAAAGTGTTGATTATATGTACTATTTAACGAGTGGTTTTATAGTCCTAGATTTACTAACAGCTTGCGCCAGAACAAAGTACCCTCTTTTTTTAAACTAAAAACTAGCGCTGAAAAGGCATGGATAGTTATTTTTGTGGCTGACCTTATTGCATATGCATTAGTATTTGCGCAAGTCAATTTACTGGTATTTGCACCATTATTTACCACCCCAAAAAAGCACGATAATTTGCGCTGCTCTTGGTAGATTGGATTGGTCACTATGGAAATGATCTGGCTGCGTCAGTGTTGCTTAAAGCTGCAGTCTGTAACTTTTTTGGGTTAAAAATTATCCAAAATAAATTTTTGAGCAAGTACATAACCAGCCAGTGTTCAAAACTATCTGCTTGCCTCGGTAAGCTAATGTAATAATGTTTTTAATTGGATTTCCGCGGGAAATTCAAGCATGCCTTTTCGTCATTAAGTCACATCTGTACACATAAAGAAGGTGTCTCGGCTAGTAAGCTATATTGCATGTGAGGATGTTGGAGGTGGAGATTTATAGCCTTTTCTAACAGCACTTGATATAATTAAACTTATCAATTACTTATTCAAACGACAATCACCAGTGACAACTGGAGATTCACCTGTTGTAAAATGCAAAAGACTTGTGAGTGGCTACAGAAAAAAAGAGACTGCAACCGGGCCCATGTGAAAACATGGATAAATATCGGAAGGGCTTTTGAAAGGTGGCGTGAACTCCGTGTTTTGAAGGGGTTCAAAATGGATGCAGAGACAGCTTTTTTTCTGCTGGACAGGTAAGAACCAGTTCTAAGGAACATTAATTTGTTGGTATGACAAATAGAAATTAGACTGCACAGAAATGGAAACTGAACTACAGGTAGCCTTAATACACATTAACGCTTTAATGTTCACTCCAAGAAAAAAAAAAATGTAAAAATTACTTGTTTGCATTTTTTAAGTTATTGGGGCACTAATAACACAATTAATAAAAATAAATAAATATATACTCCCCAGTTTTTTAAATATAGGCCTCTACCAAATGGTTGAGATGCTGCTTGATGGTAAAAGTACCTATTACATAATTATAAATGTATAATAGCATTTAAATGATCATTTAATACCTACAAAGACAGAAACATGTAAAAATACCAGGAAACAATTCATGTCAAGTAAATTTTATTTCAACAAAAGAACTTTGCTCCCATTTTCTGCATAAAATTCCAACAATGTTAACAACAATTGTATTGTCAAAAACATATAAGGGCCCTCTCCAACTTCAAGCTCTGCTGTGTATAATCCCCAAATAACTTTTGTTCTTGCATTGAATGTGTGTGTGTGTGTGTGTGTGTGTGTGTGTGTGTGTGTGTGTCTGTGAGACTGTATGCCTGTTTGTGACTGTATGCCTGTGTGTGACTGTATGCCTGCGTGTGACTGTATGACTGTATGACTGTGTGTGACTGTATGCCTGTGTGTGACTGTATGACTGTATGACTGTGTGTGACTGTATGACTGTGTGTGACTGTATACCTGTGTGTGACT
Organism: Scardinius erythrophthalmus; assembly: GCF_964197995.2. Lineage (NCBI taxonomy): Eukaryota > Metazoa > Chordata > Actinopteri > Cypriniformes > Leuciscidae > Scardinius > Scardinius erythrophthalmus. The sequence goes on along the minus strand of NC_138228.1, from coordinate 20,889,842 downwards.
GTATGACTGTATGACTGTGTGTGACTGTATGCCTGTGTGTGACTGTATAACTGTGTGTGTGACTGTATGACTGTGTGTGACTGTATGCCTGTGTGTGACTGTATGACTGTGTTTGACTGTATGACTGTGTGTGACTGTATGCCTGTGTGTGACTGTATAACTGTGTGTGTGACTGTATGACTGTGTGTGACTGTATGCCTGTGTGTGACTGTATGCCTGTGTGTGACTGTATAACTGTGTGTGACTGTATGACTGTGTGTGACTGTATGCCTGTGTGTGACTGTATAACTGTGTGTGTGACTGTATGACTGTGTGTGACTGTATGCCTGTGTGTGACTGTATAACTGTGTGTGACTGTATGACTGTGTGTGACTATGCCTGTGTGTGACTGTATAACTGTGTGTGACTGTATGACTGTGTGTGACTGTATGCCAGTGTGTGACTGTATAACTGTGTGTGTGACTGTATGACTGTGTGTGACTGTATGCCTGTGTGTGACTGTATAACTGTGTGTGTGACTGTATGACTGTGTGTGACTGTATGCCTTTGTGTGACTGTATGCCTGTGTGTGATTGTATGACTGTGTGTGTGTGACTGTGTGTGACTGTATAACTGTGTGTGTGACTGTATGACTGTGTGTGACTGTATGCCTGTGTGTGACTGTATGCCTGTGTGTGATTGTATGACTGTGTGTGTGTGACTGTGTGTGACTGTATAACTGTGTGTGCGACTGTATGCCTGTGTGTGACTGTATGCCTGTGTGTGACTGTATGACTGTATGACTGTGTGTGACTGTATGCCTGTGTGTGACTGTATGCCTGTGTGTGACTGTATGACTGTGTGTGTGACTGTATGCCTGTGTGTGACTGTATGACTGTGTGTGTGACTCTATGCCTGTGTGTGACTGTATGACTGTGTGTGTGACTGTATGACTGTGTGTGTGACTGTATGCCTGTGTGTGACTGTATGACTGTGTGTGTGTGACTGTATGCCTGTGTGTGACTGTATGACTGTGTGTGACTGTATGCCTGTGTGTGACTGTATAACTGTGTGTGTGACTGTATGCCTGTGTGTGACTGTATACCTGTGTGTGATTGTATGACTGTGTGTGTGTGTGTGTGTGTGTGTGTGTGTGTGTGTGTGTGTGTGTGTGTGACTGTGTGTGCCTGTATACCTGTGTGTGACTGTATGACTGTATAACTGTGTGTGACTGTATAACTGTGTGTGTGACTGTATGCCTGTGTGTGACTGTATGACTGTGTGTGACTGTATGCCTGTCTGTGACTGTATGCCTGTGTGTGATTGTATGACTGTGTGTGACTGTGTGTGACTGTATAACTGTGTGGGTATGTGACTGTATGCCTGTGTGTGACTGTATGACTGTATGACTGTGTGTGTGACTGTATGCCTGTGTGTGACTGTATGACTGTGTGTGTGAGACTGTATGCCTGTGTGTGACACTGTGTGTGTGTGTGTGTGTGTGTGTGTGTGTGTGTGTGTGTGTGTGTGTGTGTGTGTGTGTGTGTGTGTGTGTGTGTGACTGTATCTGGGAAGAGTAGAGATTGGTTTGATGAGCAATATGTTGAATCATCTCATCAGTGAAGAGCCTTTTGAAGTACTGGAAGGGTGTCTTGACAGCATCAGGGGGTACAAAGGCCAGAAAATTCCGTGGCCTTGAACCATAAAATGATTTAGCATCCATCTTTTGCTTCTAAAACACAGAAATACAAGGTGGGAATAAGGAAATGATGCACCATTACATATAAATGTCAGCATGTTACAAAAAATCATACATATTAAACCATTTAAGTATAATAACACTATAACTGTAATATAGGCTATTGATAACAATGCATGAACAGCAGTGTTTTTATTCCATGGAAAATAGTGCATTTTAATAAAATTAGCATAACTTCACCAAACTGTTACCGTGCGGTTGAGCTGTCATTCCATGCCAACATTCCATGCCAAGGTTTACCATGGAGTGACAACTCAACCGTATGGTCAAGCATGTTTTAAAAACAATTATTTGACCATTATAAGATGTTTCTGTTTTGCATCAATTTACATAATTATGTTAAGTAACGTGTTAGATGATATAAAATGTTGACAAAACTAACTCACCTTTGAAAGTACAGCCAAAAATAGTCCACACGTCAGAGGTGATTTTTCAATTTTAAACTTGCTAGCAGAAGGATGAGTGAAAAGTTCTACTGTCAAAAAATAGAGTGACTTCTAGTGGATGTTTGAAGCATACCTCAACCAAGTTGTAGAGATGACCCAATCAGCTTGAGTTCAGTTCCACACATTTTTCAATAAGATATAGCGACTCAAAAAGTGATCTACCAAATGGTTGAGCAGAACATTAAAGGGTTTTAAATGTAGTCACGCAATGCTGATGTTGATAACATTAACAATTTGAGAACAAAGTATAATTTGCACAGTTTGACGTGATATGATAAGCGATCATTAGATTTAATCAGCGCGATTTACTGCAATGCTTTTTTTTTCCCTTAGTTGGTCAGAACAAAAGTGGATGTTACTTACTTGTTCAGATGACATTTTCCAGTGAAAAATTATTATGTTGGTCATACTTCCAAAAAGTAGAATCTGTGATTCCGACTGACAGTATCCACACCAGCGCAGTGACTGACAGCCGCACATTCTCCTCAAAACATTAGATTTATCCGCGCCGTGCCGAGGCACAACCCACATAAAGTTGATAATTCTGTGAATAACTGCAATTGCAGATTTCGAACAGAGATGGCGACAAAGAGGAAAAACTACAGACTGCAGCTTTAATTTTTGGGTTGTCAGTAGATCACACGCACACCTTTCCACTCCCATCGGCACTTTTTTTGGAATTGCGCTCTCAAATAATTTTTGGTTCCCTGAAAGAAAAAAAAAAAAGAAAAAAAGAAAAAAACTTTGTCAACAGTTCATGCCAATAACATTGTAAAAATCTAAATATTTTTTTTTTAATTGTTTAAAATGTAAAGAATCCAAATTCTGATTCACTGTCTGTCTGCAAGATAAAACACGACCAGTAAGGGTCAAAAACAATGAACTACAGTGGCGTCCACTATCCAGTGAGACAACCTTTGCTTAGATAGAGCCTTTCCCTTCAGCTTCCCACCATAACAGACAAAGAGCTGGTCTGAGGTCCTGAAACACTGTGTTCTGTCTACGTACGCATGGAGGGCGCGTACTGGACAGAGCAGTGCCAAGGCTGGGTCTGTCTCCTCCGAGGGCAGCATTTGCAGTTTCACTACCTGGTCCCTGAAAGGAGTGGTAGGAACCTTGGGCACGTATCCAGGCCGGGGTCTCAAGATCATGTGAGAGTTAGCTGGACATAATTCCAGGCACGCTTCGTCAACCAAAAATGCTAGCAGGTCCCCTACCCTCTTGATGGAGGCCAAAGCGACCAGGAGTGCTGTCTTCATTGACAGAAACTTAAGCTCCACTGATCGCAATGGCTCAAAGGGAGCTCTCTGCAGGGCTGATAAGACCACTGCGAGGTCCCAAGAGGGTATAAGAGGAGAGCGAGGAGGATTTAGTCTCCTCGCCCCCCTCAAGAACCTGACGGCCAGGTCATGCTGTCCCACCGTTTATCACTCCACAAGGTCGTGGTGCACAGAGATGGCAGCAACGGAAACCTTCAAGGTGGAAGGACACAGCCTTTATTCCAACCCTTCTTGGAGGAAGAAGAGCATGGACCCGATCAGGCCATTTTCTGGGGTCTTCTCAGTGTGAAGAACATCATGTGACGAAGAGGTTCCACTTCAACGCATAGGCGTGTCTCGTGGAAGTGATGGTAGCAGATTCCTCAGGAAGTGGCTGCTCGTCGGCTGCACGGTTCAGCTCTCCCAGGTTGTGAATGGCTCGAAGCGACCTCAGATGCTTCTGACTCCACAGGAGATGGCGGGCGAGTTGCGACATACGGCGGGAACGTCGACCACCTTGTGGGTTGATGTACGCTACTGTTTCCGTTGTTTCTGAATGGACTAGTACGTCTTGGTCCTTGAGCAACACCCAGAAGCAGTGCAAGGCCAAGCGTACTCGGCCGTCAGCACTCGCCGCCCCCAAAAACCAATCGTCCAGTCGCGAGTTCTCGGGACAGGGTGGAGGATTCCATTCCAGCCCTATGCTCGTGGCTGCCCAGGAAAGCATGGCTGTCAATTCCGGATCAGACTTGGGCAGTGCTGGCACACCCAAAGGTGGCAGCACAGACGAGTCTTCATCTCCGAAAGACTCCAGCCCACCTTGTGATGCGGCGATGGACAGTGTTTACGTTATCTGGAGCACCGAATGAGATGCAGGGAGCGTCAGAAGACGGATCCGCGATCTCAGCCTGAACGCTCGTGGGTTGCGGTGCGCAAGAGGGGGTGTGGCCCGAGAAAGCATCGTCAGGGCTTTGTTCCACACCGTAACGCTCAGGTCACCCTGGCCACCAGCCAAGGTATCGCCTCTCATGGAGGGGATAGATCGGGGTGTGGCAGATGGGACTCTTTAAGTCTTGACCACAGCACCGCGATGGTCAGGTTCCCACAATGAGAACATGATTCATCCACAAACGTTGCCTGAGCGTGATCTAAACCCAAACATGCCAGGCAGCGATTGTGCCCATCAGATGGTAAAACGAGCCGACCGCACCCAGAAGTGCATGGGCAAACATCGTGCCACGTGAAAGCTCTTTTGTGATGAGAGGAAAAAGCTCAGCTAAGTGCTGAATCACCCAGGGAGAAGGACACACACTGTTGGTAGATCACTGCACAGATCAGCAGCAGGCAACGTGATCTCGCTGGAACGCGCCATTGCACAAACACACTGGAGAGCCGCTCGTCTCATAGATTTCACGAAGAACTCAGAAACAGGCTTGCAGAGGAGTGAAGAGATGCTCTTGGCTCCGAAGCAAAAACATGATGCGAGATTGCCAGCGTCCTTCTTTTATACCCACGTGGTGGGGCGGAGTTGTGCTATGAACTCGTTTTGTAGGCCTCGAAGGTGATGGGCTTTCGTCATTTCCTGGCCCCCATTTCGTCATTCACTGACGTAACTCGTAGTGACTGAACAAATGGGAACATATCGTTACACTGATTGCAAGACTAGTCTGGACTATAATGGAAATTCACCTTGGTCTAAGCTGGTCTTTTCAGCAGGGGTAAGAAAATGACTGAAAATCCCTTAAGAAGTCCATACTATTAGCATTTCGTACTATCAAATTACCTAGAGCTGCTTCTCAAAGAAGCCGAGTAGTGGGAGGGATAGAGCGAGTAGAAAAGTGAGCGAGAAGATATTTGAAAATGGAACTCTTTTGAAACCCCAGTCTCTCATCAAACATTGCCACTGCACTTCCACTCATTTAAGTAAGCATACACTCAGTGACCCTTTTCTCTCTTTCTCCTACTGTGTCTGTGGCCCGTGATCCCTGGGAGGATGTGCTCCAGTGCTTTTTTTTTTTTTTAAGATTGGAAGCTGGGACCTTCCCAACATGTCTTGCGATGGATGTTTTTCTGCTCTGTTTTCTCCAGAGAGTTAGTTGATTGGCTGGAGGGCTGTATGGTTTCTTGTGAGTGACCCATTCTTGTTTGTCAGTGTGCTACTTGCAAATGAGTAGGGTGACACCAGATTAATTGGGACATTTTTTGCCATTGAAATGACTGGGTGAAAGTGTCTGAATCAACATGAATTCCCCCTAAACATATAAATACGTTTTTAAGGGAATCTCATGAGCATGACTGCGAGTGGACCACCTTGTGTCTCTGTATGCAGACATGCTTCCAGAAACAAGCTGTTTTGTTATGTTACTTGTGCATTTAGAGGGCACAGTATTTGTGCATGTATGAACAAGGAGTGCAAGTGAGCACCTTATAGCCAAATTGTAGCAGCGTTAATATAGTTTTGAGTATATATTTATAATAATATATTTTTGAAAATTAAAAATAAAAGTTAATTTTTGTTTATATTATTTTGTACGTTATTTGTAATTAAAAATAGTTTATTTAGTTGTTAGTTTTTTTGTTTGTTTGTTTTTTTCTTTAGGATAGTTTTCATCCCTTGTAACAGCACAAATTGTAACATCTTCCAACTGCGATAAATGGTACGCTTTAGAATCTGCACCATACTCGCAATTATACCACTTGTAATGATTGAAAAAAACTAGAGAGAGCTGGATCCAACTGCATTTATTTTATTGTCAAAAAAATATACCTAAACAAATCAAACACGAAAACCAGGGATGAGCACACCAAACATACTGCCATGAAGGACAGGACTCAACAAGGAACACAAACACTTGGGTTTAAATACACAAGGGGCAATTGGCAAACAAGACACACTTGGGAACAATCAAATAACTAATCAACAAGAAAAACTTCAAAACATGGCGCAAAAATTTTATTTTATTTTATTTTATTTTATTTTATTTTATTTTATTTTATTTTATTTTATTTTATTTTATTTTATTTTATTTTATTTTATTTTATTTTATCCAGTGTAACCTTAGTCTTAATTTGTGGTTAAGTCTTTGAGCTGGTAAATGGAAGATTGCTGGTTCAGTTCCCTCAAGTAGAAATTGATAAGTCCTTACTCAAAACACTGAACCACAGGTTGCTCTAGCTGGTTACCCCCGACAATAATGCTGTTTTATGCAGAAAAGTTGCAGAAAACATACCATAAGTCCTGGTTGAGTAGTGATCAGTAAACATTCTTTACAGTAAACAAAGAAAAAAGTGAGATGACAATAAGATTCCTCAAAAAAGCAGAGGGAACGAGTCTCAAGATGCTTTGCACTTTATATGCAATGAGAGAAGAGTCATAATTTGATTTGGAAATGAGCTGAGCAATAGATCTCCACAGCCTTGTATAGATGGCCTATACTTTAATAAATAAATAACTTCAAGTTAAAAACACTTCTTTCATTATTTGTTTACTCCCAGACCGTTGTGGATGATCTATCAAGAGCACACATTTCATATAAAACAGATCGGGTCATCATAATCGATGGTCCTGCCCTATATTTATTTCCATGATCAGCTCAATCTTTCTGTCTCGACCTCTCGTGAAATAATTTAGTTACTCTCTTTCTTTAGGTTAGAGTCTTTAGGTTATACAACTCATGGTCAAGCAGCTCCCTGATTATATTGTGCTGAGAAGGTAGATGGCTTTTATAGGCCGAAGTAAGATACCCTGTAATTTTCTTCCCTCCTTTGGAGAAAGAAGGCTACAGGGTGTGTGATCTAATCAAGTGCTTATAGAGGAGAACTTAGGTAGAGGAAAAGTTAGCAAGGTGCAAATAACGCTTTTACATTTATTCCTCCCCTCATGACCCTTTTTTTTGTGTGTGTTTTGGCCGTTCGGTTCAATTACAAGACAACAGCGTTCTGGATGGCTGAAAACGTAAACTTTTGAAAAGGGGTTACAAAGTGCAAGTTTTTGATCTCCATGTAAACAATGAAAACGTGAATCTATGAAAACAATGACTTCATGCACATGCGTATTATTTGTTCAGTCTATAGTGTTTCATCGCCATGTAATGGCCTGGCAGCAGAATACAGCGTTTTTAGTCTTTTTCGCTGATCCGTTTTAAAGGGGTCATATAATGCCATTTTTGTACAAGCTAATATGATTCTTTAGGGTCTAAATTAAAAGTTTGTTATATACTTAGTATTCTCATTAGTATTTTAAGAAAACACTAATTTTACCTGGTCAAAAACAGCTCTGTTTTCAGCACTCCGTTCAAGTGCATGTGTCTTTAAATGATAATAAGCTTTGCTCACCCCGCCCCTCTGTTCTGTGCGTACACCATTTTAACACAATAACCATAACGCGTTGTTCATTATAAACGTGGGATTATGAATTATATTGAGAACGTCGTACATAGAAAACATGCCGTAATGTACCTGAGTGTAAAAATAGCTGCTTTCATTGTGAAGCGTGCAAGCGATTTGCAAAGATTAATATAAAGATTAATATAAAGCTTAATAAAACATTACACTCACTTCAGTTCTTCTGGAGGTGCAGCAGGAACACGAATAGTTGGTACCGATCCTTTTTTCAGGAACAGCTTCTTAGCAAAACCAGCTTTATACTGACCTCATTTGTAAAGCAGTTAGGTAAAATGACATTCAGACACATTTCAGTACAATCAACTTCTAAAAGTGCATGTACCATTATATGACCCCTTTAAGCATATTGTTGTCGTGTAAACGTACCCTAATGCAGCACTGAAATGCCGATTGCTGTTTTTGTGTCATTATGAAGACGAAAAGGTTGGAAAGGCTGTTTGGGTTTCATTCTCTCTCTCTCTCTCTCTCTCTCTCTCTCTCTCTCTCTCTCTCTCTCTCTCTCTCTCTCTCTCTCTCTCTCTCTCTCGTTTTTATATCCATCCATCCAATTTTCCAAAAGAATAATCACCAAAAGCTTGCATCAGAAACCAAATCAAAATAAGCAACAACCTCAGATCAGTTCTCCCAAGAAGAATAAGTAAAATTTGGGGTTTTGGTTCGCTTGGTTTGACCCTTTTTCTTCTTTCTCTCAGACTTCTTTCTCAGTGTTGTCTGAAAGATGAAACTTTTTTTTTTAGTATGGCATTTTGTCTGTATATGGTTTATTGAAATCACACCGACATTGGATTCTGAAATATTTGTTCCATTCTACAACAGAAACCGCATGTATGTATCAGCATCAAGTTGTGAAATGTAATGTTAACATCCTGTGTAATACTCACTCTAACCATATTCCGTTGTGGAGTAATTCCTCTCTCGTGGCCATTGGGAGTAGCCTGCAGTGGGTTATCCAGGGCAAGGAAAGAGGATGATAAACAGAAAGAGGAGATACTCGCACAGTATGATACCTGAAACGCGGAGAGACGCCTGCATTCAGCAAACAATGAAAGATCTCCAGACTGGATTAGTGTTGCGCTAAGAGGACTACAAAGTCAGGCCATTACCCAGACAACGGCAGTGGAATAGGGCTGGAGATAACATCACATCACGCAAAGGGAAGAGAGAGGGTTAGCCTTGGCCCAATTGCACCCCTTCCATGTTTTCCTGCTGCTGATAAACCTTGTCAGATGAGGGATGGAAGACTTTGAGTGTACACAACACATTGATGCACATACACTGTTTATGTAGTGCACTGCAGCAAGGTTGTGTAGCGTTCAGAATTGAATTGAGAATTATTGTAAATTTTTTATTATTTTTATGAAGCCTATTTGAATTGAGATGGCAAACAGGAAGCAATTTTAAATATAAGGAAGTTCAATTCTGATATTTAAAGAAATTCATATAACTGCAGAGGGTGTAATTTTAACAAGAATATTTTTTTGTTAAAACAAACTTCGAATGATGGCTTTACAAAGCATTGCTTTTAAGTTTGAATTAGTTTAAAAAGTATTGTGTTTTTTATTCTGCAGGTTGATGTTTTATTAACAAAGTTTAGGAGAAGCATGTTCAGATAATCTACCCAATTAGCTCAAAAGGAGGCTTATATAGAGAGCTGACTTACCTCTGTTCCATGACAGTTTTTCCAGAATCCCTCCTCCACCCCAACTCCCTTGGACAGCACACCAAAATACACATATTTAACCCCATAAACCTGAAGTGTACTGCCGGTGTTACAGTTTAACTTGTTACCATGTTAAGTTTTGACAGTACACCAGATGTGAACGATCAGCCACAGATTTGTCAATTCCGAAAATTTGTGCAAGTCCATTACAATATTTACACGACATGATTCTGGTATTATTGTAGAAATTAACAAATAAGGGATTTCATTACTTTTAATGTTAAAAGTTTGTTTTACAAAAACGTAAATAAAGTTATACTTGTTACGGGACTCGAACTGCGTAAAAAAAAAAGCAATCAGCTTAACATTAAAGCATATTATCACAATGAACTATCAATTAGTGACAGAATGCAAAAGGTTATTGATGTACAACTCATTCAAAAGTCTTCTCTCTTTTTCATTATGGGAAGGGCTGATGGGCTCCTGTTAACTTGTGCCTCACGCTAACAAGCTGATATATAGTCACATAATATTGTATGATACTTGAATGGCATTTTTTCATAAAAACGCATGCTGCTCCCCCAAATACTACACAACATAATAGCCTAGCTACTTCATAAATTCATCATTTTAAATCTTAGAAACTCAGCTTTTTAATGCATCTAACCATTTCATGATCAACTCTTAACAAGCACTGAGCTTTAAAATGGAGTGTAGGCTACTAGGGATGGGACGATTACTGGTTTCACTATAAACCACGATAAAATGTACTGACGGTTAGTAATATCGTTTAAAATTTAATTATCATTAAAACAGTGTTTGATTATCGCGATTTTAGATCCTGTTCAGCCAGCAACAGTCTGACGCAGGCGCAGCGCGACAATGTTATTTTTTTTATTCAAGAAAGAATTGCGGAAGGCAGTGACCATGCTCGGGAGATTTTTCAGCCTTTTAAAAGAACCAATTCTGAGGTGTGGTCATATTTTGGCTTTAACAAAAGTCCAGAGGGAAACTTAATCGAGGATGGTCACCCTGTCACCAGAATATGCACAAGAAAAAGTCGCTGCAATAATAGGGGGAAACTTCAGATCTGCCGAGTCGTCTTGTGTGACCATCACCGATTGTATAGCGAACGCAAGGCAAGTTAACTTTGACCTCAATACCAAAACTACGTCTGGGAAATAATTGGCCATAAAATGTTGTTTTAAGTTGAACTATTTTATATCAATCACTTGAAATAAACGTGAAGCTTCCGCAAAGAAAAGTTAGCAGCAAGTGGCTTAGCCAAAGACGAACGAACAAGTTCAAACAAGACTATTAAGAGTGACATTTAGGCTAAGGGATAATAATTTATAGTCATTATACACTTATTACACCGATTTTTTTTACCACATAATTATGGGGACATTGAATTGAGATTAATGTGTTTTAAATCTTACCTGTTTATAAATCCATTATGTACAGCGTACAAAACAATCGTTCAGACAAGATGATCACAACAATATTATCAAACAAACAATAAATCAACTCTGATTTAATTTTCAATACAATTAAAAACGGAGACGCAAGACGGCAAGTTGTATTTGAATGAAACGAGGGAGCGCGTCCATTGTGATACATGGTGTACGTTAACGTCTGTCAGAGAGTTTGAAGTCTGCCCAGATGAAGAATACAAGACAGTGCAAATGAACTGGTAGTTCCACGAGACTTTTATAGATGTTTTCTCTCAGTTAAGCACACTCTTCACATACATGTCGAAGAGCGAATGTTAAAGGGGTGGTAAAACACCTTTTTTCGAAGGCTTGATTGTGTTTGTGGGGTTCACTGTAACATGTGTTCATGCTTCGTTTTTAAAAATTCACATTATTTTTCACATATTTAACCATTATTCTACACTGCTCTGTCCCTCCTTGTAAAAACGGTCGGATGATTTCCTGGTTCTATGAAGCCCCGCCCTCAAAAATACGCAATGGGCTCAGATTGGTTAGCTGGCCCAGTGTGTTGTGATTCGCTAACCGCCAAGTGCACGTTGTTTTGGAAACGCCCCTTATCGGTAGTTTTTGCTTCAGTAAACAACGGCGTTAATATTCCCATATCAGTTTGAGCTCGAATCAGACCTAGAGAATGTTAGTAGAGAGGATCGAGCAGAACCAGTTCAAGAACGGCTGTTAAAGGACGTTTCAGAAAGGTAAGTTTTTTTTTTTTTTTTAGACTGCAGATCTATTGTGATCGCTATTTGAGACACTGTTACTTTTGTATATTTAAAACGATTGTAGCTAAATATCTGTCGCCAGAACTATTAACCCAATACGAACACTAAACATTGGCTTTACAACAGTAGGCAAATCAAACACAAACCATGTTTAGCATGCCTGTAGATAAACAATACACAAAAGCTATAATCAAAGAATAATTTACAGTGATCACTTATAAATGACAACAACCACGAACATTCCAAGTTCGTTGCGCTGGTGATATTAAACACAAGTTTGTATGTGTTTGTCGGATAAGTATGAATTAACGTTAGCATTTAACAAACTGGTTTGTGGAGACAAACTGCGTTGTCCTTCGTTTACTTCCTCGCTACAATGTACAATTAACAATACGAACTATTACAGGAAAACACATCAACGAAAAAATCATACTTACAGGTTGTGGCTCGTAAATAGCTTCTGTTTTTAAAGTTGGAACTGCTCGATCTTTCAGGACAAGCCGTTGTGTGAATCCTGCATTGAACTCTAGATTGAGGAAGCTTTCCTCCGGAAAATGTGCCGCACAGAGTGCAACATTTGGATTATAATTATGAGGGACCGAGTTAAAAATAAATAAGACTGAACAAAGTGGACCTGCAATCTGGGTGAAAATAACAGCGTTTCAACAGCATTGCGGCAACGACACTCCACTACCACAACAACTCTTTTCCAAAGCAACATAAAATGGCCTCGCCCCCTTTATGTATTGTGTTCCCAGAGGAGGGGTTTATGTAAATATTGGGCTTAGTGATGTCAGCAAGCCCACAGGAATGTCGTGTAGTCCCTATCAGCCGTTTCTGTAGTTCTTAGAAATTGATTTCTTTAAAAGCAAATATCTCCCTTTGCTGTAAACTTTGAACGTTGTAACTTTGCAGATGTTGTTTATGCTCAAACAGCAACATTACATACTAACTAAAGTTAGAAAAGTGAAATCGTGTTTTACCACCCCTTTGAAAGGGAAAAGAAAACACTCTAAAACACGCTACAAATCAAAGTGGAGGTAAACACATTATAATAAAACAACGGTCAGCAGTAGAGCGTTCATCTTCCTCTTTGCGTGATCAATCTCACTCTCACTGCGTGCGCGCTCACATAAAAACAGCATGCATACAATAACGTACGCCATAGAAGAAGTTATCTTAAAGGCACATCCACATTCATGTCATAAACACTACTTAAGGTGGCCTTTACAATGGATGTGCGCGGTGTTATAATGCGTTGCTATTGACGACCGTCATTATAAGGAAGGAAATGCTTTAAAAAGTGCATAGAGCTGCTTGTTTTATTTGTTGTTTGTTGATTTTCAAATATAAAACTTGTTGAAATGTCTTCAGTGTGAGCATCAACTCTTTTTGAACACTTTCATCTCGTTTTAACAAAACCGTGATGATACTGACAATCGCGATAATTTTGGTCACTATAATCGTGATATTAAATTTTAATACCGTCCCATTCCTACACCGGCGGGAGCCACCTAGCTATGAAAAAATTTATACTCATATTTTACAAAACGACTACCCTGATCAACACGAAACAGGTGTCATTTGAAAGCTCAAAGTCTGAACTTTACAATGAATATAACCAATTTGAACTCCTAAGTAGTGCTCAGTCATTTGCTGATAAATATCATTTTTATTGCATAATTTATGAAATACTTTTTTTCACTATGTACTGCAATATGTCAAAAACGTCACACAGTTCAGATAGTCATGTGTCATATGTCATTTGAAAGGTCTTACAGAGTAGAATACATCAAGCATATTTTTTGGGGCTTTGACTAAACTTCATTAAGTTTTTGTACGTGAAGCCCAGCAAGACCCATATGTAAATAATATACCGATTCGTTTTTGCTCGTAACTTCATGAAACATGCTCCGATCGTAGATTATTTACAGCAGATTCTAACGATTAAAATGACTCTAAAGATAATGAACATTATCCATTTCTCAGATCTAAAGATATTCCTCATGGAGTTTTCGCCTATAACTTCATGAAACATGCACAGATCGTAGAAAATGGCACATAATTGTTTACAGCAGATTCTCACGATTAAAATGATTTAATCAACACAGTCTATTGCAGGGGTCGGCAAGTAACTTTGGCCGCGGGCCAATATTTTTTTTTAGCCAGTAGATGGCGGGCCAGCTACACAGAGTAGGCCTATGGATACAAATTAAATACTCTTATATAGGCCTATGATCGCGGAATATGATGGGTCGTCACAGTCCGTGGATCATTCGTTCAATCGTTTTTTCAAATTAAAACCAAAAACAAAAAGATGAAAAACGACTTGTTTTTCCATTCCTGAACTAAAATGAAAAAAAAAAACAAATAATGACGGGTTTTCTGATTTTCTGATTGTGCTCAGATCAAAAATAGAAAAAAATAATTAGACAAATTTTAATTTTGATTTTTAATTTTTAATTTAACACCTTTTAAACAGATCAAGTACTATTGTGGTAGGCTAACAGATTACAGCCATTTTAATAAAGGTGTGAATAGCAATCATGCCTCATTCGCTTACAGTCCGACTTTTGAACTTTATTCCTTTTTTATTATTATTATTTATTCGGGACACACACATACACACCTATGGTTTAAGGAGGTCTGCGCGGGACTGTTTTTTTTTTTTTTTCCATCCTGCTCCCACGCGGTTCTATTCAGCAACCGCTTAAAATACACTCGTTGTTCACCCGCTTTATTTCCCGACCTGACGGGTCCGCAAAATTTAGATCTCGTTTCCATAATCTCACATTCAAATGTCTCTAAAAGAAAGTCTCGGAAAGAAGGAGATTAAGTAGCCTATAATAATTATAAATGCTATACAAAAATTGTGTTCGTGTCAATATAAATATTAGGCTATTTTAACATTATAGGCTACTGTCAGCAGAGAAAAAAAAAATGCCACAGAAAAAAATTATGAAATATAAATAACAAATTATAGGACAAAGCCTATCACTCAAATTGCTAAGCAACATAAACGAAAATCATATTGCCCTACTGACAAATGAAGTAGGCTATTTTCTGTCGAACTATTTCAAACATCCTTGCAAAAAAAGAATGTTGTTGACTGACAATGGTTTCAGTACCAAACAGCTCATCAGAGCTAGGTGTAGCCTACAGGCGGTCAGAATGAAGTGCGGATACGCTGTCAAAAGATGTCGGGAGTGAGCTATTGTCAGTCAGACCGCCCGCTCCGTCCAAAGTACACCAGAGTTCTGACCGCTACCGTCTTTTGGCGCGCGAATGAACACAAAGTGGTAAAGCGTATAACTAGACGCGGCAGGCGCGAATTTGACGCGCTATTCGCGTCCGGTGGTATACTTTAAAATGTAATCCCGCGCCGCATTATTCCCTATGGGCGTTTCACACAGTATGCGGCTGGTGAAATCGCCGCGCGACTGCGGCTTTTCTCAAGTAGTGGAAGAGTTTTGTGCAGCATTTAGGACTTCCAAAATGTTCCGGCGGGCCAGAAAATATTGCTGGCGGGCCAGTTTTGGCCCGCGGGCCGCCAGTTGTCGTTCCCTGGTCTATTGCATTGATTACTAGATATTCCTCATGGAGGAACAATTTAAAAAATGCCCATTATGGGGCGTCAATGGCTAAACAAAAAGGCTACCTTGGTTCCAAATGATGCAACTTTTGATTACTTTATGCTATAACCACAACATTTTAATCAGATGTAGCTCACATGTGGGGAAACAAAAAAGAAATGTCCTTCTACCCTCTTTCTTGCATGTCAAATAAGAAAGATATGTCAAATTATAATAAAATATATATATATATATATATATATATATATATATATATATATATATATATATATATTTGTCTCTTTAATCAGCAGTTTCTCAGCATGAGAACCTACAATACCTGTCTTTTGACACTACTTGTTGTGTATTAGTTATTAGTCTTTACTTTTGTGTATGCCACTTATGTATGTTACATGTAAGTGTGAACTTGTGAACATACATACGGCAGTAGGTGGCAACAAGTGACTGTATTTACAGTATGTGTGAGTCATTGAATCATTCAGTCATTCGATTTGTTCGAAATCACTTATTCATTCAGGGAATAATCAAGTGACTGGCTGCATCCGAAATCATATACTTCCCTACTATACATTAGGCAAAAAAGTAAGTGACAAAAGAAGTATGTCCGAATTCACAGTACAGGCAAAAAATACTCAGATGACCTACTGCTTCTGGTGAGATTCTTATTATATAGAACATACTTCTTTGGCCATCATGAACTAATTACTTCATTCGAAGTAGCCGACCTAAAAGAGTATGCGATTTTAGACGCAGACACTGTCTTTGTACACAGTCACTCAGGAACATTACACTACTGTGTGAGTCAAAAGTCTAGAGTGAACAAAGTTGTATTAGCTTGATTGTTAACATTTACAATCTTGCCAAAGCATATATACAGTATATATATATATATATATATATATATATATATATATATATATATATATATATATATATATATATATATATATATAACTTAGATATTATTAAAGTAGTTTTATTATTAAAGTTTAATTACATTTTCAGTTTTCATTGAATATAAGTTGTAATAATTTTGTCATGAGCTTTTGTTATATTTCTATATAACTTAATTTTTATTTCAGGTTTAGTTTGAGTAATTTTAGTACTTCTAAATAAACTTCAAATTAAATTTCAAACTTAAGTGTGTCAATTTCAATTACCAAAATCAATGTTAATAGTTTTAGTTAACACTAACAACACTGAAAAAAAGAAGAATGAAATTAAGGAGAAAATAAAATAAGACGATAAAAAAACATAAGAATATAGACGTACAATAATACAATAAAATAACCTTTCTTGATTACAGGAATCAAGTAAATAAAACAACAACACCCCGATAGCTGATAACAAAGCTGTAGCCTAACGGTCAGCATACTGTAGGTACAGGTTGGCTGTCATGGATGAAACTATTTTGAGTCCATAATTTCCCGATACTATTCACCCTAGTTTCTTTCTCTTCTCTCACTATTAACATGCACACATATTGCACTGATTATGCATTATAAGCTGGCAACCTAAGATAAATAAATGTAAATGTTTATTTATTTATTTATTTATTTTTTATCAAAGAAAAGTCATAAATGGTTTAAGCAAATCACAATCAACCCTCCTGCTGATTTGCTTTGCATTATTGCCATTCTGCCAGATTATTGAATGTGTGCATGCCTTCTGCAAGGTCATTTGCATGTCAAGAGTGTAGAAATACATTGTATGCAAATCCTTAAAATTGTTTTTTTTTGTTTTGTTTGCTGGTTTATAAGGTTTTGGTATTATCTGTGTTTTCAAATGTCACTACTTATTGGCAAGGCTTACTGGGAGCCCAAAAGATTTGTGGGACGCCTATGGAGTCATTTAATAATAATAATTAATAATAATAACATTTATATATCACTTTTGTGGGTCCTCAAAGCGCTTTAGAAGGGGGAAATCTCCTCAACCACCACCAATGTGCAGCATCCACCTGGATGATGCGACGGCAGCCATATTGCGCCAGAACGCCCACCACACACCAGCTTATTGGTGGAGAAAAGAGTGATGAAGCCAATCAGTATATCTGGGGATGATTAGGAAGCCATTTTGCTGGATAGAAGGCAATGGGCAAATTTGGCCAGGATGCCGTGGTTAAAAACCTACTCTTTTTTTCTCAGGACATCCTGGGATTTTCAATGAGCACAGAGAGTCAGGACCTCTGTTTTTGGACTCACACAGACCACAGGGTGAGCACCCCCTTATGACCAGACTAACATCTCTTCCAGCAGCAACCTGGTTTTCTCAGGAGGTCTCCCATCCAGGTACTAACCAGGCTCAATCCTGCTTAGCTTCAGTGGGCAACCAGTCTTGGGCTACAGGGTGATATGGCATTTAATGTCATAGAAGACACATTATTATAAATATACTATAAATGTCATAGAAGAGCGTTTAGCTTATGACAAGCAACATAATAGAAATTACGTCTCTGATGGAAGTGTGTAGTGAGATGAATTAGCGACCATATGAACCTCATTAGAGTCTCTGCAGTTGACGTCATTCAGGGATTTTCCGTGGACTCTCATCCCCCCGCATCACTTTATATGAGCGAATATCTGTCGAGAGGAGATGTGCCAGTAATCTAGAATGTGGTGAATGTCAGCCAGGAAGTGAACGGCAGGTGATGCTGTGGGGGCTTGAACTGACCTTTGCCTTTTACTCTGATTGGACACAGCTGGTATTCATAGACCCAGAGAGAGAGAGAGACTTCGGGCACAGCCATGACACTACACTTCTTTGGCACATCCATTTATTGGCTACAATTGCTATGACATCTGTACCATATGCCACCATATAAAGATGGATGACCATTTACATTCATACTCGCACACCATTCCAATACCAAAAGCCAATTTATGTCGTTTTGCCAATGGCCTGTTTTCTTCCGTTTTAATACAGAGCTATGGATATTTCCCTTTTTTTTTTTTTTTTTTGAAGTTTTATGTTTGTCACTTTCTGTGAAAAAAAAAAAATCTCTTCTCATTCTTTCTATTTGTTTTTTCTCTCTCATTTTGTACATGACTCTCTCTCTCTCTCTCTCTCTCTCTCTCTCTCTCTCTCTCTCTCTCTCTCTCTCTCTCTCTCTCTCTCTCTCTCTCTCTCTCTCTCTCTCTCTCTCTCAAGTGTAACCAAAATGTTAATCATTTATGTAGGCTAATATTTATGCAAACATTTTATTTGTTAATGCAAAATATATGTTGAATTTAAGTGAGTTTGTTATGTAAAACATTGTCTACTAATGCTGCAAATCTGTTAGAAAGAGATGAGCCCTGTTTGTATTAACACAAATGTAGGAGGGGAGATGAACCACTGAGCTTTAATTAACAGCTTCTCAATGATCATAATTGCTGTCAAGTAGATTAATCAGTACTCAGGAATTGCTCTTCATTTTATTTATCATCCCTGGCACAATGGAGTTCTTCAGATCTGTTGAGTTATAGCGCTTGTCATCTGTATTTCTCTCCTTGAGTTTCCATTTAGTTAATGAAGCACCTGCTCACTCATAATTCAAATTAAAGATTGGTCAAGCATTCATTAAGAGAAGCACTCATGCCCTTCCTTTTATTTTGTTTATTTCTCTTTTGCTCTTTCACCTTTTGTTTCTTTCTCTCGTTGACTTTGAAAGGCATTTTTTGAGGTCGGTAAGATTATCGTGTTTGTCCTCTGTTGTGAGTGCACAGGATGAGCTTATGCTCGTTCTCGTGTGCTCTGTCTTGTCGTGTGAGCGTGAGGTTTCGAGTTCGCTCGGGCCGTACGCTCTTCTGTCCACGTTTGTTGTGATTTGTGTAGCACGCAGTTCGTGTATACATCGGCCGCGTGCTGTCATGTTTTGTCTTCCACTAGGTGTGTGCTTTCATGTTGTCATGTTTTGTGTGAACACATGGCTTATGAGGGTTCTCATTAGCTGCGTGTTCATATCGCGTTTTGTGTGAGCACATGGCTGGAGATTTGTTTTACTGGCCATGTGCTTTAGCCTGACGTCATCATACTCAAATTCTAGTCAGAATATGAGTCTGATACTGCTCCATTGGGCTGTGATTAAGGGGCGTGTTTCAACCGAACCAGGAAAGAAAATGCCTCTGCACTCAATTGGATAGACCTGCAACCGAGTCAGAGCAACGGAGTAAGTGAAGTATGTTCTTCAATTATCTTTCAGATCGACAAATGCCTTGATCGCGGTTCTCTGTCTCTTTTAAAATGAATGCGCTATCATTACTTCTATAACAGATGCGATGGCGGAATCTTGATAATCTCAATTCTCCAGCGGCAGTCATCTTTGTTGTAAACGAATTCAACCCAAGCGCTCTTTGGTGATGTGGATGATTACGTTACTGTTGATCATCTGTCCATCATTGTATAAAGCCCGCCCTGACAATTTGATTGGTCCGAACAGCTCTGGTTCGAGCATAGTTGCTCTACAATGGATCCAGACCGAACTTCCCAATCTCAAATGTTGTGGGCGGGGCTAAGTTCAGATGGCATCCAGGCTACATGTGCTTGTGTTCTAGTCATTTCCTTGTTCCATGTGCTCTCCTGTTGATTGTCTAGCCCATCCCATCTTGTTACCTGATTATTAGTTCATTTTCCCCACCTGTCATCCCTAGTTACCTGTTTGTTTAGTTGTTTGCTCCCTATTTATGGTTCTTCTGTTTGAAGTCCTGTGCTGGATTGTTGTTGAATGTACCTTGTGTGTTGTGTCAAGTTAAAGCAAAGTCAAGTTTTTTATTTGTTTTCCTCATGGTAGTTTTTGTTTTGATCTTGTTATTTATTAAATAAAGCCCATTATTGTTTCCTGCACTTGAGTCATCACTCACTCCCTTCACTCAACCCTGACATCTTCAGTGTCACATGATCCTTCAGAAATCCTTCTAATATGATGATTTTCTGCTCAAGAAACATTTCTTATCAATGCTAAAAACAAGTTGTGCATGCTTATTTTTATTATTATTATTATTTGGTTCTTTAATAAAGTTCAAAAGAACAGTATTTATTTCAAATTGAAATATTTTGTTACATTTTAATTGTTTTTACTCCCACTTTTGATCAATCTAATGCTGTTTAATGAAAGTATTTATTTCCTTTAAGGCACACTATGCAAGATTTGTACCGTCAATCATTTCGATGGTAAACAAATTCGTAGTAGGGCGAATCATCCCGATAGCAAAGCAGAGGTGGGACGCCGCTGGCAAAACCAGCAATGCAAGTTTGAGAGGTGGCGTCCCGACAAATCTTGCGAGAATCACAACTTGCTTAATGGCACAACGTCACATACATCAACAACATATGAAGAAGCCTCTATGGAAGACACTAGCACGCATTTGGCAGAGTCGACATAGAAAACGAAGAAAGCACGGTCGGAAGAGTGCAGAGACTGCTCTGCGTGAGTGGTATTTACGACATTTACGTATTTGCGTGATTGATATTAACGATAAATACAAGTACTCCACAGCGACTCTAGGGGTCGCTGTTTGAGAAAAACGGAAACTGCACAGTGTGCCTTTAAAGGGTTAGTTCACCCAAAAATGAAAATTCTGTCAGTAATTACTCACCCTCATGTTGTTCCAACCCCGTAAGACTTTCGTTCATCTTCGGAACACAAATTAAGATATTTTTGATGAAATCTGAGAGCTGAATCACTCCTCCTGCAGGCTTATGGACACCTTAACTTGCTGGCCCAGAAAATGTATTAAAGACATTGTTAATATAGTCCAAGTGACTCCAGTGGCTCAATCTTAAGTTTATAAAGCGACGAGAATACTTTTTGTGCGCAAAAACAAACAAAAATAACGAGTTTATTCCACTTTACGTGGTGACGTGAAACACAGACGCGCTACGCTATTACACTACGTAAAAAAAACTCGAGGTCCAGAGAGAAGGAAATGAAAAGTGGAATAAAGTCGTTATTTTTGTTTGTTTTTACGCACAAAAAGTATTCTCGTCGCTTTATAAACTTAAGATTGAGCCACTGGAGTCACTTGGACTATATTAACAATGTCTTTAATACATTTTCTGGGCCAGCAAGTTAAGGTGTCCATAAGCCTGCAGGAGGAGTGATTCAGCTCTCAGATTTCATCAAAAATATCTTAATTTGTGTTCCGAAGATGAACGAAAGTCTTACGGGGTTGGAACAACATGAGGGTGAGTAATTACTGACAGAATTTTCATTTTTGGGTGAACTAACCCTTTAAAATATATATCTCTTACTGCCCCAAAACATTTAAAAGGTAGCCATAATCAAACTCTGCACTGCCTCTAATTCAATTAATGTTTCTCATTCTGAGTATTGATCAATCATTTACCCTGTAATAGTGTTAGTTCAGTTTAGCAATGTTCTTTGCCTTTCTGTAGAATGTAGCTTTTTTTTTTTTCTGCACACATACATCATATCTGTGTTAAGCATAAATACAATATATTTGTATATGTGCAAATAAATAAACAAATACATAACTGCAGTAATATAATTGATGATACTATAACTTCCAATGAGGAAACCCATTACAGCTGTTTCATGTGGAACACAGTTATATCTACTGTAGATAAATCTGATCTGAGAACAAATGCATCAAAGATGCAGCAAAAGATGTGTGTCTTTTTTGGAATGTTTGGAAATAGATAAATTCATTCTATCATGCATCCATAAATGTACTGTGACATTAGCTGGGATTACATTCACATCTGATATATAATGGAAAACAGGATTACAGGGCTTGTGCAGCAGTATTGACATTCTTCATTCTTCTGGTTATAATTTGCTGTAAACCGGTACTGAATTGCAGTCTGTTTGTTTGGGCTGGAAATAATATTGGTTGGACCAATGGCATGATAACAGATGGAGAGTATGTTTAAATTTGCTTATTATTATTTTCACAATTCTGTTTGGTGACGCTAGCGGCTCAGAATTTACACTCTTCACCTTTAATATCTGATAAAAACATGCTGAGCTTCGGCCTGTGTGAAAGCAGACAGACAAACACACTATGTGATGGCCGTAAGGAAAATGTTCCGGAGCAGCACAGTTGGTGTGTTTTTATGTGTGCTAATGGATTGCTGTGAGATTGACAGGTCTAATGAAATATATGTGTCTCCCTCCCAGAAGAGAGGAAGGGTAAATAAGGACAGCACACAAGCTGGGTTCAGAATAGCGTACTGCCTAGCACACAAGCTTTCTATGCAGTATGTAGCTGAATACTAATACTAAGACATTTTAAACAGTATTGCAATATATAGGGCCTATACGGTTACGGTTTGCAATGTAAAAGCGTATTGGGCAGAGAGAGAGCACATCTGAAGTTCTCTTTCATTCCTCTGAGGGCGCGACAGAGACAGAGGGAATACACTCATCTATGATGAGTTAAAATATCTTGTGATTTCACAGTAAGCAAGCACAGTCAGGGTTCAAAATGAGTGTCATGTTGGGAAGTAGCAGATAAATTAATGATAGATGCACACATTTAGAATAGAGCACTCTCTGGAATATGACTTACACATCTGACTAGAACATTTATCAGAAAATTAGCACATTTAAAGTCCTGATCATTATTTCCAGTGATAAACAACCAGGCAAAATACATTTCTTAATTTTCTGTGACATTAGCTGTGATTAGATTCATGTCTGATATATAATGGAAAACAGAATTGCAGTGCATTTACAGCAGTACTGATATTCATCAAATGTTGTAATCTAATAACCCTAGATGTATTAAACATTTTACAGTTAATTCTACCCCAACTGCTTAACATACTCATTCCATTCAAATGCTGTTTTGTAAATTATTTCAGCATGTGTTGGATTTTGTACTTGGATAAAAAAAAAAAAAAAAAAAAAAAAAACTCTCACTTACATTAATAGACTGTTCAGCATTCACAATGTAACGGGAAGTAATAGCAATATTTCCATACCAAATTTTGACCAATACTTGGTATCCACTACCTATCAAAAGTTTAAAGTCCCTCTGTGGAGAAAATCAAGCTTTTCATGTCGTTCATATGTCTGGTGTTTTAAATATCAAAAGTGACTGTAAAGACATACTGTTACAAAATATTTCTATTTCAAATAAACAGTGGTCCTTTGAATTTTGTACTCATCAAAGAATCCTGACAAATTATTAAAGTCCAGAAAAACGAAGAAAAACAGAATCCTGACAAATTATTAAAGTCCAGAAAAACGAAGAAAAACAGAATCCTGACAAATTATTAAAGTCCAGAAAAACGAAGAAAAAACAAAACTGTCACGGTCTGAGTGTTTAGTTTCATTTTCAAGGACTTTGAGTTTGTTTCTCTTGAGTTACCTGTTTCCTTTGTTCTATTTTCCCGCCAGTCATTTTGTCATGGACATTCATTCAATCATCACACATGTTTGTTATTTAGTCATCATCACTGTGCATATATAGTTGTTCGGTACTGTCGTGTCTACACACTGTTTTGTTGCCTTCTTAACTGTGGATTACCTGAAGTTGTTTTATTTGATAAACCCTTTTTTGTTATTTAAACTCTTTCTGAAACTTCTTTGTTTATCATCATCTGGACTAAATAAGACAGTACCATGGTTTCCACAAAAATATTAAGCAGCACACGAAATGTTTCCTGAGCAGCAAATTAGCATATTAGAATGATTTCTGAAGGATCATGTGACAATGAAGACTGGAGTGATGCTGCTGAAAATTCAGCTTTGTATTACAGGAGTAAATTATATTTAAAATATATTCAAATGTAAATCAGTTAATTTAAATTGTAATAACATTTCAGAATATTACTGTTTTTATTTGATAAAATAAATGCAGCTTTGGTGAGTATAAAACATTTAATTAATTCTTATAAACCCCAAACTTTTGAAAGGAAGTATGACTGTTTTGGATGCATACACTGAGTAACATTGATAATTTGGCTGCAGGAGGAAAAATGTTACAAAAGTTTACATGCCTCCTTTAATAAATCAATTTGAAACTAAACATACAGAGAAGTTTTCAGCTTAACCTGTCAGGTCTATTGGGTCCATAACAAACACGGGCAGAGATTCTCACCTCTCATATCAAGACGCATCAGTCACCAAATGCTCCTGAGGGCACACCTGCCCCGAAACAATGCCCGCCTCTCTTCACCCCGCACTCCCGTCACATCATTCAGAAACAAACACTTTGCTTTCCCGTGGAGTTCTGAAATACTGACAGATGGATATGACCTTCCCTCTGCTCAATGAGTCGCAAGAATGCTGACTGATGAATCTGAAGTGGCGTTGTGAGTCTGTGCGAGTGTGTTTGTGTGACATTGGGGTTCCGACTCGAGAGGAAAGGTGTGTGAGGATAAACAGAAGATACACAGGGCAGTTGTGACTGTCACGGCTGACAAAACTGTCTCTCCCACCACAGGGATCTGCCTCAGATGCTTTAGGGTTGTTGACTTCTTACATTTATTTGATGTTAAGAGACAAGACAGACATTTAACTGGAAATCACACTTATATTGCTTGTCAATGCAGTTTGACGAAGAGAAGAAGAAGGCCTTAGAGATTTTCTAAACAAATATTTTAAAAAAGGTGGTGACGGTGAAGCTGGAACTAGTAAAGTCAGCGTAGAGCAAGGTAAGAAACAGCGCAGCCAACGTTTACGAGCCTTGTCAGGAGTTTTCCTGCATTGAAATTTTTTTGGTGGCCGCCAAAGCTAATTTTTTATCCCGCCAAAGCCTTTGATCGGTGAATGATGTAGAATTTGTAAGAACTGATTTTCCTGCTAAAACAAAACGCACCCTGCAATAAAGCCATAAAATGCACCCTGGACAGCTGATAGCAAAGACAGAGCACAGAACCTTGTCCTGCCCAAACTTATCTCCTTGTCCCCTTGTTTGACTTCAACTCATCCCCCTCTCCCCCTCCTCAAGGCACTGAAAGTTCATTAAGAATGTCTATATAACACATATGGTGTATCTTGTGAATATGTTGTTTTCTTTTCATGTCTGGTGTCATTTTAAGGATCGCAGTGCATTTGGTAAAATGGTCTTAATTTCATTGCAGTCATTGGTTTAATGAGAAAGATTGAGAACTTAGGAGAATCCTGTTTCTCCTCTCTGGGTCAGATCTCTTTAAGATATCTCAAGAAACCAGGTGCTACCCCCCCTGGGGTACATGGATTGGCCCAAACAACTCTAAACAACATTTGTATAACCCCTTTTGTTCTGGTATGGTATTTAAGGCGAGGGGACAGAGCAATCTTTGGGACTCTTTACCAGGATCATCCCCCATAGTGATGTTTCAGTGCTTTCCTGTTGGAAAGCCCTGACACATTACTGTGTCTTTGTCAGGAAAACATTACTTACTTTTAGAGTCATCTTTGAGTAAATGATGTCATATATTTTCTGAATTGGTTTTTAATCATTTACTTCTGTAATTAGCATGCTCCATTTTTACCTGACAAATAAATGTTACATCTTGATTTATTCTGAAGTTTTAGAAATCATTCATTTTAGTAGATTAATGTGTAGTCTGGTGTTTCCGCAAGTCTTTGTCCAGGATAGATCAAACTGAAGGCACTATGAATGGAGCATGGGGCACATCTTAGGAAGACCTTCTGATTTCTGACTATCTCCTGACTTAGCATGTTGTACGCTGCAAATATTATAAAAAAATTACACCTATGGGTCTGTAGTGCGCGGCTGCATAGGGTAAAATACTTGCACTGCACCCTCTACTATAGGACTGGCTAGTTTGTGATCGTGAGCGCGCAGTCGCGACGTGACGTCTCAAAGCGACACTAGGTCCGTAATGAACGAATAATTGAAAGTATGGGATAATCAGAATAATCAAAGATCTAAATTAATTCATAATCAATATTTATGATTATTTTCTAATCAGAAATACGATCTAAATTTGATTATCATTTGAAATTGGAGTCAGATTAAGCGTAGAGCTAAAGTAATACTAAAACTAAATTCCAATAAATTAAGTGAACTTCACTGGAGCTCTGAAAAGACATACACGCATTAAACCTTCGCCAGGCCGTTGGATTCCGTCGTTGGGCCAATGGGTGGTCCTTACAAATTGAATGACTGCTGCGCCTGACCGGGCGTCTAAGATTATCTCGTCCTGGGCCCAGGCAAGACTGTCAGCTGGCCTGATAATATGTATAAGAAAATCTCCTTAAAGTAAACTTTAAAATCCATAATGTAGTTTATGCTGTATAAGTTATCTTCTTTTCTTAGCAAATATTATAGTATGCAATTCATAAAGTCAAAATAGTTTAAAACAATTATTAAACAGTGATTTAATATTTATTTAAAAAAGAAATACTTTAAAATCCACAATGTAATGTCTTTTAATTATTTTTCAATGAATTGTTTTAAACGAAAAAAAAAAAAACTTTTTAAATAAATATTTTAATATTTAATGTATCTAATAAATATTTAAATAATTGTATTAAATTATTTTGACTTTATATTTTTTAAAAACTATATTTAAATAAAGGTTAATGAATTATTTATTAACATATAATTGCAATGTGTGTGATGTTTTTAGTTGTGATAAATGTGCTTTTGCATTATGTATCTGTCTGAAGGATTGTGAATGAGAAAAAAATAAATAAACTGAGCAAAAAGTAAACTGTTAAAGCTCAGGCTAGTGATAATTTGTGTCAATTTGTGGTGATATTACAGATTCATAGACCCCTGTCTCGCTCTCCTTCTCTCTGGGGTTGTCAGAGTTTGTGGTATCTGTGTGTTTCTGCTGTGTGTATCTGCTTGGCAGGATGGACGACAGGACAGACAAAAATACAGATAATTACTGAGAGCAACACTGCCTAATTTATGAAACTATAAGGCATACTGATGGTAACACTTTACTTGGCATCAGTTGCAGTATTGAAATACATTATAGTCCATATGCATGATTTACAATGTAATGCATTATGGTTTTAAAATGTACAATACTGTAATGTTTTACATGTACAATAGTGGTCAAACGTTTGGGGTCTGTAAGATTATTATAAAAAAAAAAAAAAAAAAAAAGATTGTTATGCTTACCAAGGCTACATTTATTTGCTCAAAAATAAAATACAGTACCAACATTAATGTTGTGAAATATTATTACAGTTTAAAAAAGCTGCTTTCTATTTTTGATTATGTATGTAACGTAATTTATTCCTGTGATGACAAAGCTGCATTTTCAACAGCCATTATTCCAATCTTCATCTCTTCATGTCTTCACGTTTTGCTGCTTATTATTTTCTCAATTCTTTTTTTTTATTATTATTTGTATTATTTTAATGAATACAACTTTTACAATAAAAGCTTTACCATTATAATTATATTTACTGTCACTTTTGATCAATATAATGTGTCCTTGTTGAATAAAATATTAAAAAATGTTCACACAAAAAAATATGAAATAAAATTAAATGAAAACTTACTGACCACAAACAATCTTTGCAATCTTTCTTCTTTCAAATTTGAAAGTTCATTTATTAATGCCTAACCAGCCAGAGAAACCTAGAAACCAGTCAGAAGTCCCAAACAACGCTAAGCAACCATCAATGTACAACCTTTATACGACATGATTTTAAAACTATTTTGCAATTTCAAGCCAGTTTCAAGCAGTAAGCAACCACACGAGCAAGCTCCACTCATGTTTCCTCAGTCTAAATTGTTTTATAATCAAATGAAATTTAGTTGTGTGTCTGATGTTTGTAGGAATTGTTGCACAGCCATTATGAGCTCTTTAAAGTTTATGATGTGAAAAATACCAATCTGACAGGACGGTTTTATTTTTCACATCTGCTACAGTCTCCACCTCGATGACTCACCAAACACTTTCTGATGATACACATATACTAGTTTATTGATTTTGCTGAGATGCAGTTTGCAAAGTGGCTTGTCAATGTCTAACAGTCAATGGCCTATTTAGAGGTCACAGAGTATCATTTGACAGTGCTGGTAATAGATTGCAGGGAAACTTGTGGCGTGCCAGTCAAATCCTGCTCTTCTTCAAGATGTGAAAATAGCAATGATAGACCCATGTTTTGAATCTGTCAGTCACAGTCTAAGGTACCATCTGTTCATCAGATTACTTGCTTCTGTGTGCGTGTCTGCGTGTGAGAGGAGAGAGACAAGCCGACAGGTAATAGTTTGACAAATACCCCAAAGGATTGCTTCATACTGGAATTAAGTTTGTATTTTCAGAGAGTATTTTCAGATTTTTCACAAAAAAATAATAATAGTAAACTTTACATCACATTTAATACACATCATATATGTTAACATAAAATATGAAAAGTAATCTAATGCAACACATCAAGTATAAAATGCTAAACATATAAGAGACAATTTATTATAAAAAAATATATAATTCAAAGAACACTAATTAAATGAAAGGTAAAAAAAAAAAAAAAAAATTCTTTTAAAAACATTGAGAGAACTGGCTTCCCTAATATCTATTGGTAGTGTATTCCATAATTTATAAAAGTCGCATCACAGATTTTTGTTTGTCTGTTGCTCGGAACCTCGGAACCTAATTATAATTGCAATTATAACTTAAGTTATATGTTCTCTTTTTTAGTTCTCGCTAATAACCGAGCTACCGAGTTTTTGATAAGCTGAAGTCTGTTTATTGATTTTTGTGGGAGACCAGTAAGAAGTGCACTACAGTAGTCAAGTCTATTTGAAATAAAAGCATGAATTAGTTTTCACCAATTGGCAGCATATGCCAGCAGCCATATCACCCTGTAGCCCAAGACTGGTTGCCCACTGAAGCTAAGCAGAGTTGAGCCTGGTCAGTACCTGGATGGGAGACCTCCTGGGAAAACTAGGTTGCTGCTGGAAGAGGTGTTAGTGAGGCCAGTAGGGGGTGCTCACCCTGTGGTCTGTGTGGGTCCTAACGCCCCAGTATAGTGACGGGGACACTATACTGTCAAAAAGCACCATCCTTCGGATGAGATGTTAAACCGAGGTCCTGACTCTCTGTGGTCAATAAAAATCCCAGGATGTCCTTCGAAAAAGAGTAGGGGTTTAACCCCGGCATCCTGGCCAAATTTGCCCATTGGCATCCATCATGGCCTCCTAATCATCCCCATATACTGATTGACTCTATCACTCCTCTATGTCTCCTCTCCACCAATAAGCTGGTGTGTGGTGGGCGTTCTGGCGCAGTATGTCTGCCGTCGCATCATCCAGGTGGATGCTGCACATTGGTGGTTGAGGAGATTCCCCCCTCCTATGTAAAGTGCTTTGAGTACCCAGAAAAGTGCTATATAAATGTAACTAATTCACTATAGTGTAACAAACAACCCTAAAGTCACTAAATATTTTTTCGTAAGGGCAGTTTCAGTACTAAGTTCTAAAACCAGACTGAAACCCATCCACAATGTGATTTTCTTTAAAAAAGTGTTTATATGTGCTACAGTTACCTTTTTGAGTATCTTAATTTGGAGCTTGGATATCAGTCAATAATTTGCCAGGACACTACTGTCCAATTTAGTAATACAAGTAAATTCCCACAACGTCTCTTTCACAAGATTTACCTGCACTAGTTCTGATTGATGACGTTTGTGTCATTGAAGAACAATGCTACTTTGCATTTTGAGGCAGTACCAGTTGATCAATAACTGAGAATAGTATTCTAGGATTTTTAGAGTTCTCTGTAATAATCTTGGGAAAATAATCATTTCTTGCCAGAATTATCTTTTGTATTATAAACAGCCTGTATATATTAGAACTGTACCAGAGATTTCCTCCATTTTCTTTCAGCAGCTCAACAACTTCTCTTAGCCTCTCACATTATTCTTGTTTAACCATGGAGAACTTTTAACAGTAGACCTCTTTTTGACCTTAAATGGAGCAACAGTATTTACAACAGATGACTATGTATTTTCATTTAAGGAACAGTCTCAACTGTATGGCTCAGACGATCTTAAATTATATGCAAAATTTACCACAGCCTCATCATTTGAAATTCACTTCTGGGTCATTAATTCCTGTCCCTTGTGTTAAAATTGCATTAACATTGAAGGAAACACAATAATGGTCTAAAATGGGTAACTGAGATACTAAGATGTTATCAGCATTTAATCCTGTCGTTATTACAATACATAATGTGTTAACATACTAATGAGTGTCTTCATTGATGTGCTGGCTGAGTTCAAAACTATCCAGTAAATTCATGAGCTCCTTAGCTTTGGAATATTCAAATCCCCACTCATTATTTTATCATATCTAGTAATACCAAGTAAAATCTCCTATGATAATTCCTGAGAAAAAAAATAAAAATAAAATAATGGAACGTGTTTGGTGTAATGATAATTCTGATAATTCTCCTTAAGCTCTATAGCAAGATTCACCCAGATACATTTCATTATACAAAAACTTTGAAATAACAAACCCACCACCCTTCCTGTTTTGTCTAATGGACAGATTAGAATTGTAGTTAGCAGGACAGGTCTCAATCAGCATTACTGCACCAGTAGTGTTATTAAACCATATTTCAGTTAAAAGCTTACAGTCCAGATTATTTTCAGTTGTCAGATTTGTGATAAAAAAATAAAAAATAAAATAAAAGATCAGCCAATGATCAGCCATTAAACAGAGCTAATTTCAATCCGCATGGATTTCAAAACAGGAAAGGTAATAGACAATGGCTGAACCTTAATACATTTAAGATGGCTAATGCAGGGATTTGAATAATTATATTTTTTACAGATCTCTAATAGACACTTAAACAATGATGTCTATGATGATAAAAATGACTTGACTCAAACTTTGGTTAATGTGCATGAGGAGAAGAGGGGTGACCTTGGATCTGTAACTGAGAGAGGGACATCCTACAGTAACTGTATGTTGCTGAAGCACTTATGATGGAAAGTCTCACTCATACTAGTGGGAATCGTTTCAGTTACGTATGTAACACTCGCTCCCTGAAGGAGGGAATTGAGACGTCACGTTGGAACATACAGACAAATTGAGTTCCCTTTTAAGGGAACTCGAGCTGCGTCGAAACGCTGTGGGAACACCCCTGCGTGATTGCGTCATGAAGCATGCATGGAATCAGTCCAATTCGCCTTTGGCTAAGCCACGCCCTAGAATGTAGATTGACCAATCACAGCGCAGCCAAGAACGAGCTCCGACAGAGGTCCGACACTTTTTCACAGCGCTCCATTGACTTTAACGCAGGCGTCTCATATTTTTGGTCTTGGCAGGCTATTACCGTCGTAGTTTTATCAAAAATATGGTTAAACGTTGTGCCTGGGGCATTTGTAACACAGATACGCGTTTCCCAGAGAGGTTGGAGGGGGGTGTCCATTTTTTTCCCTTCCCAAAACCGATTTCAAATCCTGACAAGTGTCTTCTTTGGATTAAACTGTGTGTGTGGACGTCCTCACAGTCAGCTAAACCCCTCAAGGATCAACAAGCACACTTTTGTGTGCTCTAAGGTAAATTTAGATTTTAACCTTACTGTAAAGTTATACTAGTTAGACAGTTATATGCTGTTTGTTTTAGCTAACTTTGTTATTCAAGATACAAACACCTAACGTTAACGTTAGGTGTTTGTATCTTGAATAACACAGTTAGCTAACATCCAGCCGCTAGTCAAAACATACAATCCTGACTTACGTGATAAATAAACTATCGCTAAGCTTGCTTGCTAGCACCTCGATTCTTCATTAACGTAATTAGGGTAGAGAACCGAAATCATAACCTAAAACAGCATAAAACTGTCTAACTAGCATTATAACTTGTATAACTTGACGGGAAATTTAAAAGCAAATTTACCTTAGAGCACACAAAAGTGTGCTTGTTGATCCTTGAGGGGTTTACCTGACTGTGAGGACGTCCACACACACAGTTTAATCCAAAGACGACACTTGTCAGGATTTGAAATCGGTTTTGGGAAGGGAAAAAAACGGACACCCCCCTCCAACCTCTCTGGGAAACGCGTATCTGTGTTACAAATGCCCCAGGCACAACGTTTAACCATATTTTTGATAAAACTACGACGGTAATAGCCTGCCAAGACCAAAAATATGAGACGCCTGCGTTAAAGTCAATGGAGCGCTGTGAAAAAGTGTCGGACCTCTGTCGGAGCTCGTTCTTGGCTGCGCTGTGATTGGTCAATCTACATTCTAGGGCGTGGCTTAGCCAAAGGTGAATTGCGAGACGGGATGTCATAGGCGGGTGACGTCATCGACCAGGAAACTATAAAGCACCCCTGAATCACAACAGCGCAAGCTTCTGAGCTTGTCGTTGAATAGCACGGACACGCGCTTCACACTGCGAGCGGGCTGCGGGCACCCAAAAGATTGTTTGGCTATCAATATCCCTCACATCACTCATTTTTTTAAATTCTGAAAACAGACTTAACGAACAAGCTCCAGGGGGACATGTACATTTAGCAACATGTACCTGTATGCTACTCACCATCAATGGGTGGGTCACCTCTTTTTTGAATTCCCCTATAACTAACTGTACCTCCTCTGTAACTTCTCATTTTAACTTTTCTGAAACATTAACCAAGATGGCCTAGTATTGTTGTTATGAGTGTGTTGTTTCGTTTTTCCACTGTAATTCTTAAAGTTAATATAATCTGACTGAGGAATCTTAAAAGTAAATATTTTAACTGTGGTCAAATGTAAATTAACTTGTGCCTATTTAACTTTATTCAAAAAAATATTATTTAATTCTGCAATTTGCCTAAATTTGCGATTATTATCAATTTGATTACACAGATATAATTAAACTAAACTGAGCTAGACAATGACATCTCTGAATTCAATAATAATATGCCTGAAAATTTAATGTTTAATCTTATTATTATACATTACTGACACTCTGTCCTCCAATTTGATAGTGTTAAGTGCTTTGACACAATCTTTATTGTTAAAAGCACTATATAAATAAGGTGAGTTGACTTGACTTCATGTCTATCCAGTGAGCATTGTTTTTGCGTGTGATGCACGCACGTTTGTGTTTAAATCTGTTCATCAAATAACGTTAATGTATTAACCAGCATTTATGACCGATAAACAATGCATTTGTTACAGTATATTTTAATCTTTGATAACAGTAGGTAATAAAAATACAACGGCTCATATAGCTCTGGTCCAATGAAAAAATATTAACAGATAGAACTCAGGACATTTTTGTAAAATATACCTCATTATCATGTTCTAGACTTGTTATATTCAGCTTTAAATAAAAAAAAATACCCCCTTAATATTGTGGCAGTTTTTTTCTCCGTGGTATCGAAAATGGTATCGAATATCGATATTTTTTAAGGAATCGTATCGAAGTTAGAAATTCTAGTATCGTGACAACACTAATAGAAAGTGTGTTCATCCCAGCACTCAACATCTCACGGGTGGGGATACACAACAACTATGTGTTGCTTGTTTGGGAGTGCAGCATGCCCAGTCAGCTCTCGAGGGGGCTGATTGTGAGCATTGTGAGTGTTTACCATTAAGAACACTGCGTTCTCGCCAATCGCTCTTCGAGGCTCGGGTCCCGCTTCTGACGAGGCAGAGCGGCGACTTCTGACATGGGAAAAGTAAACTTGATGAACGCTCTCTGCCTTCCCGTATGTAGCCTCCACGCCAGTACTTGCTGTGTATACCGTATATTTAGTCCACAAACGTCCACATAAGCCGCTTTTCCACCGAAATTACCCGGAACAATTTGTCCCAGGAACTTTTTTCCCAGGAACCTTTTTTGCCCCAGACCGGTTGCTCTCTGCGTTTACACCGCGGTCTAAAGTACCGGGAAGGTAAACTGCGCGCAACTGCTCCTCCCAGTCTGCGACGGACAGTAATCAGTTTTGAGCGCCACATTTATAAGTATGGAGGAGATTCAAACTGTGCTGCAGTTATTGGTTTACTAACGAGGTAATTAACATAACAAAATAGACGAGCACTGATACTAAAGCGTGTTCAGAAAGCTCGTATGCGTATACAATTAAGACAAGGTACGTTGTGAGATGACTGGGACGAACGCGCAAAAATTTCCTTTTGCGCAAATACTCTTAAAAAAAGCCTGAACCCCGTCTATCAATCATAAATAGTGACAGTCTTGTAAATAGTTGTTTGTTACCAACCTCAATGCGCTATTTCAATCCTGTTAGTAAATTTGTAACATGGTTTGCCTTGCAATAGATGACAATGTGTAAACATAATGACTTAATATTAAAAGCTGTGGCAGAAAAGAGACGAGCACTGATAAAGCGTGTTCAGAGCTCGTAATGCTAACGTTAGATATAAAATTGTATGTTATCAGCTATTGCGGACATTGGCCGTGAGATGGCTGCACGAACGCGCAGAAAGTTTCCTCTTCCACAAATACCCAAATAATAAAGCCTGAAACTCGTCGCCAGTCCCCCAGTTTTTTTTATTAAATTCCATATTTGCAGACAGACAACTTTACTGCATGAAGCCACTTTTTAAAAGGGAGGTTAAAAATAAAGAAAATGCTGCGTGGAGTCATCCAACCAAAATGCGGCGTGAACACAACCAATCAGCTTGTGCAGCGCACAGGTCCCACCCCTGAAAGTTCCTGAACTTTGAAAAAGTACTACCTCGTGAGCAGGGACTATCGGAGGGGGAAATATTTACCCGGAACTTCATTTAGACCCTGGTTCCTGCGGTGTAAACACATCGAGTACCAGCCCAAAGTTCCTAGTTCCTGGGGAAAGTTCCTGCGGTGGAAACGCGGCTATATTAGAACATTTTTGGGTCTAAACAGCATAGTTATGGGGCGATGCCTAGGGCGGAGGAGACGCTTGCGAGCCATCTCTCCCCTGATTTGTGCTTCATGATGCAATCACGCAGGGGGCGTTCCTGCAGCGTTTCGATGCAGGGGCTCGTTCCCTCTTCAGGGAACTAGGCTTACATACGTAACCGAGACGATCCCAATACGTTTTGACGTGACCGACTGAAAGGGAACTATGATGTAATGGAGAAATAATTCAAATCTGATACTTTTGTTACTTTTTTTTACAAGCTCGTTGGTATTCTGATAATCTTCCCATTGACATTGAGCATCAATGTCACCTTTTTTTTTTTTTTTTTTTTTTTTAAATAATTATAATTATTATAATTATAATAATTATAATTATACTTCTGGGTTCTGTCGGTTTATGTCATACCTGGTCCTGCACCACTCTATTATGACTATTTTTACTTTGTATTCATACTGACTCAAAAATAAAATGTATATTGTTACTTAAAGTCAATTTTGTGAGCTGTAATACATTATACATACATCATAACACATTTTACAGCCTATAACTCTGCTACTTAATTTATCATATGTGACCCTGGATCACAAAACCAGTCACAAGTCGCACGAGTATAATTGTGGCAAAAGCCAACAATACATTGTATGGGTCAAAATTATTGTCTTTATATTTTTTTTATGCCAAAAATCATTAGGATATTAAGTAAAGATCATGTTCCATGAAGATATTTTGTAAATGTCCTACCGTAAATATATAAAACATTTATTTTTGTGAGTGAATGCAGCACAATCGCGAACATAAATGGACAGCTTTAAAGGTGATTTTCTCAATGTTTTGATTTTTTTGCACCCTCAGATTCCAGATTTCCAATAGTTGCATCTCTATCCTAACAAACCATACATCCATTGAAAGCTTATTTTTTCAGATTTCAGATGATCAATAAATCTCAATTTAAAAAAACTGACCCATGTGACTGGTTTTGTGGTCCAGGGTCACATTTAAATCATTTAAAAGATCAGTGCACACGATTAGACTGAAATTATACACTAAGGATTTTACTTAGAAAATTTTCATTATAATTCCTCACTTTAATGCTAATTAGAAGCGTACGCACATTTTTATTTGATTTCCAGCATTTGTCAATCTGTGCAAGTGTTAATTGCTATAGTAGCTTTAAAATTAATTGCTATGCATTATTATTTTAATTTTTGCCACTAGTGTGTATTTTTAGTAGCGTCTCAATTGCTGAAATGTATGTCCCTGGATGAAACCACATTTATTCAGTGAGATACCTGATTAAAATTGTATTGAATTAAGTTGCGGCATCTCTCAAACTAGTATTAAGCTTTTAGTATTTGCTTTTATAGCTGTGCACACTGGAGGAAGAGAGACAAACCATGCAGATGTGAGTTTGCATGTGTTTTTCTCTAACTTGTCATGTCCAGGTTGATTTTCTCAGTAGATGGGGTCACAAACAGGTGAAAAGTGGATTGTAATTCCCACAGGCCTAGCAGTCTTTCTTATGATGTTATCAGGTGCTCTCCTACTTTCATGTAGGAATGAGGGTTGCATTATTTTGCAATTCTTTGATGTGAACTGAGACAATGTTCTTCCTCATCAGAGGATGACTCATCCTATGTTGGATTTGATTCAGGTGTGCCTATAAAAAAGAACAGCATTACACTAAATTTTGATTCACTTTCTGACAGTTCTACCAGAAAGACTCGGGAGGCAAAAATACCAAAACAAGTATACATTTATTAACAGCCCAGCAAGCAAATGTTATGTTAAGTTATATTAAGTTATTTGGCATAGGTCCCGTCCGTAGCTCGAAATCCGAGGGGTTGCAGCCAACCCCCTTGGAGGTATGGAAAGGGACCATCCTGGTGGTGGTGGGGAAGATGGAGGTGAATGAAAGCGTCAGCATCTGCGAACTCAGAGATGTGTAAGTACCGATCTTTTCCTACAAGTATTAGAAGACGATTGGATAGATGAGAAGGTAA
This sequence comes from Scardinius erythrophthalmus, assembly GCF_964197995.2. NCBI lineage: Eukaryota > Metazoa > Chordata > Actinopteri > Cypriniformes > Leuciscidae > Scardinius > Scardinius erythrophthalmus. Next base: position 20,852,805 of record NC_138228.1, on the reverse strand, counting down.
TAAGTGACGTAACAATTGAGTCTTCCCGGTAGAACAGAATCATTTTCTCCTACAGTATGTTTCACTAGCATTATGAAATTACTCTCTCTGTGTGCCAAAGACCTAGACATTGAGCAAATCTATCTATCATCTATCTATCTATCTATCTATCTATCTATCTATCTATCTATCTATCTATCTATCTATCTATCTATCTATCTATCTATCTATCTATCTATCTATCTATCTATCTATCTATCTATCTATCTATCTATCTATCTATCTATCTGTCTGTCTGTCTGTCTGTCTGTCTGTCTGTCTGTCTGTCTGTCTGTCTGTCTGTCTGTCTGTCTGTCTGTCTATCTATCTATCTATCTATCTATCTATCTATTCTGTGAAAAAGAAAGGACACCCTTTGGAATTGTATGGTTTTACGGATCAGAACATAATAAAATCATCTGGTCGTTTGCAGGTCTTAAAATGAGGTAAATACAATCTCAGATGAACAACAACAAATGACATATCAACAAATGGAAAAGGCCTGGGGTTACAAACTAAGTGCACTCTATGATTCAATTGCTTGTAGAGACACTTTTAGCTGCAATAAGTTGAAGGAATCATTTTCTGTATGACAATATCAGTCTCTCGCATCGCTCTGGAGGAATGTTTGCCCAATCTTCGTTACAACGTTGCTTCAGTTCATTGAGGTTTGCTGTGTTTAATTTTCGCCTAACTTGGTTCGTCTAACATTATGGTCAAACATCTCCACTTTGGTCTCGACTGTCTAATAGACATTATTTCAGAAGTCTTTAGGTTTGTTCAGATGCAACTTTACAAACCGTGCTGTTCTTTTTAGAGAGAAGAAGCTGTCTCCTGCTCCCCTTCATAACCCTTCCATGCCATACTTGTCCCGTCTTTTTCTAGTTGTACTGCCATGTAGCCTGGCAAGCCAGACCTACATCAAGATGTTAGGTCTGGAAACTCACCATAGACACGGCTCAATCCGAGGGGCGGGATAAACGGCTGTCTTTCAAATTTCCTCTGCACGCAATAGCACAGCGCTTCAACCATTCAGAGCGTTTTCCCAACAGCGGAGCTAGTTGATAGATTCAACTTTTGCCATATCTGGCCGGCAAAACGACGAACACATCTTCCTTTTTTTAAGAATGACTTAAGTGCCGTGCTTTGCTCTTTTCTCAAAGAAAAACTTATCTCCAAGTCCTCCAGAGTCGCGGCCAAAGCCGATTCGAAAGACCGCTGTTCTCCATCAGCAGCTGCCATTCTTTGTTTTCAAGTGGCAGCCGTCGCAACTCTGTCGTCATCATGTTAAGCCCGCCCCGCCTACTCTATACACGTGATTGGCCTGACCCAATTTAGGTTTTTGCAGCTAGAAGGTCTATTGAGAGTTGCTAGACTGTCCTGGCTGCGAAATACATTTTGCTGCCGCTAGGGTGCGTCTAGATTTCTAACTGCCATGCACTTTAACATTTAAAATGTTAACTGAGACCTGTAGTGTCAGTGGTGTAGTTCTTGGGTGTTTTGCGATTTTTTTCTGAGCATTGCACAGTCTGAACTTGGGAGGAATTTGCTGGTACATACATACATACGTACGTATGTACATACATACATACATACATACATACGCACTCACACACACACACACACACACACACACACACACACACACACACACACACACACACACACACACACACACTACAAACACACATACATACATACATACATCCATGACGTCAGGTTTGAACATGCACATACACAAGTGAGATTTCCAAGCCATTGGGCAAACTGTTCCTATAATAGGTTATTCAGTCTTAAAGACAGGTCAGATTTTGCCAGGAAGCTATACAAAGGGTAACTTGTGGTTTGTTCTCCTAGGGGGAACCTGGTATTAACCTAATTAACCTTGCACTTCAGTTGTCTATAGCCCTTGTAAACAGTGGGTAACTGACCCATGCACCTCAGGCAGTGTAGAGAACTGCTGGAGAATAATGTGTTTTAAATGAATGTGTCAAAATGCACTTGAGAGAACGGGAGGTTCCTCTCTCTTTGTTTTATCCCTTACAGCTCTGTGACTGGTTTCCCATGGCCTGAAGGCAATTGGCTCACCGGAGCCTCCATTACTTATCTGGTGACGGAATGAAAGAACAAGTTCTTCTCTCCTAAACTTTGAACAGTGAATAAAGATGTCAAGCAGTGCAGTGTGCTCTTGGGTCAAAGTTTGTTACCATAGGGATATGATTCTGCCATCTGTTGTTTACCCGCCTATGTAACATGGTTTAAAGCCTACTGCCTCCGTCTGTGTGCCCTGACAGGTAAACAAAGATAGGCAAACTCATTACAAAACCCTCTCTGAACTCAGTTTCCATCTAATTTTTTCATGATTGTGCTTAACATGTGTTATGACGTGGGTCAATGGTAAATTAAGATACAAAACCTGGCCCATGTGGCACAGTAACTCACTAGCAGAACAGCTGGCTGAAGGCTAAACAATCTTTCTTGTGTATTCCCCATCTAGCAGATTAAACCAGCATAAGCTGGTAATGCTGGTGTGTTTCGTCGGTTTTAGAGGGGTTTTGTATATATATGTACTGTGGGACCATTATATTTTTAAAACAATAATATCTTAGTAAAAAACTAAAGTAATATTGACAAACTATATACCATTTGAAAGCTTACAATCTCTAGTTTTCACATTTGGTGGCTGTTTATAACAATAAACAGAAATATCACGAAAGATTGGTAGAAACCTCTTTTTTTTTCTTTTTTTTTTCATGCCAAGAGTTCAAAAGATAACACCAATTCAATTATATGAGAAAAAAAGGTTTGAAAATGTTTTAAATATAAAGAAAAAACGTATGGATTCTTGATTTGTGATGAGGCTGCGAGCTATAACACACATATGTGCTCTTTTTATGCGTTTATTAGAGGTTGAATTCAAATCAAATACTGGCAAACCACTTCTGAATAGGATGTCTACTTCATAAATTGTATTAAAATAATGGAAATACATGGTTCAGATCACTCAAAACATTTATGAAAGTGGAGGTTCCCTTATTTGTACAGTAATGGAGCTTGGATGTAATCTAGTGACAAAGTTTGGTACTGCGCCCAAATAATTAAATCTTACTGAAAGCAATTTTTTTGAGATATCAACCTACAACGAACACAACTTGGTCAGATATTTGGCTTTCATTTTTTTTTTTTGTTGCAGTTTTAGAGTAAAACATTTTGTAAAATATAAATAATTATATTTTTACAATAATCTGGCACATGTCTTATTTAAAACAAGACCAACCATAGGTATATATTCCAAAGCATTCTTGAATTACAACCATTTAAGTTTGGATAGTGATTTTCATGTCTATGCGGGGAAAAAAAGGCGGTGACAGCTAAGGGGTAATACTTATTGTAATTAATGGGGTTATTATTCAGTGTTTCCATGAATTAGTTGTACATTTCCAACATTTTTGCTTTCATTAAAACCTATAGGTTCGTTGAGTGAAATCATACATTTGCATTCTTAGTGTTGCTACAGTATTATGACACATCCTCAATTAAAATATGGGCAATTAAATATGTAAATATTAATATGCCTGTTGTAACGCTAAAATCCATGGAAGACATAGATGATGAGTATGTAACACAGGGTTTTTTTAACTAGATCAAAATATACAGCCAACATGCTAGACAGCGTGTAAACATGCAACACGAACAATACCAGACACTGAAGTGAGCACAAAGAGGTTAAAGTCCCCATGAAATCAAAATTGACCCTATTTACTTTGTTAGCGCACATTACTAGTCTTGTGGTGAACAATTAATCCGTGCTAGTAAATATAATAAAAAAAAAAAAAAATTACCATGGTAATCTTTAATCAAAATCTGAAAAGTTACTTCCGGGTCTGGAATGGCATCTTTTTCTGATGACGTAGGTTTGATGGCTTGGTTTGAAAACGCTTATCCACTCCTCAAACCGTTAGTCTGCTATGAGCAGAGATGGAGAGGAGGAGCACTAGAGTAAAACCCTGCCCTCTGTTCAATATTCCGTTTCACTTGGAAATACGTCATAACACTGGAGAAAAGTCGTTTGCAACTTCCGGTTCACGGGGACTTTAAATAACTTAAATACACAGTGATGATGATACAATGACGAACAGCTGTGATGATTGGTGTTAGTTTACATTCATCACGTGTGTTTCTTGTTCTAGTTTCCCGTCAGTCTCCATGGACACAAAACAGAAAGTCAAAGAACCTAAAACAAACTGAACGTGACTGTGACTGTGACACCTGTATAATTTTACCTTTCAGATTAATCTCTTTAACTGGGATACTGCTTTGTCTGTCAGTTATTCAATAATTATCAACTCAGTTGTAAAAATAAAATTTGGAATACAATAGTTTTAGTATTACATTAACCCTTAAATGCATGAATGTTTCACCAATCCTTATTACATATTCAAGTCTTTAGCGACCCGGATCTATATATAACATGGATGGATCTCTACCTGTCACGATAATACGAAACTAATATTTGATTGTGTTCAGTACTTGCTCTGAATCGCTGAGCCATTTCAAGTTTTGCTGATGATACTTCCTATTCTTTTGTTTTCTGCCTGTAGTATGGCTGCATCCGAAAACTGATCAATACTGCCTTCAGAGGACGCATTCCAAGGTCGTAAGGCATCAAGGCACGTCCGAATGCAATGTTAGTTTCACTTCCTGTCTCCTGAGATATCTTAATTTGATCGATTTTTGAAGGCAGCATAGATCTATCCTTCGGTGCCTTTGATATCCAACAGTCCTGTGCATTCCGTTATGTGACAGTAGAGCTAAAAAAATAAAGATGGCGTCTGAAAGTTGCAGCTGGTGGTCAGTTTGTGTGAAAATGTACATTTGTGATAAATGGTTTCCACTTATGATGTCATTTCTAGCGAGAAATTACTATTGTTGTCATTAAATATTCACTTAGTTTTCACCAAAGCTCGCTCTATTTTGCTGTAGATCATTAAATCGTTATGCTATCTCAGAAGTCTGTCTGAAATCAGTTTTTGTGAGGTACCTTCATGCGCAGACGCTGCTTGCACTGATTCAGTCATCAAAGATTTTAAAGTAATCATCAAATTATTGCTACACACCTCGGGTAATTAGCGACCCTATACTTTTTGTTTGTTTGTTTTTAAATGAATGGGAAAATAGGCATTCTTTTACAATTTTGTTGTCTTGTTATATTGTTTATAATTCATTGATTGAGGAATACTAAAAAGGTTGATGTCTAACTTTAAAAAAAATGAATGGGGATGAGGGTAATGAATGACGTCCCGGGTCACTAAAGACCCGAGGTATGTGTTTAAGGGTTAATGACACTTATGTAAATATGTAAATATTAATAAAATCATTTATACATTCTGTAAAAGCTTATCCCGGGAAACAAAGCAAATGTCATCATACACATGCTAAACTTATATCTAAATTTGTTAAGGAAAATATATAGTAGAGATGAAAACAGAACAAAATTAAACAGTAATTGTCATAAGTGTCACGGGTGGTTTGCAGCAAGCACAAATAAGACACTGGAGTCTTTATTTATAACCCGTAACACATATAGGGCTATAAGTATAGGGTTTGAATAAAGGAAACCAAACTAGACACAGGTAAAACTAATACGTAACTATAGAAACAAACCAAGGAAACTGAGCAGGAAAACAGGAACTAAAAGAAACAAAACAGAATATCAGTCCATAGAATGGATCATAAACCTGACATAAATGTATGCAAATTCCAAATGATAAAATAGTAATTCATGAGAAATATTTGAGTTCATTGGAAATCTCCTACTTTATATTGCAGACTTTGGTATCTTGGCAAATTTGATCACCGTGTGAGTCACTGTTTAGAAACTTTATAGATCTGACATGATTCAATTTTCTATTTACTCTTAGGTGAATAATGTGAAATGCAGGAGAGCCAAAAGTCTCTATTTTCTTTTAATTCTAATTGTTGTCAATGAGAAGCAACATAGCTATAAAAGGTATAGTTTTCACGTGGGGCCAAACATCGGAATGACTTGGAATGCCAAGAGATTTCAAATGAGAATTTGTACATTTCCGTCTTTTGAAAGGGATTTGATGAGATTAAGGCCTGGAGGGAATTAAATGGAAGGAGGTGTGGAAAAGCCTCATTGTTTTCAGGTCTCATCCAGGCAAGACCTTTAACTTGGATTTGCATTTGGGCTGAACTAATTGAACTCCTCCCAGCTGTGTTCTAGAGCAAGTATGCATACTCCTATACGCACGACTCCTGCCAAAGCTCTGTAATCCCTTTTTGCTACTGCAGTGCAGATAGAATTCCAGCAGTCTATTCAGCTTCAATTCAGTTTTCAATTCCAAGGTGATTTTATTGGAAAAGGCGGCAACACAAGTTGCCAAAACAATTAACAAAAAAAGGCTTGCTTCACAGAGAAACAACATAGTCTGTGGAAAACATATATATTCTGATCAATAATTCTCATTTCCTCTTCTATCCCCCCATAGAAACCTAGAAAACAATCCCGAGCATGTGTGTGTCAAAGGGATTCTGTTTGGCAGATCAGATTAAAGTATAGATTTGTTTCTTTATTAGTGTTATCCAGTGTTGAATCACTGCCGTTGACCCTCAATGGCAAGAGCTTACTGAAACACATAAGCCTCTGTGAGTTTGATACAAATCAGGTGACAAAAGCCACCGTACCTCAATTCCCCCATGATGCAAAGTCTCAGAGGAATTAGAACCTCTTTTAGTTGAACTCTTCAGGAGATAAAGTGTTGCTAAACAAGTTTAAACACAGGTGTTACAAAATATGTGATAATAAAGATGGGATTTAGCTATTGACTAATATGCAGGGTCCAAAATTAACATTCACACCAGATGAAAGTTGACTTTGGAAGTAAATAAATAAACTATAATAACTATAATATAATAAATTATATAATGTTATATAATATAATACATATAACCTTTTTAACACTCTTGAAGGCAACATTATGTGGTTTAAATTTGTGTAAGAATTGTAAGAGAGGTAAGCTGATGTAAGTAATGCAAACATGCTGAAATCAAGAACATTGATTTTGAACTAGGGCTGAAGTGTTTAATGTTTTGCTCAGTGCAGCCGCGGCACATCTGTAAGGGCAGGTGGCCTCACCAACATATTCATCCAAACATAGACCTCTATATACACTGAATTAATAATAAATTGTAAATTTGTTCAGCATGCTGCAACACAATTTTTTTTTATACTATTTTAAGTCATAAAGTGAGCAGGTTATATTAAAATTTAGCACATGGTTTCAGCAGGCATGTATCATGATACTAAGGCTGAATCCCAATTCTCTGTCTTACCCCTTCCCCTACCCCACCCCTACCCCTTCGTCTTACCCCTACCCCTACCCCTTCGTCTTACCCCTAGCCCTTGTCCCTCGAAACCGAGTGGTAAGTGCTAGGGGTGAAAACATACCCCTATGAAATGAGACATCACTTGGTTACTTCATCATACATCGTTACTAATATTTTTTATACACACTGCAGGGTGTTTTGTATATCTGTTTCAGTTATCACTGTTTTGAATGTCACTAATGTTCAGAAACACTTTCTTTGTTAACAAAAATCTGTCTTTATTGGCCAATAAAGTAAACATAACAGGCAAAAAAATATGATCATATTTTGATCTTAGAAACTTCAGCTCGTTTTCATCCCGAAAGTGGATCAGATTCCGGGTTTCCTCCTGCGTCCCTGTGTGATACAGGACAGTATATGTAATGCACGTATCGATGTCTCCAGGGTGACCATGCAACGTCCTCTTTTTCCCGGACATGTCACCTGGATTTCGGGATCACCCAAAATGTCCGGGATTCGGCTTTTGCTTTCTGCCGTCGCTATTCATTATGTTTACATGCACAAGGTGTTGTTTCAATCGGACTGAATTCATTCAAATCGGTGAATCTGAATGTACTAGTGTTTAACGTACTGACGCTAAACAAGTGATCGGTTTATGTGCGTTTTAGCATTGCTTAAATTCCTGTGTTTTCGTATCAGTCGGGATCCGTTTGAAGCTGAATGCATGACCTGCAAAGCTGGCACATACGTGTCAGTGTCAAATAATGTACACATAATGAATGACGAATGTAGAAAGCAAAAGCCGAATCCCGGACATTTTGAGCGATCTCAAAATGTCCAGGGAAAAGAAAATTCACTGCTTATAGTTTTAGTTAAAACTGTAGACATGCATGGAGTCCATTCAAGGCTAGTCTGAGAAATGCGGGACTGATTGTGCAAACCAGCAATGTATCGATAGCATAGCCTAGCGTAGCAGACTAGCGATTTTTTAAAAACGTTTAAAAACATTTCAATTAACAACATGGTTGCAAATATATATGTACATGACTGTGTAGAGTACAAAACAAGACTGTCATAATTTTTCAATCAATCATTTAAGCTGAAAATACTTACATTTATGGGACTCTCTTGATGGTATGCCCGCCATTGTTGCCGGTTGCGCAGTGCATTCTGGGTACCCCTTGGTTTCAAGTAAGCTCGCGAAAATTCTTGGTTTTAAGGGGTATGTACCCCTTCCCCTTAACCCTACCCCTTGATCAAAATGAGAATTGGGATAGCCCTTACTCTCACGTGAACGTGCAAATCTAAGGGGAAGGGGTAAGGGGAAGGGGTAAGACAGAGAATTGGGATTCAGCCTAAGTGGGGCAGCCAGTTTCTGAGCTTTCCCCAGCTCTACAGCGACCCTCAATTGTACAATGTAAATCTGTGGTGAAAAATAGAACTGCAGCGCACCGTAATTGAGAGCCATTGGGGCAGATTTCAGACTGACCCGCTTATTTTCACATTACCTCAGGTAAACCTAGCTCCAGGCCAAGACGATATCAGTCCGCTTCAGCTACTATGTGTTCTCATCAGGTCAGTAACTAGTTGGCATCTGTTCTTCATCTGTGGAGTAGCATATCAAATTAATCGAATAATAAATCCTTTAGTTTAAACTTGTTCATGTGAAGCCTTTTTATACAGCAGTTCTGTTGTGTTTGTTCTGAGAATGGCCATCCATTTTTGACCGGGAACACCACAAGTGTGACTGTGACTCTGTGCCATTTTGTACAAATTAAAAGTTCTTCAAAACAAACTTCCTGGTGAAACATTAAAGTAGACTAGTGTGATCAACAGTGGAGGTTTTTTTTTTCTTTTTTTTTTTTCATATTTTATTTAATATTTCCAAGATTATTCATAAATAATGCTTTTTTTACTCAAAAAATGAGATGCCTACTCTATTAATCAGATGCAAATAGAAATATAAAATTAGTCCTAATTGAAAGAGAACAAGTTGACAAAAAGATTGAATCCAATGGGTGATAATATAGCATAACAAGTGATTTATAAGCTACTTTTTATAGGCCTGTCATTTTTGACTGGGAACATCACAAGTGTTATAGGGTTTTGAACACAACACAATGGTTAAGGTATTCGAAGTGTGATATGTATATTTATACCGCTATTGTGCCTGCTATGTGCTATTCACTTTCACACTCTTACTAAAGATACAGTATGTTACTTTGTACACTCTTCATATCACAGTCCTGCCAAGATAACAGAAAATTCGCAATTGCTGTCCTGCGTCAAAACATGAGAGCAGTTGCACTTTAAAGGGGTCATAGACTGGATTATTTGATTATTTTATAATGTTTCCTGGGGTGCCCTTATAATGTTAGTATGATTTTAACATCAACAATTGTCATAATTTATAAATAAAAAGCATTTTTCCAAGCCTGAATTTAGCCTCTGCTTTGTTTTAAGGGGTAAACGCTCACTGCTGTCATTGGCTGACATGTTTGCATATGAAATAGCTAGTATTCCATGTAGAACTCTCTAAAACTTTTACTACATTTTTACTATTGCAGCTATCGAGATTAAGGAATCGTGAAAACTATTGATCATAATGATCTATTCCCATCACATCACCAGTGATGAGCATTGAGCAGATGGCAGACAGTCTGTTGATCGCGTATGAAATTACACCTCTGGCTTTCACCAAATAACAATGCAAACACGATGAAAATATAGTAAGAGCTTCGTTGTACAGTACATTGTAACAGCGTCATGATTTTGTGATGATTGATTTAAACGAGTTTTGGCAAGTGTCCAGATTGTTTTATTGACAGCTTGGGCAATTGGAAAGGGAGCGTTCTTTGATCGCTTTCTTTATATAATTTAATCACAGTTTATATAAGATTATTTTCATCCTACTAAGAGAAACGACGTGAAGTTTATTATATAGTCAATGGCTTGATTTACTGATGCATAAACAGTATTGAACGATATTTTGAGATAATCTGTCTGAACTTGAATAATTACATCAGAAATAACTGATCACAGATTAGGCATTAGAATAAACATGAATACTTACATGTTTGTGGCGTTGCTGGCAGATCCATATTGTAAAAGTCTGTTTACAAAGCCTCCGCCGAAATTTACCAAATAATCCACATTGAAATACACAGAACAAATAATAATAATAACAAACAAATAATACACTGCTGAGACATTCACATTGTTGGGAAAAAAACCCTCACTATCCTAGCATTAGGATCGTTTGGAAGGTAGTGGTATTGATCCTGTATCGATCTTTTCTCGCTCTCATGTCACTGATCACTAACGCTCCAGTGGGTGGGGCCAAAGCTGAAGTGTGATGTCACAAGTCTCCACTTTTTAGATCCTGTCGTTTGCTGGCCTTGGTTTCAATAAAAGCAGTTTTTGGAATAACAAGAAAGTTTTGAGTTTTGAAACTTACAGGGTATTTTTATAGTATAACAAACTCTTAACTGTCAAAGGATCAAGGAACATTTGAATTCTCATTCCATGACCCCTTTAAGACAAAATGGTGACTTGAGTGTGACCTGGCCGCATTAGTGAATGGTGAGATATTTTGCTAAATACAATGATCCTGCAAGTGCCATAAGAATAGCATGATAACTTTATCATGTCTGTTCTGTCTGTATTATCTCAGTGAGATTGTATGAGGCTTTATGCATGCGGAGTAGCAAATTTTGCATTTTCCATTTCAGAGTGGATGAGAAACTTCTGAAAAACGCTTGAAAACTCTACTGTGGACGGAGAGCGTTTTAAAAGTAAAGTTAAATTATAGTGAGTAAAATATGTAAATAGTCAAGTTGGGTTTCTTTGTTTTCAACTTTGAAAGTTGTGATTGTCACGGAGTCAACAGAGCCATCACTTCCGCCCACTGCACCTGATCACTGCATTCCGCCCACCAGATCACAGTCACCTGAGTTCTGATCACCTGCACCTGCACGTCATGATTGCACTCCCTTTATCAGTCACTGTTTCCTGCATCTCAGTGTCTGGTCTTGTCTCTACACGTTTCAGACTTCTTACTTGCATTACCTACCTGTGGATCTACTTACCCGAAGTCCAGTTGTTTCCCATTGTCTCTGTCCATCGTCGACTCGCCCTGTGTTTCATCGTCATCGTCATCACCTGCAAATACATTATTCAAGTCATTATACTTATCAGCATTGCTTTCATCGTTCATCTCATCCTGCATCGCTCACTCTGCACTTAATAAAATTTGTTTGTTAGTTACACTCTACCTTGTCTGCTTTCTTATGAATGTTACCGTGATCTTCACACAGCTGGATTTATGGCACTGATGCCATGTGAAAACAGCTTGTACCCAAGGTTGAAACACAGAGGTGTACAGCAAGAGAGAAGTAATATCTTCTCCTTCACCCTGTCTCCTTGCTCCAGACAGGTTTATGTTTTAGAGAAAGCTAAAGGATGAATTGAACATCCATCTTAATACATATACATTTTTTTTTATTAGTGTTACTTTCATAAAAAGTGACAATGAATTACTCAAGTTTTAAAGTATTGCATGCTAATACCTTGCTTACCTTTTTATACTTTCCCCCACTTTTAATGTAAATGTTTTAAACCAACAAATAGTATTAGTTTTAAATTTAGTTTTAGCATTACCACCCTCTCTCTGACCCTTCAATTTAAACAGACATTTCTAAAATATATTTTACTTTTTTATTTTCTTATTATATTGAAAACAGTTTTTTTTTTTTTTTATCTGAATACAAAATTAGTTAGACAAGCACCAATGCATGTTAGGCCACATTTACATTACATGGTTCAAGAGACCCAATTCCAATTTTTCCTCCCATGTGGCACAGATCGGATAAGACCCACACATTTTTAAGCAGGAAAAAAAGCACATAGATTCTGATATTCTCAGATCGGTTTCAGGGCTCATTCATATGTGGAAATAAATCTGATATGAATCGGATATGTGCATTTGAGTCTGTCATGTAAGCGGACAGTCAATGTGAGTCATATGTCATTGAAAAGCAACAGTGGCGATTGAGATCAACTCAGGTTGACACCAACCGTGATTAGACTCTTTTTTTTTTTCTGCCTTAAAAGACCAGTGTTTGGCTGACCTTTAAAGATATTGTGGAGAGCAAAAGCTTGTATTATCATGGGTCACTTTTAAAAGAAGTAAGCTGGTCTTCAAAAATAAATAAAATAAAATTAGATAGATAGATAGATAGATAGATAGATAGATAGATAGATAGATAGATAGATAGATAGATAGATAGATAGATAGATAGATAGATAGATAGATAGATAGATAGATAGATAGATAGATAGATAGATAGATAGAGTCAACATATCTGAATTGGGCATCAAGACCTGCAGTGTAAATGCGACCTTGCATAATAAGCAAGTAAAGTAACTGTCAGTTGTCTTTAATGAACAAGTTTAAGTGAACCCTTAAAGTGGTCCTATTATGCCCTTTTACGAAGTCTTGATTTTGTTTTTGGGGTGTACTAGAATAGGTTTTCACGCTTGATTGTTCAAAAAACACATTATTTTATCACATATTTTACATTATTGCAGCCTCCCAGTCTGGCTCAAATTATCTGTTTATTTGCTGTTTCGATTAAGCCCCTCCTTCCAAAATATGAAATGTGTTAAACAATGAGTTGTGATTGGCGATTAAATATTAACAATGGCAATTCAACCCATTCAAGCCAGATTCATACCCTGAGAATGTTTACGAACAAAATGATTGTGCAGAACCTTTGCAAACACAGATTTCAAAGGATGTTTCAGAGAGGTAAGTTCCTACACAGTAAAATCGGCAGTGTAAAAAATGCAGTGTTAAAAGTTATTAATTCCCAAAGAGTTAAATTAACAATCTACAATGTTAAAAAGTACTCCTCTTCAGTGTAGTTACAGGGTGTAATTTTATTTTTACACTGAAAGTGCAAAAGAACGCGCCGAATTGTATAGACTCCGCCCCTCGATGCCTGCTGCCTCAAAAGAAGACGACGCCATTTTTTCTTCATGCGACCGAGACGGTAGGTTGAATTGCTTTTATCTTTCTAAAATTAAATTGTTAATACATTTGTCAACATTTTTAGTAAAATATGGTGGTGAACACATTTAGAAATTATTATCTGCGCGTTTTTGTCAGGACTAAGGAAGCTCGTCAATTTCATGAGATGCAGAGATGTAAGTTAACGTTACAGAAGAATGTGAAAGTTTCTCATGCCGATTTGATTTCCTGGATGAAGGTGATTTTACGTTTAAAATAAATGTGTTGGAAATTAATGTGGTTATAATTAGTTATAGATATGTTTAGCTTCTTTCATTTTGGTTTGTTGACAGCCTTCATGAAAGTAACGTTAAGCATTCCCGCCTCCAGTCGCGCCGAGGCCTGGGTTTACGACGAGCCTGGCACTGAAGTTCATGAGGAAGCAGCATCATTTGGGCTATTTTAATTTTATATTTGTTTTGTGTGTATAAAAGTGGCTGTGTGTTATACATGAACGTGTTAAGAATTCCGTTTTTGTGACGCATGCGCATTATTAACAGCTTGTTTACGTTAAGTGTCTTTTTGTAGACTGAGGTGGGGAAGCGTTTAAAAACTTTTTATTCCCCCTTTGTTTAAGTGTGAATTACATAATCTCTATTTTGTTCTTAGCTCTGAGAATATCATGTCGTCATATCTGCGTCAAGAGTCAAGACAAACCTACTACCATCAAGTTTTTTTGTGACTGTTAAATTCAAACATTGTGACAAATCCGTCTGTCTTCCAATTCAGTTTACTGGTATTTGCGAAAGCACTGGCAGAGCAAACAGGTAACTGTTACTTAAGCTTGAAATCATTCTTTATCAATTCATACTGCATGTTATTTTGGGATAAATTATGTCCTAACTATTTATCTGTCTGTATTTTATTATTATGAATCTGTATTTTCTGTTCACATTATGAATATCATTAATAAATTATGGGTAAAATAAATTCTAAATGTCTTAAAATCGAATGTAGTACACCAAGTTCAATTTAAGATGCCTTATCACTCAATTTACTCAAATTATCTAAATATATTTAATAATCAGATTAAATGCATATTTAAACTGTTTCAGGCCTCCATGTGAACAATGCACAAGATTTTGTGGCTATTAACTTGAATATGTGAATATTCAAGTGCAGATGTGTGAATATATAAATATAAATAATTTTACAATTTGACACCCATGCTTTATAGAAAGCTCTCAGCATAATACAAAATAAGGGTAATCACAATTATTTTACCATATTTAAAGCCCTAATTTAAATTGTATTGCATTACTGAATTTTGGAAATATTAGCCTCAACTGACATATTTTTTTTCAAATCCTTTTTCAATAGATTTGGCCTCGACTAGTCAAATGAAGTAAGCTCCTCTCATGAGATTGCAACAGAAAGCAACCAACAGACATGAAGACGAAAGCAACAGAATGCTGAAGATGAATCCAGAATTGTGAGTGTCATTATATTTTATTCTTTGTTCAGTACAAATTTTATTACATGACGAATGTAAAATTTAATTTTAATTTACAAATTTAAACCTAACTGGGCAACCACACAATGCCTTTGTTCAGACCTGGAATTTACATGTGTCTTGGGTGATTGATGTGTCTTGATTGCCATAATTCATGATGACACATCAATCACTATAACAAAAAGTTAAAGGGTTAGTTGACCCAAAAGTGTAAAATTGTTGTCATTTCTAACCCTCATGTCATGAAAAGACTTGCGTTTATCTTCGAAACTCAAATGAATATATTTTAAATCTTAGCGATTCCTGTCCCTCTATTGACAGTCCACACAATTACCATTTTGACGCTTCAAAAAGTTCATAAAGAGATCATAAAACTAACCCATATGAATTGAGCGGTTTAGTCCAAATTTTCGGAAGAGACTCGATCGCTTTGTGATGAGATTGAATTTAGACTTTTATTCGCATATAAACATTAATCAACAAACATAAACAGAAGAAAAATAAAATGTGGACTAAACTGCTTGGTTCATATGGATTAATTTTAAGATGAACTTTTTGAAGCATCAAAGTGGTAGTTGCGTAGCTGTCAGTGGAGGGACAGAAAGCTCTCAGATTTCATCAAAAATATCTTTATTTGTGTTTCAAAGACCAAAGAAAGTCTTGCAGGTTTTGGAACGACATGAGGGTGAGTAAATTACAGAATAATTATTTTTGAGTGAAACTAACCCTTTAATAAAAGAACGAGTCCTAGACCTCATCAGAACAATCGAATCTCAATGTGTCTTGGGTGCGTTTACACCTGTACTTCGAGTTGTTCACTTGTGCCTCACCCAAGATGAATGTTAATGCCAGGTGTGAACGGCACTACTGTGTGACTACACAATCATCTGAACAGAATGGTTCCTAAGAGAGATATGGTTGTCATTATGCTATGTAACTGTTTGATGATGGTTTTGTTTTGATTTTTTTTGGTTAGAAGACCTCAGCTAAGTTCCTGAAAAGGCTTCTCCCAAGACCTTCAAGGACCTGATTGACTGCAGAATCTGCTGTAAAAGGTGATGAAACTGATGATTCAGGTTAGACTATAGTTCAGAATAAGATTATCTATACGCGTTCATGCATTTTTTGCTGAAGTTGTCACATCTGTTATTTAGAATGGGGCAGAGATCTTGCATCATTTTGTCTCCTCCTTGATTTGATTCCACCATCACCACAAGGCTGCAAGAGACCTGGAAAGATGTCCTCATTTCTAGCTGAACAACACCTTGTCGTCATCAAAAAGGTAAATTTGGACCTATTGTCTGCCTAAAAATATTGCCATTTGGGTTGATTGTATTGTGGAAAACTAATATAAAGACGTCCAATTGGAGAGCTGACTTTAAGTGTTATTTTTGTCTTTGGCAGGGACCAGCATACATGAACACCTTGATTGCATTGAAGAGACCACACAGCGTACCTGCTCGCTGCCGGTGATTCTGATATGGCAATAAACTCAAAGACTACTACTACTACTACTACCTGCTCGCTGATGGGACAAAGAGGAACGGCATTCATGGATGCTACACAACTGTCAACAAGTAGTTTTCTGCAATCTTGTTCAAATCTACCTGTCATATTTGTTCATGTCTAGGCAAATTTGATTATTTTTTTTGTGTTTTATTGACTTTTTTCCTTCTGTGCAACACCTTGTGAATGTGATCATTTGACCTTTACACATCTGGCATATGTTTTAAAGGAGCCATTTTGCCCATTTGTTAATAAACTTTGAATTTATACATCTGTCTGAAGACTCTTGATATATAATAGTGTATTTTTTTTTTTTGCATTGAACAGAATACTTTATTAATAACACTTATAGTGTAATGCAATGAGTGTAATCCAATGGAATTAAATCAACACCAGGGGTGTTAAAACCCCATAGTGTAAAACTTGAACAACAATTGTAAGTGTAACACTTTACACTCGGAGTGTAATTTTTCTACACTGAAAGGTGCTAAATTAACACTCTAAATTCAACACTACAAACAGTGTACTTTTTACACTAGATAGATTGGGACCATATATGATCCGGAGTAGTGTTAAAATTAACACTTTAAGTGTTAATTTGACACTGCGTTTTTTACTGTGTAAGGATCATTGAACATTCTTACAAAAGCGTGAACTTACAAAAGCGAGAGCCCTGTAACTAAACACTTCATCAACACTGTAATGTTAGCTAGAAGGCTAGCAGAGCCAAACAGCTTTTCCCTTAGTTTACGTCGAAGCAACAAGATAAAACTTATAACTGGAACTGTTAATAGAAAGCACAACAATAAATAATAAAACATACTTACAGGTTGTGATCCATAAACTGATTGTCCTGACAAATTGAAAACTGCTCCGTCTATCAGGAGAAGCTTTTGTGCATAGCTGGCATTGGTTCTGGAAGCTGTCCTCTGTAAAATGTGCAGCGCACAGATAAAAGTTGGGGTTATAATGTTCAGGAACACTGTTAAAAATACATTTAAACCACTGTTTTCTAAGTTCGTTTTCTAAGATTTTGGAATTGGGGTGGAAAAACAGCATTTCTTCGACATGGCACAACACGCTACTAAATGAGGTCATCATCTTCGTCTTTTCTAGTGCAGCTCAACCAGGCCTCTTCACCTTTTTTGCGTATTTTGTGGGCAGGGATTATTTAAATGAGTGACTTTGTGACTTCACAAGATCCCGAAGAAGCGTGTTGTAGTCCCAACGAGCCATTTGTTGTAGTTCTTGAAAAGTAAAAAAGAAGTAAAAAAAAAAAAGTACTAAAGTAAAAAAAGTACTAAAAAAAAGTGAAAAAGCATAATAGGACCTCTTTAAAATTGTGCAATGTGTGTGTTTGAGTGTGTGTTAGTCAGATGTTTATACAGCTTTTCAAAATAGCAAAACTGAAATAAATCCAATGGCTTGCATGCTGGAGAGAGCCATCAAAGCCATGCAAATTCATGCACTGACACTTGCTGACAGACAACCCAGAATTAATCAGCAGTCTGTCAACCGAACTGCATCGTGATTCTCAAAAAAGCAGTGACAATTGTTCTGTTTGTTCTGTTCTGTTTGATAACCCCCTCTTTCTATTCATGCAAATGGAAAGCCACTCTCAATCCAACAATAATCACAAATGAAGCAATTAAATGCTCGATTTCAGTACGTCATTTACATGGATACCATGTGGCGTTGATTCATTAGGATCAATCAGTGGCACAGAGATTAATGTCAGAGACAAGACAGTGGAATGGCAGATAATCACGCAGCTTTACTTGTTGGCATTGCCTGCAAACCGCTTTGAGCCGTTTCTTTCTATTTGAAGAGAATCTAAAAGCCCACCAGCGCTTGCAGGTCCACGTCTGTGGTGGAGGTGCTCTGTCAAATGAAATCAAAGAAACATGTTGGCAGCATGTGGATATTTTGGCCGCTGTATTTTGACTTTTTCAGTAATCGCTTTAATACAGGTTGTTTTTAACTGTTAAATATGATAAATTAAAGGTTCACCTCTGGGTCTGCCACCATCATCATATGACTAATGCTCCAAAAGCTATTAACAATAATACTTGAACAACAGTTAGTAGTAAATAAAATAACATTTTGTTTTGCTTTGGACTGTATTATTGTGATTATACATTATGTGATTATGAGCATTTTTACAGTGATTTAAAATAATAATAATAATTAATGGAAAATTAATTTTTTACCAAAACAAACATATTTGAATAATAATAATAAAAAAATAAATAAAAAAAATACATTGAGGTCAAACAAATGTATTACTAAATGTATTATGTATTCATTTTCTTTTTCAATCTTTTAATTAGTTTCCTTTTTTTGTAGATGTATTTTGTATGTAAGGTAAAGTTCCTAGAATAACTGTAGGCCTAAGCATCAAATGAAAAATTGCATATTTTTATATATATATCATCTGAAAAAAAAAAAAAAAAAAAACAGATGGGAGGATTGTAGCTCGATTCCCAACCCTGCAAATTTAACACACACAATCTACTATACAGAGCTTTTTCATTTGTAAAAGGCTTGAGAGTGGATCACAAATTGAACAGGAAATCACCTAGTCCTGTCCATCAGTACGTTTGGGATGAATAGAAGAGACATCGGATCACAGAGATTATTTCAAAAAATTTGAAAGTGCTGAGAGCATTTTTCTGAGGGATGCTCATTCACTATTAAAACTGTAATCATGTCAGATGCTTTATTTATACTGTCCATCATGTCAGATTACTGAACGCTGACAACTGTGGCTCCAACATTAAATCGCTTTTGCAGTCTGCAGCATAGAGCCCGTGTCCCCGGCATTAAAGCGCTCAGTGGGATTAAATGTTCAAATGTTTAAATATTGAGGACAGCACAGTGGCCTCCCACAAACCTGCTTTTTTTAAAATCTCTTTCTGGTAGCTCGAATCAGAGCAGCTCAGAACATCTGAATTCACCCTTTAATGAAATTGAAGAAAACCTCATAAGAGATGCAGGTGAACTGAGGGACCAAATGATTGAAGATAGATGGGAGAGAGACCAGTCTTAGTATCGCATTTACTGCTTATATGAAGATATGTTATAGTTTATTGTCCTTTATTATCACAGTATCCATCTAACTGAAGTTATTACAAAATAAGGATGAGCTTGAATATGCATAAAAGTATGGTTTTTTTAGCGTGTGTATGCAGTCCAGGTTTCTTCTACATGCATTGGCAAACCCTATGAATTTACCTGCATTTCTGCATGAACTGATCTGATCTTCAGCTAAAGCGCAACAATAGACAAACATAGTCTAGTGATGGGTTTTCATGTCTTGCACAAAAAGTCACATTCTTTTTCTTGCACATGTAAATTGTACAAAAATACTCACGAGGATTAGGGTGTTAAATTCGACATGAAATCTTGTAAATCGAATTTGTTGATGTGCATTTTATTTTCCATTTTATTTATTTTTCATCAAAATGTACTTGCTTTTCATTTCAAGATTTCCGTTAGGGAAGATCTAATGGTTTTGTTTGTTTGTTCGCCCATTTGAATAATAGATATGTTGGTTAAAACAGTCTCCAGTTGTGGTCTGAATTATGCCTGTGAGCAATATGTCAATATCCTCAGGCAGTGACTGGGTCCATATTTCACTCGGCCCAATGAAATGAATGTTTTATTCAGCCACTTCTTGTTCTTCTTTTCTGGGACAATTAGGATCACAAATTAGAGCGAACACACATTTTATAGCTCTACAAGAAGAATCCTGGAAGCTTGGGCATTTAAAAAAACTGAAATGTCAATATGCCTTTAGCGAGAATATTTTTGTTACTTGGCCATTTATGCATCTTGTCATTAATTCTTTACTCCATTAAAGGGGCAGTAAGTAAGAATTACTCCCATCTAGTGGTGAATTTGTATTTTGCAATCAAACTAATTTTGCTCTCCAGCGCCTCGCGTTTTCAAATGCGCGTTGCATCTACGGTAAGCGATATGTACCAAAAAGCTTTGACAGGATGTCTTCTAATAGCAGTAGAAGTTTTCCTTCTGGTGAACTGGTTTGTTATTTCAAACAAACTACAACTTGACACAACGAACAAACGAATGTTACAGTTTTGAACAAACAAAACTTACAACCTTGTTTATAGGACCATCTCTACTTTACTCAATAGCTGCTATTCATCAAAAAGCCTGTTTAACTTTTAACTATGTTCTACTGTCTATATCAGTGTTTCCCAACCTTTTTTCAGTCAAGGCACCCTTTGAAATTTAAAAAAAATGTGTGGCACCCTACACTAGTGTTGTCACGATACTACTTTGATACTATACTTTGAAATGTGCTGGTTTTTTTTTTTTTTTTTTTTTTTATGTGCACAAATAAATGACAGGTAGGCTACCATAAGATTTTCTTCTTCCTGTTCCTTTTTTTTTCTTCGTTCATGCATGTTACAAATGAATGAATGAATTAAACATTTTTAATTTTATATAATATATAATTTTGTTATAATTGCACAAGATAGCTTGTTTTTACTATATTTTATGTAGCCTAATAATTTCACAGTAAATCTCCAAATTAATGTAGAAACATCATAAAGACAGTATATTTCAAATAATTGTTTAATGGCATCTTTTTATGAATGAAGTGTTATTTGATTCTGATGTCACTGCTGCACTGTCACATGTGGATCCCACAAGCGTCCCATTTTCTCACAACTCTTAACGTTCATTTAAGACTTTATTTAACTAATTTAAGACTGCTCTCATGAGGATACTCAAAGCGAAAGCGCGAAAGAGAAGTCGAGTCTGGCGCGCGTCGTGTCAGCATCACAGGACAGCGCATTCTCTTTTGTATTTTCTCGCTTGCATGGTTAGAAGCATTTGCATGAAGAAGAACGTGATTATATAATGTAACGCTAGCCAAAGGATGACAGAAAAAAATGCTGCTTTAATTGCGTTAAATATTTTTAACGTGTTAAATTGAAAAATATTAATCGCACGCGTTGCGTTGACAGCAGCACAACCGATGTGAATACGCGGCAAGACGGACGTTGTGACAATTCGTGTGTATTTGACTGTAAGCGCATCAATGAAAAATAGGCAGCTTTATGTGGACGCACTGGGAATGAGGCACGGGAATAAAATCACATGCAAGCGCAACCTCCGCAATTCAACGCCAAAAACTTATGATTTGCATTTGTATTATAAATTTGTGCGCATTATTTGTTGTTATTAGAGACTTCCGACGATCCGAGATTGATGGTAAAGATTTGTTTTTTTTTACACAGTTTCCCGCTGGGAAACGCTGGTCTATATAGGCTAATAAAAAAATAAAAAGCCTGTAATTAAGACCTTAACATTGACTTACCTGTCGAGAAGAAAGCAGGCAACTTCAGCGTCTCTTTTGAAAGCTTTCTCCTGCATTAGCTATCCCGACATTATAGCTAATAACCCTTGTTTTTGTAATCTCCGATCACGTTTCCTTTTACGGTCTTATTGTGGAGTTTTTCGACTAAGAGGACTCGTTATCCTGTGACTTAACCGTGCAGTGCAGCCTTTTAAACTTGCCGGGGCAGTGACAAAAGCGCCTCTCACTGCTCTGCTCCGTTTCTGCTGGTTTCAGTCACTTGACGCGGGCTCTGAACGAAAACGCGTTGTGGAAACGCGTTGGCCTAGTACTTTTTGTCCCTCTCTGCTATTATAGTTTTTCAAGATGGCGGAACTACATGGAAGCCTCCGTGGACCTACCCGTCCCATGTATATAAAGATAATAAATTCTTCGTTTACGAGGATAAGTCAGATCATTGGCAGAGGTATTTGGACACCATTGAGGACATATTTATGAATAAAAATATTGATTTTAGATAATAAAATACCTAAAAAGTTACTTATTGTCCCTTTAAAGGGCTGCCACAAGACATGAGTGATGACATTTGTCTATAGTTGTCTCAATTCCTCTCCACTTTTTGAAAAGTTTGATTGATTCACCAGAATGATTGACAATTAGGAGGACCAATAGTATAGGTTACCCACCAGGAAGTAAAACATCCTCCGCTATACCTTTAATTAAATTTGTTTATACCTACAGTGCCCACATGGGAAATCATTCTGAGAGTATGCACTTCATTCTGAGAGCATCAAAAAACATCCTTTGGTGGGTGAAAGTGAAATACTTCTTCCTACATACTGAGTGCAATGCTGGGATGCACTGAATTTATTTAAGTCACTGATTTGCAATTACAAATGTGTATTTGTTCAGTCAGAATCTCAAAGCCATGCTTCATGGTGTACTTTGAGAATGTTGTATGGTGGGAAGTTTATTATTTTGCAAATGCAGTGAGCAATGCAGATATGTTTATAAAGAATTATAGGAAAGTTTCATGCTTCCTTATACTGGGATTTGGCGAAGACAATGTCTTGCATATGTGCAATGCACGGCATGGCACAAATACTCAATGCTCTAATGACACTTCTGTTCGCCAACATTTGTGAACATCTGTTGCTGAGCAGAGGTGTGACACAACTGTTTAGCATTATTTAAACTTAAAAAAAAATCATTTGCAGTGAAAACTTTACCATGTACACACATGGTAAAAAAAAGAAAAAAGAAAAAGTGATACAAAGTGAGAAAAACGTCTAGCTAATTTTCTAAAATAGAAGCAACTGATGGATAGGCTTTAATTGTATCACAACATACATCACTGTACTATACTATCACCCCGTCATGTCAGCCAATCAGGTGGAAAACATGTAGACAGGTTTCACCTTCACTGGTTAAAAAAGCATTTCATGTAGCTGTCATTCCATGCAACATGACTGCGGTTCCCAAAGTAGCTATTATAACCTGTCTGCAATTACCGCAAGGCGCACTAGTGGTTATCATAATTGGCATCACGTTTGACACAACTGAACTAATAGCAGTCAATCAATTGAATCTGTGCGCCATGGCTACTAACTCATTGTCAGGTTGGTAGATGTCACAGATGCAGAAATTCAGTCCATGGCTTTTAAGCTCCAGGTTGCAAATCTCAGAGAATGCTTTAGAATGATTAGAGTCGGATGGGAGCAGTTAAAATGGCAGACACGTCATGTTGCGAGAAGGCATAGCATACGCTTGAATAAACTTGGCGCTCTGGAAATGTTAGCACTGCCAGGAAATGAGTCTGGAATGAAAAATTATAGACCTTTGCCAAAACCGATGATGTAGAAATGTAACAAAGTGCATAAGCAGTGATTTATTATTGAATTTTTTTCTAGTTGAGCCTCTCTGTTCTCTGGCCGGTCGTTTGAGAGGAATTCTGGACTTTTTAGGGCACTTCTGGAGTGGCAGCTCAAAATGTCCTTGAAAAAAAATGAATCACAAGAGTGGACACGATAGCTCAGGATGATAGAAATGCCAATTTCACTCCGTTTACACAAACTAGGTATTATCCTTGTTCCCTTCCTACTAGATTAGTAGTGGTGTTTACTAATTATTACTGTTATTCATACTTGGGGATTTATTTCAATAAACCTTTGACCTTATATTTATTTATTATTATAAATAAATAATATAATAAATAATAATAATAATCATCATCATCATCATCATTATTATTATCATTATTCTCTATATAAATTAAAATAGAAAACAATTTGAACATTTTCATTCAAAGATAATAATATTCAAATAAATAATAAACCAGTGCCACAGTACAATATCATAATAATAATAATACAAATGTATATCATTTACACAATACGTGCCACTTTATGCAACCAACAATATTATACTTTCTCACAATTTTGAATGCTCTAATTTATTCACTGTTCATCAGGCTTTGTCAATTCAAGTCTCCAAACGCATGCAGACCAGAAACACCCAGAAAGCCTTAGCAACACTTGGAACACCATTTCAACTGCATAGCAACACCCTGGAAACCAACAACAATCATGCTCAACGATTGTGGAGTTGAGTTTTGTAAGGCCAGATGCCGCATGCAGTTTCTTCACAGATTATTATTTGAATAAATGAAAAAAATTAAAATAATATATATATATATATATATATATATATATATATATATATATATATATATATATATATATATATATATATATATATATATATATATATATATACAGTCGTGCTTAGAATTAATCATACCCCTGGTAAATATGATCAAAAATGGCTGTAAAAAATAAATCTGCATTGTTTATCCTTTTGATCTTTCATTCAAAAAATTGGCAATTGACTGTAAGAAAATAGCTAAAGAATTGAAAATCCCCATTTTGACCATCAGGGCAATAATTAAGAAGTTATAATCAACTAAAGATGTTACGAATCCTCCTGGAATTATTTGAGTCGTCTTGGGGTCAGAAAGCCTATAAAAAAATAAATAAATCAAACAACCCCTACATCCCCACATGTTGTTTGGGAGGTTTTCAAGAAAAATGCTCCTCACTCCTCCAAAAACAAACTCCAGCATATTCAGTTGTCAGACACGACTGGAACTTCAAACGGCACAGGGTTCTGTGGTCAGATGAAAATAAAAAAAGAGCTTTTTGGCAGCAAACACACTAGATGGGTTTGGTGCATACAAGGATAAAAAGTACCCCATGTGTACAATTTAATATACCATTGGATCTTTAATGATGTGGGCATATTTTTCTGCTGGAGGTCCTGGACTTCTTATTCAGATACATGGCATTGTGGATTCTATCAAATATAAACAGAAAAAAAAAAAAAAAAACCTGACGCATTCTGCTAGAAATCTTATAATGGGCCGTGGTTGGATCTTCCATCAGGACAACGGTCCAAAACAAACATCAAAATCAACACAAAAATGTGTTAGGGATCACAAAAAGAAGCTTCTGCCATGACCGTCCCAGTTCCCTGACCTGATGAGTGGAGTGAACTGAAGAGAAGAAGCGGCAACATGGATCTGGGAATCTGAAGGATCTGGAGAGATTCTGTATGGAGGAATGGTCTCTGATCTCTTGTCAGGTGTTCTCCAAACTCATCAGGCATTATAGAAGAAGACTCAGAGCAGTTATCTTGGCAAACGGAGATTGCAAAAAGGTATTTAATAAAAGGGTATGAATAATTGTGGCCAACGTGTTTTGGAGAAAAACATTTATTTCATAATGTGATTTCCCCTCCACTTTCAATCCTTTTACTTTAATGAAAGGTTAGGATTTTGACAATTTTTTTTGAATGAAAGATCAAAAGGATAAACGATGCAGATTTATTTTTTTTACAGCCATTTTTTTTATCATATTTACCAGGGGTATGATTAATATTTACCAGGGGTATGATGGGTTGTAGAAAATTATATGTATATATATATATATATATATATATATATATATATATATATATATATATATATATATATATATATAATTTTCTACAACCCATTCAAAACAATTATTATGACAAAATGTCAATTACAAGTAAGGCCATTTGCCATTAGGCGGGAGTAACATTGTCAATTTGAGTCATATTTTCCAAGTGGGTTCATTACTTGATCAAATTTGTAGAGCTGTGTAACGTCTTCAGGCTATGAAACTCAATACTTTCAATTTTTCTTTCAAAATATGTGAGCAAGAGCTGACTGAGGTGACTACTTCACTATTGTGTGATAGATATCTGTTTAAAGTCACTGGAGTAATTTGATGGTGTCCCCTATTGACTCGTTGACACATTCAGTGAATAACAAGAACAAGAACTTGTGTCCTATAATACAAAAAGGCTTTGCAATCACATGGATGGCTGTGTAATTTTTTTTTTTTTTTTTTTCTATGCTTGGGCAACTTCTAATGGTTCTGAGAAAACTCGGGATGTTCTGTGAAAATCAACAAAAACAGACCCTATCAGGTATAAAAGAGTGAAAGAGTTACAGGCCCTGTCCCAAATGGCACACTTCATAAGCACTTTCGGTCTTGTGAACTTACAATGGTTGCCGCGTGAAACCACGCTTGTGCATTTTTTTCTCTGATTCGATCATAAACTTGCGGATTAGCAGTCCAGGCCATATCCAGATCTGATGGAGGACTTGCGCCTGTACACGATGACAACACAGTCCTGAAGTGTCAACCAGTCCCTCTTTTGTGAAGGCCTCCTTCCCTTCCCCTTTTCCTCTGTACAGATAAAATGTTGTCTGGATATTTCCGGTTTGCGTGGCTACGCAGATGCGAGAAAAAAATTCAGTATTATAAATTTTTAAGTCCAGACAAAGTAAAGTATAAAGATAAAGTCGTTTATTGAGGGTTGATTTGTAAAGAAGGACTACACGCCTATATATAGTATATATATATATATATATATATATATATATATATATATATATATATATATATATATATATATATATATATATATATATATATATATATACACACACATACCTATATACACATATATATTCAAGCGCGTATACCTATGGACTGAACACGTTATGCGCATGTGCACGACGTCTGCATTTTCACGGGTAATCGTTTGCACCTTCAAACCTATTTCAGGGAATGCGTTCTCAATACACCAGGCACTGTTTTGTGCGGATGGGCGGTCGGAGTGTGTTAAGGGTTTTCCTGTTAGAACTGTGTTGTGTTAGCGGCCCCTAAGTTAACCCTTTCGCACGTACGATCACACCGGTGTGATCAGTCTAGGCTGGTGACAAGCAATGACGCATCACCATGGACACCATAAAGTGACACGTTCTAAATAATGGTCGCCTTGAAAAACTCATGCTGGGGGGTCAGCCAGAATATTTTAAACTTATGTGTGAAAGGGTTAATAACTAATGATCTTCGCAACGGAAGTGAATCAATCAATCAAAACTAACTTAGCTGGACAATAACTTTATCCTAAAGCTGTTGTAAAGCCTAAACAATCTGTTAAGGTAATTTCCTATTATCACTGGAAAGCTGCTTTAAACAATCCATATTGTTAAAAGCGCTATATAAATGAAGGTGACTTGACTTGACTGCCATAGAAAACAATGGCTACCATCAACTGTCTGGTTACCAACATTCTCCAAAATAACTTATTTTGCGTTCAACAGAAGAAAGAAACTCATACAGGTTTGGAACAACATGAGGGTGAGTAAATGATGACATAATTTTTAGTTTTCATTGAACTATCCCTTTTTAGTTTTGGTTGAATGTTTGTGCCATCTAGTGGTTTAAAAGAGAATACTATCAAATGCGCCTTTTACCCCGGTGCACCTTTAGCCCTGTTGTACCCTACCAATAGTTGTGGCTTGCTGATGGTTTTGAATTTCAACAACATTGTGACTTGCAGTTCTCCACTTTCTCCACTAGATGATGATTTCATCAGATTTTAGATGTGACTGCCTTGACAAATGGGTGTTCCATTTAAAAATATGAGGACATGTGTTCTTCGGTATGTTGAGCCTCTTGAGCAGGTACTTGTCACAACAAACAGTATAATTAATTCAAACATGCCTTAAACATGTCTCAGAGACTGATGATTAATCATAACTCAGATGTAATGTAAGAAATGTATTTAGACATACATTTACTACTAATGCAAAGGCCTCCAAAATGGAAAAAGTGAGCTGTGTAGGAGGCTGCAGAGCTTCATCACTTTCATATTACATCTTGACAGCATTAATATGTTCACTAAGATTAATGATAGCAAAAATTTAGATTTACTACTGAGTTCACCCTCTCTGATAGCTTGATGGCTAGAACTCTCTGCAGATACACAACATGTCCCGAAGAAGCCATTTAGTGCATAATGACTTGTGTTCGTAGCATTTTCAGACGTCATGTTAATATATTTTTAACATCACCATCATCAGTTTCTGAAAGAAGTAAAAAATGCTAATGTTCTCAGAACTTGAGCAGTAAACACATCTAATAGAAACTCTTTTATTGTGGCATTTAAATGACGATGTCAACATTATTCTAATCGTGCATTACTTACTTTTAGTGAGACTTTTGACTTTCCACAAGCATGCTGTGACCGAGGACAGAATTCACTGTAAGACGCTACAAAGATACACATTTAAAAAGTTTAGGGTTACTATTTTTTATTAAGAAATTAATAATTTTATTCAGCACAGACACATTCAATGAATCAAAAGCCACAATAAAGCCATTTATAATGTTACAACATATTTCTATATCAAATAAACAATGTTGTTCATTGATAATAATTTCAACATTGACAATAATAAGAAATGTTTCTTGAGCAGTAAATCAGCATAATAGAATTATTTCTTAAGGATCATGTGACACTGAAGACTGGAGTAAAAATGCTGAAAATTCAGCTTTGCATCACATTGAGGGGCTGTTTACACCTGGCCACTTTATGCATTTTCTCAGATCGGATAGCTATCGGATTTATCAAAACGATTCCATTTACACCTGGTCACATTAATGTGATTTTGCAAAACGGATTTAAATCCGATCTTCCATTCCCGCGCTATATGCAGATTTAATGCACGTCATCGAAAGCAACAGATATGAGCTGCATTTTATTGATCATCATCTAAAATTTCAAAATCAAAGACCGCAATAAGAGACAGCGGCAACAGCCCTGGTAAGATCATTTTGCTCTTTACTTTTAATGATGATGATTGTGTGTTAAGCATCTGCAACTTACTTTCACTTTGATTTGCGATAGTTTGCACGTTGGCTTAATGAATAGATGCTCAGCTTCTCATCTGCGGCGATGCGTGTTGCAGTAGTGTCGTCATATCTGGCTATAACATTAGATATAGCCTATAACATGGTCTCACGCGTTAATTTTTTTTTAGCATTTTTGGGAGGAGTACAATTTACATATGTGGTTTCAACAACCAGATGCATTTACACTTGTCTAGTTTCGTCTGGAATGTGGCCAAGACCACCTCCTGAAGTGGTTTGAGCGATCAGATTCAAATCCATCTCGCATGCCTTTCGGAGGGCATTTACACCTGGTCTTTTCACAATCGGATAGCTTTTAGATAGATTTCAGAAAACGCATGAAGTGGCCAGGTGTAAACAGCCCCTTAGTGGCACGTAAATCAGATATAACCCCAAAGCAGAAAACGCAAATATGTCCAAGGTTATCTCATTTACTTGCTCCTAAGTATCTCA
Source organism: Scardinius erythrophthalmus (assembly GCF_964197995.2). Lineage (NCBI taxonomy): Eukaryota > Metazoa > Chordata > Actinopteri > Cypriniformes > Leuciscidae > Scardinius > Scardinius erythrophthalmus. The sequence continues at coordinate 20,823,337 of NC_138228.1, read as the reverse complement.
GACAAAACTCTTGAATATGTTTCAGCGATTCAAAGCCAAGAACCCCGCTCACTTGGCCAAACCCAAGTAGCTAGTTCTTCTTTGGAAGCACTCGTTGAAGCAGCCTGGAAACACGAATGATGGCATTGCGAAGCAGCCAGGCATGTTGATAAAGTTTGGGCCATTTGATTTCATAATATGCATTAGACTGTCCTCAGTTCATCCTATAAAACTTTCACATCATGAAGCTGTGCGTTAGTCTCAGGGAGGGTTACTAATAATGATATGCTGGCGAGCCAAGGCTGCACATGGGCCAGCTGGAACAAACTCATAAATCAGACTAGGTCAACACGGCTGTGCTGTTTGCCAAATATCTCCTCGCACTAAATATATGCAGACATCTTATGAGGCCGTAACTTACTGGAGTCACTCAAACCCTCCAGATTGCCAGTATGCTAGACCGAGGTCTGGAGATGAATACGTATGTCATTCTATACCTAATTCATTTACCCATTTTTGTTTCATCCAAAAATGAAAAGTCCATCAAACACTACTCACTTGTTGTTGCAAACTTTTCTTTGTCCTTTAGAATGGCAGAAACAGGCTTTTGTTTAATTTAATTGTCATTACAATATTTTTGCTACTGCATTAGTTGATGTTTTGCTAGTTTGTCAGATACAGTATTAGACAACATTCAAACATATCTTCAGAAGAAACCCTATACAATGAATTCAAACTGAGTCATCAGGTAACAATTTCAAACCCACATTTAGTTTGCTCAACTCTGACAGGAAGAACAATAATAGAAAATCTGAATGTTATGTAACCTCAGTAAGTTTGAAATATTCAGACAGCAATTAGGTCTGACAGACGGCTGCCAGTGAGATTGTTTCCACTATGCAGTGATTTCATGTTCTGATTCAGAGTAGATTCAATAATAAATACAAAAATGCCGTTGGGCTGCAGTTTGCTAAGCTTCTTACTTGTTTAACATGTCATTCATGTCAATGGCAGATTTTCTGTGGGGCAGCCAAGGTCACACAGTTCACGGCACTGAACAGATAAGCTTTGCTGGTCTGGCAAACTAATGAACAATGATGACGGCGTGTCCAATTTATGGAATAAAATAAGAGGAAATGTACAGACAGTGACCCAATTAAATTTTTGCATGAATTTTTACATTTATATTTATATTGTAATGTTGCATTTGTAATTTTAGTAATGTTTAGATTTTAATTAAAAAAATATTATTAATAATAGTATTGATAATGTCAGAGTAATACATTCTCCTTATTGTCTTACTGTGACAGGATGGCAGGGTATAGTTTTGAATTTATATATGTATATGTATAGTTTTTGAGTTTAAAATATATTTGAATTTTATTTTATTTTTCCCTCCAGTTATTTTTTTATTATTCAAGTCAAGTCACCTTTAGTTATATAGTGCTTTTTACAGTACAGATTGTCTCAAAGCAGCTTAACATTGATAACAGGAAAAAAATGCAAGTGTCATTGTCTAGCTTAAGTAAGTGCAGTGTTGATTCAGTTTCATTATAAAAATCATTAGTTATCAATGTAGTTCATTATATAGCAGCTCTGGAGAAAACAGTTATGTCATGGTCTAGCTCAGTTCTCACACAATGGTGTCAACGCAGGCAGATCAATAATATTGTTGAATATTGAGTGTCCCCAGAGTAAGCAAGCCAGAGGCGAGAGTGGCAAGGAACCCAAGCTTCATTTGGTGACAGAATAAAAAAAAAATAAAAATAAAAAAAAACACTGGGTAAAAACTGGCTCACCAGGAGGCCAGTTCTCCTCTGGCCAACAAACGTACAGTGTGTGCGTGTGTGTCTCACAATTATAAAGGTCTAAAGATGAAGATGAGTCAAATGGTTCCAATAGAAATGTACTTAATAAAGAAATTAACGCAGATAATCCACAACGTAACTGTAACGATGAGGTAGGAAAAAAGTGGAGAGAGAATCCACATGCAAACACTACTTTAATAAAACAAACAGGTAATCCAGGGCAAACAACGACACACGGAACTCAGGACAGGAACAGGAAACAGCTAGAACGACCGACAAACAACAACTGAAGCACAGAGGTTTAAATACACAGGCAAACAAGCTAAACAAGATAACAAGGGGGTGTGGTTAATCAGAAACACCTGGGGAGACTAATAAACAAAAAAAACTATAAAGGACTACAAAACATGGCATAGAACAGGAAATAATAAAAGTCCACACAAGACAAGGGGAACACAAGACAGGAATCATGACAGTAACAGCCTGTCTACACACAAACAATAACCGAAAATGAACTGAGGAATCCAAGGAACTTAAGTATACAATGATAACAAACTCAAAAACAGCTGTGATTATTAAATTAATATACATAGTAACAAACAAGTGGTGGGAAACGTGAACAACGGCAACAGGAAATAATGACAAGTAAAACTAAAAGTCCATGAAAATGAAAACAGTTATACAGTTTGTGACAGTGTGTGTGTGTGTGTGTGTGTGTGTGTGTGTGTGTGTGTGTGTGTGTGTGTGTGTGTGTGTGTTACCTGCAGGGTGGAACATGTTTCTGATCACACAGTAGGCATCAGACACGTGTTGGTGCATCCATTTAGAAGTTTAGAATTTTCATTTATGTTTCCTTTAGCTTAAATAAACACTCTATTTTCACTAGGGAAGGAGTTCTGAAACTTGGAAAAAGAGTCACGGTGTGTTTTTTCAAAGTGCAAATATCAAGGATAGTTTGATTCCTCCAGATATTAGCCTTGTAAATCTAACACCAACCTGTTAGCACATTACAGTGAGGTGTTGTTGTTAATTTTCCAAGGAAAGCGGAGATCAGGAGGATTACAGTGGCAGTAGGAGGTGACAGCTCACCGGTGGGTCCAGAAACTCTTTGAGTTCTCTGTGAGGAATTTCAGATATTCCAAAAACCTTGTCGAGGTCTTTAGATCCTTGGGAACAGCAGGATCTTCTGCCGGGCTCCCCGTGGGGATTGCAGGAGGAGACGCTGGCGTCTCAGTAGACAAACTGTTAAGAGACTCAACGACTCTATCACAATGAACCCGATTTGTGCTTCAGGTACATTCACATGTTAGTAGGTACTGAGCTAACAATGTCATACTCAAACACCAAAGATACACACACATATATGCTACATTTTTAATCCCAACGGTTGGGTTTGTCCATATTTGACCCAAACAAGGGTTGAAACAACCCAGCATTTTTTAGAGTGGCAGCTATTTTCTTTTAATATTTTTTCATATTACATAACAATGTATTTAATAATACGATTCAAACTTTCTGGTCAGTAAGGTTGATTGATTGGTTGATTGATTTCAAAGAAAATAATACTTTTATTCAGCAATGGTGCATTAAATTGATCAAAAGTGACAGTCAAAATTATTATAATATAACAAAACATCTATATTTCAAATATAAATTATTTTTTAACATTCTATTCGTCAAATAATCCAGCACAGCTGCTTTCAACATTAAATGTTCCCTAAGCAGCAAATCAGCATATTAGAATAATTTCTGAAGGATCATGTGACACTGACGACAGGGATAATGATGCTGAAAATTCAGTTTTGCCATCACAAGAATACATTACTTTTTAAATACATTCACATAGAAAACAGTTATTTTAAATTGTAATAATATTTCACAATATTACTGATATTACTGTATTTTTTTAATCAAATAAAAGTAGAATTGGTGAGCAAAAGAGACTTTCAAAAACACGCAGTCGTGGATTTTTATTCTACTGTGCTCTCAGTGTTTGACATATGGGGAAGTTCTGAGAGTCACTTTGCTAGTCGATGTGTAAATCTTTTTGCTGACTTAACTAAGGCACATCTCCTTGTGCCGGAGCGGATGTCCGGTTTGAAGGTGGATGTCGGTCACCATTAGTGAGACTGACATTTCAGGGGGGAACGGGTCACCTTCTTTAATTCCCTGGACTGTAAATTAGGATCAGCGAGTGGCCGGGTCCAAGGCTGACACAATAATACATCTCATGGTTAATTTGGCACAAGCAAAAGATTTGTACTCTTAAATGCACACAAAGAGTTGTGGTCTGTCTCTGCTAACCCTCCAGCACCTTTTTCTAATGAGTCTCTGTACATTTCACCATCTCCATTATCACCTTCTGGCCACTACGTTCTCTCAGTCTCTCTCAGTCTCGTCTCCACAGCCTCGATGTGCGTTTGAGCAGGAGCAGGACCTCAAGGCCAGGTTAAGATGAACACTGGATGCTGAGTGTCTCTCATACTGTTTTAAAGGTTTTACAACATTTTGGAAAACAATGAGCTATTGCAGTGCACTATTGTTTTTTATTTATACACTTTTTCACCTTAGAAATATTGCTAAGTTACGTAATATGCTATCAGTTTCTGATGCAGAAAAGTTAGTTCATGCATTCATGACCTCGAGACTAGATTACTGTAATGCTTTATTAGCTGGTTGTCCTGCATCCTCAATAAACAAGCTACAGTTAGTCCAAAATGCCGCCGCTAGAGTTCTTACTAGATTAAGAAAATTTGACCATATAACACCAATTTTATCATCACTGCATTGGTTACCTATAAAGTTCCGTATTAATTACAAGGTATTGCTACTGACTTATAAAGCCCTAAACGGCTTAGCTCCAGTTTATTTAACGGATCTTCTATCGCCCTATAATCCAACGCGCTCTTTAAGATCACTAAATTCGAGGCTTTTGGTCATACCTAGGATATCCAGATCCACCAAAGGAGGGAGAGCATTTACACATTTAGCTCCAAAACTCTGGAATAGTCTTCCTGATACTGTTCGTTGCTCAGACTCGCTCTCCCAGTTTAAAACTAGATTAAATACGCATCTCTTCAGACAGGCATTTATATAATATTTTAATCTTACAGTTAAATCCGGTCTCTACTTCATAAACGCCAGAGGAGAACTGGCCCCCGACTGAGCCTGGGTTCTCCCAAGGTTTTTTTTTTTTTCTCCATTAGGTCACCTGATGGAGTTTTTCGGTTCCTTGCCACTGTTGCCTTTGGCTTGCTCAGTTGGGGATACTTAATTTGATTAATCGATTCAACAGTGCTATTGATCAGCATTACCAAACGTGGATGTTTTACACCAGAAACAAACACCTGATGTACTATTGTATTTAATACTGTGAAGCTGCTTTGATACAATCTGTATTGTGAAAAGCGCTATATAAATAAAGTTGACTTGACTTGACTTGACTTAAAAGTGGTGGAGAAATAATATTCACTCAGAAATTGCTAGTAAGTTTCACAAACAATTACAAAGAAATGCCAAGTAACACAATGAATTAAATGTGAAATTTACAAGTAGAAAAAAATGAAATAAAATTATTTTGTAAAACGTACTACAGTTTTTTTTTTTTTTTTGCAATTTTATTTTATTTACACATAATTTTAATACAAATGGGATACTACTAGGAATGTCAATACTTTGCATTTTCTGTATTTTTTATAAAAAAAAAAAAAAACTCATTGTGAGGCCAACAGAATGTAGCAATTTTGAATAGTTTCAGACATAAAAAGAAGGCAGTATACAATATATGGTGTGTAGTTTGCAGAAAGCATACATTAATATTTGATACTGGAACAGCATTCTACCTTACTAGTATGACTAGGAATGCAGTACTGTATACACTCTACTGTGCATGGTATTGTAACGACACCACTACACGAAATAGAGATGAACCCAGGAGCGGGAGTTTATTGCAAACCTAGATGACATTTCAGGTGAGTATAGCAAAATGACATATAGGCATTACACACAGTTTTTAAACTTAGACATGAATGTAGAGAGACTCTGAGGAACAGTTCATGGGAGCATTCAGATAAGTACTTCAAAAGTCCACAAAACACAGCATTACTATATTTCTTCTTCTAGGAATGAACAGCACAAGGAGCAGAATAAGACTTCAGGTAAGAGTTAAATCCTTTTAACAAAATACTTAAGAAATACAGTCACTTATATTTGATAGTCCAGGAGATATAAAAATACAAGAGAAAATCAAACACAGGTAAATCCTTCTGGGACAAAACATAAACAAGAAGGTGAGTCCGTGGTCCTTCAACACTAACACAAACGCGGCTGGACAATTATGGCTGCGTCCAAAAGCTTAAAAATGCTGCCTTCAGAGGCTGCATTCCAAGGTAGGGAGGCATCAAGGCACATCCAAATCCAATGTTAGCTTCATTTCCTCTCTCCTGAGATACCTGGATGTAGTCTCAGCCTTAGGCGTCACGCCCACGGACCGTTGGCTGAACGTCTGATGCATATGGCACACTTTTACGGAAACACTTAAGGAGTTTTGAAGTCGCGATCTGATTGGTTGAATACTACAGAAAGTCCGGGAGACGTGCATGTCGCGTTCTTTAAATACAAAATTTTTATATTCGCTTATCGCCAAAGCTCTCTCTATTTTGTCAGTAGATTGTTACGCTGCCTCAGAAATATGTCCGAAATTAGTTTCGTAAGATACCTTAATGCACAAACTCTGCAAGTCATTGCATGATAGAGCAGCAAGGCAACAAGTCAGCTGCCTAAGTTTTCGGACGCAGCCATTGACTGTTGCTGTGCCCCAATTTGCATTCTATCCGTCCTTAATAGTTTTTGAAATTAGAATTAGTGTTTCTCAAATCGTAGTATGTTGAAATGAGTATTCCAAAGATACCTGGGTGGTCTACTTTTTCCAGTTAGAATCCAAAGTGCAGATCTGTGCACACTTGAACGGTTGTCCACATGAAAGACCCAAACTGGCAGATCAACATGCTACTATATTTCTCTCCGAAATGGTAGGACATTAAATTAAATTGAATGTGGAGGATTTTAACTGTGACAAGTTGATTGGCAGAGCAGTTTAAATGGTGACAGGATGCACATAACTAAGCAACAGAGCTGTCCGTTAAAGACCGCTATGACGAAGTAGTATGTCCCAAAGCTTGCCTAGTCTGTGTATTCTCCAAAGTATGTACTTTTTCTTAACAAAAAAACAGTACGTACTTACAAATTAAATGTACAAATTAAATTGATTGGGTTTCTATTTTACTATATTTGAAAATGTAATGTATTCCTGTGATGGCAAAGCTGAATTTCCAGCATCATTACTCCATTTTTCAGTGTCTCGTGATCCTTCAGAAATCATTCTAATACGCTGATTTGATGCTCAAGAAACATTTCATATTATCAATTTTGAAAACAGTTGTGCTGCTTAATATTTTTGCAATTTGTTTTCAAAATTCTTTGATGAAAGAAAGTTTGGCAACACTTTACAATAAGGTTCATTAGTTAACATTAGTTAAAGTATTAACTAACATGAACTAACAATGGACAATACATTTGTTACAGTATTGATTAATCTTTGTTAATGTTAGTTAATAAAAATACAGCTGTTCATTGTTTGTTCATGTTAGTTCACAGTGCACTAATGATAACAAATAGAGCCCTTGATTTGAATAATGTATTAGTAAATGTTGAAATTAATATTAACTAAGGTTAATAAATGAAGAAGTATTGTTCATTCTTAGTTCATGTTAACTGAGGTAGTTGACTAATTTTAAAATGTCCCTATTATGGATTTTTTGAAAATGACCTTTCATGTAGTGTGTACCATAGCTCTAAGTGAATGAAAACATCCTGCAAAGTTTAAATCTGAAAGTGCACCGTATATAAAGTTATTGTCTTTCAAAAGTAAGAGTCGACTCTGAGTCAATGAAATGAATTATTTTTCAAATGAGTCATAAGCCGTTTCGTTGTGACGTCAAGAAGAAACATTAGCATATTGTGTGTGCAGACACCAGGGAAATCTTGAACCTTCAAACACTGCAGCTGGTTCCTGTGAATACTGGATAGCATCATGTTGAGAAGATGGTGTGCTCTACAATGTGAAGGTAAAGCCAGTTTTCTTTTTTCACTGCCCAAGGACGAGCATGTGAACAATCAGTGGTTAAAATTCTTCTTTACCACAATACCGCAGCAGTATAATTCAAAACTTTTGCTGTTTCTCCTTTATTTTACTGACAAATGCTTCTCAAATCTCGGAGTTCAATGCAGGATTCGCAAACTGCTTGCTCTTGAAAGATGGTGTTCAAAATACTTAGTTTTGAGTTTTATATTGTGTAGGTCTCCTGCTAACTGGTTAACTCACATTATTACTGTCTTACTGAAATACTTCTGCTAATCAGTTGTGGGCCACTATTACCTAAAACTGTGTCTATTAATGCAGATTGTCTGTCGTTCTCACTACTTTGAGGAAACATTAAGCATGGAGCAAGATTTGTTTTAACAACGTTTATGTTACATCAGTCATTCACACAAGAGCTTGGTTAATGTATGCACTGTTATTGATACAGTTGTATGGCAATGGGCGTACATTGCTATGGCATTTGACTTTGTTATGGCAATGGGCGTTTTTGTTTTCGACATGCGTACAGTATACCAATCACAACAGACTGAGCCGTCTGGCCAATCAGAGCAGAGTAGCTCGCAGAAAGGAAGGATTTAGAGAGATTGATTCATCTGACGAGTCGTTTGAGAATCATTGAAAATGTGGTGATGTGCAAATGTATATTATGAGAAAATGAAAGTTTCATGACCTTTGATGCATGTAAAACTGTTGTAGGAGACTTCAAAACAAAATTAGGAAACTTTAAAATAGAATAATAGGGGCACTTTAACTAATGAACCTTATTTTAATATGTTTCCAAAAGTTTAAATAGAAATGTTGTGTAACATTCTAAATGTCTTTGTCAGAATGACTACTGTCACCTTTAATCAGTTTATTAATGTGTCTTTGTTGAAATTTTTTTTCAAATTTTTATTAATTTAATAAAAAAAACATTGACTATTATGTAATGCACAATAATTGTGATAAAGTGAGGTCAACCACAATATAGTTTACAATGTTTATTGTTGTGTATCCTATTTCACTACACTAACAAATAGTTCACAAAGCCTTCTCTGTAGTGTGCAAACAGCCAAACATTAGCATTCTATTCCAAACACACCCCTTCTTTTCTCCACTAGTTATTCTCCAGTAATAGTATTTTATGCTCATCAGCTTGATTAGTTGAACTGCTCTGCTTAGTTATTTTACATATAGTTTGATACCGACAACGGCTCAGTTACAAGCGCTAAACCAGCCTTTGTTAATGAACACCCCTCTGCATGTATAAACAGGCCGTAATCTGCTTAAAATTCAATTAAAACAGGTCGAAACCTGTGCTCTCTCTCGCAAAGACACCCAAGCACACACCTGACAGATAACACAAACCTATTCATTTTGCTCCAAACTTATTTGCAAGTCTACATTAATTCACTTGTTTGCGAGCCTGAATTGCCTACATGATTACACGTGTTTCTCAAAGCAGCAAGGTTGTTAAGGAGCTTAATACTTATTCCCCATGGTGCATTTGTCCGGACTTGCTGGTCAGTGTGTTAATGGAAGTCTCACTGCGTCTGAATGACAGTGACTTTGACCTTTAGTGTGGGTGCATGGTTGATGAATGCTTTTTGTTTCTGCTCATGAAAAAGTTTATTTTTGTAATTATTATTATTATTAATTTATATACAGCATTTTATTTATCCCCAGATAGTGCCTCTAACTATCCTTCCTTCAAATAAAACAGCTCCAGGTGCATTGTGGGTGCATGCAAAATATCACCATACAGCATCAGTATTTTCCATATTGTGCGTCTTATAATTCCAAATTAAGATGCAAATGAGCTGCTGGGTGAGGCAAAATGAAGGAAGCAGAAACCTGTCTTACGTTCCTGAAAAAAAAACACCCCTTGCTTCATCTATTTGTCATCCGTTCCCATGAATCTGTGGGGCAGTTTGAGCTGGCAGCTAATCAGAGGCAAACAAGGGAATAACCCGGCTCCTCGAAATTGGCTAATTTTCAGTTCCTCGAGTGGCAGCATGTGTTTAGCAATTACAACGATCCCATAAATATCCCAAAATCCCCGAAACAGGACAGGAGAACCAGAAAACAATTATGATTAGCGATTTAATTACAGTCTAAACTCCATCAAAGTAAATTTAGGCTATGATTGCTCGAGAACTGACTTGAAGAGGGAGCTACTGTATCCCCATTACTTTCTGTTCTGAACTCAATCTTCCACACAATCTCGTGATGAGAACCAATCATAAGGCTTAGCATCATGCTAATTAGAAACAGTTCTGCTCATTATCTTAGAGCCATATGCTTCTGACGATTTGGAGGAAGTGAAATATGGTGCCATTAGCTTCTCATCCTCAGAAGAATTGGCCGATTGAATATCAAGCTCAAAATAAGGCACCACTTTAATGTTGTGTGGGCCGCATGTGAAGGCTTGAATACCTGAATTAAATTGATGCTCGTCTATTAAATGTCTTTTTGTGTTTCCCTTTCCAAGTTCAAACTCTGTTCTGATCTTTATTTCAGCTGAATATGCATGGGCACATCAGTGGACATTAAATGGAATTGCATGTGTTGCAATAATACCCATCAGACACAGACACATTATGTAGCAGTCAATGACATACAAGGAGGCCTGAGATGATAAAAAATGAAAACCTTTAGTTCAAAACATACGTTAATTCAGAAACTGAAAACATGTTTAGATCATCTTTTAAAGTATATTATAGTAAATCAGTTGGTCATGTAATACGATCTAGGCATAACATTAAATTTTGTGAGTGTTTAGGGGTGAAGAATCAAGATATGTGTGATCTTTTCTTTCGTCATTAACTTCATAATTTTTCTATTATATATATATATATATATATATATATATATATATATATATAGATAGATAGATATATATATATATATATAATATATGTATATATATATATATATATATATATATATATATAGATATATATATATATATATATATATATAATATATGTATATATATATATATATATATATATATATATATATATATATATATATATATATATATATATTAGGGCTGGGGGAATTAACGCGTTAATCTTTGCGATTAATTTGAAATGTTTAACGCGTTAAAAAAAATTAACGCATTTAACGCAGCACACTTTTTTTTGCCTCGTTTTAATGATTTCCTGTTGCGGCTGCTATTGAAAAGGCCGTCCCGCCCCTCCGTGTTCGGCGATCACGTTTCATTCTCGCGCAGCTTTCATGAGCTGGTCTTTTCCGCTCCGTGTGTGCGCCGCGCTGTGTTCCGCGTGTGTGTGTGTCGGCGCGCTCTGTCGTTAACGGCCCAGCGGCGCGCTCTCCGTTCCGTGTGTGTGTGTGTGTGTCGGCGGCTCTAACGGCCCAGCGGCGCGCTCTCCGTTCCGTGTATGTGTGTGTGTCACGTGTGTGTGTGTGTGTGTGTGTGTGTGTGTGTGTGTGTGTGTCGGCGGCTCTGTCGACAACGGCCCAAACGCTTCAATCATGTACCGAGCACTGGAAAAGTAAAGTCCACTCAAATAACGTGAAATTCTGTTTGCTGAGCTGGTATAGCCATGCTGGGCAGCAATGGTAAAATTACCTGCTCTGATTACATGCTCTGGTAATAATAGCTTTGTAGGACTATATTTTATTTTGATAATTAGTTAAAAAATAATAATAATAATCTGTTAAATTGATAAAAAAAAATATTGATATTGATGTTTAATATAGGGCTATTTTCTGTTCCTTTTTTCCCCTGTGTTGTTTAATTAGGTGATTCTGAGTTAAAAGGAATAGTTCACTTTAAAATTAAAATTATGTCATCACTCACCCTCATGTTGTTTTAAACCTGTATGAATTTCTTTCTTCTGCTGAACACAAAGGAAGATATTTAGAAGAATGTCAGTAATCAGACAGTTTCTGGGTCCCATTGTCTTCCATAGTAGGACAAATATATACTATGGAAGTCAATGGTACCAGAAACTGTCTGGTTACTGAAATTCTTCTAAATATCTTCCTTTGTGTTCAGCAGAAGAAAGAAATTCATACAGGTTTAAAACAACATGAGGGTGAGTGATGACAGAATTTTAATTTTAAAGTGAACTATTCCTTTAAATATTGATGATTACAAGCTTGGGGGAAACGCAATTAATTGCAATTAATTACAGAAATTGTGCAATTAATTAGTTAATTTTTTTTAATCGATTCCCAGCCCTAATATATATATATATATATATATATATATATATATATATATATATATATATATATATATATATATATATTGTAGCAGCCCCTCGGCGTCGACAAACGAGACAGAGAGTTTCGACGGGTGCTTAATCTTCTTTATTCCGCTCGCTTTGAGCGCCATTAACCGTGACTTCGATAAACGTTGTATTGTAGCACCGTGAAACTACATAAAGAAACAATATACTCATAAATAAAAAACGTATGTACAAATGACAGATTACTTAAACAAATACACAATTACAGATACCCAAAAGTCAAATAAATTATTACATACATGAGAAATTAACCAAAAGAGCTCGACAAATAACACTTGCCATACGAAATTATTTACTTTAAAATACAACATGCAACCACCCTTAGAAGCATAGACCAAGAAGAGAATCGACTTAAGCGACTGAGGATGTCTGCTCCGTCTCTGACTGAGGTCACAAAGGTTTGGACTAATTTAACTTCAGGATCACCGACAAGCAGGTTCACAGGTGTGTATGGTGTTGCATTTACTTCTTGTTCCCACAGGAATTTGGGTCCTGATAACCACATTGATGTAGAGATGGCAGACGCATTAAGCCCTCTAGATGCATAATCAGCAGGGTTATCTGTTGTATTTACGTAACACCAATGACTAGGATCGGTGACATCTCGAATCAGCTGCACTCGATTTGCGACAAAAACATGAAACCTACGGGCTTCGTTGTTAATGTATGCTAAAACGACCTGCGAGTCTGTCCAGAAGAACTCTTGGTCAATCTTCATTTCCAGCTCATTTTTCAGCATGACACTCATTCTGGCAGATATGACAGCGGCTGAGAGTTCTAACCTGACAATGCTTATGACCTTTGTAGGTGAGACCCTGGCTTTAGCCATCACCAGACTGCAGTGGACTTCACTCTTGTCATTTTTGAAGCGGAGGTAGGAACAAGCACCATATCCTACATTACTCGCATCAGAGAAGTGGTGTAACTCTGTTCTGACTATGTCACTGAAGGTATGTGGGTGATAACATCTTGGTATCAATACTTCCTTGAGTTTCAGAAGATCGTTTTTCCAACCCACCCATTGAGAACGCAAGTCATCAGGAAGTTCGTTGTCCCATTCAGTACCTCTACGACACAGTTCTTGTAGGATACACTTTCCCTGTAGAATAAATGGGGCGACAAACCCAAGAGGGTCATATAGAGAGGCTATAACAGACAGAATACCACGGCGAGTCAATGGTTGATCCTTAAGGTCAATGCTGAAACTGAATGTGTCATCCTTTGTTGACCATTGAACGCAGAGTACGCGTCCAGCTGGTGTTGCTTCAAGATTAAAGTCAAGAGGCTTTGATGTTGTTGCCTTTTCTGACGGGTTTAAACAACTCAGAACGTCTTCCTTATTTAAGTTAAATTTGTGAAGCCGTAAACCTCCATGTTTACACACTCTTTGAGCTTGCATTATTAGTTCTTTGGCTTCACTGGTTGAGGGAACGCTGGTTAACCCATCATCCACATAAAAGTTCTTCTTAATGAATGCTGAGGCTGAAGGATAGTTAACCTTGTGCTGCTGTGCCAGGTACTTTAGGCCAAAATTGGCACACCCAGGTGAAGACGTGGCACCAAAGAGGTGGACTGCCATGCGATATTCTTGAGGCTCTTTCTCCAAGTCTCCACCCTCCCACCATAAGAATCTCAGGTAATTGCGTTCATCAGGTGGGACGAGAAACTGGTGAAACATCTTCTCTATGTCACAGGTAACTGCTACTGGCTCCTTTCTAAAACGGCACAGCACTCCCACCAAGGAATTGGTTAGATCAGGCCCAGTCAGAAGTGTGTCATTTAGAGATATACCACGAAACTTTGCTGAACAATCGAATACCACCCTCAGCTTGTTTGGTTTCTGAGGGTGGTACACCCCATGGTGTGGGATGTACCACACTGTCTCTCCACTTAATATAGCTGGAGCTTGTTCTGCATCACCCTTGATAATCATCTCTTCCATGAAAGCCTTGTAGTGACCATAATACTGTTTATTGGACTTGAGCCGTTTCTTTAGGTGTTGTAGTCGAGCAGTTACTAGCCCTTTGTTGTTGGGTAGTGAGGGTCGGCTGCTGCACTTAAATGGGAGAGGAAGCTCGTAATGTCCATTATCCTTCTGATGAATATTGGCACTGAGGTGCTGTATGAAACGAACATCCTCTTGTGACACACATTTATCCTCATAAGCTTTCTCATTGAAATCTGACTCAAGAATTTTCAGGATATCATTGGGCGATGGGACAGGTATTTCCTTTACTGCAACACGGTGGACAAAACTCTGATTTCCTTGTCGGTCAAGGTGTGGATTAGACAGGCCTATAATACTCCACCCAAGCACAGTTCTTTGCGCGAAAGGCTCATTTTCACCACCTATAATGGCTTCCAAGGGAGCTAGAGCAGATGGGCAGTCAAATCCAATTAAAAGTCCGACTTCACAGTTCAAAAGTGGTGATAGCTGACTTGCTAAGTGTCTGAGGTGACTCCACTGAAGCGCTGTGTGCTTGGTGGGAATATACGACTTGTCCACTGGAATGAAGTCTCTTGTGTATGCTTGCTGTAGTGGTATAGAACTTGCAGATTGTAGTCCTCTTACTTTAAGTCCACAGACTCTCTTACTGGCAGTGATCGTGTCAGCAGCTGTCATGGTGCTGAGCCTCAATTGCACAGGTTGTGAGACAACATTCAAACTTTCAAGAAGATCTTCCAAGATGAAACTTGAGTCGCTCTGGGTGTCAAGTAGAGCATAAGTTAGTACTTCTCTTTGGGGTTCGTCCACTGTAGAGATGAAAACTGGCACAATGCTGGAAGTAGCAGGAGATTATTGAGTAAGTGCGTGGGTCATGACTTTATGAACTTCCTCATTCGCTTGAACATTCGTAGATGCCCCTTTAGGGTCCTTTGAAGGAGCTTTATCCCTTTCTTCATGTAAGCAGGTAGGATGACTTCGACCACACGTACCACATGTATGTCTTCTTCTACAGTCTTTACTCATGTGTCCCTTTCTGAGACATCCGAAACAGAGGTGGGTTTCATGAATGAAGGCTTTCTTTTCTTCAATAGTCTTTCCAGCAAATGTAGAGCATTGAGCAATGTGATGTTTTTCATCCTTGCAGAAAAGGCACGATGTCTTTGGCTTAGAGATGTACGTCTCTGGTCTTTTTGAGCTTAAGTCGTTCACCTGAACCTTTGTACTGAGAGCCTTAGCACGTTTGGGGAACCTTTCATCTGTGTTCCTTTGATTCACAAATAGCGCAGAGGTTATAGGGTTACAAGCTATTTTTGCTTCATTTTGCAGAAATTCTGTGAAGCATTTGAAACTTGGATAGTCACCTGATGTGTCTAGCTCTTCCACCACGATTCGGTTCCACATTCTCACAATCCATTCGGGGAGTTTCTTTAACAGCTTGTGGTTTTCTTCAGAATCATTTAGGATGGCTAATCCTTTTACGTGAGGAATTGCCTCGACACAACCTTGTAGGAAATCTGTGAAATCTCGTAATGCCAGTGGGTCATTTGCTCCAATTTTGGGCCATCTCATCAGCTTGTCTCGAAACGCTCTTTGGATAACGAACGAGTTCCCGTACCTTTCCTGTAACACTTTCCAGGCACCTTGATACGCGTCCTCAGAATTTCTGTAGAAATATCCCTCCACCGCTTTGCGAGCTTCCCCAGCAAGGTAATTCTTCAGATAGAACATTTTTTCACCAGAAGGAAGAGGTTTTCGATCAATGAGGGCCATGAATGACATCTTCCAATCTATGAATTTTAAAGGGTCACCAACAAAGACAGTGGGTTCTGGAACTGGCAGCCGATGTGTGCTTAGTGAGTTTGCTATTTCTTGAGCTAGATTTGCAGTTTCCTGAGGTGTTGTAACTTTATATCCTTCACATGATGCTTGCTGAGGTAGGAACAACTGTGCTTCCGGGTTCAGTTGAGATGTAAGCTCTGTCCTTTGGCAGCCAGTGTGAATGCTAGGGCCTTCGTCATCTTCACAGCAATGAAGGTTGCCTTCCAAATCGTTATACACTTTGACACGAGCTGCTGCTACTTTAACGTCTTTGTCAACTTGTAGCTGTTGTAGCCGCTTCTTTTCCTCAACTAGCCTTAACTGCATTTCAGCCTCCTTCTGCTTTATGTCCGCTAACATTCTTGATTCACAAAGCTTCCAGTCATGCTCCATCTTATCAAGCTTAGCTTGTTGATTGTGAATTTCTTGTAAAGCTTTAGCTTGTTCTAGTTTCGCTGCAAATTTTGCCTGTGCATCAGCACACTTACTTGAGACTTTAGAAGTCTTTGATTGGTTATCGGATCCCAGAAACGACTGTGTTTGTTACTGTACATCCAAAGACGGATCCATATTCATCCTTATTCAGCACCTGCCTTACTCTTTCCTTCACAAGTTCTTCGTTGTAACTTTCATTAAATGTTTCCAGTCGTTTACTGACAAGATCAGTGATCTCTGCAGTTAGTGCAGCGCAGGCATCCATACGTTTAACAATGTCTGGAGTAGTAGTGTGGTTACGCAGAATCGGTTCATAACGCTTATAGACTGAATCATGTCTGCCTTGAATGTCCTGCTGTATTTGCTCCAGGTCTTCACGTGTACAGAATGTTTTTAAATTTGATCTAGCCTCTCTTGCAGCCTTCTTCCAGGACTCATATGTCTTATGGAAGGACCTTTCCTGTTTCTTTGCTTCGAGCTCATGCATCTCTCGACCTTTCTCTGTTAAGCTTCTTTCACGTGAGCTTGCTCTGATCTGTTGCACTGGTGAGTTACTTATTTCTTCAGCTGGAAGTGGCATCTCCTCAACTGATTCAACTTCCTTTTCAGGTGGGTTTTCCATGGCCTCTTTAATGTTGTTTGCTTCTTTAAAAACTGGGCAACTTAAGAGAGTTCCAATGAATGGATGCAGCTCACGTGGGAATACGATTTAACTCAGTCTCAATCTCATCTGTAATGGTAAACGGTGCCTTGCTACCACCTTGCGATCTTTCCCTTTAAGCAGTTATAATGACGTCATGATCCGCTGTGACTGCGCAGACGTCCGCAGCGCCGTGCTGATCCTCGTGCGGCGTTGTGATGAACTCTCTCGAACAGGGCAGCAGCGAAGCGATGCAGAGTCCCGATAAGCGTCGAGTTTCACTGTAGCAGCCCCTCGGCGTCGACAAACGAGACAGAGAGTTTCGACGGGTGCTTAATCTTCTTTATTCCGCTCGCTTTGAGCGCCATTAACCGTGACTTCGATAAACGTTGTGTTGTAGCACCGTGAAACTACATGAAGAAACAATATACTCATAAATAAAAAACGTATGTACAAATGACAGATTACTTAAACAAATACACAATTACAGATACCCAAAAGGCAAATAAATTATTACATACATGAGAAATTAACCAAAAGAGCTCGACAAATAACACTTGCCATACGAAATTATTTACTTTAAAATACAACATGCAAACACACAATAAAGACACATACCTCGCTCCGCTTGCCAAAGGGGTACTAAAAGAACCAAAACGTAAAGTGCATCCACCTTTGGATTCGTTTAAAGGGAAACACACACATACATATTTTGCGGTCATTTACACACACACACACATATATATATATATATATATATATATATATATATATATATATATATATATATATATATATATATATATTTATCTTTAAAAAAGAATTATCTTTAAATAGTGCCATAAATGTTTTGTAACACATGATAATTCAGATGTCCCTCTTATATTCATTTACATTAAGGCCATTTAATAGGACTCATGTACTAATGGCTGGTTCAGAAGATCTGCCAGTCCATCAGTTAGCAACTTCACTTGCTAATTTTAAACTAAAAAAAAAAAATAAAAAAACCTCAAAGATCGATTGCGAGAGAGAGCTGCATTTCTGTGCTCAGTTTCACACCATTTAACTGATGTGGGACCTTTATAATGTGGCCAATAGCTGAAGACAACCTCACTTGCTTCTCAAAAGATGTTTTGTTATTACATTAAAATGTTTTGAACTGCTTTTAATGCTTTAAAAACTCAACATATTGAGTTTCTTTTCTATTGACTATTTCTTTTCAATCGAGAGTTTCTATTATTACTTTTTATTTTATTATTGCCATTGCACAATAGTGTTTACAGTCAATGGACATCCAAGAATATTGAACATTCTATCAAAAAGTTTGCGTTTAAGTTTAAATTGAGCTGTCCAAGGTCCTGAATTTCTTGTGAATGGACAAGAAAACATTGGAAGCATCGTTTATCAATAGCTGACTTCCCTTTAACACAATTTTATGTCTCTTACATGCAATTAAAGGAGTATTTTGAGTTTAACACAGGTTGAGTTGAATTCATAATTATTTTCTATATAGCGCACAGTACATTGAGACATGATTTAAGTATTGTATTACATGAGTAGCTCTCGGCCACTTTCATTTTTAAAAAGTAGCTCTCAAATTAAAAATGGTTGGAGACCCCTGCACTAGAGAATATCTAAACAAGGATGTTTTCATTAGCAACATATTTCAGAAAAGAGTTTGGCCATAAAGGTTAAGCAATGGTCAAGAAAGTCAAGCTCGGTGTTTTGAAAGTGATGACAAATGTGAGCAGCAGTGGGAACCAAATAAATAAATATAAAAATATTATATCTCACATCTCAAAGGCCACAAGCTTTTTTTTTTTTTAGAAAATAGCTTTAACTTTGGCAGAGAGGAAAGACAAAATGGAAATGAATATATATGGGGGATTTAACCTTGCCATACTCGCCTCAGTCACATACACTGTGCAGTCTTTATTGCATTATTGTGTGTAGCCCATTTAAAAAACCTGCTTCATCTAGGCTACTCAGGATGCTCTTTTTCACAGAAGTGAGTGGCACAGTGCGATTGTGGAAAGGAAAAAGGAAATTACAGCCGTCATGTGGTAATTGCTTTATACTGTACGTGTGTTACATGCTACATGAACGTGTGGTCTCGTAAACATCATAAAATTGAATATAAAAAGGAGTCATAATTCACCCCAAAATCAAAGAAAAAACAATTTCTACAGGTACATTGATGCCTGCTTTTTGTATGATTAAGATCAAGCAATTTTCATATGAATTAAGCACATTTTCCACAAATCTGTCATTACTGTAATGCTATTTATATATAATAAAAATCAACAAATGAAGATAAACATATATTGCAAATGGATGCATAATATGTTTGTCCTTGCATGCAGTTTTCAGAGTATGTAAAAGTCCTTTCCTCGTATATATTACGTGAATGCATTGATCCATGTGTATGAGCTATGAACTATAGATGCATGTGTAATGTGTGTATGTTTGTTTGTGTTTTTCTCATGGCCTCGAGGCAGCCCTAAAGCGATTAGGGAGGTTCAGGCTTCGCTGTGATACCGCAGGGTCAGTTTTATCAACAAGGCCAGAGATGGCAGACAAATCCCCCTCTCATGGCTCAGGGGATTGGGCCACCCCGCCACCCAGCTGCCCTTCTGGCCACTAGAGCTCGCTGACTCACACCCCAGTGAGGTAATTGCTCTGTCTTTCCCTCAGTGGAGGGGGTGAATGTGGAATAGCACCAAGCTGTAAGGGACAGTGTAAGCGTACATCATACTGCTGGAGAGGACATCCAAAAAACAGCTCAGCACAACATGACAAATCAGGATTTAAAACAGTCTTAACCTTTAAGAAATAGAAAAATCACAAATGACACCTCTTAAATGTCTTAGTTGTTAGCTCTGGAGAGAAAATTGAGACTTCTGTTGAAATGTCCTGCTGCTTTTTTTATTTTTTATTTAACACTTTACAATAAGGTTTCATTTTTTTTAGTTAACATGAACTTACATTTATCTTTGTTAATCATCTTTGTTAAAGTGCCCCTATTATGCTCTTTTAAAGGCTCCTAATTCTGTTTTGGAGTTCTCCCACAACAGGTTTACATGCATCAAAAGTCAAAAAACACTTTAATTTTCTAACAATATAGATTGCACATCACCACATTGTTCAATTATTCTCAAACGGCTCTAAATCCCTCCTTTCCGAGAGCCTGCTCTGATCTGATAGGCCAGATGGCCCAGTCTGTTGTGATTGGTCTACTGCGTACAGCGCTTGTCAGAAACAAAAACGACCATTACCATAACTGAACGTCAGCTCTGTTTGGACGCTTCCTACAACTCAGCGATTGAAGTGTAAAGACAGTAACGATGACGTCGATTTCACCATATAAATCTGAGCGTGAGTCCGATGATGAAACATAAGAAGCACGTCTCGGTTACGGATGTAACCCTCGTTCCCTGAGTAGGGAACGGAGACGTTACGTCGGATGACGACGAATGGGGTTTCGCTTAGAAATCCTATCATCTTCGAGAATATAAAACGAGCCAATGGCAATGAAATGCCATGGGTCTGCGGAATTTGCATAGCGTAACTCCGCCCCACCCTGGGGGTATATAAGGAAGTCGCTGGCAACATGCAGATATGTCTTCGCTGAGGAGCCGAGACTGAACTCAGGCGTTCCAGCGGTACAGCGGAAGTGACAGGGAGACGTAACGTCTCCGTTCCCTACTCAGGGAACGAGGGTTACATCCGTAACCGAGACGTTCCCTTTCGTTGTCACTCCGAGTTACGCCGGATGACGACGAATGGGGTTCCCAGTGTAATCACGCCACCTCTCGAATGTCTTCCAGTGCCCTGCGTAAGTCTGAGCTCCCTGTCGTGAGACTAGCACGGACGAAGGAGTCCTACTTAACACAGGAATACCAAGGTACACTGGGAAGCATATCCAGTGGAAATATGCAATCATGCCCAACCCGAAGGGGGGGACTTGGAATACACATATGACCCCGAAGGGCTGCATACGGAATAACACTGGGGTGTCCAGCCGCAGGTGGAATATTTCAACCCCAGGGGTGGCAAGGTGGCTTGCCAAGGGAAAGACACATGCTCAAAGAGGCTTACAGTGGAATACTCATGTGGGGGTCGCCCGGAGGGGAACCATGCACATGGAGGCACCTAGCCAAGCGCGAAAGCTGCCGGTGGCATAACTCTGGCGTTGACGTCGTCAGTGCTGGAGGAGACTCAGGGCTTATCAGGCTCACCTGAGGAAAATATCGCACGTATCCCGTCCGTGGAGAGGAATGGCGAGCAAGCGAAGACACCTGAGCAGAATCTCTTACCGGCTAGTTGAAGCGAGTACATGAGAAGAAACTGGCTCCACTCAGAGATTATAGAATCTCGCAAATGTGTTAGGTGTCGCCCAGCCTGCAGCTCTGCAGATGTCTGTTAATGAGGCGCCATGCGCTAGAGCCCAAGAGGATGCCACACTCCGGGTGGAGTGGGCCGTCACACCAAGGGGGCATGGTCGACCTTGCTGCTGGTATGCCAAAGCAATGGCGTCCACTATCCAGTGAGACAACCTTTGCTTGGAGAGAGCCTTTCCCTTCAGCTTCCCACCATGACAGACAAAGAGCTGGTCTGAGGTCCTGAAACACTGCGTCCTTTCTACGTAAGCACGGAGTGCGCGTACTGGACAGAGCAGTGCCAAGGCTGGGTCTGCCTCCTCCAAAGGCAGCGCTTGCAGGTTCACCACCTGGTCTCGAAAGGGTATGGTGGGAACCTTGGGCACATATCCAGGCCGGGGTCTCAGGATCACGTGAGAGTTAGCCGGTCCGAATTCCAGGCACGCTTCGTCAACCGAAAATGCCTGCAGGTCCCCTACCCTCTTGATGGAGGCCAATGCAACCAGGAGCGCTGTCTTCATTGACAGGAACTTAAGCTCCACTGATTGCAGAGGCTCAAAGGGAGCACTCTGCAGGGCAGTTAAAACCACTGAGAGGTCCCAAGAGGGTACGAGGAGGATTCAGTCTCCTGGCTCCCCTCAGGAACCTGACGATCAGGTCGTGCTTTCCTAAGGACTTACCATCAACTGCGTTGTGATGTGCGGCAATGGCGGCAACATACACTTTCAGGGTGGAGGGAGACAGCCTACGCTCCAACCCTTCTTGCAGGAAGGAAAGCACGACACTGTTGGGGCATTTCGTGGGTTCTAGATTTTTAGAAGAACACCAGTTGACGAAGAGGTTCCACTTCAACGCATAGGCATGTCTCGTGGACAATGCTCTAGCGGAAGTGATGGTAGCCACCACCGCTGGTAGTAGGGTACTCAAACCTGCCTCATCCCGTCCAGGAGCCACACGTGGAGGTTCCAAAGATCGGTACGAGGGTGCCATAAGGTGCCCCGTCCCTGAGAAAGCAGGTCCTTCCTCAGGGGAATAGGCCAGGGAGGTTATGTCGCGAGGAGTACTAGTTCTGAGAACCAGGTGCGGTTGGGCCAATACGGGGCAACCAAAATTACCTGCTTCTCGTCCTCCCTGATCTTGCGCAAGCTCTGCGCAAGAAGGCTCACTGGGGGAAACGCATACTTGCGTAGGCCCCACGGCCAGCTGTGCGCCAGTGCATCCGTGCCGAGCGTGCCCTCGGTCAGGGAATAATATAGGTCGCAGTGGGACGAGTCGTGGGAGGCAAACAGGTCTACCTGTGCGTCCCCGAACTGATCCCAAATCAGCTGAACCGTCTGGGGATGGAGTCGCCAATCTCCAGCGAGAGGCCGAAGCCGAGACAGCTCGTCGGCTGCCTGGTTCAGGTCTCCTGGGATATAAAGGGCACGAAGCGACCTCAGATGCTTCTGACTCCATATGAGGAGGTGGCGGGCGAGTTGTGACATACGGCGGGAGCGCAGACCACCTTGACGGTTGATGTACGCTACAGTCGCGGTATTGTCCGATCGGACCAGTACGTGTTGACCCCTGAGCAACGCATGGAAGCGGTGCAGGGCAAGACGTACAGCCAACAACTCGAGGCAATTGACATGCCAAAGGCGCTGGGGTCCTGTCCAGGAGCCCGCGGCAGCATGTCCATTGCACATGGCGCCCCAGCCCGTGGTGGAGGCATCTGTTGTCACAACAACATGCCTGGACACTCGTTCCAAGGGCACTCCGGCCCGAAGAAAACTGAGGTTCAACCACGGGGTGAAGGTCTGACGGCAGGTCGGAGTCACTGGAACTCGGAGCGTGCCATGGTGCCATGCCCACCTTGGGACTCGATCGCGAAGCCAAAGCTGAAGTGGTCTCATATGAAGCAACCCGAGCGGCGTGACAGCCGCTGCGGATGCCATATGCCCCAGGAGCCTCTGAAATAGTTTCAGTGGGACCACACTCTTGCCCTCGAACTGACGAAGGCAAGTCAGCAGTGATTGCGCGCACTCGCTCGTAAGCTGCGCGCACATGGCGACCGAGTCGATCTCCATACCGAGAAAAGAGATCCTCTGCACGGGGCAGAGTTTGCTCTTCTCCCAGTTGACCCAAAGGCCCAGACGAGCTAGATGCCGGAGCACAAGGTCCCTGTGTGCGCAAACCTGGTCTCGAGAGTGAGCTAGGATTAGCCAGTCGTCGAGATAGTTCAGGATGCGAACCCCGTGTTCCCGAAGGGGAACCAGGGCTGCCTCGACGACCTTCGTAAAGAGGCGAGGAGACAGGGCTAGCCCGAAAGGGAGAACCGCGTACTGGTATGCCTGCCCCTCGAAAGCAAACCATAGAAACGGTCTGTGTCGAGGAAGAATGGAGACATGAAAGTAGGCGTCCTTCAGGTCGATCGCTGCAAACCAATCCTGCGGCCGTATGCACTCGAAAATGCGCTTGGCCGTGAGCATCTTGAACAGCATCCTGTGAAGGGAGCGGTTCAAGACGCGCAAGTTGAGGATTGGCCGTAACCCCCCGGATTTCTTCGGTACAATGAAGTGAGGGCTGTAAAAGCCGGACCTCATTTCGGCTGGAGGGACAGTCTCGATCGCACCCTTCGCCAGTAAGGTAGCGACCTCCGCTCTCATAACTGGGGCATTGCCACCGACCATAGTGAAGCGGACTCCCCTGAAGCGGGGAGGAGACCGCACGAACTGAATCGCGTAGCCGAGCCTGATGGTCCTCGCGACCCAGCGGGACAGCCTGGGAAGCTCTAACCAGGCTTCCAGGAACTGTACCAGCGGGGTCATACGGACCACAGACGTACCATCGGTGGTGCAGCGAGGCGGAATGACTGGCCCAGGCGTGGGTGGCATAGCGGCCCGGTGCGGGGGCACGGTCATTAGCCGCGTCCTGCCAGAGGAGGCCAGGGGAGGACCAGCGTCCCACTGGGGCGTGCTCTGGCAGGGAGCTGGCGACAGAGGGGGACGAGAGTGGCGAGGCTCGTGAGCGGCGCGCACTGTCATCCGGACACTCTGTGTGCTCAGAGATGGGGGAGTGAGTTCTTTCTTTGACCACAAAAGGGTGCTGCCCGTCGTGGGACGAGCAGCGGCGTGGGGAAAACCAAGGATTCTCCGCCGGCCCTCCACCGGGGGAAGGAGCGGCCCTGCTACCGGCTCCTGGGAAGAACTCAACGCCATCTCTGAGCAGCCCGTCTCAGGAGCGCCGCTTGGCCTGGCGTTTAGCGGGGCACGGGGTGGGAGAGGGCTGTGGCGCCTTCCTACGGCGTCCTCCACGACGCGACCTGGATGGAGGCTGCTGCTGGGGCCGTGCTGGAGGGGCGGGAGCCGTAGAAGGGCGCCCTCGGCGGCGAGCAGACTGAGGCACCTGTGCCGACGGCTGGGTGGAGGCAGCAGCTGGCTGTCGGGGCAGGACATGTCTGAGAGCCTCAGTCTGCTTCTGGGCGGTCTAGAACTGCTGGGCAAAGTCCTCAACCGCACCGCCGAAGAGGCCAGCCTGGGATATGGGAGTGTCGAGGAACCGGGTCCGCTCGGCCTCACGCATATCAGCCAGGTTGAGCCACAGATGTCTCTCCTGGATCACACAAGTGGACATCACCTGACCCAGGGAGCGTGCAGTCACCTTCGTCGCTCGGAGAGCAAGGTCGGTGGCGGCACGCAGCTCATCAAAGAGTGCTGGGTCAGTCCTCCCCTCGTGCATGTCACGCAACATCTGGGCCTGGTAGACCTGGAGTGTCGCCATGGCATGCAGTGAGGAGCCCCGCAGCTCTATAGGCCTTCGCCACAAGCGTGGAAGAGAACCTACAGGCTTTGGAGGGGTGCTTTGGGTCACCACGGGAAGAAGCACTCTGAGGACACAGCTGCATCGCAACAGAGCGTTCAACCTGGGGAACCCCGGTGTACCCTTTGGCGGCCGCCTGATCGAGAGGAGGCAGGGCGGAGGAGGTCGCCGAGAACCTCATGACCTCCTCATGCACGTCCGGGAAGAAAGGCATTGGGGACGCGGGCTGACGGGGATCAGCGGCGGCACCCAAAAACCAATTGTCCAGCCGCGAGCGCACCGGACCAGGTGGCGGGGACCACTCAAGCCCAATGGCCGCGGCTGCCCGGGAAAGCATGGCAGTCATCTCGGGATCAGACTCGGGCAATGCTGGCACACCCGAAGGTGGCAGCGCAGCCGAATCCTCACTTCCCAAGGACTCTTGCCCACCCTGTGATGCAGCGATAGACATCGAATCTTCCTCTGGAGCGCCAAATGAGATCCGCGGCAAGTCAGAGGACTGTTCTGCGGGCTCATTTGGACCACTCGCGGGTTGCACAGCACTAGAGGACGGTGTGGAGCGTGGAATAGTTGGCGCTTTGTCCCACACCGTAACCCTCAGGTCACCCTGGCCGCCAGCCGAAGGTCCTCGTGGAGCCGCGGGCTCACGGAGCCCGTAGATCGGGGTGCGGATGAGGGGACTCTACCATGAAGGTCATTGAGTCTCGACCGTAACCGTGCGATGGGCATGTTCCCGCAATGGGAACATGACTCATCCACAAATGCTGCCTTAGCGTGCTCTAAGCCCAGACACACAAGACAGCGATTGTGCCCATCAGAGTCAGAAACAAATAGACCGCAACCAGAAGTGCACGGGCGAGGCATCTTTAAAAAGACGTGCCGCGTGCAAGCTCTTTTAGAAAGGAGATTTCTCCACAAATGTTGAAGCGACCAGGGAGAGAACACACAAACACTGGCAAATCACTGCACAGATAAGCAGGGAATGTGCACTCGCTGGAACTCGCTGTCACACCAACACTTGGAGAGAGGCTCGTCTCGAAGAGAAATGAAGAGATGAATCTCAGGATTGGCTGTGGAGTGAAGTACATCAACTTGGCTCCGAAGCGAAAACATATCTGCATGTTGCCAGCGACTTCCTTATATACCCCCAGGGTGGGGCGGAGTTACGCTATGCAAATTCCGCAGACCCATGGCATTTCATTGCCATTGGCTCATTTTATATACTCGAAGATGATAGGATTTCTAAGCGAAACCCCATTCGTCGTCATCCGACGTAACTCGGAGTGACAACGAAAGGGAACTAGTTATTCAACCCGAACCTCCATCACAGGGACAACTTCAGCATGAGATGTTTCTCAGTGATATACTACTCAGTTTGAGGTACATTATGAGATTTTTCAACTGTAATTCCTCACCATCAGCATTAACAAGTGTAGGCTATGTCCATCAACAAACTGATATGTATATGATATGCACATGCGGGAACTGTATCAATAATGGTGCATATGTTCGCCCAGCACCAACGTGAATGACTGATGTAACAAACGTTTGTAAAACTAATCTTGATCCATGTTTTATCTTTAATCAAGTAGTAAGAGAGACATACATTCTGCATGAATAGACTGTGGCCCACAGCTGCTTAGCAGAAATATTTCAGTAAGACAGCCATTACATGAGTAAGCCGGTTAGCTGGAAACTTTCACAATATTAAACACAAAACTAAGTACTTTGAAAACCCATTAGAAAATATATACATTAATAAATAGGACCCTATTTTAACGATCTGAAACGCAAGTATCAAACACAAATCGCAAGTAACTTTGTGGGTGGATCTTGGCAGGATAAATTACTCTTGCGCCCAACGCAAATCTAAAATGGGTTGGTCTGAAGTAGCTACATTACTCATAGGTGTGGTTTGGGCATAACGTGAAATAAACCAATCAGAGCGTCATCTCACATTCTTGAGGAAGGAAAGACCAGTACTTTGTTTAGGCTTGGTCTGTAGGGAATTCCAAACCTGCGCACATACGTATATCTAAACGCACATAACTATAGAACCAATTCTTAATGTGCATGTGAATGCCATCAGCATTTATCACAGGTTCGCGTATAAAGTCTATGTAGAGAGAATGGTGTCGTCTTAGTGGCCCCTAATTTAATAACAAATTATCATTGCGATGGAAGCGAGTCAATACAAAACTATCTTTAGCTGGAAAATAACTTTATTAAAGGGGGGGTGAAATGCTATTTCATGCATACTGAGTTTTTTACACTGTTAAAGAGTTGGATTCCCATGCTAAACATGGACAAAGTTTCAAAAATTAAATTGTACGTTTGAAGGAGTATTTCTGTTCCAAAAATGCTCCTTCCGGTATGTCACAAGTTTCGGAAAGTTTTTTTTCGAGTATGGGCATGTGTGACGTCAGATGTAGCGGAATTTCCCTATATGGGTCCTAAGGGCACTTCTCCGGAAGGACGCGGGCGCGCGCGCAACCGTAGACCAGAGCGAGAGAGCGAAAGCAGTACGCCCATCAAAGCGCAATGCTCGGCTTTAGGGAAGTCAATGTCACCAAAGAAGTGGGTTTTTGGTTGCCAGGGCAAGACAACCCTGCACAGATTCCCAAAGAACCCGGTGTTAAGGGACCAGTGGATGGAGTTTGTTTTTTTCAGAGCATCAACGGAGGTTGTGCAAGACTGTTTGTTCCCTGAATTTCGACGATGCTTGTTTTATAAACAAAGCCCAGATTGACGGATTTGCAGATCGTCTAATGCTTAAGGATCGAGCAGTCACAATGATAAAGGTTCGCGGTCATGTGTTGGAACCGGGCGGTGAGTAAAACTGCTTCAAATGTCTCTGTGTGTTGTTAGCTCGGCGCATTAGCACAGCTTTAGCTCCGCCCACACGGCCCGCCTTCAGCCGCTCGTTTTTTTCCGGAAAGACTCGGTACAGCCTATCTTTATTTTATAAATATAATAAAACTAAAGACTTTTTGGAGATATGAAGGATGCAATACTACTCTATAGGTACTCAAGATTAACAGGAGATTGAGTGAAAATTAGCATTTCACCCCCCCTTTAAAGAACCGCTATGAAGCCAAAACAATGTCTGTTACCCTAAATTATACGTTTGTCTCTGTAAAGCTGCTTTGAAACAATCTACATTGTTAAAAGCACTATATAAATGAGGATGACTTGACTTGACTTGAGGTGACATTGTATGGGGATGGAGGAAACCCACCCAAATTAGCTACGGTTAAACAGGCGTATGTGTAAGCAAGATTTATGCACACGCTACATTATGGCCAAGCATGCGCCCTTAAAATAGAATAATGCGCCATTGACTTTAGACTAGATTTTTCCTGGTTTGTGGCAGAATTGTTTTCTGAAACTGCAAAATAGCACCAGGGAACGTTTGCACCAGGGAACACGCCTCCTCTTTTTGCTGAACCGCCCCCGGGAGCGCAAGTTCATTCCCTAATTTACTGACGTGCGTCTGTCGAGGGAAAAGTCCGCTGTGCAGATCCAAAATAGGAATGATACATGCGTCAGTGTACAAAGTCAATTGCGCTGGATGCAAGATAGGGCCCTTATTCATACTTACAGGTTATAATTCTGAGGAGCAAGCTGGTCCAAATAAACTGGGTACTGACCCATCTTTCCAGAGCGAGCGTTTTGTGAATCCTGCGTTGAACTCAGTGATTTGAGAAGCAGTCGTCAGTAAAATTATTAAGTTGTTGGGCTGGTCAAGTTGTTCGCGGGTGGACGACGTACAATATATGGGCGGGCATAATGCAAATGTATCTTCTAGTGACGCAGAACCGTAAAGCAGTAGGATTCTAATAAAAAACGACTCATATTGGTGGGTCAGAGTCAATTCTTTCTTTTAGGAGACAATCATTTTATTTATTGTGCACTTTCGACTTTACAACTTGGCAGAACGTTTACATTCACAGCTATATTACACACTGCACGAAAAGGATTATTCGAAAAAACATATTAGGGGTACTTTAATGTTAATTTCCACATTTGATAATACAGTTTTTAAAATCAAAAACTTTATCTGTCAACATTACCTAATGCCCTGTAAACTAACATGAAAAAAAAAACAATGAACAATAGTATTTTCATTAACATTAACAAAGTGCTACCAATTGATTTTGCATGTTGATTTTGCACTCCTGACAGACATTAACAAATGACTGTCAGTATTTTTTAATCACAAATAGTGGTCAAATAATTGAAACTAGAGTCCTAAATCTTTCTGATGATACATAGTTTGTCAAAATTAAATGAGAATGTCTAGTAACGGTGTGTAGTGAATGTAACAACAATCTTAGGCTGCCAGCGATCTTTGCATGCAAAGTGCTTAAAGGGATAGTTCACCCAAAAATGAAAATTTTGTAACTATATACTAACCCTCAAGCTGATGACAAAAGAAGATATTTTGAAGAATGTTGGTAACCAGACAATTGACTAGCCATTGACCTCCATATAGAGAGAAAAAAAAAAAACAATACTATAGAAGTCAGTGATGTAAGGGTGGATTTCCTACAGCCGTTCAGGCTGCAGGACTGCCAAATGACTAAAGAAACGTTATAAGCAAGATGTACATTTCTTGTCTATTACCACCCACTGCTACTTATAGTAACGACGAAAATAAGCGCAGTTGCAATAGCTTAATATGTGGGAGAGTGTTGCTATAGTGTCAAATTCAATACCAAATCAAAACTAGTTAGCACATTATTTGTAATTGAAATGGTTTAATGACAATATGGTTATAGTTACACTTAAAATAGTTACACAATAGATGTATGAGATGATAACAACTTATACCATTAATTGTACCCAGCATACAGTATGTAAAATGTTACCTGAGAGATTGATAGAGAGGGAGAGTGAGAGTGTGTGTGTAGAGAGTAAGAGACAAAGAAAAAGAGGAGGCAAAGAAAGAGAGCCCCAAGAAAGGGACCCAGAGAATAAGAAGAGAGCCGGAGAATCAAAGAGACAGAGCAACTGTTACAATTTTTATCCCTTCCTTGACCATGTGACTAAAACCCAAATGTGAGACGTTCAAACTGACCAATCAGATACTTACAACTCCCCCCACTGTACTTGAGGTGTGACAATTAGTCACCCCTGATGTACACACAGTTTGGCCTACAGGCCTTTAGCATTATCAGCACCTCTGTGCCATTAGAAATTTAAAATGGTCCTTGGGGTAAGAAAGAGGGGGCTTGAAATAGTAAAGCAAATGTCTTTGTTGATTTTCAAATATCTCTGATTATTTTCAATCCTGCAGTGGCTACCATCAACTGTCTGATTATCAACATTCTTCAAAATATCTACTTTTATGTTCAAAAGAAGAAACTCATTCACGTTTGAAACAACATGAGGATGAGTAAATGATGACAGAATTTTCCTTTTTTGGTCAACTATTCATTTAATGTTAGATTAATATGAACATTTATGCACTTGGCTGAAACGTTTTTTTGACTTAAATTGCATTCATAATGTTTATTTTATCAGTTCATACATTCCTGGTAATCAAACCCATAACATTTATGTTTCTAGCATCATGATGTATTGTTTGAGATACAGGAATGCTTTATGAAGCTTAGAGTTATTACTTTGAGCTATTGATAAATGCTTTAAAATGTATGTTTCATTGTTAGTTCATGTTAAATAATGTTAACAAATGGAATCTTACTGTAAAGTGTTACATATTCTTCTGAGAAAAAGGCTCCAGTAAGCACAGAATATGACATTCTGAAAATCTAGATGGGGCAGATGTGAAATTAAAACCTTTGTCTCATGAGAAAATATATTTGGGTGATCTGTGTGATCTGTGTGATGATTGATTGATTGATTGATTGATTGATTGATTGATTGATTGATTGATTGATTGATCATATTCTTATCCCAACTTAAAATTCATAGTAAGCCAAAAAAAATAAGCTTTTTAGTCCTTTTGAATGGCATTAATTAGGGAAATATATATTTGTATGCAGTATGTTGGAGGGGCAACCAGGGCCATAATAACTTCACATTTAAGAAAAAAATATGTTTCAGTGGTGGGTGATGTTGAGTTATTAGTCTCTCATTATTGAATGCAGCTAAAGACGACATGTTAAAAGGGCCATTTATGTTGTTGAGGGAACCCTGACGTGTCACTTCGAACTGTTGACCTTCTCCTTTGACCAACCTAACAACACTGTGGTTAATAGAATGGACAATTCTGTGATATATTTGTAAAATATGGGGGCAATTTGTGTTGACGTGATTTGTGCAGGCAACATGTTGATGTGAGGTGTTGCTGAGGTTTTTCATCAGTCACATTTAATCATGGCTCCCTGTTGACAAAATCTTTGCTGGGCAATATCATAATTTGTGTTTTTGGTGTACTGCCGACCCCACCAGGCTTAACCAGCAAGCCTTTCTTTGTCAAACAGCTTCAGCTTCACCTGCTATTGCATGCTATTTCTTGGATGCACTTCTACTAGTTGTACAATATATATATATATATATATATATATATATATATATATATATATATATATATATATATATGTGTGTGTGTGTGTGTGTGTGTATACTTATGGAACCTGTTTCTACCTCAGAGTAAGTAAAAATAATTATTTAATACAAATAAAGTAATTGCAACTTTATTTCAGTAATTTAAGTATTTTATTTTAAAGGTATTATATAGGGGTCAAGATGTCAGTATCAGATTTTCCTTTTCCTTGATCTTTTTACATACAAGAAGTCATTGTACTATAGAAAAAAATATGCTGTAAATTTCAGAACTCAAAACTTCCTCCTTAATCCAAAAACAGCGTTAAATAAAACCAAGCTCCCAAAAACGACTAGTTTCGTATTTTGTCTCAGCGTGACGTAATAGTGCAACGAAAGGAGTGTCTGCAGAAGTGTCTGCAGAAGATCAACGCTAACTTCTACATCATTGCCTCTTTAGCTCTGCCCACCAATTCACGCATGTCATGTAGTCAAGAATTGGCAAGTCCGCAGGTTTCCTGCGTAATTGGGCTACTTTTAAACTGTTTGTGCAGGTTGATTCAGGATTACACGATCAACAAAAACAATAGAGATGCCTCTGAGGATTACAAGACATTTTACAGTGTCAAGGAAAAAAAGTATTTGCTTTGCCTTCCTTGTGATCCTAAGCGTGGATGAAATATATATTTTAATAAAGTTCCAGATCACTAGTAAGACACTGCTCATTTGTTCGCTAATTTTATTGCAGATTAGTTTTTTAAACAAGTCACAGTTTAACGCAGGCTTTTAAGAGAGACTAAAATAAAAGATGATGCAATGCCGACTATATTGGATCCGACAGTAGTGTCGCAACACACAGGTGTAAGTTCAATGTTTTTTCCTTGTGTCACTATTGCTTTGTCTGTTACAGATCGTTTGATACAAGTACTCACTTTACTGACAATGAACGATGAATATCAGAATGACAGTGCAAATTACTCCAAGTACTTAAACTTTATTTTGCCACAACTAAGACTTATAAAGCATATGTAATATGCATAAAGGTTGTAGCAATACAGATATTTTTTTATTTTTTTTGTACTGCCCCTTTAAGTACTTTCATTTTCTGTCACGTCCTCCCAAAACTATACTCTGGCAGGATTGGAGGAGAGGAAAATTAACAACGGAAATGAGTAGGGGCATGGTTTAAAGAGTATAGAGCGGTCATGTTCAACTAATGAGGTGTGTGCGTTACATTCCTGTGGGAGGCAGTCATTGCGGGTGGATTTCTCAAGAAAAAATGTGTTCTGCTTAGTTAGCCTCTCGTGAACGGATGTGTCCTTTGGCCTACGAATGCTTTCTCAAGTTTTGAATCGGACTGGAGTTTTGCACCGTACTCCTAAACCGGTGGCTTGGTGGAGCAGGGAATACCAAATGCTTTCTCAAGTTTTGAATCGGACTGGTAGCCTGGCAAGCCAGACCTACATCAAGATGTTGGGTCTGGCAACTCACCATAGACACGGCTCAATCCGAGGGGCGGGATAAACGGCTGTCTTTCAAATTCCCTCTGCACGCAATAGGACAGCGCTTCAACCAACCAGAGCGTTTTCCCAACAGCGGAGCTAGTTGATAGATTCAACTTTTGCCATATCTGGGCGGCAAAACTACGAACACATCTTCCTTTTTTTAAGAATGACTTAAGTGCCATTCTATGCTTTTTCCTCATAGAAAAAACTTACTCCAAGACCTCCAGAGTCGCGGACAAAGCTGATTCGAAAGATGTTCGCCAGCAGCAGCCGTCATTGTTTTCAAGTGGCAGGTAACCGTTGCAACTCTGTCGTCATTATGTTAAGCCCGCCCCGCCTACTCTATACGCAACGTGATTGGCCTGACCCAATTTAGGTTTTTGCAGCTTGAAAGTCAATGGAGAGTTGCTAGACTGCCCTGGCTGCAAAATACATTTTGCTGCCGCTAGAGTGCGTCTAGATTTCTAGGCTATCGGACTGGAGTTTTGCACTGTACTCCTAAACCGGTGGCTTGGTGGAGCAAGGAATAATTTAGGAGCAAGACGGGTTGACGCTGCCGATGTTCCCGAGTCTTTACCACCCGTGCTGCCAACTTGGTCAGTGTTAGTATATTCCCAAACCAAGAAATTAATTCGTACACGCGCACACACACACACACACACACACACACACACACACACACACACACACACACACACACACACACACACACACACACACACACAGAGCACTCAGAGTGTTGTTGTTTTTTTCTCTTGTTTATTCTTCTACTATTTTTGAAGTAAATTGTGTTGATAAAAATAAAAAAAACTTGTTAATCTTATTAAAGACAGTTTGATATCATTTCTTATGTAGTTTTCTTTTTTTTTTTTTTTTTTTTTTTTTGTATGTAACGGGTGGTTGGTATAGCTATCCGGGACGATAATATAAATCTTTGTGGCAGGTGTATACTTGTCTGGCGCCCGAACATTAATGATTGTTTTTTTCTGGGTTTTTTTCGAGGCTTTGGGACTGAGAGTCGATGTAAGACTGTTGCTGACCACTGAAAAAGATCAGCACTGTGGTCTAGCGGTTGGGACTCTGCATTACCACGCAGGAGACCCAGGATCGATTCTCTCCTTTTTTGTTGTGTTCAATTTCTTTTTTTTCATTATTGGACGACCACCGTTACAAGGTTTCAATGTTTACAAATCTTTCAAATATGTAATGTTTTTGTTGTGTTCAATTTCTTTTTTTTTTCATTATTGGACGACCACCGTTACAAGGTTTCAATGTTTACAAATCTTTCAAATATGTAACGTGATGCTAAATGTAACACCTGATATGTAAGATATGTTACACCTTTCTGTAGCGTCTTTGTTTCAACACTAATATTGTCATAATTCCTGTCTTGTGTTCCCCTTGTCTTGTGTGGACTTTTGTCATTGTCCTGTGCCATGTTTTGTAGTCCTTTGTAGTTTTTGTTTTTCTTGTTTATTAGTCTTCCCAGGTGTTTCTGATTAGCCACATCCCCTTGTTATCTTGTTTAGTTTGATTGCCTGTGTATTTAAACCATGTGTCTTGTTCAGTCTTTGAGTTCTTAACGTTGTATGAATGAATGAATGAATGAATGAAATTTTATTATTGTGTCATGCGTATGATTACGCCCAGCCCGCATGGACTTACAAGACACCAACATCAACAAACATAAACAAGAGGATTAATATACATGATAAATGTACAAAATATACATTAAATAGACAGATCCAAAGTACATAGAATACATTGCTCCCCAGATAATAGTAACAGAATTAATAATAATAATAGTACATATTATTCAAATACATGCATGCATGTAATCATACATACATGTATTCTCATTTACATTGTATGTTGGTTGTTCTAGGGATGGGCAAATGAAGTCTCATGAAGCACTGAGGCTTTCCCCCTGAATGGTTCGGGATACTATTTTTTTTTATATAATTTGATACTAATTATAAAATACCAACAGAGTTGCTTGATGCAAGTAAATGTTGGTCTAATTATTTTATGGTTTCTATGCTGTTTATGTGTCAGAATAAGGAGGAATAATATATGATAATGTATCATAGGCTATAGGCTTATATATATGTTATATATATATATATGTGACTGCGACTATACGTAGCGACTATACAACTGTACGTAGCATTCACGTGACTGGAAAGAAAGTGAGGCTTCGTTTTTTGTTGATCACATGTTTCTCTGAAAACAATATGCGCTCGGGCACCGAGCTTCATGATAAATTGCGCTGCATACTCAATATGCGCTTTGAAGCTTCAGTGTCAAATGTAACATCACTAGGTTGTTCTATATCTGAGTACTGTTCCCTAGTCGGAGTCTGAATTTGTCAAATTTTGAGTTTATTTAAAGGGGTGATAGAATGATTTTATAAGGTACATCACACTGTATGTAATAAAAGACTACTGCACGTGGATCCTGCTTCCTCCTATGTTTCAACCGCATCATTACAAATATAGTGTGATAAAATACAATACTACTGCACAAATACAAAGTACTAAATATAAATAAAAATGATTAGTTACCACGCTGTCGCAGACTGAAGTATCCTTGGTATTTGAGGTGTAGGTTTTGTTGCTGCAGCAGAGCAAGTACCGAGACTTGCTACTGACAATACATTCACAGACATTTCTGTGAGCATGTAAGACATGCTGCTGCTGCTGCTGCTGCTGCTGCACATGTAACATACATGATTTAACCCCATAGCAGATCTATACAGGTGGAGCTGGGGAAAGTGGAGGGTTTCTAAATGCACGCTGCAGACAGTTAACAGCAACACTACCAGTATTTGTTTGAATGTTGAGCCGCAGCTCATTGGCCACTGATGCAACAACAACCAATCAGCCGTGCTATGTAGATACTAATGTGATCGCTCGCGATAGTTAAAGACTGATCAGCCTGAACCATAACTAGATGTTTCATGACCCCTTTAAACTGCTTGTGGGTTGCTCCCGGTCAGCAGGGATGAAAATTTTCCAACAGTGGTCCGAGGAGGGATAAACCACAAACTGGTCACACAAAAGGCTCATCAATGCACAAGGGCAACGAAGGAAGTCCTGTCTGGTCCAAACCAACAGAAGGTCTACTGTGGCACAAGTCACACAAAATTTGAAGGATGGTTATAGGAGGAATGTGTGACAACACAGTGCATCGTACTCTGTTGTGTATGGGGCTGCATATATCGGCAGACAAATCAGAGTGCCAATGATTACCCCTGTACTCCGTCGAAGTGAGTTGTGCCATGTACGTGTGCGTCATTTACATGGTGAAGTGATGGCACTAGGAAGCATTGCTGGACGATGACAAGTGGAGGGAATGTGGTGCTCTGGTCAATCCTCTGCTTGGAAACCCTGAGTCTGGCCATTTGTGTGTACGTCAATTTTTGTAAAAATTCCAATTTTCAGGAATGGTTTGAGGAACATGATGAAGAGTTCAAGGTGTTGCCCTGGCCTCTACATTCCCAGATCTCAATTCGAATTGAGCATCTGTGCGATGTGCTGGACCAAACAAGTTCGATCCACGGTGACTCCACCTCACAAACTACAGGACTTTAAGGATATTCTGCGTACATATTAGTGCCAGACACCCATGAGTCCATGAGACCATGCCTCGGCAGGTAAGTGCTGTGTTCGCAGCACACGGATGACCAACAGCATATTAGACAGGTGATCATAATGTTTTGGCTCATCTGTGTGTTTATTTATTTATGTATTTAAAATAACAGTGGACTGTTAGTTTTGAATAAAGATATACATTTTCTTAAATGTAGCAGGAGGGCACTGTGATGTCCATTCCAAGAGAGAGATTGTGAATTTGTTATCTGAATTACATTCGATACACACACACACCCCTATTACCAAACACTATGGCGTCCACTCACTGATGTCACAGAGACAGACAGGTCAATTATGAAGATGTGACAGCCTCCAGCAAACTCACAATGGGCTGAGGTTGACGTGTATTCAAGGACAAATCTCTCTTCTACATCAGCACACTCCACCTGTCTGTGTGATTACCCAGAGCCAACTAATACCTGTCACCTGTGATAACCTTTGAATCACCCACTTTCTCCTTAATAGAGGTGTGTTCAATGAAGTAAACATCAAGCGATGTTGTTTAGCTCTTGGCCCTTCAATTAGCGTTTTTGTGAAGTTATTTTGTGAAGTTTATGTGAAGTTATTTTGCCACCTGGGGAACACACATTTATATACACATTTATATACACATTTATGGTATATTTATATATGCAGTTTGATTAGAAAAAAGACCAGTTGATAACGTAATGTTTTTTTTTTGCCCATACTTTAGACCAGAGCTTGAATTAAACTTTATACTAAAAGCTTGTGACTAAAGCTGTGTTTCCACTGCAGGAACTTTCCCCAGGAACTAGGGACTTTTGGGTAGTATTCGGTGTGTCAACCGCAGGAACCAGGGTCTAAATGAAGTTCCGGGTAAATATTTCCCCCTCCGAAGGTTCCTGCTTGCGAGGTAGTACTTTTTCAAAGTTCAGGAACTTTCAGGTGTGGGACTTTCAGGTTCAGCACGCTGAACATGGTGATTGGTTGAGTTCATGCCGCATTTTGATTGGTTGACTCCACGCAGCATTTTATTTCAACCACCATTTTTTTAAATATGTTGGGTTGCGTGCATTAAGAGCTGTTTGCTATTTAAATCAATAATGGAGTTTTAAAAATACGACCAATGGACCGACGACGAGGTTCAGGCTTTATAAAGCTTAAATTCAGAGGATGAAATCCAGCAGGAACTGTAAAGTAGCGCGCCGTCCTACATCACCGGACTAATTTGCCTAATCTAATCTAATCTAAAGTACTGTGGTGGAAGCGCAAAGAGCAACAGGTCTGGGGGTAAAAAAGTTCCTGGGACAAATTGTTCCGGGTAATTTCGGTGGAAACGCGGCTTAAACCTCATACAGTAGCTCCACCCTCCTTGATCATGAATGAAGTGCTGCACACATTTTAGAGACTGTCTCTGGTTGTTTGTAGTGCAAAGGTCAATAAAAAAATGGTTATTTGAATTAGTACAGTGTTTTCTTTATACATTTATAATGTTTTATGCATTTGAGGAGCGGAGAAGTCTTAGTCTGGTAGGCCTATTTGCCGTCTAGTCATAGCCAATAGTTCTTTGTTCTTCTTAAGTTTTCTTATTATTATTATTATTATTCCCGGGAGAGAAATTTTGGCCAGCTCCTGCGCCTAGGCCCTTTGAGACAGAGTCACCATTCCAACTTTAAAACTTTCGTCAGGACCTGCATTTCGCTTTTTAACTGTGTTTGTGCGCGTGGGAAATATGCTGCGCATAACAATAGAAAACAAGGTGAAATGCGCAGTCACATGCTCAAACAATCAACAACGTCGCTCTAGAGGTGCGTTCCATTTGACCGTAAGTGGACTTCACAGCTTAAGTGAGATTCCAATCCGAAGGTAGCAAACATGTTCAGTTAGAAGGGCTCTGCGCACGGCATAGGGAATAAGGGAACATCAATACATCACTTCACAGGAAGTGGAGAGCGATGATCACCCAACTGTCATTTCGCGCACCACGTCATCACCAGTAAGAACGGACATAACTAATGTGTGTGTAAGTATTCATACATTTTGCCATTGTTAAATGACAGTATTTTTAACGGTTATTGTTGTGAATATTACATATACTATTTTTGATGATTATAATTTACCACAGTGAAGAGTGAATGCAGCCAGCTTAGCTAGTTTGTGAAATAAAGTAATTTTATTAGGTAGTTGTAAAATAGTGCAATATAATTGTAAATATATAATATAATAATAAAAATTAAAATATGATGTAGTCCTATACTGTATATATTTATGCTATATCATAATCTGCGCGACCCCATAGTTGACTTTCTTTGATGACGTTTGCAGGGCGTTTCAAATGAGTGGTTATTGTCAGTGAAGTCCACTTCAACTGATATACCATGCTCAGGGAGTAGGGGAGCAGTGAACACTGCGTATGGACCCTGTCGAATGGAACGCACCTTAGATGTGTAAAAACAAGTGGAAAGCGCGGGTGCGCTGCTGTCTCCTTTCGCGCTTGCTCTCCCGTGGCGTCTGTCGTTGCTATGCAACCATGAACTGCACTCTCCATGATGACAAGGAAGTATCAGCAAAAGATTAATTGATTTCTAGCCCTTGCATTAGCTTTACTACTAGATATATTTATGGAGATGAAAAATAATAAGGCGCCCTATACAGCTATGATCAGCTGTTCGGCCGAGCATTCAATGTTGTTACGCTGCGAGCTGATCAGTTGGTTCGTTGCTGCCGCGCTCTATCACTCGCACACCATAAAGAGCAAATTGTTTTTTAATGTTTCAATTTTGTGATTAAAATGACATAATTTGGAAGCGGATAATTTCTTCACAAACAGCTCATTATGACTCAGTGTTAGAATGCTGCACCTACACTCGATAGTGTGAATAAGATCAGCGCAACGCAGACCACTGCATTTACAGCGTGAAACATATGATCTGTCTACGGCCAAGGCTCAGCGGAAGACAGAAAATGCCGGTCCAGCGCTGATTGAGGAATTAAATTCGAAAATAAAAGACAGTTTGACATCTTTTTTCTCGCATCTCGCATTCTCGCATTTTTTCTTGCATCTCGCATCTATCCACTACCTGCTAACGTTAGTGCACTGCACCCGAGCGAGCACACTTTGCAGTTCCTCCGGAAATGCATTTTTCTAGTTTAAAGCCATTATTGTATTAAATGAGAAAAGTATGGAAGCTTGTTTCCGCCACTGAATAATAAATAAATAATAATAATTGCGACTTTTTATCTCACAATTCTGACTTTTCTCATTTACTAGTTATGGAAAATGTTTCTCATTTAATACAATAATGGCTTTAAATTATCTTTTGGGGGTAATTTCTCTGCCACATTTGATGTGTGATTAATTTGTGTGATTAATTTGCGATTAATTAGACTAATTAATTACCACATCGTTCAATTAATTAGATTAAAAATTGTAATCACTTGACTGAATGCTAATTGAACTGAATGCTAATTGTCAATCGTGTTTGACGATAGTGGTCCTGACAGGAAACCATTTAATAACATTATTTGGCAGTCAACACATCATGAATTCAAATAGATTCAGGACATATTTTGTCCATCATTAGAACAAGATATAAAGTCGCAATTGCGAGATATAAAGTCGCAATTCTGAGATATAAAGTCAGAATTGCATGATATAAAGTCGCAATTGCGTGTTATAAAGTCAGAATTGTGAGATATAAACTATTCTGAGGTAAAAAAAAAAAAAAGAAAAAAAAAAGTCAGTCTTTTTTCCCTTAGAATTGGACTTTATATCTCACCATTGTGAGTTTATATCTCACAATTCTGAGAAAAGTTGTCAGAATTGCGAGATATACACTCGCAATTATGTGTTATAAAGTCAGAATTGCATGAAATAAAGTCGCAATTGCGAGAAAAAAAGTCAGAATTCTGACTTTATAACACGCAATTCTGACTTTATATCTCTCAATTCTGACTTTATAACACGCAATTGTGACTTTATTTCACGCAATTCTGACTTTATATCTCGCAATTCTGACTTTATAACACGCAATTGCAACTTTATTTCACGCAATTCTGACTTTATATCTCGCAGTTCTGAGAAATAAAGTCAGAATTGCGAGATGTAAACTCGCAATTGTGAGATAAAAAGTATTTTAAAATGTTTTATTTTGTGGCGGAAACAAGCTTCCATAGAAAAGTGTCCCATTTACTATCATAGGAATAAATTGCATTTTAAAATATATAGATAATCTAATTTAAATTGTAATAATATTTCACAATATTACTGATTTTAATGGGCATGAAAGGTTGAAAACTGCATAAAAAAATAGACACAAATGAGATAGAAAATAGAAACAAATAATGTAATTTAATAAAATTAAGAGCTATACTTTTAATGTAGATAACATCTCAGATCTTTTGGCCTTTTTTATTTAAATTCATAATCAGATATCTGTCTTTTGATTGTAGGCATTGGCATATTAGAGCACAACTTGTGTCAAGCTTTATTTTAGGATAAACATCTGAGACAGTTAATGCTTAAAATAAACATACATGAGAACTCCTTTAATTGAGCAGTATTTTGAATAAGCCACATTTTTTCCATTCATCAGATAGTCAGCCTAGGAATGGCTTATTTATTGTTAACTCTGCATATTAGAATATTATAATATTCTAATAATAGGGATAGAAGAATATTTTAACTTATTTTAATATTTTAACTAAATGATACAGTTCAGCTTTAAATCTGTTAGCTTCTCATTGCATAATTCTGTGGTTCTGGTTCTGCTGACTCATTATCAAACATATGAATTTTTAGAATCCACCCACATCTTTCCCACTTTCCTATTTCCAAATTCCTATGCTCAATGTTTGTGCACCTGTACTGTCACAGTAAGCCAGAATAATGCTAACAACGGTGTCTATGCCCCCCCAAAAATAATAAATAATAAATAGGTACAATAGTTTGAACATTTTTATTTTATGTATAGTATAGCGGTCCCCGAATATATTTGGACACTTAATTTCAAGTCACACTTAAAATGTGTGAATGCCATTGCATGTCATATCATAAAACGTTAATTTGAAAGAAAATTATTTTTAAAGAAAGAAGCTAAATTAATAGATAATGGGCGACACAAGTGTTTTTTGCTAGTTTCAGCCCGACGCAGTCCTGTGACACGTTGTTTAAATAGCAAATGCATTTGTGCCCATCTGTTCACCCATAGGCGTGCTTGTCTGAAAACGAGGTGTGTTCGGGCACATTATATTTTAAGGCAACATAATTAGACTGTGCCATTGACCAACTGAAACCTGGCCTAAAGTCAATGGCACAATATTATTATTATTTTTTTTTGTATTTAAAGAGCGCATTAGTAATATGCACATATAGGTGGGACCACAACATGATCGAACATTATTAAAGTTAGAGCTTATTTAGAGAAATCAGTTGGATGGCTTAGTGCAGGCGCTAACGGATCCAAGGATGTATCTCGTAAATTACCCCACTAATAATGCCCTGAATGGTACTGAACTTATACAGTAGTACACACTCCTGATGTACTTACAAACTTTCCAGTGCCTCGTTTTATGAGTACAGAACCTATTTGTACTACTGTAGAAGTTTGGTACCATTCTGGCCATTATTAGTGGGGTAATTTACGAGATACTTTACGGTAATTTACGGGGGGGGGGGGGGGTATTTGGCTCGAGGTCATGGTGCAAAGGACCCTAAGTTGATTTTACTCCAAACCATCCCTTTAACCTTGCGCACGAGCAGATCCGTTTCCTCTCTGGAGACGCATTCAGTCTTTCTGATTCCATGTTATGCCATGTAAATATTGAATCTGCCATGGCACCAGCGCAACTGCCTTTTCAAAAGGAATGGGAAATTACACTTTTTTTGCATGTTAAGCCCAAAACACTGCCATTACTCATTAAGAGAATAGGGACAACCCTTTTAGACCTTGCGCCGGGTGCGCTGACCATTTTTCCCTTCGTTAAACTAGCAAAAGTGGATTCGGACAGGCCCTAAGTTCACTTGTGCCGTGCGCTTTAGACCATGCACTTAGATCGTTAAAATAGGGCATCTAGTGTTGAAAATGAAGACAATCAAGGTTGTGTGACTTTGTATTTATTTGTGGTTAGTGGAATATATTGATAGTTAATAGCTCCTTTCACACCGAGCGTTGATCCCAGAAAATTGCCATATAATTGCTAGAGGGCCCTCTGTGTGAATGCAAACACGTCCCGGGATTGATCCCGGAATGGGGACCTAGTGACATTGCTGGGATCACTCCCAGAACGTGCCCTGTGTGAACAAAAGGCAGGACCAATGCCGTAAGGAGGTTTAAAATGGAGATCAACATTCACGTTGCACATTAACAAAGAAGAAAGTTTGTGTTCATCAAGGAACAAAGGAAGGACAAAAAAATGTCTGCAAACTGGAATGAAGCAGAGACCAAGGAGCTCCTCATTATCCGCGCTGAAGCTGACATCATTACACGCCATATATTACACATCACATGCTGATGTCCCATGTCTTTACGTGGTCTTTACGGGATGTGTGTGAACGCACGCAGAGACTCCAGAGTCATTCAGTGTGAATGAACTCAAATCAAATGATCCCGGGACAAATTCCAGTACACATTATCAGTGTGTTTTCCAGAATCTCGGCGTGAAAGGGGCTAATGTGAACAACACATATGGTTATAGGATGCCTGTATGAACTTGAGGAGAACTGACTTTATACATCCACAAAAAAAACAAAAACAAACAAAAAAAAACACTACACCAGTTAATTAAGACAATGATATTTCAAACGATATTTATATGAATTAGTGAAGAGAGAAGATGAGGCAAAACCTTTTTTTTTATGAAATGTTGTGCTTATCTACCTTTAAAAGATTTGTTCTTATCTAATGCAATGACATTGAGATATTTTTCAGAAACAAGGTCAGTGAATTAATTGCTGATTTTCTTCACTTTCATGAAAGATGCGCCACACAAACTTCACATAGAAAGCACAAATGAAACTGAATTAGGTCGTCTAGGTCAGCTGTCTTCAAACTATCTCATCAGTCTTGCAGTAAATGGGGGAATATTACAGAGAAATGTATTGATGTGAAATTGCATTATTCTCTTCCTGGTGGGCTTAATTTAAAAAAGCAAAAAAATACTTACATAACGCTGCAAATTGAGTTCAAATGGCATGTGAACATTTTACAAAACCGTTTTAAAACTAATAATAGAGCTGTCAACATTTCTGTTATCATGTTGTCAATAAAAGCAGCTGGTTATGGTTAAAATACTCAATGAACTCCATCAATGTAAGTTTTTATTTTTCTTATCCGTCATTGTTGCTATGCAGTTGCTAGGGTGTTGGGTGGTTGCTAGGTGATTGTAAAAACCATAAAAAAATATTGGTATCGGTAAGATTTTTTAGTCGCTGCACACCAAAGCTGCATTTATTTAATCAAACATTCAGTAAAACAGCAATATTGTGAAATATCAGTACAATTTAATATAACAGTTTTCTATTTTGTTATATTTTTAA
The DNA here is from genome assembly GCF_964197995.2 of Scardinius erythrophthalmus. Taxonomy (NCBI): domain Eukaryota; kingdom Metazoa; phylum Chordata; class Actinopteri; order Cypriniformes; family Leuciscidae; genus Scardinius; species Scardinius erythrophthalmus. The sequence goes on along the minus strand of NC_138228.1, from coordinate 20,778,944 downwards.
AAAATAATTTATTCCTGTGATGAATTTTCAGCATCATTAAGTCGTCAGTGTCACATGGTCCTTCAGAAATCATTTGAATATGCTGATTTACATGTCTTATTATCAATGTTGAAAACAGTTGTGCTTCTTTCATATTTTTGTGGATACTGATACATTTTATTTTCAGGATTCTTGGATGAACAGAAAGTTCAAAAGAGCATTTATTTGAAACAATATAAATGTTATTATTGTCACATTTTAATCAATCTATGATTAATAGACAGTTCAAACTAACAGCCTTTATTTGAAACAGAATCCTTGCTGAATAAAAGTATTAATTTCTTACTGACCCCAAACCTTTGCACAGTAGTGTAAAAGTTTAAAGGGATAGATCACTTTGAAATAAATTTTTGATATGTTTTAGCTTACCTCAAGGGCATCCAAGATGTAGGTGTCTTTTTTTCCGCAGTAGTTTCAATTTGGATATTTTTAGGTCAAACCGCTCTTGTCTGTCAGTCATATATAATGCAGTTCTATGGACACTGTCTCAAAACACAAGCACAGAGTCCAAATTAAAACAATTCCCCATCGTCCAAATTAAACAATTCCCCATCGTAAGTACACATTGACGGCCTAAGACACGAAACGAGCGGTTTGTGTGAGAAAACGAACAGTATTTATATCGTTGTTATCTCTTGAAAACAGCACACGTCTAAATGATCTGACGGCGCGGGCGGGTATAGATGTATATACATAGATGTCGCCTTGGCTACGCAGTTCATTGGAACGAAACCGTAGCCAAGCGACATCTAGTGTATACATCTATACCCGCCCGCGAGCGGGTATAGATGTATATACATAGATGTCGCCTTTGCTACTGCAGTTCATTAGAACGAAACCGTAGCCAAGGCGACATCTATGTATACATCTATACCCGCCAGCGCCGTCAGATCATTTGGACGTGTGCTGTGTTACAAGAGGTAAAAACTATATAAATACTGTTCATTTTCACACACAAACCGCTCGTTTCGTGTCTTAGGCCATCAATGTGTACTTACGATGGGGAATTGTTTAATTTGGACGATGGGGAATTGTTTTAATTTGGACTCTGTGCTTGTGTTTTGATACAGTGACCATCGACCTGCATTATATGACTGACAGACAAGAACGGTTTGACCTAAAAATATCCAAATTGAAACTACTGCGGAAAAAAAGACACCTACATCTTGGATGCCCTTGAGGTAAGCTAAAACATAGCAAAATTTATTTTCAAAGTGAACTATCCCTTTAATGCACCAAAGTCCTTCAGTCGTTTTACAACAGAGGTTTTTTATAGAAGCTCAAGCTGTCACACTAAGGTTTCAAGGTCAAAATTGTACTCACTGAACTGTAAACTAGCTCCAATTGTGATTATTAAAAGAAAGCATTCTGAAAAAAAGCTAGAAAGACAAAATGTTCAAAAGCAATAATGTAGACTGCTCCCCAAGTTTTGAAAGCTAATTTGCTCAAAACAGCTATTGTATGCACAATATTTCCCTCCTTAATGTTCCAAACCCTCTGCCTTCAGTTAGATATAGTTTTAGTAGTCACTTTCAGTAGTTTTATTGTGTGCAGAAATTGCTGTAACTGCAGTATTGAGTCTAATGTTTCTCCAACCCCTCAGTTTATGCCAGAAAATGCTTCAGTGAATGCAATGACGTATATAGAAAAAGGTTTTATTGTGTTTACGTGATTGCGAGCACAAGTTCTCTGTGACACAAAATTGTGTGGTGATGAGTTGTAGCTGAAACATTAACTTCACTCACCTGAACAAATGTTCACCTAAAATTAAAGTGCATTAAAATTCTCACATTCTCAACCATAAGTTGTACCATAGTAACCATAGTAACCACAGGCTCACTATTGGCCAGCATCACACACATCACACACATGACCAGTGTCACCTACGTTCTAATGTACAACCCAGAAGCGTTGCGGTGTTACACTACGTGAACTCACTCAGAAACCCACACAGAAGAAAATGAATAGTTGAATTAAGTTGTTATTTTTTTTTTTTTAGTTTTTTTTTAGTTTTTTTGCACAAAAAGTATTCTCGCTGCTTGATAAACTTAATAGTTTCAGTTTCAGATACGGAGGAGCCTATGGAGGAGTGAGAAAGCTCTCAGATTTAATCAAAAATATCTTAATTTGTGTTCCGAAGATATACGAAAGTCTTACGGGGTTGGAACAACATGAGGGTGAGTAAATTACTCATGTTGTTCATGTTGAGTAATTACTCGTTGTTAAAAACTGAAAAAAAAAAAAATCATTTTTGGGTGAACTAACCCTTTAATACCTTCTGACGTTAAATTTACACCCAGACAATATGGATCCTGCTTTCCTAGTCGCTTGAGGCTGACAAACAGAGATGGATTTGCGATTTCACACTGCAATATGAATCTACTCCACTGGGTCTCGTAGAAGAACATAACAGTGCAAAACTCAATTATTTATTAAGCAACTATTCAAAGAAACTGGAAGACCCTTCTTTGGGTAGCCTTTCTCTGTAAACTTTTTCTCTTTTTATGCAGATGAGAGTGTATCGGTTAGCGTTGCAGTTTCACATGAGGTTATTGTTCAAAAACACATGCACAGGAATAATTCACACCTCTGGGTTTTACTGACCAAAAGGCCTGGTTTCACAGACAGTGCTTAGATTAAACAAGAATTAAGAATTAAAATAAAAACATGCCTTAGATGGTGTGCATCTTGAAACAAAACAATGGCACTGACATATTTTAAGATATGCTAGTGCAAGTTGCTTTCATTGAAAACAGCTAAAACATGCATTTTAGTCTGGGAATAGGTTTAAGCCTTGTCTGTGAAACCGGGGGAAAGTGTCAAGAGACCCTCCATTCCAGCACGGGCTTGTTCCCAGCACTGCATTGAAAAATGCAAGACAAATAGGTGTGGAAACCTGCGGAGAGGAGGTCAGGGAGAGCACAACAACTGTCTATGGTCCAGCCACGTTGAGCCACAATAACTAGTGTGATGAATAAACCGTAAGTTCTATCAGCTGCAATCTCCTTAATTTGACTTTGATTGCATTTTCAATCCCATTTTGTTTAAAATTGTCTGTGCCATGCAAAATATTTGGAATTATTTGTTGTGTTTGTGTATTGTGAAAAGCGCTATACAAATATCATTTCTGAGATTTACTCAATACATGAAAATATGGAGCATGTTAAAGGGATAGTTCGGCCAAAAATGAAAATTCTGTCATAATTTACTCACCCTTAAGTTGTTCCAAACTTGTATGGGTTTCTTTCTTTTGCTGAACACAAAATAAGTTGATGGCATACTATTGAAGTCACCTGTGCCCATCGACTGATTGGTTATTCCGACATTCTTCAAAATATCTTCTTTTGTGTTCAGCAAAATAAATACATTTATACAGGGTTGAAACAACTTAAGGGTGAGTAAATGATGACAGAATTTTTATTTTGGGGCAAACTATACCTTTAAAGGGATGGTTCGGGAGGAAAATCAACCTAGGGTCCTTTGCTCGTAAATTACCCCACTAATAATGCCCAGAATGGTACCAAACTTCTACAGTAGTACAAATAGGTTCTGTACTCATAAACGAGCCATTGGAAAGTTTGTAAGTACATCAGGAGTTTATTTAAATAACACTTGCCTGATGGCTTATGCTACCGCTAACCCGGACGTCGAGGTCACTTCCGTGATTTGGGAAAAGCATGTAAAAGTCCAGGCAGAAAGCGATGCATAAGGATGTAGTGTAATGACAGCCAGTTCCAGGAATGCACTTATATTTTGTTGGTAGTACCAATTTGCAACAATTATTAGTTAACACTAAGTTGTCAACACTTCAGAAAAAAAGAATAATTTGTTGTTACACTACACTACACTACACTACACTATATCCTTATGCATCGATTTCTGTCAAGACTTTTAGGGGCTTTTCCCAAATCACGGAAGTGACCTTGACGTGCGGGTTAGCAGTAGCATGAGCCGTCAGGCAAGTATTATTTAAATAAACTCCTGATGTACTTACAAACTTTCCAATGCCTAGTTTTATGAGTACAGAACCTATGTGTACTACTGTATAAGTTTGGTACCATTCTGGGCATTATTAGTGGGGTAATTTACAAGATACATCCTTGGACCCATCCTTGGACCCTCAGCCATTAATAAAGCATATCAACACCAGCTTTTAACCAGACCCTCATTGATTTAATAAACCACAACTAGCCCTGTCCTGATACAGAATAGATTGTATTCTTGGTACCGATTCTCAGCCTTAAGTAAACCAAAACAGAGACACCTGAGCCTTTTCTAGCCAAGTCCCAAAACATAATTGTTATCTTTTATTCATTGCATACTTCTGTTGGAAACTTTTTATTCCTTCATCGAAGGAAAAACCAGGAGATTTAAGATGGGTCTTATAAGCAGAAGAGATTTATTCTTTCGAGTCTGTAGTTCATCAAGTCTGATGTTCATCAAGTCTGTAGTTCATCATCATCAAGTCTAACTCATAATACAGTATTCATTGTAATTATACTTTTCAATGAGGGGAGGGATTACATAGACGTGGAGACTCTGAATAAAGCATGTAAATGAGTATACAGGTTAAGGAACCTGCCCCAGACTCCAGCGTGTTACCAGTCTCAATCCAATCAGCATAACCATTCAAACGCATATGTGCTAATCCAATCAGCCTAACGATTCAGCGTCTGGACTGTGGCTCTGGCTCCAAGAGCCATTAAAGACAATAGGTTAGCGTCTCCGTGATCTGACTCATTTAACTTACAAAGGAAAAACAGGTCTGGCAGGAATCTCTTGCTGTAAACTCAATAATCACTTTCTCAGTTTATATACTATTGTAGTGGAAACCTAAATTAAACATTTAATACATTTGTAATACAACACTTCGTTATATTTTTTACAGTAATTGCCATTATTTATTTTGTTAAATATGTTGGTAATATTGTATGTAAACACAATCATTTCAATAAATTGAGCGTCAGCGTCAGTTCTGGCAGGCCAGGTAGTCAAGACGCTGCTAATGCTATTGCTAACAACACTGTCCCGTCAGCTGATCTGCTCCAGCTGATCTGCTTCAGCTGAGCTGCATTAGCTGGTTAACTCCCCTCGCTGCTCAATGGCCAAGCTCAAACAAGGCGCCCTATTTAAAGCACATTCAGTTTGCTCATACATGCTTGCTCATACATCTGCTGCCCGCCACCTCCCCAGCTCCTCCTTATGCATAACGTGGCATTTGCTTTATGTCATGTTGCCTGCTCTGTTCACAGGGGGGATATTTTAGCTCTCACAGTCCTAAACTGTGTGCGCGTTCCCTAATGCTGCTGCTGCTGTCCTCTGACTCTTTGCTATTTCATGCTGCTCATGAAAGGTCAGAGGACTCCCTGAACAGAGCCATACCGCCAAATTTCAATTCAGGAACATCAACTTGTTTGCAATCTATTCAATAAAAAATCTTAAATTATTTTTATTGTCTGTGTGTTCTTGACTTATTGGACCTGACAGAAACTACATTAATTTTAATCGAAGCTCACACACACACACACACACACACACAAACTTACAATATATAAGACAAATGTACCAGACAGACAGTGTAAGCACAATATTTTTTATTTTATTGCAGAAAATGTCAAAAAGCAGTAGCAAAGTAATCCAAATGATGGCGTGTTGCATCTGATTTTCTTTCTGGTGGTATACAGTAGTTTTGTGTGATCCATTCTTTGAAAGCATTTCTCATTCAAATACACCTTACCTGACACACAGCATCAATGAGCATTTGATATCACTGGCGTAAAACTTGTCATAAAGCTTCTTGAGGTTCTCATTGCTGAAAATTCCTCCCCTCAAATAAATCAGGACAGAAGTGGTTGAAAGTGAACAAAAGAGACCAGGTGTAAATGGAAATGTCTCTTTCATCTACTTGTAATTCGATCAACTAAAACACATCTTAATACCTGTTGGAAACAGGGCCTGAGAATTAAAGATCGATGTTTGAGTTCAGCAATAAGCAGTACAATCAAATGCTTCACAGGTGAACTCCACATGCACAAACAACAGGTTCTTCTTTGCTGCTTTTTAAGCAAAGTTGAACTGCATTAGACTGTCCCCTACAGGTCTTTAATATTCATATACAGCAGTTCACTTTTAAATCTTACATAGCAATTTTTTTTCTGGCCCAGGTCCGGTCCACACAACACCCCGTTTCCCTCGGCCCACATACCACAAAGAATGACGACCCTGTAGTGGCCCAGATCTGGATTAAAGACTAGGACCACAAATAGTCTATTACTGGCCTGAGTCTCAGCCAATTAATAGCCTGTAACTGGACCTGCACTTGGCCTGAATAGGTTTTAGTATTGGTATACAGTGGGGAGAACAAGTATTTGATACCCTGGCGATTTTGCAGGTTGTCCTACTTACAAAGCATGTAGAGGTCTGTAATTTTTATCATAGGTACACTTCAACTGTGAGAGACAGAATCTAAAACAAAAATCCAGAACATCACATTGTATGATTTTTAAATAATTAATTTGCATTTTATTGCATGACATAAGTATTTGATCACCTACCAACCTCCACTCATTATCTGTATTAACTGCACCTTTTTTGAACTTGTTACCTGTATAAAAGACACCTGTCCACACACTCAATCAAACAGACTCCAACCTCTCCACAATGGCCAAGACCAGAGAGCTGTGTAAGGACATCTGGGATATAATTGTATACCTGCACAAGGCTGGGATGGGCTACAGGAAAATAGGCAAGCAGCTTGGTGAGAAGGCAACAACTGTTGGCGCAATTATTAGAAAATGGAAGAAGTTCAAGATGACAGAAGATCTCCTTCGGTCTGGGGCACCATGCAAGATCTCACCTCGTGGGGCATCAATGATCATGAGGAAGGTGAGGGATCAGCCCAGAACTACACGGCAGAACCTGGTCAATTACTTGAAGAGAGCTGGGACCACAGTCTCAAAGAAAACCATTAGTAACACACTACACCATCATGGATTAAAATCCTGCAGCGCACGCAAGGTCCCCCTGCTCAAGCCAGCGCATGTCCAGGCCCGTCTGAAGTTTGCCAGTGACCATCTGGATAATCCAGAGGAGGAATGGAAAAAGGATGAGTGCAACCCCAAGAACACCATCCCAACCGTGAAGCATGGAGGTGGAAACATCATTCTTTGGGGATGCTTTTCTGCAAAGGGGACAGGACGACTGCACCATATTGAGGGGAGGATGGATGGGGCCATGTATTGCGAGATCTTGGCCAACAACCTCCTTCCCTCAGTAAGAGCATTGAAGATGGGTTGTGGCTGGGTCTTCCAGCATGACAACGACCTGAAACACACAGCCAGGGCAACTAAGGAGTGGCTCCGTAAGAAGCATCTCAAGGTCTTGGAGTGGCCTAGCCAGTCTCCAGACTTGAACCCAATAGAAAATCTTTGGAGGGAGCTGAAAGTCCGTATTGCCCAGCGACAGCCCCGAAACCTGAAGGATCTGGAGAAGGTCTGTATGGAGGAGTGGGCCAAAATCCCTGCTGCAGTGTGTGAAAACCTGGTCAAGAACTACAGGAAACATATGATCTCTGTAATTGCAAACAAAGGTTTCTGTACCAAATATTAAGTTCTGCTTTTCTGATGTATCAAATACTTATGTCATGCAATAAAATGCTAATTAATTACTTAAAAATCATACAATGTGATTTTCTGGATTTTTGTTTTAGATTCCGTCATTCACAGTTGAAGAGTACCTATGATAAAAATTACAGACTTCTACATGCTTTGTAAGTGGGAAAACCTGCAAAATCGGCAGTGTATCAAATACTTGTTCTCCCCACTGTATATAATAAAATGATGTACTTCATGGTGAACAAAATAAATAAAATACCTCATGATAATGGTGAAATTATCACAGAGATTATAATCAGTTAAAATTTTTAAAGTGAAGTATTAATATTTGAATTGACAAGTTATAACAATGAAAAGAACTGACATTTCTGTGATAATTTTACCATTATCATGTAGTGTAAAATACACCACAAACACAATCAAATTATCATAAAAAGTATTAAAGGACAATTCGGGTGAAAAATGAACCTAGGGGTAATTAACACATCGATCGTTCCCTGGGATGCGTTTTCATGAAAATTGAATGTAAAGAGTTTTATATCTAAAAACAGATTAGCTCATAACACTAGTATATGCAGGGCCGCATTAAGACAGTGTGGTGCCCCTGGGCACTATACCTCAAAAGGTACCTCATACCTCATTATTTGACGGCGGTACCATCTGATCTGAGATGCTAGTACCGTCACCACAGTTAGCTCTGGCTTCGTCAGACTCAGCGCTGCTAGTGATCGCAATTCACGTGATGTTCTCACAAAAAAAAAAAAAACTTTCTAATCCCTAGAGTCACAAACGCCGTGCAACGTTCGATTTCACAAACTCAATTCCTATCGACCAGCTCACTTAGCACGGCGTTCGTGACTCGACTAATCGAGACTGTTTTCCAAGATGACGCCTGCCTGTAAACGCGTAATGTACTGTCTTTATAAAGTATCTTCTTATTAAACTGTCTGTACACTTATAAAGTTCTCAATGCTTCGGTTTGCATGTAGGGACCCTCATTATGCTACCGTGTTAGTGTGAGGCTATTTTGAGCCTTGTTAGTGGTATTAACTAGCGATTTACTTTTACTTATTCGTGGCCCCATATACTAGTATTATGAGCTAATCTGTTTTTAGAGATAAAACTCTTTACATTTGATTTTCATGAAAACGCATCCCAGGGAACGATCGACTCAGTAACCATGTGTTAATTACCCTTAGGTTAATTTTTCACCGGAATTGTCCTTTAAATTCTAGTGCTGTAATCAAAATCTTCAGGAGAATCTGTACCAGTACTAAAACCTATTCAGGCCCAGTGCAGGGCAAGTTATGGGTCATTGATTGGCTGAGACTCGGGCCAGTTATAGCCCATTTGTGGTCCTAGTCATAAATCCAGATCTGGGCCACTACAGGGCCATCATTCTTTGCGGTATGTGTGCCGAGCGAAAAGGGGTTTTGTGGAACAGAGCTGGGCCAGACAAAATTTCCTATGTGGGAAAGTGCATTTATATGGCCCATGGTCACAAGCCTGATTTGGACCAGATACTCAATGGACTGGTTTGGGCCACACTCCTCCCACCAACATTCGGCCCTCATGTGTTTTGCCATGATCATGCTGTGCCATCATTGCCACACATGGTCCAGCTCTGGCTGACAGGAGACGTCATTGTCGACAGGAGGCCAGCAGTGCCAGACTGAGGACACATTCGGACCAAGACTGCTTGCTATGTGGGTTTCGCCTGATATCTCTAAATAAGCTCTAACTTTAATAATGTTCGACCAAGGGAAAAAAGGTTGAGGTCATGGTGCAAAGGACCCTAGGTTGATTTTACTCCGAACTATCCCTTTAAGTTCATGTAGTGTGTGCTGCATTGTATGCATTGAATTCTGCTTATTTTAAAAGCAGAATAAAATAATCCAACAATTCTTATTTTACTTTCATTTATATTTAATTGTATTTCGTTATGTGATTAAAACAATGTTTCATGAATACTGGAAAAGAATGGTGTAGTATTTACTTTGAAACACTTTTCAATCACACATTTCTAGTACATTTCAGCTGGTTTAACACTGGTGGTTTTACTGTGTTAGATTAAGTACTCATGATAACACCACCATCACTATTATCTCTCAAAGCACCTTGTGGCAAGCAGGGTGAGGCAAAGAGCCATGGGAACGGAGTGAGGCTGGTGACGCGAGTGATAATGAGCTCTCAGTGGGACTCAAGACTGGTGTGGCACACAGGTGACGCTCATCAGCCCTGCTTGTCACACACTTTCATGTGTTTTATTAACAATGCTGAAAAAATAAAGAGGGAAGAGGTGGAAATTGCCAAAGCCCAAGAACACCCTCGCTCTGAGCTCTCCGTTTGTCGGATTGTTTTATGCACTTTTGTCATTTTTTAAGTTTTTTTTTTTTTATAAATATATATATATTTATATTTAGTTTTAGTAATTTCAGTAGTTCAACTTAACAAACTTGATTTTTAATATGTTTACTTTTTAATAACTTATAATAATGGTTTAGCTTGATATGTTTTTAGGGGCAGGAATGCCTAAAATTAAAATTACCCAAGACATTTTCAGTCATTTGTGATTTCAGCATATTCAGATTGATACACAAAGTATTCAGACTACAGTATTTTCTGAATTTTTTTGACCGTTTCATTTAAAAGAACCCAAAAGAACAATTTGCTCGGAAATCATAATTATTATGCACGTGTGACTGGTCCTACTCACATCGCTCCAAGCAGGTTTCGAACCAGTGCCACCGGCATGGGAGGTGGATGCTAGCAAAGATGCTGAAGACCGCAGCCTCTAGCGTAAGTTGCTAGGTTTACAGGTTTACTTGCAGAGAACTTTACTAGCTGGCCTTCATTACACTTTATGCTAATTTCCAGCCAATTGAAAAATAGTTGTTTTCCCAAAAAAACTGAGGCTTTATGCTCATTTCCAGTCAATTGAATTGTAAAGTTGTTCTAATTAAGCTGTGTTTTGATCATATCTGTGTCAGTTATTTGCTCCTGCTGTGTACTAAAGCACAGCCACAACCTCTTCTCTGTAGAATAGAGTATCCTGCTGGACATGTTGCTTGATATGATCTTCATTAACTTTTTTAATTGGTATGCCCGCTGTGTCTGGAGGTCAGTACTGGTCAGTACTGCATGCATGAACTGGGACCCTCTACTCTTGCCATCATGGGCGTAGGTTTAGGGGGGGACGCTAGGTACTAGTCCCAATCAATATTTTGAGATGACAAATTTGTCCCCACCAATATTTAGCAAGCTCCTTTGAACTGCTATTTGGATCTTTGCGCTGCTATTTTGATCGATTCCAACGGCCAAAACAACGACAGTACAAGAAACGCCGTAATTTGATTGGCGGCGGTGTATCTGACAGGCTACACGCGCGGGCCGGGACTACTTTTGTGCTTGCACTGGCAGCGAGCGGGTGGTGTGTGTGTGTGTGTGTGTGTGTGTGTGTGGGCGCGCGCGTGACGACGACGCCGACGGTAAGTTACCAGGGCTGTCTCTCTGCCACATACAAAGGCCAGGGTGGGGGAGGGTGGGAGAGTGGGGATGTCCCCACCAAAGCTGAGGCCAAACCTACGCCCTTGCTTGCCATTATGGTTGGCCTGGTCCCTGCTGCTTTTCTTCACAGCACTTTTCTGCTGCATGGATTTCTTTGAATTCACCCCAAAACAGAGATAATTAGCATAAAGCCTCCGTTTGGGTGAATATATATTGTAAGCTGTGCCGGTTCATTGGGGAGAGGTTAATTGTGTAATCAGAAACTTCATCATCTGACGCTCGACTGGGATGCATCGAACAGGGGCCGGTGTAATTGGATGCTTAAGCATTTGTTTGAGAGAAGAGTGCTGGGATGTTTTATCTGCACTACTTTTTGTAGTAATTGAGCCTGCGAAAGGTTAATGAGTTTCTGCATTGAGGGAAAAACCAAAACAAAATAAACAAAAAACAAAAAAACAAACAAATGTAAGATTCAGCCTCTTGAGAAAAAAAAAAAAAAAAACATTTGTAAGGTTCAGTTTTGTTTGCCGTCTGAGCTTTTGCACACAGAGAGATAATTAAAATGAAGCATATGATATGAGGGTGTTCCATCGTGCCTCGCACTCCCATCACTGATAACTCAGCAGATGATAGAGAATTTTTTATCGAATAAATGAAGGAAATATAATTTTGGACGATACAATTATTAATCTATCACAAATTTTGAAATTCTTTCCCTTTAAGAGATTCTGTTAAGGGCATGAAAACCTACATATTTTCAAAACTGAGTTGGTGCTTTTTGAATGAGTAGACGCTTTCAAAGATGGATAATGAAAAGCGTCACTGGGCTGAGAGACAGTTGTAGCCTGACATCAAAGGCACTGCAGGTCAAGATTTTATTTAAAGGATTAGTTCAGCCAAAAATGAAAATTATCCCATGATTTACTCACCCTCAAGCCATCCTGGGTGTATATGACTTTCTTCTTTCAGCCAAACACAATCGTAGTTATATTAAAAAATATCCTCTTCCAAGCTTTATAATTGGAGTGAATGTTACCTGAGATTTTGAAGCCTAAAAAAGTGCATCCATCCATCATAAAAGTAATCCATATGTCTCCAGGGGGTTAATAAAGGCCTCCTGAAGTGAAATGATGTTTTTTTTTTTTTTTTTTTTTTTTTTTAAATATCCATGTTTTATAACTTTAGAAACTAGAATCACTGGAGTTCCGGCCGTAGAGTTAACTTTGACCCGACGCATGACATATTGACGAAAGCGGAAGCACAGAGGATAGAGCAAAACAAAACAACGGTCACAAATTATACGAGAATTTGCCCTATCTGTTTAAAACCGCAAGAGGTGTCTACTCTACTGATCTATATAGAGTACGTCTCGGGTAACGACTGTAACCCTTGTTCTCTGAGAAGGGAACGAGACGCTGCGTCGATAACAGACACATTGGGGAACGCCTTTAGCGTGACGCGTCTGAAGTCTGTATAGAACTAGTCCAATCTTGATTGGTGTTGCGTCATGACGTCAACCGTGACGTCGCATGTGACGGTGATGAGGAAGCTATAAAAGGACGCCGGAACATAACAACATCAACTTCTGATTGGTCGAAGCAAGTCATTCTCAGGAGCGCGAGAAGTGTGGCCAAGGGACACAGCATCTCGTTCCCTTCTCAGGGAACAAGGGGTACAGTCGTAACAGGAGACGTTCCCTTTCGAGGGAACTCGCGCTGCGTGAAGCAATCTGGCACACTCAAGATGAGAGAACTTGTGAACCCGGTGTAGAGGGCAGATCCAGACTTTAACCTGTTAACCTTCACCAGTGCGCGGACGCACTGAAGCGTTTTTTATTTTTATTTTTATTATTTAGTTCAAAGTTACTATCAGATTTAATGTTATACCTTGACAAACTATACATCATTAAAAAGATATAAGACTCAATTTTCAGTATTTGACCACTATTGTATTCTGAGAAACTTATAGTGACAGTTATTTCTTAATTTGTGTCAGGAGTTATGAAATGAAAAAATGAGTCGATACATTTAATATGAATTATGACCGACAGCCACTCCCATTCAGAAAAAAAAACTCCTGTGCTGTCATCATGACAGCACTTGACAAAACAACGTCCCTCAGGGCTTTTAGCTCAAAAATGTGCAGATTTGCAGAAATATTGATAGATTCTCATAGGTTTACATCAGATTTCTATAGACAGGAATAATATTTATTGAATTTATAACCAAATGCGTCGATGTAATCATTATGAGCGCTGGATACTGATGTACTGCGTTTTCAATCCATACCAACAGCCGAGGGCGCCCTATGCACATTATAGTCCATATATGGAACATGAAGAAGAGCCATAATCATATGACATTCCAGGAAGCCACGAACACATACACAGCTAACAGAGATCGCTGTAACATGCAGATAAAGACGTTTTGAAGACAATAAACATGATTGCAATGATATTTGATTTACCTGTGTTCTTCAAGCCATGCCAGGTATTTTCATAATAATAGATTATATTTATAATGTAATGCAAATCTATATACACTTTATCATCATACACAATACTATAAAATAATATATTTTCTGTATGATTTTTTTTATCTGAAGCCAAATTAGATCACAGAAGATTATTTAAAACACTCATCTTGCGTTTTAAAGTAAGTTTGGAGCACAAACATGGTTTTAATCTCATAAATTGGCGTGTATTGATGGTGTGCTAAGCTAACATGCTAGCTAGCCCAGGTGCACCTGACACCTAGCCGTTATTCTTTTATGATTTTTTTTTCTAAATAGGAATGCTTACTGAAATGTTAATTTATTCAAGAAGGGCATTTAATACAGTTTCAAATGTGAAGTGAGAACTTTGATAAAAGAAATTAGGGATTGAAACCCTATGAATAGCCTGTGAATAGCCAGTCGTTAGTAGCTATAATGCAGACAAAATAAATGCATATTTCGAGCCATAACCAGGCTGGAGAGGTGTGAATGTGTGCATGGGGAGACTGAGACTGAATGGGGCTCGTTTGCACCACACAACAATAGAGACAATAGACTGAATGGATCCTTAGATGATGACTAAACATCAGTAGCATTTTAGAGTCTAATCAAAATAAAGTCATATGACATGATCTTGAAAAACATTTAACTAAATACAGAGTTTTAGACTTATCATCTTCAGATTTTAAATATAACATGTTTAGACGTGGCTTTAGCTGCAGTGCATTTCTAGATTGATACAGTGCCAACTTCAATTTTATTTTCATGAAGATGTTTCATAAAAGTAAATTTCTAATAACTTTACAAAACTTTGAAGCTATTTATAAAAAAAAATGTTTTCATTATGACAATAATTAATTCTACATTTACAATAAACTATCAGGTGTCAGCTTTCAAATGAAATCGTACTTGTGCTTTTAGTACCAAGGGTTCATGAACTGTATCTGTTTCAGTTTGGGTATGACATTTCTGGGGATTTTTCAAAAGCGGGGTTGCAGCTTAACAGGTTAATGTCTTATGATGGTGTGAGGGGAGGCCCAGCCTGCGGCATCACAGACCTCTTGAAGGGAAACTCCTGCTAAGAGAGCTTTAGAGGAAGCCACTCCTCTGGATGAGTGAGCTCTTATTAGAAGAGGCGAAGGCAAACTGCGCGTCTCGTAAGCTGAAGAAATAGCTTCTACTATTCACCTGCTGATAGTTTGCTTAGAAACAGGGGAACCCTTCTTAGGTGACCCAAAGCTCACAAGTAACTGATCCGACTTCCTCCATCCCAAGGTTCTTTGAACATAGGCCTCAAGGGCTCGGACCGGGCATAATAGATATAGCTTAGCTTGCTCATCCAACACATGCGGTGAGGATGAAATCCCTGAAGAATTATAGACCATGCCACATTTGTAGGCACCTTAGGCACATAGCTGGGTCTAGGGTGGAGAATGGCTCTCACTCTGCCAGGAGTTCGCTAGAGGAGGAGGGCAAGAGGGAGCAACGGATAGCGTGGGACTGCCCCCTGGCAGAAGACCCATGAGACCTGGAACGACGGTGGGGGATGAGTTGATTAAAGGCGGCTGACTGTCGTTTCGCCTCCTGAAACCTCTCAACAATGTTTTTGATGGTATCACCAAAGAGGCCAGAAGGTGATCTGGGCATAAAGAAGGAAGGCCCTGTCCTTGTCCCCAATGCCTGACAGATTCAGCCACAAGTGTTTCTCCATAGCCACCAAAGCTGCCATGGAGCGGACAATTGCGCGGGCCGTCTCCTTGGTGGCCTGGAGAGACAAGTCAACCGCTCAATGCATTTCTTTAATATCGTTGAGGGTGACCTCCCCACTGTCATCCACCTCCTTGAGGAGGTCGGCCTGGTATACCTGCAGAAGCCCCATTGTGTGCAGGCATGCACCAGTCCGACCTGCCGCCATATATGCTTTCCCAAACAAGGCCGATGTTGTACGGCAGGTCTTGGAGGGAAGCGCTGGAGCCCTCAGGGATTATGCAGCATCAGGCGAGAGATGAGATGCAAAAGTCTCTTCAATCCGAGGTATCATCTCATAGCCCTTCTCTTTCGTGCCCATAATGGTGGACATTTGGGCTTGATAGGCGCAAAGAGAGGGGCTTATCCCACGATCTTGACACCTCGGTGTGGAGATCGGAGAAGAATGGGAGATTGCGGAAGCGCTGAACAAGCTTGCTCTTTCTCGTCGCTTCCTGCTTCTCTGGTGGCCAGTCAATATGTAATTTATTTACTGCCCTAGTCACAACCTCCAGCAGCTCCTCAAAGGCAGAAGAATGGGGTGGCGAATCCTCGCACTCTCCTGCCTCGATGCTCATAACATCCAACTCCTTGGAGCCAGATAGTTTGAGCATCGGGTCAGTTTCACGGGCAGAAGAAGCTGCAGAGCAGGCTTCCAATCCTTGAGTGGGACTGATGGAGCTGGCCGCTAAATGCTGAGAAAGGGCCGAAGTCGTCTCAACATCCTCAACCAGCTCCATCTGCGATCCCCATGAATGCAAGCGCCACGCGGCCTCGACAGATGCGGGACCTGATCCACGTGCCTGTCCTGATTCATCGAACAGGCTCAGGCGGGAGCGAAGCGTTCTGAGTGGCATTTGGTCATAGTTAGCACAGACAGCACCCTCGAGCACTGCCATTGCATGCTCCACTCCCAAACAAACAACGCAGAGTGAGTGTGTGTCACCTTCGCTTAAATAGCGTGGGCAAGGGGGACGCACTGCCTGAATTGCTTGCTCTCTTAAGTCGCCATACTTTATGTATAGGGGTAAGACAATACAACACCAAATAAGACAGGCAGCTTCACAGAGAACGCTTGCTGAAGAAAAGAAGCTGACGCTTCTGCATCACCATCACATGCGCAACACCAATCAAGATTGGACTTTCGAGGGAACTAGATTGCTCATGACATCATAAAAAGTGAGTCCATTGCACTGCCATATTGGTATTCCCAAGTAAGCTCACGTGTTTTTTTGAATTAATAGGAAATTATATGATTTTACTGAGAAAACATTGCCTAACGAGACACCGTTTTTTATATCTGAAGTCTCCCTTTACATTCTTATAACGCAAACATCCTAAGCATGTAAATGGTCATTTGTTTAAAGCTGGGAATTTCCCCTGCTTATTATAAAGTTACGTTCATATTCATTGCAGTAGTGAACAACAGCTCGTGGGCGGATGAGACACATACACATACAAATGTCAAAGTGCACATTCTGAAATCGGAATAATGCCTTGTAACCTAAAACCGCCTTGTACTGTTGTGTTTATGTACAGTATTTATGTTGTGTTGTATTGTTTTTATTCATACAGTAGGATAACGGCAAATGTTTCAACAATGATTGTGTTAACAGCTTGCATTTCAAAGCAGTTAATTATTTAAACGATGGTGAAATTAATAATTAATTCTACAACATATAGCCAAATAAGAGGACCTTCCTTCTCGATGCCCCGATCTCACCTTCTGGCCTCTTTGGCGACACCATCAATAACGTTGTTGAGAGGTTTCAGGAGGCGAAACGACAGTAAGCCGCCTTTAAACAACTCATCCCCCGCCGTCGTTCCAGGTCTCATGGGTCTTCTGCCAGGGGGCAATCCCACGAGGCAGCCACCAGCTCCTCATACCTGCAGCAGCAGAGGGAGAGTGTTGCTACCCGTGCTCCCCCACAAAAGGACAAAAGTGTCTGCTAAATGACTAAATGTAAATGTAAAATGTAAATGTAAATAGATGTTGCTCAACCAGGAAATTAAACACCCATTCAGACTTACAGAAATTATTCAGACAAATAACACTGACTGCTTTATTTCCAAGATGATGCGTGGTAAACTTGGAATTTTAATAAAATATGGTGCAATATAATCAATTTCTGCAACTAAACACAGATAAATGTTCATATTTAATATTTCCTCCATAATTACATTACAAAGTACACACACGCACATTAACAATTTCAGTATATGACTCCGAAAAGACCATAAACATTACAGATAACATCTTATGTAACCATTAATTTACAAACATATAACATAAAACGAATCCTGTGAGACTGAGACGCTGCAAATCGTGTGATTTTAGGTCAGTGTTTTGGCTGTAAATCAATGATGCTCTCTGCCGTTATTGAATAGTAAGATGGCCGCTCAAAAACTTCCGTTGGCTTCACTGCCTGACGGCAGTTTAGAGCGCAGTGAGCAATCCAGTCATTAAACAGATCAGTCTCACGGAAGCTAACGCTATTCCTACATTATACGTCATACGCCGGAACCCAACTCTCTCGTGAACGGGCGGACGGAACTTACCAGAAGTTAGTGATTACAGTTTCTAAAGTTATAATTATGGATATTATCCTTACAAAAACACATCGCTATGCTTCAGAAGGCCTTAATTAACTGTACTGGAGCTGTATAGTTCTCTTACGAGAGTTCTCTCGTACTGCGTTTTATCAAAACGCTAAGGGAAAAGTCTCTTTTCACGAAACACTGAAGCAAAAAATTATCCTTTAATTTTCATATATGTAAAACGCGTTGCGGCAGCAGCAGTCAGCTATGGCGAGACGGCTTGCTCGCTCATTGGCTGCTCTGCGGCAACTGCTTAAGCCTATCGAGCGAGGCCTGAGATGACGTCAGGCCAATGAGGGCGCTTCGCGCCCTCCTCGCCACTTCCCGCCGAAACGGGCGTGGCTTACCTCTATAAAAGGAGCTCGAGAAGGCTGATTCACTTGATTTTAATCTCTTCAGCGAAGCGCACGCATCGCTGGATCACGGAAGCAAGCGTCGTTCGAAGCAAGCACTTCAGCGGGACGAGCCCTCGAAGCCGCTGGCCAACGCCGCCTTCTACAGCCGTACCTGCTGCGCTTTCCGACGCCTATATCCTTTATTGCTATATTGCTCTGTTTTCTGTGTGTGTGTGTGTGTGTTCGCTGCAACACTCACCCCTAAAAGAGCTGATTTGCCTACGGTGACTCTGAGGACTCGCCAGGCATCCTTTCCGAGGCTGCCCTTCCTGGAAGCGGACGGCGGGATTAGTTTTTCTTTACGTTACAAGAAAAGCTACCCTGCCTCTGCACGCGTCATTCACCGGCGAAGGAGAAAAGAGTGTTCTTAGTCCCACCGTTGGTCGGTCTGACCTCTTTTCTCTCACATTTCTCAGTTCCCTGTTCGGCGACTGGAAATATTATTGCAGCAAGTGAGTCTGTTACACGCTTGCCTGCCAGCAAACGCCGAAGAATACATGTTGACGCCGCTTTCAAAGCCTGTATCCCCCTGTGGCTCAGTGGTGGAATTATAGGTTCTCCTCGCGGGAGACCGGGGTTCGGATCCCGGTCTGGCGGCATATATATTTATGCCGCCAATGCTTTGCTCTGTAAGTCCCCTGAAGGCGACTGCAGAGATGCATTTTGCAGCCAGCGAGCGCGTAGTACCCGCTTGCCTGCAACCGAACACCGTTTCTACGGTTCCCGCGCGTCACTGGCGAAAGAGAATGGAGTGTTTTCAGCCCCGCTGAATCTGGGCGATTTCCACTCTTCTCACATTCTGGCATTCTGCAGGCGTTCTGAAAATGCAAATCACTCTGTCTGTTCCCCGAGAGGCAACTGCAGACGTGTTTTTTGCTGCCCACGAGCACGTGGTACAGGCCTGCAAGCAAACGCCAGTGTGGATAATACTGGCGCTGACTTTGTCTATGTATCTTCACTGTGGTCCAGTGGTAGATTCTTAGACTTGCGCGCGGGCGATCGAAGGTTCGAACCCCAGGCTGGCTGGCAGAAAATATTTATGCCGCCGAATGCAAATCATTCTGTTTGTTCCCCGAGAGGCAACTGCAGACGTGTTTTTTTTGCTGGCCACGAGCACGTGGTATATATGCCTGCAAGCAAACGCCAGTGTGGATAATACTCGCGCTGACTTGGTCTATGTATCTTCACTGTGGTCCAGTGGTAGATTCTTAGACTTGCGCGCGGGCGATCGGAAGTTCGAACCCCAGGCCGGCCGGCAGAAAATATTTATGCCGCCGAATGCAAATCACTCTGTTTGTTCCCCGAGTGGCAACTGCAGACGTGTTTTTTGCTGCCCACAAGCACGTGGTACATGCCTGACAAGCAAACGCCAGTGCGGATAATACTCGCGCTGACTTTGTCACTGTATCTTCACTGTGGTCCAGTGGTAGATTCTTAGACTTGCGCGCGGGGGATCGGAGGTTCGAATCCCAGGCCGGCCGGCAGAAAATATTTATGCCGCCGAATGCAAATCACTCTGTTTGTTCCCCGAGAGGCAACTGCAGACGTGTTTTTGCTGCCCACGAGCACGGCCGATGATGCTATATGTGTAGAGAAGATGCCCACTGCTAGTGCCCATCCCTACACACTAGCACAGCCCTTCACACAGGGCCCGCGCTCATATATTCGACTCGGGTCAATCACGCACGCAACATAGTGAACGTGCCCACTGCCTAGTGCCCACAAACACTATGTTCTGCATGCCTTGTGGTTTCTGTAAAGACGAAACCTGTGTGCATTCACTCTGCTCAGACAGACAGTGCACTCATTGCAGTAACTGTGCCCGCTCTCCCGCGCCCACACTTACTCACGGTACTTCTGGTGTCCCGGCCACGGCCGATGGTGCTATAAATGTAGTGTCGATGCCCACTTCTCAGTGCCCATCCCTACACACAAGCACAGCCCTGCACTTAGGGCTCGCGCAAATAAAATCGACTCAGGTCGATTGCGCTCCCCACATAGTAAAAGTGCCCACTACTCAGTGCCCACGAACACTATGTCTATCAGATCACAGGCTCTCTGTAAAAACGAGACCTGTGAGCGCGCGCGCTGCTTACACAAGCAGCGCGCCTCAAGCAGTAAATGTGCCCGCTCACAGCTCACATCTACTCGCACACATGAGTCCCATGGGACTCGCGCAGCCCCCCCTCACTCAGCCAAACACTGTTGTAAGGTCAAGGGCGAGCGCTCCGCCCGCTGTATTAAGCGCGCCCCCCGCCTCAAATGCCGCAGGCATAACGCCTATGTTTGTGAGCCCCATAGCACCTCTGTCGCACGGCGAACAGAGCGCGCTCTGTATCCGGCCCTTAGCCAACCATGCAGATGCATGGGCAGCGCTTCCAGGGGTTTCGGACTGGGTCTTAGGCATTATAAAGAGAGGCTTCTCGCTACAGTTTTGTCGACGCCCTCCGCGCTTCACAGCGCGCGTCGAAACTTCGGTTCCGCTGAATGTAGCACACCTACTTCGCGCCGAAATATCAAAACTGACAAGCAAAGGGGCGATAGAGCTTGTTCCCCGAGTTCAAAGCGAACAGGGGATATACAGCAGATACTTTCTAGTCCCCAAAAAGGACGGCGGTATCAGACCCATTCTGGATCTCAGACGACTGAACAGAGTATTAGTGAAACGCCGTTTCAAAATGCTCGCAACCAGCAAAATTCTCGCGCATGTTCGCCGAGAAGACTGGTTCATGTCGATAGATCTGAAGGACGCGTATTTTCAAATACAGATAGCGTCACATCACAGGCGATTCTTGAGATTCGCCTTCGAGGGTCAGAAATACCAGTATACAGTCCTGCCTTTCGGCTTGTCCCTGGCACCTCGTACATTTACAAAATGCATGGACGCAGCGCTCGCTCCTCTCAGACTCAGAGGCATGCGAGTGCTGAACTATTTGGACGACTGGTTGATCATAGCCCAATCACGATCGCAGCTCATAGAGCACAGAGCCATTTTACTCGATCACCTCGAGAATCTTGGTATCACGGTCATTTGGGCGAAGAGTTCACTGAACCCCAGCCAAACGATTCCGTTTCTGGGTATAGTTCTGGACTCACAGTCTATGACAGCGCGGCTGTCGCTACAGCGCGTGCTGAACATTCAGCGCGCGGCGATGTCTTTCCGCCGCGGCGCTTTCACCCCGCTCAGAAAATTTCAAAGGATGCTGGGTCTCATGGCCTCAGCATCGTCAGTTCTCCGGCTGGGCTTGCTCCGCATGCGCCCGCTGCAGTTCTGGTTGAAAGCGCGGGTTCCGCGCAGAGCGTGGGTGTCCGGTCATTTACGCCTCAAGGTCGATCAGGACTGTGTCACAGCCCTGGTGCCTTGGATGGCGAACGACTGGTACCAATCAGGTGTAAGCCTGGGGACTTCCTCGAGGGTGAGGATGGTGTCTACGGACGCATCCACCTCGGGATGGGGAGCGCTGCTCGAGGGCAGACCGTCCTTCGGCCTATGGTCGGAACGGGAAAAGCTCCAACACATAAACTGCCTAGAAATGCTGGCAGTGCACAACGCGCTGACGCGTTTTTGTCCCCACATCAAGGACCAACACGTCATAGTCCGTTCGGACAACATGGCAGTGGTGTCCTACATAAATCGCCAGGGCGGTCTGAATTCCATACCCCTGTACAGGCTGGCGAAACGCCTCCTATTATGGGCTCAGCACAACCTGCGTTCGCTGAGAGCAGTACATGTGCCCGGGCTGCTGAATGTGGGCCCGGACAGACTGTCCAGGAACAACGTTCCTACGGGCGAATGGTCTCTACACCCACAAACAGTCCGGCTGTCGTGGGAGAGATTCGGCAAAGCGGAGGTGGACCTATTCGCGTCCCGCGAAAACGCTCACTGCCCCGCATTCTTTTCAAAGACTGACAGCGCGCTGTCCCAAAAGTGGCCGCGCTGCCTGCTATACGCTTTTCCCCCCATCTTCCTCCTGCCTCAGGTGTTGGAACGGGTCAGGAAAACGAAATGCCCAGTGCTGCTTGTAGCACCGTTCTGGAAGAACCAGGCATGGTTCCCAGTTCTGATGCAGTTAGCAGACATCGCTCCATGGCCAGTGCCGTTGAGGAGAGATCTCCTCTCGCAGGCCAGGGGCTCGATCTGGCACCCACACCTGGAACTATGGTCCCTTCATGTGTGGGCGCTCAACGGATACCCGTTGGTCTCGCAGAGGGAGTCATGAATACCATCACGGAGGCTAGAGCGCCGTCGACCAGGCGACTCTATGCTTCAAAGTGGTCGGTTTTCTCCGGCTGGTGTACAGCTCGGAGCCTTTCACCCCTCGAATGTGAGGTAACGGAGGTTCTCTCCTTCCTACAAGAGCTGTTGGATAAGGGCAGATCCCCTTCCACGCTCAAAGTGTATGTGGCGGCTATTTCAGCGTTCTCCGGTTCAACGCTGGGTCAGTCACTGGGAAGGAATGATTTAGTCATCCGCTTCCTCAGGGGAGCTAGGAGACTGAATCCACCCAGACCTCCTTCAGTCCCTATGTGGGACCTTTCTACGGTCCTGGCGGCCATGAAAGGTGCCCCTTTCGAGCCTATCCAGTCTATTAGCCTCAAACATTTGTCTTTCAAAACAGTGTTTTTGATGGCTCTCGCTTCAGTGAAGCGCATAGGCGATCTGCACGCGCTCTCTGTGAGCCCGGCGTGCTTGGAGTTTGGTCCTAATGACTCTAAAGTCATACTCAAACCTAAGCACGGCTATGTGCCGAAAGCCCTCAACACGCCTTTTCGGGCTCAGGTTATTTCCCTGGCTGCCCTGCCGGCATCGAGTGAGGAAGGGGACTCGAGTTTTCTTTGCCCTGTTAGGGTTTTAAGAGCTTATATGTCCCGCTCTGCTGTCTTCAGACAGACAGAGCAGCTCTTTGTCTCGTTCAGTGGACGTTCCAAAGGAATGGCTGTTTCGAAACAAAGTCTATCCAGATGGATAGTTGACGCCATAGCGCTGGCTTATACTGCCAAGGGCATTCCATGCCCGTAGGGAGTTAGAGCGCACTCTACGAGAAGCGTTGCTTCTTCGTGGGCTTGGTCCAGCGGGATTTCCCTACAGGATATATGTACGGCGGCAGGCTGGGCCTCTCCGTCTACATTTATCAGGTTTTATAACCTAGAGGTTCCCGCCTTACAGGCTAAGCTTTTGTCGGTGTAATCTGTTCAGCCGTCTAGTCAGACCACTGAAACCCATGCGCAATGCGCTACCGACTATCTTGGGCAGAACTGTGTAAGACCCACATTTCCCACATTAGTTCAGGTTCCCTACCCTGTCTATGTGATGTTATACTTGCGTCTGTGGACATGTCTATTCTACGACGCTACAGTATAGGGAATTAAGGCTCCCACCCTTATTCCCTGACTCTGTGTGAGTCAATCTGGTGATTATGCACTGTGTGCCTGAAATAGCTTCCGGTGATCAGTGTTTTTATCCCAGCACGCACGGCGTTTTGCAAGGGGTTCCCGTAGCGTTTTGATAAAACGCAGTACGAGAGAACTCTCGTAAGAGAACGTACTCGGTTACTAACGTAACCTCGGTTCTCTCTAGAAGAGGGAACGAGTACTGCGTTCTCTGCCGTGCGTACGGTTCACTCTGGTTCGCTTCGGCAATCAAAATCAAGTGAATCAGCCTTCTCGAGCTCCTTTTATAGAGGTAAGCCACGCCCGTTTCGGCGGGAAGTGGCGAGGAGGGCGCGAAGCGCCCTCATTGGCCTGACGTCATCTCAGGCCTCGCTCGATAGGCTTAAGCAGTTGCCGCAGAGCAGCCAATGAGCGAGCAAGCCGTCTCGCCATAGCTGACTGCTGCTGCCGCAACGCGTTTTACATATATGAAAATTAAAGGATAATTTTTTGCTTCAGTGTTTCGTGAAAAGAGACTTTTCCCGTAGCGTTTTGATAAAACGCAGTACTCGTTCCCTCTTCTAGAGAGAACCGAGGTTACGTTAGTAACCGAGTACGATTACTTTTATTATGGATGGTTTGTGGGTTACTATTTACTCCCATTATAAAACTTAGAAGAGCCAAAAACATTTTTTTTATATATATAACTCTGATTGTGTTTGGCTGAAAGAAGCAAGTCATATACACCTAGGATGGCTTGAGGGTAAATAACTTATAAGTGAATAAGAACTAACCCTTTAATGAATCAAAAATGAATACTAATAATTTATTTATTTAAAAATAAACAGTACGTCAAAATAGAAAACCTCAGGCAATTAAAAAAATCTTATCAACCTATATATAACAACCTAAATATGACAAATACATACATATTTTGGATTCATTGTTTATTTGTTTGTTTGTTTGTTATGTTATGTCAAAAATAAATAAAAATAAAGACCTCTGGCAATTTTAAAAAACCTTATTAACCTGGGTACATTTAAAAATTGATCAATAAATGTATTTGTTATAATGACTTTAATGCTGAGTGTATTAAACTAATTATTTATTGTAATACTAAGCATTAACTGTAAATGATTAATAATTATGAAGATACAGTATACATTATTAATATATATTTACTGTAAATTAATAGGATTAATTAGTAATGAGATTTTTTTTTTTTTTTAAGTTACGTTATATTACCATTATGTTACAGCAATGAAAAATGTATGGTTTCATTTTGGGATGACGTGACCAGGTCATGTTTACATTGGACTCACCCATGTATGCATATGAAGAAATAACATTTGCATACAAATAGTAAAGAATAAATCAATGACATTGATTGAAGGCTATAATTAATATATTAAGTGTTAGGTGCATGCCAATATAAACATCAAATGCATCCCATTTTTACCCCTCTTGCTGGTGTAGATAATTTTTTTTTATTTATATATATATATAATGTGTGTTGTTGTTTTTTTTTTTTTTTTCTTTTTGTTTTTTTTCTGCTGCACTCATCTTAGAAGTTGGTCTCTAAATGAATCTCCTTTAAAGCACCAACAAACAACTTGTCAACCACCGTGACCATCCCTAGCCTATAATCTAAAACTTCGGACTGTAAAAATAACTTCCATCACTTGGGAAAATAAATTACAGGGATGTTTTGCTGTTTATTACTTTTGAAAGCTCCAGATCTACATGTAGTCTTGATTTGTTGTGGATCAATATGATGGTTTGGGCAAATTCCCCTGATGCAATCATGCAAGACTATTTAGTGTGTTCCTCAATGATATAACTGACATGGTCCAAATTTGTACATTTTGTCATTCACCATTAATGCAAAATAAAAATGAGCACCAGCAAATTTGTATTTTTTATTGCTTAGAGGTTGTTCTCTTTTTTCACTCAGGATACTTAATGTAGTTATTTAATAGAGTTGTAGAGTGTACTTAAAGGGATACTTCAGGATTTAGCATTAAGCTTTGTATTAGTAGAAAACCTGTAGTATTTTCGAATTACCATGCTTTTCACCCTCATATACCCCTGAGAGGAGAGATTTATGTATTTTTTGTCTGGAAAAAATCCTCCGATGACACAAAAATCGTCATTTTGCGTCATCGGAGGATTTTCTGGCCAGAGGCTAAAGACTACAGCCAGTAGGAGGGGCTGTCCCGCATGTTTTCAACCTGCCCATAGAGGGTGGGATCTCACTCACAGTCACAGAATGTACACAGTGTCAGCCTGGAAGCTAAGCTATCAGGTTCTTGTAATGTGGAGAAAGCTGAGTAGTAGGAGAAAGCTGAGTAAGTAGGGGTTACCATCCTCCTTTTCCTGGACTTGTCCTGCGGGCGAGATCGTTCAAAATGTCCGGGATTCGGCTTTTGCTTTCTGCGGTCGCCATTCATTGTTTACATGCACCCCTTTTGTTTCAATCTAACTGAATTCATTCCGATCGGTGAATCTGAATGTAGTGTTTACATGAACGCTAAACAAGTGATCGGGTTGATGTGCGTTTTACCATTGCTATGAAAAATATGAGACCGGCGCGTCTCAGTAATGACGCCACCGGGCTCGCGCCGTTCTCCCGCGGTCGTCAGCCTAGTCCTGCCCGCCATAGTAAACATGATGAATGGCGACTGTAGAACGCAAAAGCCGAATCCCGGACATTTCGGACGATCTCGAAATCCAGGGCAAACTCGTCATGGAGACTCACTAAGTTAGTAGCCTAACCTTCTTGTCGTTTTCAACTGTGCTCTCTAACCGGCAGGCGTGGCTTGGGAGTGGCCTCCTAGGGCAGCGAAGCAAGTGCATTCTGGGAGTTGTTGTCTTTCATCCACATAAGCCAAAAATACATTTTCTGGCTTTTCTCAGTCTAGAAAGCTCCAAATTCAAACATTTCTTCACATTTCTTCTACATAAATGACCTATTTTAAATACACATTCATCTTTCCAGAGGTGAAGTATCCCTTTAACATTAACTTGGTCTTGGCTAATTCTCCTAAACTTCTTTATACACTTTTAAAAAAGTTTATTTAGTGGCAATGGTTCCACATAAACTTCCCATATAAACTTTCCATTGCTCAAAAGGTTCTTTGTAGTGGAAAAATGGTTATTTAGATAAGAGAAATAAGAAAATAAAAAGGTCCTTTAGGAACTTTTCATTGAGCGTTTGTAGGGGAACTGAAAATGGTTAATGGCATTTTGAACCTTTATTTTTCAGAGTGTATGGGATAAAAGTCAACACAAAGGAAAGGAGGCAGCATGCAATTGTTCACAATTGTATGTTGTGTATCCAGTATAGAGGAATAGAGTATAGAGGTTGAATTGAGTTGTATCAAGTATAGAGGTATACAATTTAGCTCAGATTATTTGCCCATAGAAGTATTAAGTGCTTTAGTTCAGTTTCTCAGTTCCACAGAGTAAGTAAAGTCATACGTGTTTGGAACAACATGAGGGAAAGTAAATGATCACAGAATTTCTTTTTCTTTTCTTTTTGTTTTGGTGAACTAACGCTTTGAATCTCTCTCATCCATTGACAACGCCTCTTCTCACTTTCTCCAGTCTGCTGTAATTTTTCCCCGCTGTCCTCCGTCTGTTTTTCCTGTGAAGACCCATTAAAGCTGACTTTAGGACATGCTGTGATTTGTTGAGGGTTGATCTCTGTTTTGGGTATGCAGTGTTTCGAAAAGAAAAGCTGACTCAGGCAATATAAAGGGGACACGAACATAAGAGATGAGCCTCTGTGGACTGTGGTGGACCCTGCAATGATGTATATATATGTATATACAGTGCTATGCATAAGTTTAGACACCCATGCTAAAGTTGACTAAAAAGAGGAATAAAAAATCATCTTTTGGAAACTGAACATGCCTTAATTTAAAAAAAAAAATAGGAAAAATCCAACCTTTAAGGACACCAATTTTCTTTGTGAATGAATAATGTATCGTAAATAAATAAATATTCTTCCTTAAAATACAGGGTGCATAAGTTTGGACACCCCTATGTTAAATTCCCATAGAGGCAGGCAGATTTTTATTTTTAAAGGCCAGTTACTTCATGGATCCAGGATACTACGCATCCTGTTGAAGTTCCCTTGGCTTTTGGAATTAAAATAGCCCCACATCATCACATAGCCTTCACCATACCTAGAGATTGGCATGGTATGGATGGTTTTATTTCAGTTAGCCTAATAGCTAGTTTAATTTGCATTGAGAGATGATCTTATGGAAAGTACTCCATGCCAATCTCTAGGTATGGTGAAGGCTATGTGATGACGTGGGGCTATTTTAATTCCAAATTCGTCGATGTGTACGTTGTCATTTCTCCCAGTTATTATCCTGTTTGTTGTGTGTATTGGATTAAAGTCTGTATAATATATATATATATTTTTTTTTTTTTTTTTTTTCTTCAGGATTCTTTTATGAATAGAAAGTTCAAAAGAACAGCATTTGTTTTAAATATAAATCTTTTATAACATTTGAAATGCATTTAATGTCACTTTTGATAAATGTGTCCTTGCTAAATTAATGTGCTGTTTTTTTTACAATAACAACAATAGCAAGAATAATACAAATCTTACCGACCTAAAACTTTTGAATGGTACTGCAGGTGTATGAAGTCAACAACGACTGTGGTATCGACCAGCACCACATAACCACAAAATTACTTGGTGCATGTCTAATTGCACACAGATCAGTTGATGTTGACTTGCATGACCTCAAATGACTCCGAATGACTACATAGCTGACACACAGCATGAATAAATCAGTTCAGGTTTAATCAAATACACACAGACAGACAGACAGAAAGACAGACAGACAGACAGACAGACAGACACACACACACACACACACACACACACACACACACACACACACACACACACACACACACACACACACACACCACACACATAGTACAAACCAATCAACAGCTATGAGTCTGAGCAGCTTCATTATTTGCAAATGATTTGCAGCCCTGACGGAAGCTTTGTGTGCTGTGAGGAAGGCCTGGGGCAAATATTGGAAAGCTTCACTGTACTAAATAAGAAAATAAAAAAGAATGCATTAAAAATGCCAGAGCTCCAGTAAGTAATTTCATTTCTCTGTGTGGATGTAATATCTTTACTTTTTTTCAGCGCTGTTATGGAATATGAGATGGGATGGCACTAAAATGAAATTGAGGTAAATTTGGAAATATCAGATTTAATCCATCTGTGGCAGCGAGATCAAGGGGATCATGGGGTGGATGCAGGACGTTTACGTCAAACCACATGATGATGTGCTGAGGGAACTCTGTCATTAATCTATAATCAGTGGAGGAGTTGTTTACGTTCCACATCTCAACTGTACAATTAAGACAATTGTTAGCCATGTCCACATCCGCCCCTGCCATTATGACTCAAGCAGATTGCCATTGTTCCTGCATCAATGGAGAAGTTTTTTTATGTTTCCACCTCTACAATTCGGAAACACAATCGCATTCACTCAAGTATCATTCAAAATCAAAAGAGTGAGGTTTTATGCAGTTCTCTTTCATAAGTTCATTCAATGCTGCGCAGCAATGGTGCAATGGGAACGCCTTTGGGGTGGTGCTGATTGTCTGAACCCGTATAGAATCACGCCAATTTATTGGCTGGTGGCACGGACACCACCTAGGCAGTGCTATGTCACTCATTCTTGATATAGTGAATGTGCTATCTGATCCTCAGATTTTCTTCTTCAGAAGAAGCGGTGTAACAGGCTCGTGCTAGTTAAATTATTTAGTTTTGGATATTCTCTATTTGTGCTTCAGCGATCGCATATATTGGAACTTGCTTCGTTCTCTCATTGAAGAACAATGGATCTGCGTCATTGCCAGCCACAGTTCTCTTGCTTCATTGCAAGCGACAACCCGCAAGGTAAGTGTGTGAAATGCCTCGGCCTGTCGCATGCACACAAGGCTATTTATGGCACTTCTGGCTGCAGGTTTTGTGAGAATTTTAAACATAAAAACTAACTGACGCAAGGCTAATTTTCTTGCTTTGAGAAGGATTCATCCACTCTCCCCTGCATGTCAAGCTTGAGGTTATGAAGAACGAACCAGCCCCCCCCCCCCCACTCCCTCTCTCTCTCTGTCTCTCTCTCTCTCTCTCACGCTGATTCTCCTGTGGAATTTCTCCACCATTATCAGTCTAGAGGCACACAATACCGTTTCCTTTGAAATTGAGGATGGATATTTATCTCAGTCTGATTCTGAGGATTTTGGGCCCGTGTCCGACGCTCTCCCACCTAGCAGCTAGGAAGTGCGGCCTTGTGCGGCATACACTGAGCTTGTGGACGTGCTAACCCGTGCTACTGAGAAGCTCAACATTCGAGCCTCGAGATTTTCTGTCCTCCAGGCTCCAAGCTCTGCGAGCGTTTATTGCCTGGTCATTTCTATCTAATTCTAATTCTCGCCCCATTAGAAGCAAGCTGCCATTTTTCAGCGATCTTCATCTATGAGATCTACGAGACCTCAAGATCCTGGAAGCAGCCTTTTTCCTGTTCTGCCAACCCTGCCTGTCCCTCAATGTTGCGTCGTTGGTATGTTCAAATCCTCTGAGTAACATTCCAGCAGTTGAGGACATCACATAAAAAAAAAAAAAAAAAAACTTCTCCCGCTCCATCTCGGAAGTCTAAGCTCCCTTCTAAGCCCTGTAGGACCACTTCCAAATCCTACATGGCGACTGGCCAGGCAGATATGGCGATTCATGCCTTGGTCATTCTTCAGGCCTACCAAGCAGAGGTCCTTAAGCAAATGGATGAGCATGTTCCTGATCTTCTGTTCCATATCTGTTCCCCGTTGAGATGCACTCCAAATCAAAATCTGGTATCCCCGCTGCCATGTGCACTCTACAAGACGCTAATGTAAAAAAAAAAAAAAAAAACCTACAAAAAAACAGGGTCCTTCCAATTGGTCTGGCTGTGGCCCCACGGACGTTGTCCAAGCACATGGATGCAGCCCTGGTCCCTTTGAGACTCCAGGGCATCCGTGTACTAAGTTACCTAGACAAAGGGCTCATTCTGGCTCATTGTTTGGAACAGTGTTTGGACGGGCAGGCTTCTCTTGTGGCACATAAACTGCCTAGAGTTGTGAGCTGTCTCTCTGACTCTGGATCACTTCCTTCCGGCCCTGACAGGCTGTCATGTTATTGTCAGGATGGTCAACATGGCAGTGGTGTCCCAAATAAATCACCAGGGAGGTTCGCAGTCATGCACCCTGAACAGGCATGCGCACTGCCTCCTCCTTCTATGGGCTAAAGACAGGTTCCTTTCACCGACAGCAGTTAACATTCCAGGAGCCTTGAACGTTGTAGCGGACATCCTGTTGAGACAGAAACTCAGGTTGGTGGCTCAGATTTGGAGCGTTTTTGGCAAGGCGGTAGGCGGACCTCTTTGCGTTGCAAGTCTTGACTCAGTGCCCCGTGTAATTCTTCCTGTCTCATCTGGGGAAAGATGCCTTTGTTCATCCATGGCCGGATTTGAGGTTGTATGCATTCCCTCCGGCCAATTTAATCCCTGCAGTCCTTTGCAGAGTGAGGGAGAGCGGAATTGTTGGCTCCTGTTGGTAGCCCCATTCTGGCCATCCCAGGCGTGGTTTTCGGAGCTGAGCTCCTTGGTGGAAGGGTCCCTGTGTGAAATTCCAATCAGGAGATTTCAGGATTTGGTATCCTCAACCCGAGATATGGAGGCTGTGGGAGTGGCCGATCAGGGGCTAATGTTTGTGAGACCATTGATAATGCTTGTGTACGGAACCCCTTAAGGGACATAGTGGTGAGAAAAATTTGGGATGGGAGAAAACATTTTTTTTTTTAATGTGGCGTTCACCCAAGCAACCTTGCGTTCCCTCGCAAAGATATTTGTGTTCCCTTGCAAAGATGTTTGCGTTCCCTCGCAAAAAAATATTCGGAGCTCGGACAGACACTTCCTGTTTAATGTCCCGCTGGCAGTGTTTCAGACAGCTCCGTACGTTGACAATGGAGTGTTTCATAGTGTTTGAACTTGGATTCAAATATAAAGAAATGTGGTCAGTGAGTGCTTAGGAGTTAAGTAAAGTTGCCAATATATTCACAGATTCGAACTTCCAGGAACAATATATTTGTGAGATAAATGTTAAAACACAAATGATACCTACAGTATTTTCAATCATAGTAATGTAGACAACGAGCCACAACACAATTTTCCTCAAAACGAGCTTTATAATATAAATTGGTCTCTAAGCAGGTGACTGACAGACAAGTCCGAATAAGGGACCATCTGCAAAAGTGCAAACCCAAAACCCTTTTGCACATTTTATATTATGAAAAATATTCAATAACTTCACTGTAACACACCAAATTCCAAAGTGTTCAAAGCAATCAAGATTATAAAGCTCGTTTTGAAGAAAATTTGGTTGTAGTTCATTGTCTTACTATGATTGTAAATAATAGGTGTCATTTGTGTGTTAACTAGGGTTGCCAACTTATGGAAAGGAAAATAAGGAACAATCGTGGTTCTTTATAGGAAAATAAGGGACAGAATAAGGGACACCCAAAATATTTGTAGTGTACCACACAGAGCATATCATTTCAGCATCTACAGTTAAATATGTGTACAAAAGATGTATAAAAGTTGTAGCAATACAGATTTTTTCTGTACTGCCCCTTTAAGTACTTTCATTTTCTGTCACGTCTTCCCAAAACTATACTCTGGCAGGATTGGAGGAGAGGAAATTAACAACGGAAATGAGGATATAGGGGCATGGTTTAAAGAGTATATTGCGGTCATGGTCATGTTCAACTGACGAGGTGTGTGCGTTACTTTCCCGTGGGAGGCAGTCATTGTGGGTGGATTTCGCAAGAAGAAGTGTTTTTCCGGGCATCATAGAGAGGAGGTAGTGCTAATTGGTTAGCCTCTCGCTAGCGGATGTGTTATTTGGCCTACAAATGCTTTCTCAAGTCTTTCTCCTAAACCAGTGGCTTGGTGGAGCAGGGGAAAAGATTGGAGCAAGACGGGCTGACGCTGCCGATGTTCCCGAGTCATTTTTGACTACCCGTGCTGCCATTTTGTTATATATAACACGAAATTAATTCTCTCACACACACACACACACACACACACACACACAGCACTCAGTGCCGCAGATTTAACGAGTGCTAGTTTTCTCTTGTTTTTTTTTTCTCCTCTTTTTCTCTCTCTCTACTTTTTTTAACT
This sequence comes from Scardinius erythrophthalmus, assembly GCF_964197995.2. NCBI lineage: Eukaryota > Metazoa > Chordata > Actinopteri > Cypriniformes > Leuciscidae > Scardinius > Scardinius erythrophthalmus. The sequence continues at coordinate 20,745,926 of NC_138228.1, read as the reverse complement.
TGAATATACATTGCTACCATGATTTGAAGAGTGTTGATTTTTTTTTCCTCTTGTTTATTCTTGTATTATTTTTGAAGTACACTGTGTTGATAAAAAGAAAAGAAAAACATGTTTATTCGTATTAAACACAGTTGTACATAATTTCTTATGTAGTTTTGTTGTAGTTTTGTTTCTTTTTGTATGTAACTTCTTTTTGTATGTAACGGGTGGTTGGTATAGCTATCGGGGACGATATAGCCGGATGCTGAGAAACCACCGGTACAGTGTTGGAGATGTAATGGACCACATCCTCCAGGAAATTGCCCACTGTATGTATATCCATCTCATCAGTCTTCTGGTCAAAAACAGTTTCCCCAGGGAAAGTATTCTCACCACTCTGCAAATCAGGGGGACGGCCTTCAAATAACACTGTAGCAGCCTCTGGAACATCCCAGTCACAAGCAGAAACCCAGAGTATATCAAACACTTTAAGATCAATTGCATTCATGACCATACCACAGCAATTAGTAGTCCCAATCCGCATTGGATTTTGGATGGGGAAAGCTATCATGGATACTGGATCAAGTAACACGCTAATTCACAAAAATCTTATGAAGCAGCTTGCCATCCAGGACCAGCTCCAACCATGGTCTTGTGGTCCTCTCTATCTGGCAAATGGCAAAGGCGAGAGTCCTCTAGGATGGATAAACACCACTATTCATCTACATGGTAAAGCCATTACATTACCTGCTGTTGTCCTCCCTTCTCAAGCCCTTGCTTATGCCATCCTCCTGGGGTTGGACTTTATCTTTTTCAGCGGCCTGCAGATTAATGTCAGTGAACACAAATATTCCTTCAAGTCTGATCTTGCTGAAGAATATCAATTTCAACCTGGAAATGCCAGTGAACCCCTTGTTAACTCGCCACCCATGAAGGAGGAGAAAAGAACCAGCAAAAGCAAACTAAACTTGTCCCTGTTAAGTGCTGTTCCTCCTCCCCAACCTTTTTTGACCATGCTACAAACTGACAGTGTGGATGATGCAACACTAGTTATGGATGCTGTAAGTAAAGCACATCTACCCCTGGATGAAAAGCAGCAGCTACTTCAGATCTTAGAAAGCAACTCACGGGTATGTACTTACCAAACTGGACAAACGGATGTCCTATCCTATCAAGCAACGGCCCTATCGGTTGTCTCCTGTAAAACAACAGGCAATGGAGGAACAATTGGAGGTTATGTTGAAAGAAGGAATTGTGGAGCCATCACAACTCTTAAAAACATGATTGCGGCATATGTGGATGAGAACTGTCACATGCCTGTCCTGTCTTGTCATGCACATGGGTGTTTTATTGTTTTGAGCCATGTGCTCGTGTCTGTCGTTTAGCCCCTCCCATCTTGTTATCCAGTTATTGGTTAATTTGCCCAACCTGTTGTGTTCGTTACCCTCCTTTGTTTGTTCCCCTATTTAGCCTCCTTGTGTTTGTAGTCTTGTGCTGGTTCGTTGTCTTGTAATGTTCTCCTGTTCCCCCGTGACCCGTTTGGTATGTTCCTTTTTGAAGTTGTTGTTTTGTATTTAGTTATGTTTTCCCCTTTGTGGGTTTTGTTTTGTGTTTTGTTTTCTCTTTTGTAAATAAACATTATTTTCCTTTTGCAATTGAGTCCTCCCTGAGTTTCTTTAGTCGTTACGTGACAGAACGAACCAGCCATTTCGAGGACTCAGCAAAAAGAAGTATGTTTAGATCCAGCAGTACGGGTTTCCGAATCTGTTCCCCTACCACCAATGAAGAGAGGAGGGGACGACTCAGTAATCTAACATCATTACGCCAACAGGGACAGTCGGTGGGTGGACTAGCTCAATTTTTTTGGACTCTATCAAGAGGTATGGGATACAATGAGGCAGCATTAAAAGAAATTTTTAATTCCTGTCTTGATGACCCATTGCCGGGGTGGGAAATGAAGGGTCTGGAAATCCTGGACTTTTGGGGTTTTTCCAGATACCTTGAGCATCGGAGTCAGTGGGATACAGCAGTCACGTCTGGGTCTCCTGAGAAGATTACCAACACACCTGAGCTGGTGAGTGGAACTTCCCCTAAGGCGGTGGGCTCGGTGCTACCGCCTTGCCATCGTAGGCGGAGAAGGAGGAAGGTCAAGTCTGCCCAGCCAGAGCCTGTTCACGTCACGTCTGCCCAGCCAGAGCCTGTTCACGTCACGTCTGCCCAGCCAGAGCCTGTTCACGTCACGTCTGCCCAGCCAGAGCCTGTTCCTGAGCCGGAGCCAGTGTCTGTTCCTGAGCCGGAGCCAGTGTCTGTTCCGGAGCCAGTGTCTGTTCCTGAGCCGGAGCCAGTGTCTGTTCCTGAGCCGGAGCCAGTGTCTGTTCCTGAGCCGGAGCCAGTGTCTGTTCCTGAGCCGGAGCCAGTGTCTGTTCCTGAGCCGGAGCCAGTGTCTGTTCCTGAGCCGGAGCCAGTGTCTGTTCCTGAGCCGGAGCCAGTGTCTGTTCCTGAGCCGGAGCCAGTGTCTGTTCCTGAGCCGGAGCCAGTGTCTGTTCCTGAGCCGGAGCCGGTGGTGCCAGTTCCAGTGCCCGAGCCGGTGGTGCCAGTTCCAGTGCCCGAGCCGGGGGTGCCAGTTCCAGTGCCCGAGCCGGTGGTGCCAGTTCCAGTGCCCGAGCCGGTGGTGCCAGTTCCAGTGCCCGAGCCGGTGGTGCCAGTTCCAGTGCCCGAGCCGGTGGTGCCAGTTCCAGTGCCGGAGCCGGTGGTGCCAGTTCCAGTGCCGGAGCCGGTGGTGCCAGTTCCAGTGCCGGAGCCGGTGGTGCCAGTTCCAGTGCCCGAGCCGGTGGTGCCAGTTCCAGTGCCCGAGCCGGTGGTGCCAGTTCCAGTGCCCGAGCCGGTGGTTCCAGTGCCCGAGCCGGTGGTGCCAGTTCCAGTGCCCGAGTCGGTGGTGCCAGTTCCAGTGCCCGAGCCGTTGGTGCCAGTTCCAGTGCCCGAGCCGGTGGTGCCAGTTCCAGTTCCTGAACCCTGGCCGCCCGAGGGGTCGTCTCCGCCCTGGCCGCCCGAGGGGTGGTCTCCGCCCTGGCCGCCCGAGGGAAAGTCTCCGCCCTGGCCGCCCGAGGGAAAGTCTCCGCCCTGGCCGCCCGAGGGAAGGTCTCCGCCCTGGCCGCCCGAGGGAAAGTCTCCGCCCTGGCCGCCCGAGGGAAAGTCTCCGCCCTGGCCGCCCGAGGGAAAGTCTCCACCCTGGCCGCCCGATGGACGGTCTGTTCCGCCCTGGCCGCCCGATGGACGGTCTGTTCCTCCCTGGCCGCCCGATGGACAGTCTGTCCCTCCCGTCCCGCCCTGGTCTGTCCCTCCCGTCCCGCCCTGGTCTGTCCCTCCCGTCCTACTCTGGTCTGTCCCTCCCGTCCTACTCTAGTCTGTTCCTCTCGTCCCACCCTGGTCTGTCCCTCTCGTCCCACCCTGGTCTGTCCCTCTCGTCCCACCCTGGTCTGTCCCTCTCGTCCCACCCTGGTCTGTCCCTCCCGTCCCGCCCTGGTCCGTCCCTCCCGTCCTAGTGGAGCGTCTGGTAGCCGCTCCTTAAGGAGGGGGTTATGTCACATGCCTGTCCTGTCTTGTCATGCACATGGGTGTTTTATTGTTTTGAGCCATGTGCTCGTGTCTGTCGTTTAGCCCCTCCCATCTTGTTATCCAGTTATTGGTTAATTTGCCCCACCTGTTGTGTTCGTTACCCTCCTTTGTTTGTTCCCCTATTTAGCCTCCTTGTGTTTGTAGTCTTGTGCTGGTTCGTTGTCTTGTAATGTTCTCCTGTTCCCCCGTGACCCGTTTGGTATGTTCCTTTTTGAAGTTGTTGTTTTGTATTTAGTTATGTTTTCCCCTTTGTGGGTTTTGTTTTGTGTTTTGTTTTCTCTTTTGTAAATAAACATTATTTTCCTTTTGCAATTGAGTCCTCCCTGAGTTTCTTTAGTCGTTACGTGACAAGAACCACACGAAATGGGATCAGTTCTTATCGGAGTTGCGATTTGCCATGAATTTTGCCATCCAGGAGACCATTGGAGTAACCCCTGCAGAATTACAGCTCGGAAGGAAACTGCACGGGCCAATGGATAAAATACTTCATGGTCCAAATCTCACTCCAGACACTTCCTCTTATGATGTGGTTTGTCACATTCAACAACTGCAATCTCAAGCTAGAGAAAGCAGCAGAAAAGCCCAACATCGACAACTCCGGAACTATAACAAAAAAAGACAAGACATCACTTACAAAATCAAAGACCGGGTATGGCTTCGAAACTTTCCTCAGTCCAGTGCACAACACAAGTTTAGTGCAAAATTGCCACCTAAATGGAAAGGGCCTCACCGGATTTTGAAAACCCTGGGACCTTTGAATTACCGCATAGCGTAGGAGGCCACTGGAGAAGATGTGCGCACTGCATATGTGTGCAATCTTAAAATGTGTTTTCCAACAGCTGAGGAGTTGGAGGACAAGACGAAGAGGAGACTTCAAAACCTCTTTCAAGAAACCTCAGATGAGGAGGAGTTCTTGGGTTTTTGATTCTTTTCTCTTAACAACCATAGGTTGTTTCAGCCGGGGGGGGGGGGGGGGGAGAGTGTAGCAATACAGATATTTTCTGTACTGCCCCTTTAAGTACTTTCATTTTCTGTCATGTCTTCCCAAAACTATACTCTGGCAGGATTGGAGGAGAGGAAATTAACAAATGAGGATATAGGGGCATGGTTTAAAGAGTATAGTGTGGTCATGGTCATGTTCAACTGACGAGGTGTGTGCGTTACATTCCCATGGGAGGCAGTCATTGCGGGTGGATTTCGCAAGAAGAAGTGTTTTTTCGGGCATCATAGAGAGGAGGTAGTGCTAATTGGTTAGTCTCTCGCTAGCGGATGTGTTCTTTGGCCTACGGATGCTTTCTCAAGTCTTTCTCAAGTTTTGAATCGAAGTTTTGCACCGTACTCCTAAACCGGTGGCTTGGGGGAGCAGGGGAAAAGATTGGAGCAAGACGGGCTGACGCTGCCGATGTTCCCGAGTCATTTTTGACTACCCGTGCTGCCATCTTGGTCAGTGTTGTTATATATAACATGAAATTAATTCACACACACACACACACACACACACACACACACACACACACACACACATGTGAGGACTCTCCATAGACGTAATGGTTTTTATACTGTACAAACTGTATATTCTATCCCCTTACACTGCCCCTATCCTATCCCTATCCCATCACAGGAGACATTCTGCATTTTTACATTTTCAAAAAAACTAATTCTGTATGATTTATAAGCTTTTGTACCCATGGGGACCTCAATTTAGGTCCCCACGGTGACACGAGTCCCCATGAGTCTGTGTGCATTCAGGTTTAAGTCCCCATCGGTGTAGAAAAACATGTCCACACACACACACACACACACACACACACACAACACTCAGGGCCGCAGATTTAACGAGTGCTAGTTTTCTCTTGTTGTTGTTGTTTTTTTCTCCTCTTTTTCTCTCAAATTTTAGATTTTTTTAAAAGAAAATATTCTGAAGAAAGACAAATGTAAATGAAGAAAAAAAGCCAAAATATTGTGATGGACATGTGGGATGTGATGGATGTCTATTTACTGAGTAATTTACAGTTTTGTAAAATGGGTCAAAATGACAACTTTCACTTTAGATTTGGAGTCAGATTACAGGGGGTTAAAATTACTTTAAAACTGCAGCATTATTTTACTTTTACACAGAGATTGTTAGGTATATTGGTTGACTTCAGCCATCTTTGTTTTATTATAGCTATGCCAACGGTGACATTTTAAAAATGGGAAAAAACAGTACTTTTGTTTTTTGCACAAAGTTTGCATGCCTGCAACTCATATTAAAAATATCTTAATATCCTTTTAGATTCTAATTCTTAACAAACTTTTCTTTTGGTTTGTTAATTTTTTAGGCCAAAAATGGTTAAGTCCCAATATAGAGATGTTAATGTGGCTCCATGAGTAAATTAGTTTACATGTTCAATGGTTGCACATTTTCTGAAGAACAAATAATGTTGAAACTAAAAATGTATCTTGTTTTTTTTTTTTTTTCTATCAACACAATTGAACATTACTGAGTGCCATAAATAGTATTTTTCCAAAGTTTGTGTGCCTGTAAAATAATAAAGATATCTTAATATCCTTCTATATTCTCATTCTTAATAAACTTTTCTTTTGTAATTGTTTTACCTATTATTTTTACCTATTTTCAATAGCTATACCAACAAATATTACTGTATCATCAACCTCTATTCAAAACGATAAACATAAATGTTTTTTTTTTTTTTTTTTTTTTTGGTAAGGAAGATACAAAGATGGCATAAAATTTAAAAGCACAATATTAATAATCTTAAAAAAAAAAAAAAAAAAAAAAACATTTAAACAATGGCACTTAAAATTTTTAACTAGGCCTAAATGTTTTTGCAACCATGTATGAATAAATGAAAAGTGCATACTTTTCAGATAAAGAGAACTTAGATGATTAGTATGCACTCCTTTTGGTGCTTGAGATTTTATTGGTTATTTTATGTTTCAATAACGAGGTCCAAAGTATACGGTAAAAGTTACTTTAATGTAAAATGTTTTTCTCTATTTAAAGGTGCAATATGCAAGAATTTTGCATTAAAATATCCCATAATCTCAAGGCCAGTGTTATATATTTTGTTAAGTTGATTACTTACAATATCCCAAATGTTTCCAACTATTTTTAAATCGTGAGAAAATTAAGATTTTAACCAAGGAAACGGGGCGTTAGAGCAGGGGGTAGCTGGGAGTCGCCAGTCAGTGGCGTCATATCCACGTTACCCTTGGTTTCCGCTCGTACTGCGTGGAGTCCTGGACAAATGCGGAAGTTGTAGTTGTAGCATCTATCAAGCAACAAACGTTAGCTTGTTTCGTGCAGTTGTTATGGAACACAATTATTCTTTTACCGATTGCAGCTGGTTCTGTTGACAAAGCATGCTTAATTTTATATTTTCCAACTGTAGCATTCGGTAATAGTTATGTTTATGTAAGGGAAGTATTATTGCTTTATATTTGTGTTTAGTTTATTGACATAGTTTATCACGTCTGGTGTTTATGGCAATGTAAATAAATATAGCATGTGTTATACATAAAGATTAATCAGTATTTTGGCAAATGATGTGAGTATGTTCGAATGTACTTTTACAACAATTGTTTAGAACATGTAAAACTGCACCGCGTTATCACAACAATGAATTCGACATACAGTAACATCTATGATAACCAATTTAGTATTAAACCTTGCTTTTTCTTGCGGTTAATTCATTTTAATGAAATAAAAGTGTTATGAGGTTCAAGAGTCAGGAAGGAAGAAGACAGGGGTCGCGTGACTGGGACTCGTACTTTATTAAAATAAAGCAAAACAAACAAAAGTCGTGCCCAACGCGCATTCACCGTGGCAACCGCGACGGCACAAAAGAGTTCAAAAATGAGAGCTCGGATCCACCGGTTTTCTTTCTCTGCGTCCAATTTTCTCTTCAGTCTCTCTCTCGTTCCAGCGCGGATTATAAGCGGTCTCTCCAGCGCGTGGATCACAGCAATGAGACACAGGTGTTCGTCATTTGCACTTGACCTACTTGCATCCCGCTCGTCTCTTCTCTTTCCCATTACAGACCGCGCTGAACCACAAAAAGCATGTCATTATATACATATAACTTAGCCTCATCCATGAACATGATTTTTCGATTCCCGTCTGACTGATTTACAGCCACAGTGGAGTTTAAAACGACAGTTCCCATCATTCCACGCTCCTTCACATCGTCATCAAGCTACGCCGTTGTTGTTGTTTGGATGTAGCGCCCTCTAGTGGCAAAAATGTTTTTACATATTGTAGCTTTAACATTAACTTACAATAGTGAAAGATTTTTGATAACATCTTCCCTCAGGTAGATTGCATGATTTCTTGCGTTGCTGAATGTTGGACTCATGAACAATAATTGCGTTGTTTGTAGTCGCCCAAACTGATTAGCCGGAATCAAAACGCGGACAGTGCTGTGAAGCGGGAGCGAGAGCCGGGAGAGGATTCTGCTGGGTCTTAAAGCCTTCCGCGAAAGGCTATGTTTGCAAATCAAACAAAGATTTGTCTCAAAGAAATGGTTAATTCTTCATTTAGATCGTATGCCTGAAAAAACGGGACAAACTGCGTTCCGTATGGCTTTCATACAGGACGCTTCATTGATGCCTTAAATATGGGACGATTCCGTATTTTACGGAACGGTTGGCAACCCTAGCTCACAAGTTATTGATCCAGGAAGTTCGAATCTGTGAATATATTGCCAACTTTACTTAACTCCTTAGCTCTCACTGACCACATTTCTTCATATTTGAGTCCAAGTTCAAACACTATGAAACGCTCCATTGTCAACGTATGGAGCTGTCTGAAACACTGCCAGCGGGACATTAAACAGGAAGTGTCTGTCCGAGCCAACAACAGTTTTTGTGAGGGAATGAGGAAACCCAAATGTTTTGCGAGGGTACGCAAATATCTTTGCGAGGGAAAAGCAAAGTTTCTCGGGGGAACGCAAATGTTTTGCGAGGAAAGCAAAAGATTTGAAAACTATGTTTTTCTCCTATTCCAAGTTGAAGTTGTGCGCCTTTTACTAGATGGCTGTATTTTTTTAAGTGGAAGGTCTTTGAGTCTTGGAGTACAGCCCGTGTAGTGGATCCAGTCAGCTGCCCGGTTGGTTCATTGCTGGAAATCCTGTGGGATAAGTTTGCGGCCGGAGCAACTGCGACTAGTTTGAGGGTTTATGTCGCGGCTATCACCGCACATCAGTGGTCAGACGAGGTCCCCTTAGGTAGACTCTGTCTGGTCTCTTCGTTTATGCATAGAGATAGACGCTTGAGGCCTGTCCGTCCTGTTAGTGTCCCCACCTGGGATTTGTCAGTTGTTTTGGAGGGGTTATTGGAACCTCCTTTCGAACATATGGAGTCAGTTTCTGACCGGATTCTGACTGTCAAGGTGGTGCTTTGGTTAACTTTAGCCTCTCTCAAGCATATGGTGGATCTGCAGGCTGTTTCTGTGAGTAGACCTTGCATGCAGTTTGCCCCGGTTCTTGTAAAGGCATTTCTGTGATCTAGGCCTGGTTACCACACAAAGATTCACATACTCATAATTAGGAACATACTCTATCTGTTTTCTTTGTAAATCTATATAGTCAAACAATGTAAGTTTATAAGACAGTATGTAAAACTATGTGAAGAAATTGTTTAATAGACAACTTAAAAAGAGTAAACACTACAAGCCAAGTATACTAATAAGTCTATCTCGGTCAAATCGAAGTCAAATCGAAGTATAGTCAAAAAATCAAAAGAAGAACAAGTATAGGACAGAATTATTAGAATTTAACTTAAGTATACTTTACTTATACTGACAGAAATGTCAAAGTATATATCTGGGAAGATCATAAATTATATTTCTGAGAAGTAAATAAAAATTAGACTGAATATATACTTCCTTATTTACATTTAAAAGAAGTATACTAATAGCACACTTGAACGAACATGTTTTTTTTTTTTTTGTAAGGGGAACATCAAGCCAATGTTCATAGTCTTGTCAGTTTTGTTTGTTTTGTTATATTTTTTTTCTAGTTACCTTCAAAACTTTGTTGAGGTTCACAGTTTCTCTCTCCCTTATTTGCCTGTTTGTCTCAATTTCCTCGTTTATTTTTAAGTGCAGAGATGATCATGCATGTGAGTGGAGAACAGCTCTGGTAAAACTTTAGTAATATAACTATGCTTAAAATGCATCTATGAGATCTTGAATATGTGGAAATAAGATTCAAATAAGACATGTATAAAACTGCCGGCGATGAGTCATACAATCTTCTCCAATGTACTACTGTTGAACACGTTGTTGGGTTCTGCAGCCTTTAACACAACTCCACTATTACCTCTAATCACCACGGCTGAACTCTTACCAAATAACAACCATTACTGATCAGCAATGACCAAGAGAGCACAATTTCCTCATTTAGTTGGGACTTGACCCTGTTCATCCAAACATCCTTCACTTCCCTTATTCTTCAGCTCTCTCTCTCATTGTCTTTTTCGATGAGTCACAACCATAAGAAAGGGTCGGGCCCTTTCTATCCTCCCCCTGTCTTTTGTCTTTCTTCCTCCCATCTCATTTAGAAGCAGCTACGCTTCACTCCCCTCACCGAGTCCCACAGGCAATTTAGGAAAAGTAGGCCAAAATGAAATATGGCCTCAATAAAAAATCCCACAACACTTCAAATGCACATTGGCAATAAAACCTGCACAAGTGTATACATGGCAGGACACTAAACAGCATGTTAGTTGGTTAAGTGTGTTGTTAGGATATAGCCAGACAAGGTTTCCCCCTCCCACAGGTCCTAGGTCATCACTAAAAAGCTGCTGCAGACATATACACTGATGCATGATGGGAAAATCTGACCTGAGATCAGCAGATCATTGCAGTCCCTTCCCTATTGGCTGGTCAGGTTTGGATGGTGCATTAACAGAGTCAATGTACTGTACCTGCATTTTTTCCACTCAAGCACATGGACAATGACATAACACAATAAGATAAGCAGACAACAACAATATAGCAGGGCTTTTTTTTTTTTTTTTTTTTTACTAGCGGATCATTACTATTTTTTGACTAGTTTTGACAAGGAAAAGCTAGAAAAGCTTAAGCTGGTAGCTGCATGTTTCACAAGACTATCAAAGTGAGAGGCGCTAAAAGTGTGTTTAGTTTTATCTGAAAAGGATGAATGAGAATCTGGCAATATTGTATTATGTTGGTTGTTGTGCCTATCACGACAGTTCAGAAATGAAATGTCCAGAGAGTGGCACTAAAAGATTAATGATCTATCGTGTTTGAAAATAACTATTAATTTTTCACGGGACTCATAGTGCATATAAATCCAATAAGGTGAGCTACCGAGCAAAATTACTACGTCAGAAAAGCCATATGGAGCTGGTTATATGAGGCAAATGACCAAATGTAAAAGATTTTTGAGGTATAACAATATAATATTGTGCAATGAACTGTGCAGAAATAAGTCATTATTCACTGATAATCTGCCTGATTATTATAATAATTTCAATTTAATAATTGAAAGTAGCATTTTCAGTTAAATTTGGGGAAACCACTTGAAACATTTGTTATGTTGAGCTATTTCAATTACTTTTGTTTGATTTGTTCATTGAAAATAGCTAAAAATCTGTTCATTTTGCCAAGAAACCTGATTTGCAATGGGGTTTAAATAATTTCGATTTCAACTGTACAATAGATGAGACCCGACCAAAATGAACAGAAACAAGGGATCTTAAATACAGGTGCAAATTAGGTGATTAACGACACACAGCTAACAGTGATGAAGTCACAAATTAGAAACTATGACAACAAACTAGTGTCAGGAAATAGTGCAAACAAGAAAACAAAGTGAAACTGTGACATTACACCCCCTCCCAGAAAGGCGTGACCTCTTGACCTTGTGGAGGAGGATGCTCAGGAGTCTGGGGTAGGGCAGGAAGTGTAATTCGGGAGTGGCCTTGAGCAGGGACAGATGGGAGACGATCCAGGCCACAGCCAGAACTGCAACCCATGTTCACACCTTGCGGATGTGCGGAGGTGGCGGTGACAGTGGAGAAGGAGCCCACCGCGTAGAAAAAGAGTTGAAGTTAAAACGAGATGCCGAAGACCTAGGTGGCTGTGACAGAGCCACAGAGACAACCCCCAGAGATTGAAGTAGGGATCTGGAGGGCAGAGGCGGAGCAGGAGCGACCGGGGGCAGAGGCGGAACCATAGGGGTGGAGGGCCGGAAAGCAGCAGAAGGCCCGCAGGTCCGAGGCAAAGATGGTGCGATGTCCGACCCAGATGGAGCCCATAGTCCAAGCCCAGCGAGGCCGAATGCCCGATAGTGACTGCTGGAATTGAGGAAGGAAGGAGTGCAGGTGCAGGAGCCAGGACGATGGGTCGAGGTGTAACGGAGCACTCAGAGGCCGGAGGCGGTGCCACAGGCTCCTCACACCCAGGAGGAAGTGGCTCCCAGCAGTCCCAAGGTGTATGCACGCAACTGAGAGGAGGATGAGTTGGTACTGAGGGGCTGATGGAAGACAGTGATGACTGGGTTGCAGGAAGAGCTGAGGACTGGAGAGGAGACTGAAGAGAAACACAGGGACTGACAGAACACATTAAATCCATTCTAGCAGTTTGGAGAGGAGATGGGAGAAGGAGGCTGGGAGGGGCAAATCGATCTGATGAAGACAATTCAGATTTAAGCAGAATCAAAGGAGGTAGGGAATCCTTGTCTCCAAATGCAAAACAAATGTCCATTAAATCCAGTAGATACTCACTGTCATTGGCGGGAGGGTTCGGTTCGCACACCTGGTTAGACACATGCAGCTTCAGCTCCGACTTGGTCGCTTCTGTTGGCGCTGACTCACACTTTGTGGACTCGTTGTCTGCGGTGGGCTCGTGCTGCAGCTGGGATGGTATCTTGCTGGGCATTGGATTGGTAGTGGGGTTGGCATCGTCATCAGCTGGTCTGATGGTCATTGATGATCCACAGGATACCAGCACCCACTCTACATAGTCAATGAAGCTCCCCCGCGGGACCTCCCCGGACAACTGAGCCTATGTCAGGAAGTTCGACTGATGGGCAAGGTCACCCCTGCAGATGGCTCTGCTGTTGGGGCTAAAAGCTAAAGGCAAAATAATTAACATGATAATAAATAGGTGACGTGACATGGATAGGTTTAGATGGTAAATATCATATGTTAAGTTGGTTGTCCATCTTAGAGATAATCACAATATTTATAATGAAACCATCATATTTAAAAAAATATGATGTTAATCATATCATATGATAAAATGGTCCTACTGTAAATCTATATTAAATTATTACGGGATCTCATTCATTGCTTTCAGAATCTTAACTTGTTAAAATCATTTTGCTTTTGTATTTTTAAAATATATTTTTAAATTAACATATTTTAATGACAGTATATTTATTGAACCAAAATCTTTTTCTTTTTTTTTATAAACAGAAAATAGTACAAACTTTGCTAAAGTGATTGTTTTGAACAAGTATTTGTCACAGTGTCTGGTTTGTGTTTCCCTGGGTCACCACTAAAGGTCCTCTTTCCCCACGGTGTCATTCACTCTTACTACATTTCCCATCATCCTGTTCTGTCACTCTTTGTATCATTGCACACAGCTGTTTCCCGTCACCTCATTAGTATCTGTGTATATATAGCCTGGTTGTTTCAGTGTTTGTTATGGAGTGCTTGGTTATTGTCACAACACTTCCTGAGGTTTGGTTCTCGTTTGGTTCTCGTTTGGTTCTCGTTTGGTTCTGCGAATTACGAATTACCCAATAAATATTGCGATTGGATCTACCTTTTCCCTGTGTGTGTATTGTGACAGTATTAGCCTAGACATTATTAAACACATATTATTTTTAGCTAAAAATGCCTTTTGCCCCAAGCCGGATGAGCTTTTTACCACGTGTGTAGGGGTAAAAATGAGTGTGTAGGACACAATAAATGTATTGCAACCTCATACATCTATAATTTTTAAAGAAAATAAACTACTTTTATGATTTATTTTCACACAAAATCTGTTGTTCCATCAATGTTCAATACAAACATATATTGTTTATGTTTTTCTGCAATCATACACTTCTAGAGTAGTGAAAAGCAGATTTTTGCACTCTTAGCCCCATTGCACCCTATATGTAATTCATACAGTGAAGAATAAGAAGTGATTTTTACATTTGATTAATTATTCTATTTATATTGTTAAATGAACATCATGTAGTATTTAATGTGCATTTAGTACCTGAAAACGTACTCGGTTACTAACGTAACCTCGGTTCTCTCTAGAAGAGGGAACGAGTACTGCGTTTTATCAAAACGCTACGGGAAAAGTCTCTTTTCACGAAACACTGAAGCAAAAAATTATCCTTTAATTTTCATATATGTAAAACGCGTTGCGGCAGCAGCAGTCAGCTATGGCGAGACGGCTTGCTCGCTCATTGGCTGCTCTGCGGCAACTGCTTAAGCCTATCGAGCGAGGCCTGAGATGACGTCAGGCCAATGAGGGCGCTTCGCGCCCTCCTCGCCACTTCCCGCCGAAACGGGCGTGGCTTACCTCTATAAAAGGAGCTCGAGAAGGCTGATTCACTTGATTTTGATCGCCGAAGCGAACCAGAGTGAACCGTACGCACGGCAGAGAACGCAGTACTCGTTCCCTCTTCTAGAGAGAACCGAGGTTACGTTAGTAACCGAGTACGTTCTCTTACGAGAGTTCTCTCGTACTGCGTTTTATCAAAACGCTACGGGAACCCCTTGCAAAACGCCGTGCGTGCTGGGATAAAAACACTGATCACCGGAAGCTATTTCAGGCACACAGTGCATAATCACCAGATTGACTCACACAGAGTCAGGGAATAAGGGTGGGAGCCTTAATTCCCTATACTGTAGCGTCGTAGAACAGACATGTCCACAGACGCAAGTATAACATCACATAGACAGGGTAGGGAACCTGAACTAATGTGGGAAATGTGGGTCTTACACAGTTCTGCCCAAGATAGTCGGTAGCGCATTGCGCATGGGTTTCAGCGGTCTGACTAGACGGCTGAACAGATTACACCGACAAAAGCTTAGCCTGTAAGGCGGGAACCTCTAGGTTATAAAACCTGATAAATGTAGACGGAGAGGCCCAGCCTGCCGTCGTACATATATCCTGTAGGGAAATCCCGCTGGACCAAGCCCACGAATAAGAAACGCTTCTCGTAGAGTGCGCTCTAACTCCCTACGGGCATGGAATGCCCTTGGCAGTATAAGCCAGCGCTATGGCGTCAACTATCCATCTGGATAGACTTTGTTTCGAAACAGCCATTCCTTTGGAACGTCCACTGAACGAGACAAAGAGCTGCTCTGTCTGTCTGAAGACAGCAGAGCGGGACATATAAGCTCTTAAAACCCTAACAGGGCAAAGAAAACTCGAGTCCCCTTCCTCACTCGATGCCGGCAGGGCAGCCAGGGAAATAACCTGAGCCCGAAAAGGCGTGTTGAGGGCTTTCGGCACATAGCCGTGCTTAGGTTTGAGTATGACTTTAGAGTCATTAGGACCAAACTCCAAGCACGCCGGGCTCACAGAGAGCGCGTGCGGTTCGCCTATGCGCTTCACTGAAGCGAGAGCCATCAAAAACACTGTTTTGAAAGACAAATGTTTGAGGCTAATAGACTGGATAGGCTCGAAAGGGGCACCTTTCATGGCCGCCAGGACCGTAGAAAGGTCCCACATAGGGACTGAAGGAGGTCTGGGTGGATTCAGTCTCCTAGCTCCCCTGAGGAAGCGGATGACTAAATCATTCCTTCCCAGTGACTGACCCAGCGTTGAACCGGAGAACGCTGAAATAGCCGCCACATACACTTTGAGCGTGGAAGGGGATCTGCCCTTATCCAACAGCTCTTGTAGGAAGGAGAGAACCTCCGTTACCTCACATTCGAGGGGTGAAAGGCTCCGAGCTGTACACCAGCCGGAGAAAACCGACCACTTTGAAGCATAGAGTCGCCTGGTCGACGGCGCTCTAGCCTCCGTGATGGTATTCATGACTCCCTCTGCGAGACCAACGGGTATCCGTTGAGCGCCCACACATGAAGGGACCATAGTTCCAGGTGTGGGTGCCAGATCGAGCCCCTGGCCTGCGAGAGGAGATCTCTCCTCAACGGCACTGGCCATGGAGCGATGTCTGCTAACTGCATCAGAACTGGGAACCATGCCTGGTTCTTCCAGAACGGTGCTACAAGCAGCACTGGGCATTTCGGGGCAGTGAGCGTTTTCGCGGGACGCGAATAGGTCCACCTCCGCTTCGCCGAATCTCTCCCACAACAGCCGGACTGTTTGTGGGTGTAGAGACCATTCGCCCGTAGGAACGTTGTTCCTGGACAGTCTGTCCGGGCCCACATTCAGCAGCCCGGGCACATGTACTGCTCTCAGCGAGCGCAGGTTGTGCTGAGCCCATAGCAGGAGGCGTTTCGCCAGCCTGTACAGGGGTATGGAATTCAGACCGCCCTGGCGATTTATGTAGGACACCACTGCCATGTTGTCCGAACGGACTATGACGTGTTGGTCCTTGATGTGGGGACAAAAACGCGTCAGCGCGTTGTGCACTGCCAGCATTTCTAGGCAGTTTATGTGTTGGAGCTTTTCCCGTTCCGACCATAGGCCGAAGGACGGTCTGCCCTCGAGCAGCGCTCCCCATCCCGAGGTGGATGCGTCCGTAGACACCATCCTCACCCTCGAGGAAGTCCCCAGGCTTACACCTGATTGGTACCAGTCGTTCGCCATCCAAGGCACCAGGGCTGTGACACAGTCCTGATCGACCTTGAGGCGTAAATGACCGGACACCCACGCTCTGCGCGGAACCCGCGCTTTCAACCAGAACTGCAGCGGGCGCATGCGGAGCAAGCCCAGCCGGAGAACTGACGATGCTGAGGCCATGAGACCCAGCATCCTTTGAAATTTTCTGAGCGGGGTGAAAGCGCCGCGGCGGAAAGACATCGCCGCGCGCTGAATGTTCAGCACGCGCTGTGGCGACAGCCGCGCTGTCATAGACTGTGAGTCCAGAACTATACCCAGAAACGGAATCGTTTGGCTGGGGTTCAGTGAACTCTTCGCCCAAATGACCGTGATACCAAGATTCTCGAGGTGATCGAGTAAAATGGCTCTGTGCTCTATGAGCTGAGATCGTGATTGGGCTAGGATCAACCAGTCGTCCAAATAGTTCAGCACTCGCATGCCTCTGAGTCTGAGAGGAGCGAGCGCTGCGTCCATGCATTTCGTAAATGTACGAGGTGCCAGGGACAAGCCGAAAGGCAGGACTGTATACTGGTATGTCTGACCCTCGAAGGCGAATCTCAAGAATCGCCTGTGATGTGACGCTATCTGTATTTGAAAATACGCGTCCTTCAGATCTATCGACATGAACCAGTCTTCTCGGCGAACATGCGCGAGAATTTTGCTGGTTGCGAGCATTTTGAAACGGCGTTTCACTAATACTCTGTTCAGTCGTCTGAGATCCAGAATGGGTCTGATACCGCCGTCCTTTTTGGGGACTAGAAAGTATCTGCTGTATATCCCCTGTTCGCTTTGAACTCGGGGAACAAGCTCTATTGCCCCTTTGCTTATCAGTTTTGATATTTCGGCGCGAAGTAGGTGTGCTACATTCAGCGGAACCGAAGTTTCGACGCGCGCTGTGAAGCGCGGAGGGCGTTGACAAAACTGTAGCGAGAAGCCTCTCTTTATAATGCCTAAGACCCAGTCCGAAACCCCTGGAAGCGCTGCCCATGCATCTGCATGGTTGGCTAAGGGCCGGATACAGAGCGCGCTCTGTTCGCCGTGCGACAGAGGTGCTATGGGGTTCACAAAAATAGGCGTTATGCCTGCGGCATTTGAGGCGGGGGGCGCGCTTAATACAGCGGGCGGAGCGCTCGCCCTTGACCTTACAACAGTGTTTGGCTGAGTGAGGGGGGGCTGCGCGAGTCCCATGGGACTCATGTGTGCGAGTAGATGTGGGCTGTGAGCGGGCACATTTACTGCTTGGGGCGCGCTGCTTGTGTAAGCAGCGCGCGCGCTCACAGGTCGCGTTTTTACAGAGAGCCTGTGATCTGATAGACATAGTGTTCGTGGGCACTGAGTAGTGGGCACTTTTACTATGTGGGGAGCGCAATCGACCTGAGTCGATTTTATTTGCGCGAGCCCTAAGTGCAGGGCTGTGCTTGTGTGTAGGGATGGGCACTGAGAAGTGGGCATCGACACTACATTTATAGCACCATCGGCCGTGGCCGGGACACCAGAAGTACCGTGAGTAAGTGTGGGCGCGGGAGAGCGGGCACAGTTACTGCAATGAGTGCACTGTCTGTCTGAGCAGAGTGAATGCACACAGGTTTCGTCTTTACAGAAACCACAAGGCATGCAGAACATAGTGTTTGTGGGCACTAGGCAGTGGGCACGTTCACTATGTTGCGTGCGTGATCGACCCGAGTCGAATATATGAGCGCGGGCCCTGTGTGAAGGGCTGTGCTAGTGTGTAGGGATGGGCACTAGCAGTGGGCATCTTCTCTACACATATAGCATCATCGGCCGTGCTCGTGGGCAGCAAAAACACGTCTGCAGTTGCCTCTCGGGGAACAAACAGAGTGATTTGCATTCGGCGGCATAAATATTTTCTGCCGATCGGCCTGGGATTCGAACCTCCGATCCCCCGCGCGCAAGTCTAAGAATCTACCACTGAACCACAATGAAGATACATTGACAAAGTCAGCGCGAGTATTATCCGCACTGGCGTTTGCTTGTCAGGCATGTACCACGTGCTTGTGGGCAGCAAAAAACACGTCTGCAGTTGCCACTCGGGGAACAAACAGAGTGATTTGCATTCGGCGGCATAAATATTTTCTGCTGGCCGGCCTGGGGTTCGAACCTCCGATCGCCCGCGCGCAAGTCTAAGAATCTACCACTGGACCACAGTGAAGATACATAAACAAAGTCAGCGCGAGTATTATCCACACTGGCGTTTGCTTGCAGGCATATATACCACGTACTCGTGGCCAGCAAAAAAACACGTCTGCAGTTGCCTCTCGGGGAACAAACAGAGTGATTTGCATTCGGCGGCATAAATATTTTCTGCTGGCCAGCCTGGGGTTCGAACCTCCGATCGCCCGCGCGCAAGTCTAAGAATCTACCACTGGACCACAGTGAAGATACATAGACAAAGTCAGCGCGAGTATTATCCACACTGGCGTTTGCTTGCAGGCCTGTACCACGTGCTCGTGGGCAGCAAAAAACACGTCTGCAGTTGCCTCTCGGGGAACAGACAGAGTGATTTGCATTTTCAGAACGCCTGCAAAATGCCAGAATGTGAGAAGAGTGGAAATCGCCCAGATTCAGCGGGGCTGAAAACACTCCATTCTCTTTCGCCAGTGACGCGCGGGAACCGTAGAAACGGTGTTCGGTTGCAGGCAAGCGGGTACTACGCGCTCGCTGGCTGCAAAATGCATCTCTGCAGTCGCCTTCAGGGGACTTACAGAGCAAAGCATTGGCGGCATAAATATATATGCCGCCAGACCGGGATCCGAACCCCGGTCTCCCGCGAGGAGAACCTATAATTCCACCACTGAGCCACAGGGGGATACAGGCCTTGAAAGCGGCGTCAACATGTATTCTTCGGCGTTTGCTGGCAGGCAAGCGTGTAACAGACTCACTTGCTGCAATAATATTTCCAGTCGCCGAACAGGGAACTGAGAAATGTGAGAGAAAAGAGGTCAGACCGACCAACGGTGGGACTAAGAACACTCTTTTCTCCTTCGCCGGTGAATGACGCGCGCAGAGGCAGGGTAGCTTTTCTTGTAACGTAAAGAAAAACTAATCCCGCCGTCCGCTTCCAGGAAGGGCAGCCTCGGAAAGGATGCCTGGCGAGTCCTCAGAGTCACCGTAGGCAATTGGCTCGGAGCGAGCGCGAGCGCTGCATGAGAAGGCGTCTTGAAAAAGACGCAGCTCTTTTAGGGGTGAGTGTTGCAGCGAACACACACACACACACAGAAAACAGAGCAATATAGCAATAAAGGATATAGGCGTTGGAAAGCGCAGCAGGTACGGCTGTAGAAGGCGGCGTTGGCCAGCGGCTTCGAGGGCTCGTCCCGCTGAAGTGCTTGCTTCGAACGACGCTTGCTTCCGTGATCCAGCGATGCGTGCGCTTCGCTGAAGAGATTAAAATCAAGTGAATCAGCCTTCTCGAGCTCCTTTTATAGAGGTAAGCCACGCCCGTTTCGGCGGGAAGTGGCGAGGAGGGCGCGAAGCGCCCTCATTGGCCTGACGTCATCTCAGGCCTCGCTCGATAGGCTTAAGCAGTTGCCGCAGAGCAGCCAATGAGCGAGCAAGCCATCTCGCCATAGCTGACTGCTGCTGCCGCAACGCGTTTTACATATATGAAAATTAAAGGATAATTTTTTGCTTCAGTGTTTCGTGAAAAGAGACTTTTCCCGTAGCGTTTTGATAAAACGCAGTACGAGAGAACTCTCGTAAGAGAACCAATGGCACTTTTGTATGTAATGCTACAGTAAATCACTGCTGTTTACTTTCAGAAGTTGTTTTCTTCTCACAAAAAGAATGTGAAACATGTATGATGGTTATATCATTTTCAGTTTATAAATATATTTAAATATGATTTAAATATATTCTACAAACTTTTTGCATAACTTTTTGCTATCGTTTTGCAAAAGTGAAGATTTAAGTCTTTCCAGATTCGAACAGTCAGGAGCTGCACTTACATGCTAGATGGAAAACATATGTCCGGGGCTGTTGTCAAGATGGCCACTGAGAGAACTTGCCTTAAAAGGATTATGCCATAGCAAGTGTTGCATCAGATATGAAGGATGAGAAAGTGTGTGATGTTTCATTGATTTACGTACACCAGAAAACTCCACTGAAACTGAACGCAGTGCAGTCAAAGCTCTCTCATTTCCAAAGCACATTGCATAAGGTTGTTCAATCAATACTGCTCAGACCCAGAGCAGCTAGTCCAGTGTGTGTGTGTGAAAAACACTGTTATATCTAACAATTTTATTTCTATTGACTTTTAAATGGGGTATCACAGACTTTCTACATATTTTAGTCAATTTTTCCAGCTGTCTTTTTGAGAAGTAAAAGTCCAAAAAGATCAGAAGTCAGACATAAGATTGGCAAATATATAACACTTATTCTTCTTTGAAAAGATATTTAGACAGTAGGCCTATATCCAGCTAAAAAGAAGCTCAAGCCGGACCATAATGTAAGAACAGCTTAAGAGGATGTCTTTATGAGCTGAAAAGGTATTAGTCAGGGCAGAACAAAGCCACACAGCAATGCTTAAATTCATTTTCATAACTCAAGACTTTCTGAGGAATGTGTTAAAGGAAAATAGGACTGCGACCCACTTTCAGGATTAATAAAAGCGTGTTCTCGGTTCACCATTGTGGTGTGATATTCACATGAGAATCTCATTGTGTGCTACAGAAAGGTGAAGCATGTCACATGATTTGTTCTTGAAACTGTGTGTTCAGCAATTGCTCTGTTATTTTAAATAGAAAGCAAAAAAAAAAAAAGAAACATGAAAAACCTTCTGAAGGTATCCACTATGTCTTTTACGTAGCAGGTAACACTGTTGAGAGAGCTTATAGTATATTTATTGATTGTAAAGTGTGGCCCAAAATTTTTCCTTTCAGTGTGGACCAAAAAGCCATGGTTAGACTAGCATGACCTGGTTAGTTCCTGCTGGTAGATGCCTTAACCACACTATTATGGGGATAAGCAGCATGCCAAATATTAGAACTGCATGATTCTGAAGAAAATTAGAACATTTTTTTTTTTAAACATAAATTATGAATCTTCAACAATTCTGAACTGTAATTTACTAGAGGTTCTGACAAAATGTTAATTGCTGCAGTCTATTTAAATATATATAATTAATTAATTATTTTGTGAATTAGTCAATTAAATATTAATAATTAATTTGAATAAAATAGTATTATTATTATTGGTTTGAATTAATGATTCAATGATTCACTTATAAAACTTTTTTTTTTCTTTACTGGATGAATCACTGTTTTTGAACAAATCTCTTGAATGAATGATTCAGTGACTCACTCATAAAGACTTTCACTTGTTTGCTCACTTCAACTAGTTTTAAATGCTTTTTCTGTGGCATATCACAAATATTCTTTGTTTATATATTTTCGTAAATGCTTTATCAGTCTCCGAATATTTTTGGGGGCTCTTAAAAGTGTGATTATTTTCATTGTAATCGCATATTATTCAATATACTGCTAAAATTTCTACTTATTTAGACAACTAATTTGATGTGATTATTTCACAATCACAAAAAAATAGCCATAAAAGAGAGTGCAAAACACATTTCACATCTAGTTGCTGATCTAATATGTGCTAAATATGTGTATATATACAACCTTCACATGTGCTGCAGAAATGAGAGCTTACATTGATGTATATATATATATATATATATATATATATATATATATATATATATATATATATATATATATATATATATATATATATACACACATCAATGTAAGCTCTCATTTCTGCAGCACATGTGAAGGTTGTTCATTCCCAGTGTACTCAATTAAAGCCTGGCTTTCTGTCCTAGATGACGGTTGCTTGTCTTATTATGTGATATGAGCCTAGTAAAATCTTGGGTTGCTGCTTTAAGACATCAGTCCACATCTGTTCAGACATTATTTAAAACGCAAAATCAAAAATTATAAACCCAAGCAAAAATGCACACAGTGCCAAACCCTTTTCCCAGAGACTGGGAATACATCATTTTCATGCTTTTAAGAACCTCTAAAATTAAATAGTTAATGAAGAATGATGCTTTTAGGAACCTGATGATGTAGATAGGACATCTACCAGCAGGGGCTAACCAGGTCATGCTAACCGGCCCAAACCTGACTGCATTGAACAATCACACTACATGACCTTTTTTTTTTTTTTTTTTTTTTTTTATCGTCACAATAATCTTACACTGTATATCAGGCTTAAACCACTTTGTTGAACATATATCTAGTTATTCCAAGTTTCATGTCCTTGGAGGTGTTGATTTTGCTGCTCTTCTTGTCGGTGGTGGCTCCGTAGAGACAAGCCCTAATGACCTTTACGAGTCCTAAGTAGAGAAAAAATTATTTCTACAATGCTTAACTGACGTTTTATTAGTATTTCATGGGGCCAGAAGCCCCTTTCGAGACTCAATGGTACGGCGCACTGGGTCTTAACCTAGTTATTTGAGGATGTGGCCGATTGCAGGATTGACACTCCACTTTCTAGAGGTTGAGTTCTGTACCTGCACATGCACAATTCAGGCTGTCTGTTTTCCTTTTATCTCTCACACACACATTGCTCAAACTTGTGCTCTGATAGCCGAGAACCTAAAAGTTTAAAGACCATAATCTGTAGCTCTTTACACACAAGATGAAACAGATAACTTGAGAGATGTCCATAGGGACAAAAAAAAAAAAAGTCTCTAAAATTAGAAAGACTGAAATATTCCCTCGAGTCCCAGCCTTGGTTTGACACGATTAGAAGACGAGGGTGCGCTTAAATGGAGGCTTTAATCAAACGACATTCAGTTCACTTTTACACAGCTTGAAGACTGTTGTTCTCTTCTCAGTCATACTGGGAGTATTACTGAGAAGAGAACAGCAGTTTTCAGAAACCCTCATCATGACATTATAAACGTGTGTGTGTGTGTGTGTGTGTGTGTGTGTGTGTGAGTGTGTGAGAGAGAGAGAGAGAGAGAGAGAGAGAGAGAGAGAGAGAGAGAGAGAGAGAGAGAGAGAGAATGTGCTGATGAGGGTTTCTGAAGTAAGCAAAAAATGGCCAATTATATTATAGATTTAGCAACAGAAACTACAGTTTTCACAAATAATAACCATTTTAGAATTATTTTAGATTTTATATAATTATTATTTAGTAAATATTCAAAACAGTACTTCACAATTAAGTTAAAACACAAGTTGCTTAGTGTAGTAGTTTATACTGTATGGTAATGATAGTATCAGTACTACTACAGTACTCACCTTGGCTCCGTCTCTCTCTGCGTGTGTTATTATTCCTCCACAAATACTTCACTTAAAGTGGTTATTTTAGGTATAACATTTTTTTTTTTTTTGTATTGCTGTGTTTTACATTTTTACTTCTACATTTGCATATTAGGGAGTAACAAAAAAGTAAATGTATGTGTCAGTTGTCACAGCATGTCAACAGTTTCTGTTCTCATAAAGATGCATAACATGTTTATACAAATATTGCCTATTTCAGAAAACTGCCAACAGCAATAGTTATTTTAATTGTCATCAGTCTGACTTCTGAACAAAAAGCAATAGTCAGATAAAAAGATTACAAATAAACTTGTCATTCAGACCTATTCTATTCATCATGACAGCTCTGCAGATGAGAGAAACAAACAGCCTAAAACAACAGAAACTACAGGAAGTCTTCACATGGGTTCATCTTAATAGATTGTTTAAGACATTGAGAGTGATGAGCTGCACACACATTTTTTTTTTTTATTTCTGCTAAGGGAAAAATCAAACAGAACTTAAGTCAATCATTGTCATTTAGAAAATAAAAAAATACATCAGCGTGAAATTGGCATGTATACAGTATGTTCCACTCATTTCACAAATCACATCATGAACTTCTAAATTCCTGCCCTGGGACTGAACAGATCGAATAAACTGGAAATGAACGTAATGTGGTGGGAAGACACTATTAAAGAAGACTAGCAAAATTACTTTACCATTTTTTTTTTATTTTTTTTTTCTTGGTAGTGTGTGTGTCTTAGTTCACATGAAAATTAACTGGAGACACTACAATAAGAAAATAATAAATATTCTAAAACATCACAGTGTTCAACACTCATTCAAGCTCACATGAGAGGTCAAAATGGTGAAAATGGATGGATTAATTACAGAATTAAAAACTCACCCACTCGGACATCACGTTAACTCATGACAGAAATGAATTGAACTTGAAATGATTATCTGTCCATGAGCTGTTTTTCACCGACCTCTCAGGTCAATTAAATGAAAGCTGTACTTCAGTACTGACACATTATGTGTTTACAGTGGATTTGTAGACTAAAGGTCTTAAAAGAGTGTCTATAAATAAAAAAAGAGATAGCAATAGCTATAACTGCTATAGTAGAACAAAGCACAAAGGTTTTTTTTTTTTTAAATGTTATAATAGTGTTTCTTGTTGATTGTGTAATGTAAATCATGTACCATGTAAATGTATAAAAAACAAATAGAAGTGAAATTTGGAGAGGTGGCTTCGCCTTATTTGAGAGGTCAATCATGTCACTGAATACAATGTCATGTAATAATATCACATAAAATAATGTCAATGCAAATTCATCCAGACCAAAAGGCATAAAGTACAGTATCACACAGTCAAATCATGTACATTTTTTAGATGAACATTAACCCTGCTGAAGTAGCCAACTAAGTTAGGCATTTTTCCCATCACGGCAGGGAAAACTGAGCTAAAGGGCTACAATAAGCAACAGAACTCAGCCCACAAGCCAGTGACTCAGGTTTGTGTAACATCCACTTTGACAACATGAAACTCACAAATTCACTTGAAATCATAGCTTTTAACAAAAAATACAGCAGCTTAGGGCACATGAAAACAGGAACTAAGTAAAACGGAATGGAGAAATCTAAGCAAGCAAGCAAGCAAGCAATAACTTTTTATGAACCATTTGTGATTGATTGGACTGACTGACCATCATCATCAGTATCCTAAGTTGTTAAGCAAGTCTTGGCGTCCAATAATTATTAGTTTAAAATAGAAATTCATGATGACAAGTGGCCACTTTTTTTGGCTATGATTTATGCAATGATTCCCCAGATAACAAATTGGTATTGGTCCGAATCTGGTTGAATTTTGGCTGCGAGTTTGGCCCACATACCACATGGAATTACAGCCCAAGATTCGCCCAAAAGCTACTTGCCAAAAGTAAACCAGATCCATGTCGGCAGCAGACCAAAATGCACCAACAACTTATTTCCGTGTCCCCAGATATTAGCCATAACTGCCCCACAGCAGTGCCAGAATCCCCAGATGTCAGCCAGAAAAGAGCCATACTGCCACCACCCTTACCCCAGAACTGACCCACAACTCTACCAAAATTATGCCAGAATCCCCAAAACTGAGCCAGAAATTATTTTCATATATTGTGAAATGTATAATAATAATAATAAAAAAAAAACCCCAGAAACATAGAAAATGTGGTGTCAGAGGTGTACGCCGCTAGTAAGCCGCGAAAACCCAAATCTGCTGCATGTGCTTGTTCTTGTGCTTGTGGATGACAGGCAAGTGCCATCTGAAAGTGTAGGAGGTAGAAACTGCATCTTTATGCCTGCAAAAGCCAGCCAAGCTCGTGGACCCACTTTGGCAGCGGATTGTGTGATTGTTTCTGCATCTTTAATGGTGGATTTGTGAGTAAGTTTGTATACATACAGCTTGGGTGATTACTTTAGAGTGTGTGTTTCAGCGCAGGCTGGCTGGATTCTAGGTTCTGGTTGTATAGAGTTGGCCCAAAGTTGCACTCAGTACCGTATGGCATTTTTACGCGACGCCGCATTCTTAGAAGAGGCGCGTCACTGGATTCTCTATGTCATTTCCCGAATATGCAGCACTGCAATTATTATTTTAACTATTTTAAGACTGTAATCTGATTCTGCTAGCCAGATCATCAACAGGTCTTCCACACTCAAAGAAAACCTGAACATATTAGTGAATTTTAAAAAAGTAATTCAAGTCATGGATATTTCTAGTGAATATGAATTATTCTTGTAACGCTCAACCTAAAAATATTTTATTGACTTGAAATTGCCTTTTGCAATATTTATCCAGTGATTTTTGAGTCATGAACGATGTGTTTAAAAAAGTTTCAATTATTTTTATTTTTTATTTTTTTTTTGTCAGGCTGTACAACCAAATAGTTGTGTGTATGTACACCTTATTCCTGATGACCTTACTGCGTTTTGAATTATGGGTGGCACTTCCGGTTTGGGGAACTTCCATGCAAAAAGGCTTAAATGAATAATTTCAAATAATAAAGTTGCCCTACAAATAAAGCTAATCCATCAGTTTGACTGGATGAGCTGTGGGCTCCACGAAGCTTTGCGTATAAAGAGCTAATAAAATATTTCAACTCAGATCAATATTTCGCGTCTAATTATTTACTTATGTGGCAAGTAGCCATGTAATAAGCTGGATAATGTAAGCCTACAACAAGCCTGTTGTTCTCTCAAAATAAACCAGAGAAGACCAGAGAACAAGACCAGTGAACAACCGGTTGGATGTACATTATCCCTTACATATTACATTATATTAAAATGCTACAGGAGTATGATACGAGTACATTAATGTGTCTTTAGCATTTTGTTCTCAATATGTTTGTTCCAAATAGTAAGCTATGAACTTTGTATTACAACACTTTTCATGTTACTTCCTTGTAAGGATTAATCACTTTGAAGTATATTTTTCAAGTCATTTTGGGCAACTAGCTTAAAGTTTACTTTAATTAATTAGTTTAAATTTGACTTTCCTCTTTGTTGCTTCTGATTTGTTGATTTGATAATGATCTCTGTTAATCAAAGGTGATCAGTAAAGTGAAACTACAGCATGATGTGGCTTCAGTAAAGGACTTTTCTGTGTGACATCTGCCACTTTCGTCCATGTGGATTTGCGAAATACATTTATATTTCTCTCATGTCCCTCCAGAGCTCTGATTACATGGTCCAGCTCCTCATTACCGGCTCCTCGTTGTAAATCATTGAGTCTGCAAACGAAACCAGAGATTAGGTCAGATCACATGCTGTGGCTGAAGTTCTCTCATATCGTAGCTTAATTGCCAGCCTGCCCACTCGCCCTGCTCTGAATAGATAATAGTATGCTAATAGAGTGTATGTCGTGCCCAGGTTTGGCCCATTCAGACCCGTGAGGCATCGCAGTAGCACTTTCTGATGTGGTAGTAAGGGCAGTGTGTCATTTCAGGTCAGGATACATGAGTCATGATGTCCCTGGTGAGGGACCTGCCACTCTTGTTTTCTAAGACCAGATTCATGCTAGTCCAAGGCCAGCTGATTTGTTCCTGTTACTGCTGGTTTGGTTTTGGTTGGTTACACTTTATTGTGATAGTCCACTTTAAACTTTCTGCTAACTATAAGTAACTTTGCAAATGTATGTAAACTAACTCTCATTAATTTGCAACTACATGGCAACTAATTCTTATTAGAGTATTGGTAGGCCATAAGTTTAGGGTGTTGGGATATAGAAAAAGTTGACCTAGTTTGCAAAGTAACTTACTACTCTGTAAAATGTAGTTAAAACAAAAAAAAAAATAGACAAAAAAAAGTGTTAGCAGATATTAATCTGGTGTTAGTAAGGCCAGTAGGGGGTGTTCACCCTGTGCTCTGTGTGGGTCCTAATGCCCCAGTATAGTGACGGTGATACTATACTGTCAAAGAGCACCATCCTTCGGATGAGACGTTAAACCGAGGTCCTGACTCTCTGTGGCCATTAAAAATCCCAGGATGTCCTTCGAAAAAGAGTATGGGTGAAACCCCGTCATCCTGGCCAAATTTGCCCATTGGCCCCTGTCCATCATGGCATCCTAATCATCCCCATTTACTGATTGGCTTCATCACTGTCTCCTCTCCACCAGTAAGCTGGGGTGTGGTGGGCATTCTGGCGCAATATGGCTGCCGTTGCATAATCCAGGTGGATGCTGCACATTGGTGGTGGTTGAGGAGATTCCCCCCTTCCATATGTGAAGCACTTTGAGGACCCTGAAAAGCGCTATATAAATGTAACAAATTATTATTATTATAATCAGACAGTTTACTAAAGCCTTGTTTATACTTTCGCCTGGCGCCGCTACGTGAGTCTCCGCAGACTGCGGACGGACGGACGCGCTCGCCGTTGTACTATTCTGTGAAAAGACAGGGGGCGACTCAAGTAAGTACTAAGAACTTTTAAAGCTCTGTAGCCATCTACTGGTTAAAGTGATTTTTGTTTTTTTACTTTTAAAACTGCATTTTCCAAAAGATGGGCAAAAATCTTAAACTAAACTATGTAAAATTATCCATGTTATCCCCTTGAATGAAAGTTAGAAATGTGGGTCAAAAAGACCCCGAACAGCGCACAAGGGTTAAGACAAATGGATTTTTTGTTTGTTGTGTTTTCATATTGAAGAGATTGTAAACTAGATGCAGCTTTTCTGGGTTTGCATCAAATGTTGCATGAAACTTTCATACATAATAAATGTATTTATGAGTAAAGATTGACCAGTTGAAAGCAGTTATTTTGAGCTAGATGTCAAATGTTCTCCTCCTATGCATATTTGACTTTGAGGGGGTGCATACAACATTTGTCCAGCACCTTAAAACACGACTTTCAAAAAAAAAAAAAAAAAAAAAAAAAAAACTAGGGAAAAATAAATGCAGAACATGTTCACATAGGACACTATTGACACAACTATATGCCTGAAACCATTCAGAAAAATCTGGGCACAAATGGGTTAAGTTGATATTGTGTTGATAATTTAGTAAACTCTCACATTTTTGGCATCTTTAATGTTATGCTACCGTTTGCGGTCAGAATCAAAATGAAAAAAAAAAAAAAAAAACATTTTAGAAAGAAGTCTCATACTCGTCAAGGCTGCATTTATTTGTTCAAAAATACTGTAAAATGGTAATATTGTGAAATATTACAACAATTTTAATTTATACCTGAATACAGCCATCGGTGGACAGCTCGACACTCCTCCACCGCCTGGTGGACGGCGACGGCTCCTCTGGATACGAGCAGACGGCAGGAGTCCCCCGTTCCCTGCTCCTCCCCATCATGGCAGACGACAGCGACTCCTCCGCTCCCTCATGGACAGCAGCCACCCCTCCAGCACCCAGGCGGCCGGCAGCGAGCTCGTCCATCCCCCCGGCAATTCACTCCAGCACACCGCCTCAAGCGTCCATGGCGACAGACTCTGCTCACCATGCTCGATGGCACGACAGATCCCCGACAGTGGCGAGGGCTCTTTGACAGCGCATTCCTCCTCTTTCCCGGGTTTAAGCAGCAGTGTAACGAGGTTAGATGTTATGGGAAGAAGGAGGCAGGAACCGGCAAACATTCAACAGACTTTAATACCAAAATTAAAACAAATACAAAACGAAAGTAAAAGACAGCAGCCCCATATAATAAAACATAAAACACAATATAAGTCCAGGCCTGTTCCTGTCTCGATCTTCACTGTCGTCACTCCTCCTTTATGCTTCTGCTCCTCCGTGAGAGATACGAGACTGGTGCGTCATGCAGGTTTCGCTCATTATCAATTGTCTATTATTATATATGTCTATTAAACCTTTGACAAAATCAAAACACCAGAACATTCAAATCTGTGTTCATGCTGCCGCTGACTCAGAGAGACCAGTTTTCATATATGAAACAGTTTCAAAAACCTTATGAACCTCACAGCATGGTTGTGTCTGTTACAAATATGCAAACAATCACAGAAGTACTGGGATAAAGTTTATAGTTACTTTCAAATCACTTTTTGAAAGTAACTTGGTGCTTTAAATAATAATCGTATCATTACATTGTTACACCACTAGGTGTAGAAAATATCTAGAAAATATATTTGTCATTGAATCATTCAAGGGATTCTATTTAAGAGTAAGTACTTGAATCATTCGATCAAACTTTTTTTTTAAATAATTAAAGTTAATATATATATATATATATATATATATATATATATATATATATAAATATTTTTTATATATATATATATATATATATATATATATATATTTTTTTTTATTATTATTTATATATATATATATATATATATATATATATATATATATATTTTTTTTTTTTTTTTTTTTTTTTTTTAGACTGCTGCAATTAACATTTTTGTCAGAACCACTAGTAAATTACGTTATTTTGTTTAGTTTGTTCAGAACTGGGGGATAATCTTGTTTATCCCTTTCTAGTATCTGTATGTTTTCCTAAAAAGGCTATGAAGCACAAGGAAAACAGTGCAGCATTCCTCCCATCATGCTCTTCTGACTCACATTAAGGTAGTTTGTTCCAGGTTTTTTCACTCTGATTTAGATGAATAATTGGAGATGGTGTGATTTGGAGTGACTCAGAATGTAGAAATGTGCTAGATCTTATTCAGAACTGCCCAGCACAGATCTGACTCTGAGGGCTTGTTTGGCAGGCCTTCGAGAGTGGCGGTATAGGGGGCGTTTGTGGTGAGGGATTTTGGGAGAGTCACAAACAAGACGCAGGTATGACGCACTAAACTATTATTACTAAAGCAGGCGCAGGGAAATATTATAGGAGTTTCCTTTATTAAAAGTCTGTCTGTTGAGGATATGTGCAATGTGCATGTGGGTGGATATTTTGAGTGTTCTGCAGCCCTTGCTGAACTGATATTGATTCAGGAGGAAAACATGTAGACTGATGGATTCCTGCCCAGTATGTTTTTTTTTTTTTTTTTTTTTTTTTAAACCATCATTATCATACTGAGTATTAAAGCTAAACTGCTACCTTAGTTTAAAAAGGACAGAGGAGTGTTTCAGTGAATGATCATGGATTGTGGTATATGAAATACCCATTTGTTATGTTCCAAATGTGCAAAATCTGGCCCTACATTTTTTTTATTCATATTGAATATTTCACTTGAAAATGTGTCATTATGGAAGTAAAATGGGGTTTGAATGCCATGTCATGTTCACTTTAAGCTAAGTGTTCAGATTGGCCTTTGCAAAAGTATGGTACTTGTCTTTAAAACTGCAACGGAAGTCCCACAACAATGTCCTCTCGGGTCTCATTGAGATCTGCTTCTGTGTACTCTTGACAACTCAAACCAAATGTCTGATTTCTCTTTGACAAAGGTTAAACAAAAACAAACAAAAAAACTGTGAGACAAAGATATGAATGAAGAGGGAAACAAACTTGTTTGAAGGTTTGGTCTAAAGGGACAAAATGAAAAAGGGGAAGGACAGAGTCTTATCTTTTCCATTCATCATGCAGACACAAGAGATTTGCTGTTGTCTTTCTGCATTGTCGGTCGGATAAAGTGCTGTGGATCTTTGGGGATCTCCTGACATTAAACATGCCATTTACATGAACCTGGTGTTGTTATGATGCTGCTGTCGGATGGATAAAACCATCATTAGTTCCTTCACTGATATCTGGTGTGACCCCTGCTCCTCTCTTTACCTCTATTGCAGTCTTTCTCTAGTTATTTTCTTCTGAGACATTAAGGTATCTATATATATATATATATATATATATATAATGTAAATGTTAAATTTACTGCCTCTATTTTATATCCTACAAAGACATTTTGGCAAATTATTATCTTCTAAATGTTGATTGAAAAGGTGGCATTTCTTGTCAAGGTTTTTCTCTGTCTCTCTAATTCATTATTTTTTCTCATGCTTTTTGTTTGATTTGTTTAATCAGTCAGGCATTAAATTGACAAACTAACATTATGTGGGTTCTGTCACAGACTAAATTGAGGCATAGTCCTTTTTGGTCGGTTCGGCTCCTCATTAGGGATATACCTCCCACGGCAAAACTCTACCGCTTACTTTGATTTAGAAATTAGAGTAATCTACTGTGAAACATTAATGTTAATACATTAATCAAAGTTCAATCAAAGCAATCTTAATCTACAAGAAAATCAAATAATTAGTGCTGATTATTATTATTAAAATCTAACTTTGAATCTACATTACCATTCAAAAGTTTAAGGTTGGTAAGCTATTTTAAAGAATTATTTTACTCACCAAGGCTGCATTTATTTGATAAAAAATAATAATAATAAAAATAAAAAATACAGTTAATATTGCAAAATATAATTAAATGTTTTTATATATTTTAAAATATAATTCATTCCTGTGATTCAAAGCTGAATTTTCAGCCTCATTACTCCAGTCTTCAGTGTCTCATGATTCTTCAGAAGTCATTATTATAATATGCTCATTTGGTGCTCAAGAAACATTTCTTATTATCAGTGTTGAAAACATTGTAGGGTTTAATATTTTTGTGGATTTTCAGGATTCTTTGAATAGAAATAAGAGCATTTTTTAAGAGCATTTTTGCACGAGCCAGACTCTGAACCTGAGCTGGAAAGGGAAGATGTAGAGTCAAAGGAAAGACGTCTACAGCAAGATGCCTCTGAATGGTAAAGACAATCATTTTGACTGAGACATACCTTAACATCAGTAACGGGCTAAAACGTTTGTTGCTAGTTTCTCCCACATAGGTTTACCTTTATTTAATGTAGATTACATTAACGGAGATGTAGTCTACTTTTTTTATCAGCTTACAGTGGTTATTGAGATCAGGGCCGGACTGGGACACAATTTCAGGCCGGGAAATCCCACACCCATCCAGGCCATCCCATGGACCCAAATAAAATTTAGAAACACGGACAATCCTATTTGTTCCTAAATTACATTTATTGGTCTAAATCCTTAGGCTGGGGCCGTGTAAAATAATTAAAGGCTTTCTCTTGAACAGTATTCTCACTTCCCTTTTCCTTCTCTTCATTTACCCTAATATCTTATTGTCTCTCACTTCCACCAGTATCATCAGCCTCATACACTAATTAAATATATATATATAAATAAATTATAATACGCAACACTAGGCTATATTTCATACAATATGTAAAAAAAAAAAAAAATCTTATTTTGCCTCTACATGTCATCTCACACCCTGTCTGAATGTGTGATCATTGCACCACAGCTAGTGCTAGGTTGACTGTCTCCACCTTCATTTGATAAAAAAAAAAAGGACAACAATTTTTAAACCTCACAAAAGGGCAGACATAATTTTCTAAATTGTCTAATAAAATGTTATTGCATTATTTTTTGTTATGTGCTGTGAGGTTTTGTGCTCGTGCACGGCTGCACGCAAAGTCAGAGCTGAAGAAAAAGCTGGCTCAAAACCTCACAACACCCTCCCCCTGTCGGTGATTGGTTGGAACACTATTTGTTTTGGTTTTGATTGTTTGGCTAAACCATTTGTTTTTGTGTGCAGATCTCAGAGCCTAGGCTGCCTACAGAGACGCGTTTTTTTGACAGCATGCTAATGGGGCAGGCAGCTAGCGGATCGTTAGGAAAAAAAAAATATATATATTTTTGGGCCTGAAATCACTGATACCACCTTTAAGCCTCAACCGATGGCCAGTCCGGGCCTGATTGAGATCAACGTTGGCTATCATGTGGTGTTTTTGCCTTGTTTCACGTTGTGGTTTTTTAGACATTAAATATTTTTCTTCTACAGACATGTAACGTGATGCTTTTCTTTATTTTTATTATTACTTGACTGTTTGTTTTATTTATCTATCCTTATCTATTCTATCAAAATATCAATACAATTATATGTTGTCATAGTTATATAATATACAATTCTATAAAAATATAGCTGTAGCAGGGCGGGCTTCCTGCAGCATAGGTCTGCGGTGTCCATGGTATATCCTGCGCCGACTTGACGTCAAGTCGGCCAGAAATTAACATCAAGTATTTGAGTGCGCGTGCATGTGGGCTGGTTGACGAACCCAGGGGTAAACAAACGCTTCACTTTTAAATATCGGCTTCCCGGCCAGTGTATAATCGTTAGGCAATCATAACATAATTTTTTTCTCGTGGAAAAGTGAAAATTACAGGTCATGACTCCTTTAAGGTGTTTTGCCAAATACAAGTACTAAAAAAAAATTAAAAAAAATAAATACGTACCGATCTTAAACTTTTGAACGTGTACGCATGCAATATGTACTGCACCGTTTGTTGAATGATTCCTCAAATCAAGCAGCTTGTTGAAGAGAGGTGTGTGATTACTTTTCTAAACCATCAGAATTTCAATTTTCACTTGGCCAACAATACATAGATGCAAAAATCCCATGGATCCCATATATGAGCACATCTAGGGACCAGAATACCTTAGAGACTTGGAAGTGGGCTTCTTTGATTTGGGCCTGTAAGCAACCCAGAACACTTAAGCTTCAGAGAATGTAAAAATACTAGCTTTCTGTATGAGGTTTCTCAGTCTGTGGCAATTAAAGTATTCATCATGTTACATGCTAGTCAAGATAGACACTCCATTTTCAGACACTGATATTGCTTTCTACAAAATTTTAAAATAGTGATTTTAGTGTTTGTATTTGAGATTAGTAGGGTCTCCTTATTTCATCACAGCATCAAAGAACAGGCATAAGTAAAAATTCTCATCACTGTAAAGAGACTGTAAAGTGTGTTTGGTTTTAAGGAAACAAACACTTTTACAAATGAATTTAACACATCATCAACAACAGTCCCAATGTGCCAACACCGAAGCTGTCCTGTCACTTTTGAAGCTGCTCTGTTTGGTGCATTTTCTACTTAAGGAAATAAGTTCTTCTCAATAACGTAGACGCTCAAGTCTTCTAGGTCAGTCTGTCTGGTTCAGGCAGGTCATATTAATCAAGCAGGATTTACCCACTATCACAACAAGCAAGCAGGGTTTTTTTTTTTTTTTTGCACTTGGAACTGAGAAATCTGGAGAGGAGAAGGGGTGAAGGGGTTGGGTGTCTCATCATACTGAATGAGTCATAGAGAGCATTTTGATTGTCTGAGCTTTACTCTCCATCTGGAGTAAGCTGAAAGCGAGGTGTCATTAATAGCTGTCTGACTGTCTCTGCTGGGTCTTACCTCACTTGTGTAGCCATGCAATGTCACGACAATACGTTGTTTTGTAACAGGGGAGATCCAACCTTTATCCAACCAAAAATATACTGTTTTGACATAATCATGCTTTGTTTATCCCTGATGTTCTGTTACAACTGACTTTGCAGTTTTTGTAGTTGGGGTCCTAGAGACTCCAAAGAGGTATCCATATAATTAATAATGCTTATTTTGAAATTAATTTAATTTTACCTTCATATTTTTTCAGTAAGTTCATTTAACCTAATTAAAAACTGAGTCTGACATGGAAATTGTATCCGTTTTTCATTCATTGTATTCATTTCATTCACTGTAGTAATTTTGCTTGTGTAACGATCACCAGCTGGAGCTGCCCTTGTGAGCCACCAGAGGGCAGTCCACATCAGACTATCCTATTCACTCACAAACTACAGTTCCCATAACTCACTGCCTGGACTCATCATCACTTATCACTGATCACATTCACCTGTACCTCATTCACTGATTGCATTCACCTGTCTCATCATCCTGTTAGTCTGTCTATATATACCTTGTTCATTCATTCACTCACCGTGAAGTCTTGTTAAGTGTTACACTGCTATTCTGAGCGTTTCCCTGGTTGTCTTGTTTTTGGATATCTTGCCCTGTTTCCTGGATTACTCTCTTGCCTCTGG
The DNA here is from genome assembly GCF_964197995.2 of Scardinius erythrophthalmus. Classification (NCBI taxonomy): domain Eukaryota; kingdom Metazoa; phylum Chordata; class Actinopteri; order Cypriniformes; family Leuciscidae; genus Scardinius; species Scardinius erythrophthalmus. Next base: position 20,709,921 of record NC_138228.1, on the reverse strand, counting down.
TCCCTGGATTACTCTCTTGCCTCTGGTCCCTGGATTACTCTCTTGCCTCTGGTCCCTGCCTGTTTTGTTTGTTTGTTTGTTTCTTTGTTTTGGACTGCTTTCCTGTGTATGACCCTAGCCTGTATGTTGGATTATGCCTCTGGATTGCCCCACAAAATAAAGCTGCATTTGGATCTCCTACTTCGTGTCTCTGAGCAGTACGTGACAGAAGACTTCGCCACACTTCAGATCCAGCAGCTATGAACTCCTGTAATACAGCAGTACGGATCTCACCTGATCTTCCCAGCATGAGCCGGGAGTTCGCTGGACAGATCGCGGCCTTAGCCCTGGATAGCCTCGATCTGTTCCAATACACCTGGGGGTTTTTTCCTCTCGCTGCCTCTTGCTCTCTGGGTGACGAGGCTATTAAGTTATGTTACCGGCTGGGGGCTAAGGAGGTCGACCCGAGGGAGCTCCCCGATCTCTCTGGTCTGGATTGGAGAGAGGCACTCTCCAGATGTCTGGAGAGCTTCCTTCCGTGGCACCCCCGTCCAGCCGAGCCTGCACTTCACGCCAGTCCAGCCGAGCCTGCACTTCACGCCAGATCTGCCGAAGCCAAGACAGCAAGCGACATGCCCGCCAAGCTAGAGTCTTCACCGCTGGTCCCGTCCAGCACAGAGCCCTCTTCACCGCTGGTCCCGTCCAGCACAGAGCCCTCTTCACTGCTGGTCCCGTTCAGCACAGAGCCCTCTTCACTGCTGGTCCCGTCCAGCACAGAGCCCTCTTCACCGCTGGTCCCGTTCAGCACAGAGCCCTCTTCACCGCTGGTCCCGTTCAGCACAGAGCCCTCTTCACTGCTGGTCCCGTTCAGCACAGAGCCCTCTTCACTGCTGGTCCCGTCCAGCACAGAGCCCTCTTCACCGCTGGTACCATCCAGCACAGAGCCCTCTTCACCGCTGGTCCCGTCCAGCACAGAGCCCTCTTCACCGCTGGTCCCGTCCAGCACAGAGCCTTCACTGCTGGTCCCGTCCAGCTCAGAGCCCTCTTCGCCGCTGGTCCCGCCCAGCTCAGAGCCCTCTTCGCCGCTGGTTCTGTCCAGCTCAAAGCCTTCTTCATCGCTGGTCCTAACCAGCTCAGAGTCCTCTTCGCCGCTGGTCCTACCCAGCTCAATGCCCTCGCCGCCGCTGGTCCTGTCAAGCTCAGAGTGCGTTTCTGCTGATCCAGAGACTGTTCACGTCGCTTCTGCTGATCCAGAGACTGTTCACGTCGCTTCTGCTGATCCAGAGACTGTTCACGTCGCTTCTGCTGATGCAGAGACTGTTCACGTCGCTTCTGCTGATCCAGAGACTGTTCACGTCGCTTCTGCTGATCCAGAGACTGTTCACGTCGCTTCTGCTGATCCAGAGATTGTTCACGTCACTTCTGCCGATCCAGAGACTGTTCACGTCACTTCTGCCGATCCAGAGACTGAGCATTACGTCACATCCGCCCGTCAAGTGTCTCGTCCCGCCGAGACTGAATCTGTTCCTGAGCCTGAAACTGATCCGGATACTGAGCTTGAATCTGTTCCTCTTCCTCTTTCTGCGCCTGTGTCTACAGACAAGATGGCCGACTCCACGCCTGTGTCTTCGGACAAGATGGTCGACTCTACGCCTGTGTCTTCGGACAAAATGGCCGACTCTACGCCTGTGTCTTCGGACAAGATGGCCGACTCCACGCCTGTGCCGGAGCCGGTGTCTGTTCCTGAGCCGGAGCCGGTGTCTGTTCCTGAGCCGGAGCCGGTGTCTGTTCCTGAGCCGGAGCCGGTGTCTGTTCCTGAGCCGGAGCCGGTGTCTGTTCCTGAGCCGGAGCCGGTGTCTGTTCCTGAGCCGGAGCCGGTGTCTGTTCCTGAGCCGGTGTCTGTTCCTGAGCCTGAGCCGGTGCCTGTGTCTGTTCCTGTTCCTGTGTCTGTTCCTGAGCCGGAGCCAGTGTCTGTTCCTGAGCCGGAGCCAGTGTCTGTTCCTGTTCCTGAGCCGGTGCCTGTATCTGTTCCTGTTCCTGAGCCGGTGCCTGTGTCTGTTCCAGTCCCTGAGCCAGTGTCTGTTCCTGTGCCCTGGCCGCCCGAGGGATCGTCTCCGCCCTGGCCGCCCGAGGGGTCGTCTCCGCCCTGGCCGCCCGAGGGGTCGTCTCCGCCCTGGCCGCCCGAGGGGTCGTCTCCGCCCTGGCCGCCCGAGGGGTCGTCTCCGCCCTGGCCGCCCGAGGGGTCGTCTCCGCCCTTGCCGCCCGAGGGGTCGTCTCCGCCCTGGCCGCCCGATGGACGGTCGTCTCCGCCCTGGCCGCCCAATGGAGGGTCGTCTCCGCACTGGCCGCCCGATGGACTGCCTGCTCCGTCCTGGCCTCCCGTATTACCACAGTCTCAAGGTCCTCTTCCACTCCACGGACCTGGCCCTCCATCCCGCCCCCGGATCCGCCTCCGGGCCACCTCCCACCTGGACAGTTTTGGAGCGTCTGGAAGCCGCTCTTTGGGGAGGGGCTATGTAACGATCACCAGCTGGAGCTGCCCTTGTGAGCCACCAGAGGGCAGTCCACATCAGACTATCCTATTCACTCACAAACTACAGTTCCCATAACTCACTGCCTGGACTCATCATCACTTATCACTGATCACATTCACCTGTACCTCATTCACTGATTGCATTCACCTGTCTCATCATCCTGTTAGTCTGTCTATATATACCTTGTTCATTCATTCACTCACCGCGAAGTCTTGTTAAGTGTTACACTGCTATTCTGAGCGTTTCCCTGGTTGTCTTGTTTTTGGATATCTTGCCCTGTTTCCTGGATTACTCTCTTGCCTCTGGTCCCTGGATTACTCTCTTGCCTCTGGTCCCTGCCTGTTTTGTTTGTTTGTTTGTTTCTTTGTTTTGGACTGCTTTCCTGTGTATGACCCTAGCCTGTATGTTGGATTATGCCTCTGGATTGCCCCACAAAATAAAGCTGCATTTGGATCTCCTACTTTGTGTCTCTGAGCAGTACGTGACAGCTTGTGTGTAGAAATAATTTGATTTATGTAATTTTTTATTGTAATTTTTGTTATATGGAGGGCAGTTTAGGCATGTTATCAATTTGTTTATTATCTGTTCTTGTAAGTTTTGGAAAACTCATTATTTTTTATTTTTTTATTTTTTTATTTAGAAAAGAGCGTGTACATTAATCAACATTCATCAGTGTAAATGTACACAATTTAGCTCGAAGGCTAGTTTTTATTGGTAGTCCCTTTGCCAGATCCTATTAGGCGTAAAACTAGAGAAGAGGGGAAAAGATAACTAAAATAATAGAACTAGAACTTGTAAACAACTCTGTAAAATACTATTAAACATATAATATAAAAAGACAATATATATGTACACAATAAAAAAAAGATACAAAAAAAGATATTGTTATGAGTTAAATAATACTAATTATAATTTTATTATAACTAATAATAATAATAATAATAATAATAATAGAGGAAGCAGCATTAATGTTCACATTGTTGATTATGAAGAAGCCATTTCTTAAAATTATGCTTAAAGGGACACTCCACCCATTTGAATTAAGCTTTGCATTGTTAGAAACCCAGTCATACTATTGAATGGTCGTGCAACACACTCTGCAACACGTGGGAGGCGAGTTGCGACATGCGACGGGAGCGTAGATCACCTTGATGGTTGATGTACGCAACGGTCGCAGTGTTGTCCGTAGGGACCAGTACGTGCTTGTGTCTGAGAAACCCCTTGAGGCGACACAAAGCTAGATGTACAGCTTGCAACTCTAGGCAGTTGATGTGCCAATGCAGCTGGGGCCCCGTCCACAGACCCGAGACTGCATGCCCGTTGTACGTGGCCCCCCAACCCATGGCAGAGGCATCCGTGAAAACCACAGCATGCCTGGAAACCTGGACTAAGGGCACTCCGGCCCGTAGAAACACAGGGTCCGACCAAGGGAAGAAGGTTTGGCGACAGCGCAGGGTAACTTTGACCCGGAGCGTGCCGCTCTGCCACGCCCACCTCTGGACTCGATCGTGAAGCCAACGCTGAAGCGGTCTCATGTGTAACAGGCCGAGCGGCGTTACTGCGGCTGCGGCTGCCATATGCCTCAGGAGCCTCTGAAATTGTTTCAGTGGAACTGCTGTCCTGCCTCGAAAGCACCTGAGGCAGGTGAGCACTGACTGGACGCGCTCCTCCGTGAGGCGCGCAGTCCAGGCGACCGAGTCCAGTTCCATACCGAGATAAGAGATCCTCTGTACGGTGCAGAGTTTGCTCTTATCCCAGCTGACCTGAAGCCCCAACCGGCTGAGGTGCTTAAGCACCATGTCCCTGTGATCGCACAACACCTCGCGAGTGAGCTAGAATGAGCCAGTCGTCGAGATAGTTGAGAATGCGATCGCCTTGTTCTCTCATGGGAACAATGGCCGCCTCCGTGAGTTTCGTGAAGACACGGGGCGACAGGGCCAGCCGGAAGGGTAGGACTTTGTACTGACATGCTCGACCCTCGAACGCAAACCGTAGAAACGGTCTGTGTCGAGAAAGCATCGAGACGTGAAAGTACGCGTCCTTCAGGTCAATCGCTGCAAACCAATCCTGGGGATGGATGCATTCGAAAATGCGCTTCTACGTGAGCATTTTGAACGGGAGTTTGTGCAGGGCCCGATTCAAAACTTGCAGGTCCAGGATTGGCTGTAACCTACCGCCTTTCTTGGGTACAATGAAGTAGGGTTTGTAAAACCCAAACCTCATCTTGGCAGGAGGGACCGGCTCGATCGCGTTCTTCAACAGCAGGACATCGATCTCTTCCCACAAGACAGGGGCACCCACTGACCGCACACGGGTGAAGTGGACGCCCCCGAACTTGGGAGGCCAGCGTGCAAACTGAATTGCATAGCCGAACCGGATGGTGCGGATGAGCCATCGGGACGGACCCGGAAGCGCTAGCCAGGCTTCCAGATACCGTCTCAACAAACCCCACCGAACCACCGGCGTACCCGCGGAAGGGGCAGCAAGGTGGAATACAGGGACCCGGCTCTGGTGGCATTGTAGCGACCGAGAGCGGGGTCTGGGCGTTTTAACTTGACACCAACCTGCTTCCACCTGTGGGCAGATGGCAGAGAAGGCCCGCGGGCATTCTGCTGTGGGCTGCCCGGTGGCGAGGGGAGGGGGAGAGACGAGGAACTAGGCCCTGACTCCTTGTGACCTGGTCTCTGCACCTCCGGGCCCAGCTGCAGACAGGAGCTACGCAGCCGAGGCTGCGTCACTTTTATCCGCGAGCTGGGGAGAGGGGAACAGGAGTGGCGCCGTTCGTGGCGCCGTTCTCTGACCCTCTCGGACGGAGGAGACTGGTCTTACTGGTCTGCCAGACTCGACCGTGAGGGGAAACGAGGAGCGAGGCCCGGGGGCATCGAGTCCTGGTTTCCACCTCCTCATCCAGCGAGAGACGAGAGTGACAAGGCCGTAGCCCTCACTGCCATCTGAGCACTGGGGCCCGTGAGTGACTGAGAGGAAGTGGACTGCTCAAACTTCGGGTACAAACTGACTGGATGACCAGCGGCGGAACAGAAATGAAATTCTCCACCCGGCCCTCCCCCGGGGGAAGGAGTGGTGATGACACGCACTCCCGAAGAGCAGACATCACATACTCCGCGTTGCTCATCTCAGGGTTGTTTCCGTTCCCTTTGCTGGGGGGAAACGAACTCTGAGCGGGCTGGTTTTGAGGCACTTCTGGACCACCAGTGTGGACATCGTCTGACCGAGGGCCAGAGCTGTGACTAATCACGGTAAGTCAATGTCAATGTCAATGTCAATGTCACATTTATTTATATAGCACATTTCCAAGGCCAAGGGCCTACCAAAGTACTTCACAGTAAAATACACAAAAATATTAGTCACACACTGATACATAAAAAACAATGAAATAACAAAATACTAAGAATAAAGGTACACATATAATACAACATTCATCAAGGCGGCTCCCCTGTGCCAAAAGCTACTTCAAACAAATGAGTCTTCAGCAATGATTTAAAAGTGGACAGGCTACTAGCAGTCCGCACAGCTACGGGCAGTGAGTTCCAGAGAGTGGGAGCTGCCACTGAGAAGGCTCGATCACCACTGGATCTCAGTCTAGATCTAGGAACCTTCAGGACCATCAGACTGGCTGAACGGAGGTCTCTGGAAGGCCTATGCAACCTGACAAGGTCTGTAAGGTACTCTGGGGCTAGCCCATTAATACATTTAAAAACAAATAAAATAACCTTAAAATCAATCCGATACTTTACTGGAAGCCAGTGAAGCGATGAGAGCACTGGAGTAATGTGCTCCCGCTTCTTCCTGCCACTTAAAAGGCGAGCTGCTGCATTCTGTACAAGCTGCAGACGATAGAGCTCAGACTTCCCAATGCCTGTATACAAGGAGTTACAGTAATCCAGGCGAGAGGTAATAAAAACATGAATAACTTTTTCTAGGTCAGCCTGTCTCAGATACGGTTTGACTTTAGCTATCAGTCTAAGCTGAAAAAAGCTTGCCTTAACCACAGCACTAACCTGCTTATCCAGTTTAAAAGCACTGTCGACAATCACTCCAAGATTCCTGGCATGGGATCTTAAGTGAGGTGCTAGTTGGCCAAGGGAGCTGGTAAGAACCTGAACCAACTCTGGACGACCAAACAAGACAACCTCCGTTTTATTCTCATTAAGTTTTAAAAAGTTTTGGTCCATCCATGTCTTAATATCGCTCATGCAGTTTATCACAGCCTGCAAAGATTCTTTAGCTGGAACCTTTAGCGGTAGATACACCTGCACATCATCAGCGAAGCAGTGGAAGGAGATGCCATGCTTCCTGAAAATGAATCCCAAAGGTAGCATATACAGGGTGAACAGGAGTGGACCCAGAACCGACCCCTGCGGTACCCAACAGGTCAGAGGGGCCACTGAGGAGGAAAACTGTCCCATTTGTACAGAAATTGATCTGTCTGTTAAATACGACTCAAACCACTGTAGGACAGTGCCTTTTAAGCCAACACAGTGCTCTAAGCGCCACAGAAGAATTTTATGATCAACTGTGTCGAAGGCTGCAGTCAAATCAAGCAGAATTAGAATGGCACAGTTGCCAGTATCAAGGTGTAAGAACAGATCATTAAAAACTTTTAAAAGAGCAGTCTCCGTGCTGTGACGAGACCTAAAACCAGACTGAAACTGTTCATAAACATCAGCTGTTTTTAAAAATTCTTGGACCTGAATTAACACAGCTCTTTCTAAAACCTTTGAGATAAAAGGGAGCTTAGAAATAGGTCTAAAATTAGACAAAACCAGAGGGTCTAAGTTCTTCTTCTTCAGAAGAGGCTGAACTACGGCATGTTTAAAGGAGGATGGAACGCAGCCAGAACTTAGACACAAATTAATAAATTTCAAAATAAAAGAATCCACCGAACAGAAGACCTCCTTAAACAGACATGATGGAATACTATCAGTTTGACAGTTAGCAGGGCGTAAATGTGCAACTATCTCATTCAATTCAGAGAGAGAGACCGGTTCAAAACTGTCAAAGACAGCTGTGCTTGCTAAAGGAGCTGAGGGGACCTGAGCAGACCGAGAAAGTGGGATTCTAATAGCAGAAATCTTGTCTGTAAAAAACTGCAGAAAAGCCTCACACAAGCTAGAAGAAGGCTCCATACAGACAACATCACCAGAGTTCACTAGTGAATCAAATACATTAAAAAGAACCTGAGGCTTATGAGCATTTTTTGACACAAGTGAGGAGAAATATTCAGTTTTTGCAGTTTTTACAGCCTGCTGATAATTAATAAAACTGTCCTGAAGGAGTTCCCTAGAAATTTGAAGATTGTCCTTTTTCCATTTTCTCTCCGCCTGTCTACATGTGCGCCTAAGTGTATGAGTGGACTCATTCAGCCAGGGCTCCTTCTGTGGCTTTATGCGCTTTAAAGTCATGGGTGCAATCGAATCTAAAATCTTAGTACAGAGAGAATCAAACATTGCTATGCATTCATCCACACTGCGGTCATTAAGATCATCCAGAGAGTATAAAAAAGAGTCTTTAAAAATATCACAAAACAACTGTGGAGTTCCAGAATTAAAAACACGAAGACGGCGCAGAGGAGCTGCGCTTAGAGAGGGAGCAGGCACAGAGATGGAGAATAGAACAGGTAAATGGTCAGATAGAAGTGTGTGGCCGATCTCAGTTATCTGTATGTCCAGCCCATATGACAGCACAAGATCCAAAATATGACCCTTTTCATGCGTGGGCTCCCGAACAGACTGCATAAGGTTAAAAGAGTCAATTACATTCATAAAGTCTTTGACCAGAGGTCTGTTCTCACAACACACATGTATATTAAAATCGCCGACAATCAAAAAGTGGTCATATTTAAGAGTGACACCCGATACAAAGTCTGCAAAGTCCCGAACAAAGTCTTTGTTGAATTTTGGTGGCCGATAAACCACCGCACAAAGAAAAGTTTCCGAAAGCTTTACCTCAAAGAGTTGCAGCTCAAAGCTGGAGTAGCCTGCAGTTGAAGATTGTTGACAGCAAAAAGTAGATTTAAAAATGGATGTCAATCCTCCACCTTTACCGGTAATACGAGGGGAGTTGAAGTAGTTGCATCCAGGGGGTAGAAGCTCCGATAAAGGAGCAAGATCACCTTCACGGAGCCAGGTTTCCGTCAGGAACATAAAATCCAAATTACGTGCGATAAAGAGATCGTTCAGTAAAAACGTTTTGTTTGTGACAGATCTCACATTCAGCAGAGCCAGATTTAAAGTAACAGTGTCAGATGCAGACAGGACATGCTTCAGGGAGCGGAGGTTCCGACGATCCACACCTCTTCTCCTAGTCGGTACACGCCAGCTGGCAGGGGGGAGCACCAGCCGATCGGGGTCCACCGAGCGGCCGACACCGCCTAAGCCACCAGCGTCAGGGAACACCGGCCGGATCCATTGGTCCCTGAACACCCCCGAGTGCAGAACAGCATCGTCCAACAGATACAGCTCGGTCCAGCGACCAAGCCCACGAATAGTCCTCAGAATAGCCTCGAACCTTACCCGGACACCTCCGCGTTTACCACGTCTTCTGCGCCGTCTCTTAGAAGCATGATAGAGAGGAGGGCGCCTCAGGAAGGCCGGAATTTCCTCGAGGCATGAAGGTGGAGGTGAGCTTTTCAGCAGGTCAGGTTTAATCTGATTGCAGAAGACTCCAATCTCAAGCAGAGTCACTAAGTCACTAAGTCACTAAGCGCAGCTCCACCCCAAATCAGAACTACCCACGTGCACTGAATGTGCAGGGGTAGTGAGAGAGGAAAAACTTCTGCAGATTTAGGCATGTTTGGCTTGCCATATTGGCACCAAAATGCTTCCATACTGCCAACATTTTTCACACGCATCCAGGCACTTTAGACCCAGGAAGTGTGGCTGTCAAGTCTGAATCTTCAGCACGAGAACACACCATTACAGTAGGAGCATAATTTTCAGAGTATAACAGCCCTCTCTCCGATGTAACGATCGACATCTGTCCTCCCCTGGGTCCCTGAATGAAATGCTTGGTCCCTCATGAGAAGGACCAAAATCCCATTCAAAGCCTCGACGGCACACGGCACGCTGGGCAGCTCAAACCTTTACGAGAAAGGGGAGACGAACAACGCGCCGACGTGGTCATGCACTCATGAGAGAACATGAACCACCCATGAACGCAGTCTCAACACACTGATTAGGCATATGAAACAGCAATCATGGCCGTCAACCAGGCATGCTAGACAGTAAACGTGGCCATCGACTCGATGACACACGGCACGCTGAGCATTCAAGCCCTCAGGCAGGACGAACAACGTGCCGACGTGGTCATGCTCTCATGTAGAGAGCACAAACCACCCACGAACACAGTCTCAGCATGTTTGTGATGCGCTAGAGGAGTGAGTGGTTTGTGCTCACTGTAACCCTCAGATCACCAAAGTAGCCCTCTCCTGGTGCACCAGAAGAGAAACCAGATCGGGAAATAAGCAAAGGGACTCACCTCATAGAGGCACGCGAGTCTTGATCTTGACCGCGCATCTTGAGCGCCGAATGACGCGCGCTGGGTTGCCGTGACAACCCGCGCTGTCAACCGGCGCTCGACGGCACACGGCACGCTGAGCGGCTCGAGCCTTTAAAAAGGGGAGACGAACAACGAGTCGACGTGGTCATGCACTCCGGAGAGAACATGAACCACCCACGAATGTAGTCTCACACTGATTAGGCATGTGAAACAATGAACGTGGCCGTCAAATGAGGACAGGAAACGATCGCATCCAGAAACACACGAGTGAAACGTCATCCTGAAAAGGACGCGGTCTTCACTCGTGTTGCTCTTTCAGGAAGAAAAATACTCTCTTTATTGTGGTGAAGCACACAGGGACCCAATGCGGCAACACAGCGGGGAAACTGCAAGCCCGCTGTGCGCACTCAACCGTTTACCAGCTGTGAAAACAGCTTTTGAATTAACAGTGTTTAGACGCAGCCGGCAGACAGGAAATCACGCAGTCGCTGAAACACCGTCACGCCAACAAAGAGAGATCCCTTCCCGAAACAGCCGACTCGTAGAGCGTAAGATCGAAACAATCTTAAAGCTCATTCACTCAGAGAGGACACAATCGGTCGGCTCCGAAGCTAAAAGCACTATGCATGCGTTGCTTCCGCCTTTTTATACCCGCGCTGGTAGGCGGGTTGCGGAATGCAAATCCCGCATGCCAATTTTCATTGGCTCGTTTTAATTCCCTCGTAGGCAATTGGTCTCCCTAGCGTGATCCCAATTCGTCAGGGAACTCCCCCGACGACACGTTGAAGTTCCCAGGACGAAAGGGAACTAAAATTTAACCATTTCCCCCTACTGTTAAATCTAACAGATGCTAACATTGTCTTCAATGGTGTTCAACACACATACCTCTGTTAAAATCTCAGAAAATTTGGTTTAGGGTTCCATGACCCTTTAAATGAGTTAAACAATGAGCATTATCTAATTGAGTGTGGCACAGTATTCCACTGATGTGATGCTCTGAATGAAAAAACAGCTTGACCAAAGGAAGTTTTCCTATGTGGAATATCCATTCTAATTGCACCTCTTGTTCCTCTGTTAGATTTAAATGTAATAAAATCAGCCAGAGGAGGAGGAGCTAAACCATACATATTTATTTAAAATGTGACAATGATAAAAACTAAATAGTTTTTAATCTAAAATTGTAAGTGCTTGTTTGTATAATAATTCCAATGGTTTTGGAACTATCAAATGTGTATTAGACCAGCTTGTCAAACAATATGTGACATGAGAAAGAATCATAGAATGAAAATATATATTTGCAGCCTCATTTAATAAAGAAGTTCTTATAAACCTAATTGGTAAACACACACACATATATATATATATATATATATATATATATATATATATATATATATATATATATATATATATTGGGATACCTGTATATCTATACCTGTTCCCAATCAGTAACCTCATCAAGCTCTATAAAACACTCACCATTGCCCTAGTTCATTGTCAAGCCTCCAACAGGAACAGACCATATTCCGTTGTCTCCTAAACCCCTGATGCATCAAGACTCCAAGATGTAATGTATACTTACCTGAAACACTAACCTCTATGTCATTGTTGTGCTGTCTTCAGAAATCCTGTCCGATTCCATGCTGCCTGAGATCCTGTGTTCCCTCGAGTTTCCAGTGTTTTATCCAAGCTTGCTCGCTGCCGACCGCATCTGATAGAGAAGAGACTAATGCTACTGAACTGTGATTGCTTGTAGTGATGGGAAGTTCGGATCATTTTACTGACTCTCTCGTTCGATCTCGTTCATCAAAATGAACGAATCTTTATTTGAGTCATTTCGTTCATTTAAGTGGCTTTAAATGTTATACTTTTAACAGCCAAATTCCCCGAAAACATCCACCTACGCAATCTCAATCATATTTTGAATGAAGAAATCATTATAATGCAGCCAAAGATAATTTACAGGGAACATAAATATTTAATTTACCTTCCGAGTCTTTGGTTCATTTGTCATGTGACGCACGCAATGAACGGATCGTTCGCGAACGACACATCACTAATTGCTTGACATCAACTTATCTGAAGTGAAAGTGCTTACCTGCTTTTCACCCCACATCGACTAATCTTCACGGAATCTGCACTTAAATTCATTGAATACTCACTTTGCACTTATCACCTTAAATAAAGCTGTGTTTGGATTCACTTACCTCTGTCTCCTGGTCTATATCCTGACAGTTAAATTACAATTTTTTGCAAACCTTTTTTATGTGGGTTTTAAAACCAAGACAGGACTCCAGATGTACCCCTAGGTATTTACATTCTGAAACAACCTGTAATCTCTCTCCCAAAATAAAAAATAGCCTGCTTTATAGCAGTACTGTGTCCTTTAGAAAAGAACATACAGACTGTTTTTGACACATTTATTTTCAGATAACTCTGATTAAGCCAGTATGTAATTTTGAACTTTAAAGGTGCAAATGGTTTAGCCAAACACTCAAAGCCAAAACAAAGTGTTCCAACCCGTCGGTGATTGGTTGGAACACTATTTGTTTTGGTTTTGAGTGTTTGGCTAAACCATTTGTTTTTGTGTGCAGATCTCAGAGCCTAGGCTGCCTACAGAGACGCATTTTTTTGACGGCATGCTTATGGGGCGGGCAGCTAGCGGATCATTCGGAAAGATTAGATGAATGTGATAAAAATATTTTTGGGCCTGAAATCACTGATACCACCTTTAAGCATGGTGGTGGTGTTTTTACTTTTTATGTGGTCTGGAGTCTCTGAAACCCCAAACAGAACATGACTTGTTTTGATGGCTAAAACTCATTTTGGTGATCTTATGATTTTATTAACACCCTTGAAGACACCATGATGGGCATTCACATCATATCTATTTTGCCCATTCTGGCTTATTGGTTCTTCCAACTGGCAGCAGGGCAAGATTAACTGATCATCTCCACTGACAAAGGCAAAGTCAGAGGATAGAGGCTTCCTGTGCCAGGAGGTTCAGGGTACGTGGGGGGCCTTCCTTGGGATCCCCTATGCTAAGCCTCCATTGGACCTGCTTCGGTTCAAACGACCAGAGCCTGCTGAAGTGTGGAATGGGATACGAGGTGCCACCCGGTACTCCAATTCCTGCTTTCAGGAACATGATTCATTGTACCCAGGATTCCCTGGAGCTGAGATGTGGAATCCCAACACCAGGATTAGTGAAGACTGTCTGAACCTAATCGCATGGTTTAAATCATACTTATCTGACCGTTATCAGTTTGTTGCAGTAAATGATGAGATGTCTCATCGATCACAAGTTCAGTATGGCGTACCACAAGGCTCAGTACTAGGACCGCTGCTGTTCACTCTGTACATGCTACCCTTAGGAGATATCATTAGGAAACATGGCATTAGCTTTCACAGTTATGCCGATGATACTCAGCTCTATATTTCTTCAAAACCTAACGAAACTTATCAATTCACAAAATTAACGGAATGCATAGCGGATATAAAAAATTGGATGACTTGTAATTTCCTACTTCTAAATTCTGAAAAAACAGAGTTTCTAATTATTGGACAAAAAACTTCCTCACGTAATAATCTAGAATACTGTCTAACACTTGATGGCTGCTCTGTTAAGTCTTCGTTGTCGGTTATGAACCTGGGTGTGCTTTTTGATACCAATCTTTCATTTGAAAGTCACGTGTCTAGTATCTGTAAAACTGCATTTTTCCATCTTAAAAATATATCTAAATTACGCCATATGCTCTCATTGACAAATGCGGAACAATTAGTTCATGTGTTCATGACCTCAAGGCTAGATTATTGTAATGCTCTACTGGGTGGTTGCCCTGCACGCTTAATAAACAAACTACAGCTGGTTCAAAACGCAGCAGCTCGAGTTCTTACCAGAACCAGGAAGTATGACCATATTAGCCCGGTTCTGTCAAAACTGCATTGGCTCCCTATTAAACATCGCATCAATTTTAAAATATTGCTGATTACTTACAAAGCACTGAATGGTTTAGCTCCGCAGTACTTGAGCGAGCTCTTAACGCATTATAGTCCGCCACGTCTATTACGATCTCAAAATTCCGGCCAGTTGATAACACCTAGAATATCAAAATCGACTGCTGGCGGTAGATCCTTTTCCTATTTAGCACCAAAACTCTGGAACAGTCTTCCTACCATTGTCCGGGAAGCAGACACACTCTGTCAGTTCAAAGCCAGATTAAAGACACATCTCTTTGACCTAGCTTTCACATAATACATTATAGACATCTATAATTTAATGTTAGGCTGCATATAGTAGGTCAGCCGGAACCGGGAACACTTCCCAAAAATCCTGATGTACTCGTTACATCATGAGAAGAATGGCATCTACGCTAATTTTAGTGTCTGTGTTTATCCCAAGGTTTTTCCTGCAGCCTGCCGGATCCAGGCCGTATCCAGATCTGACGAAGGACCTTCGCCTGGACCGATGACAACGCAGTGCTGAAGTGCCAACTAGTCTCTCCCTATGGAGGATCCCACTACCACTCTACAGATAAGGCGTTGTCGGGAAAATTCGTCTCGTGGTCCTACCCCAAAGCAACAAATAAAATAAAATTCCTTATCAAAATTTATAAGGAAAGACAAGTATTTTGTTTAGGCTTGGCTTGTAGGGAATTCCAAACCTGCGTATATTCAAACGCACATAACTAATAGAACCCATTCTAAATGTGCATGTGAACGCCATCAGCGTTTCTCACAGGTTCGCGTTTAAAGTCTGTGTAGAGGGAATGGTGTCGTCTTAGCGGCCCCTAATTTAATAACAAATGTTCATTGCGACGGAAGCAAATCAATTAAAACTAACTTTAGATGGAAATAACTTAACTCTGCTGTAAAGCCGAAACAATCTCTGTTACCTTAAATTATACGCTTATCTCTGTAAAGCTGCTTTGAGACAATCTACATTGTTAAAAGCGCTATATAAATGAAGATGACTTGACTTGACTTGAACCTCAATGTCTGGACTCCCTCAATCAACCTCCAGAACCGAGCCAAACCCTTAGTCCTAGTTATGGTGTGGATCTATGGTGGAGGCTTTTCACAGGGACTGCCTCCCTGGATGTGTGCGATGGGCGTGTCCTCAGCCAGTCGCAACAAGTGGTGGTGGTGTCTATGAACTACAGGGTAGGAGCATTGGGTTTCCTATCTCTACCTGAAAGTAAAAGTGTTAAAGGTAATGCTGGTCTGTTTGACCAGCGTTTGGCTTTAAGCTGAGTGTCAAAAAACATTGCTGCTTTTGGGGGCGATCCATCCTCCGTTACCTTGTGTGACCTAGACTTGGTGGCTGTTAGATTATCGACCAAATTGACTATGCCACCCCCATGTTCTGGGATGGGGGACCCTAACAATGATCTTTTTGCACAGGCATTTCAAATAAATGATCTACTAGAAGCCAGAGTACAAAGAAAGTTGATTTACTTTATTAAATGACAATTACCAGTCTTCTCTTATGGCTGAAATGACTTGGTTGGTAACAATGTTATTCACTTATGGCTGAAATGACTTGGTTGGTAGCAATGTTATTCATAAAAAAAAAAAAGAAAGAAAAATAAACAAACCACAACAATGGATTTAAAGTAAACTTAATCAAAAAAAGTTTCAAAAGAAATGAAAACAATGCTCCAAACAAATCAGAATCAAATTAAAGGAATACAATTGAAGAAATAAATGATAAATCTAAAATTCAGATTCATTAAACAGACAAATCATTATTTAAATCAAATGATAAAGAAAAGACAATGATAAAAATGACACTCAAAATAACAAATCAACCTGGAATCATGAAATGGGAAATACACCACATGGGAGGAAAAAAATCAAACCCCAAAAAAATCAAAACCAATCAAACCATAATATGTAAAACACACAACCCAACAAGACCTCCCATACAGTGATATACCACTAAATAAGGCAGGCAGATCTCGAAAAAAAATTATGTCACAAAACTCAAAATATCACAAATAAACAAAAAAAATTAAGCAACCAAATCCCAAATTCGGTGGGGAAAAAAACGATGGCCACTTGCCAAGAGAGGTTTTGACCTGTAATCGAAACCATTTATTTTTTATTACACATACAACATTCTACATGCATCAGTCTCAATGAAAGGCAAAAGTGTTGCCACGCAGTTGTAAAAAATACGCATTTTAATATTTTAACAATTTAAAATAAAACAAACCAACTTGATCGTTCACTCACGTCAGGTGGCCGAAGCCAAGCGCAAAATGGCATGCGCACTATGTTCTCACATCAGTTATTGGTTCAGGAGAAATCCTAGAACACATTTACTAGTGAATACAATTTATACTGACATATCTCCTTTAAAATCAACTACTATTAAACTTATTTACTCACTCTGAATTGTCGGGCACAGTGGGTCAAACTGTTCTTTCAACAAGCCAGCAGAGGAAGAAACACAAACTCGCTCATCGAGCGTAAAACAAGAGCAAACGCTGTTTCCTTGACGCCCGCAAGACTTTAAACACAGCCTGCCCATTACGTCATCTGCCCACTTAAAGGCGCAACATACTCATTCCGGTTACACTTGTTTGGGGAGAGTGCTGGTGCTGGCTCTGTGGAACACCATTTGCTTTCGCAGGGCAGCCATGGCCTGTTCACCCGCGCAATTCTCCAGAGTGGCATCCCCAAAGCCGCCTGGGTGACCGTGGAGCCAGCTCAGGCCTGGAACTGTTCTTTGACTCTGGCTCAGCTTCAGAACTGCCCACTTGTACACTTTTCATCAGTTGATGAAATGGAGGCTTGGTTAAGAGCAGTTGAACCTGAGAAGATAGTCAGTCTTCAATTCAGTGTCATTACTGATCCCATGATAATATGTGTAACCTTTCCTCCAACAGTGGATGGAGAATTTCTGGTAGACATGCCTAGTGTCTTAATCCAGTCAGGACGTTTTCTAAAGACAGAAGTTCTTTTGGGATCGAACAAAGATGAAGGGACATACTTCCATGTATATGGTCCATCTGGATTTAGCATCCATAACCAGAGTCTTATCAATCGAGACCAGTTCCTCACAGGTGTATCATTGGGCCTCCCTGGTTTCAGTGACATGGCCAGAGAGGCGGCTGCTTTTCAGTATACTGGTTGGACCGATGAGCAGAACAAGACAAAAAACAGAAAAGCCTGAGGCTGGTTGGTGGGCGACCACCATTTTTCATGCCCCTTACTGGATTTTGCCTGTAGGTATGTAGAGAATGGTGGCAGTGCCCGACTGTTCCTCTTTAACCATCGCTCCAGCTTCAACCCCTGGCCTCAATGGATGGGTGTAATGCACGGGGATTTTTGTTTTTTGGGATTCCCTAAGGAGGAGGAGGCCATGACCAGGAGGATAATGAAGCATTGGAGCAACTTTGCTCGAAATGGGTGAGTGTAAATCTGACACACAATCTATTGCATGAGCTAATGTTCTATCCTAGTTCAAAGTGTTAAATCTGTTTACTCACTCTGATGTCGTTCCAACCACTTATGCCTATCTTTCCTCTGTGCACTGTCAGAAAAAAAAGTGGATTTTTTTTTCCTTTTAGGGGTACAACAGCTTGTCACTAAAGCAGTGGGCTTAACTCTTTCGCACGTCCGATCACACCGGTGTGGTCAGTCTAGGCTGGTCCCTGGAGCGTTCAATCACACCGGTGTGATTTAGAACATTCAGTGCATCACGTGATTAACTCCATAAATTCAAATGTGCTTTTGTGCGTTGGCTGGCGCTGAGTCAGAGATGGACGTGCACAGCGCGTCATATATCACAACTATTCAGTGTTTATAACCGTTATAAATGTGTTTAAACAACAAAACACATCCACTTGCACATATTTGACAATCAGAATATCATATATTTCATGCCATAGCTGACACATTTGTGAATATTTTGAATTAAAAAGGAAAAATGAAACAAAAGCAGATCATCAGTCATTCAGTGCTACTGTGGCTGCGGTGTATCATGTGACAAGCAATGAAGCGTCACCATGGAAACAATAAAGTGATACGTTCTAAATAAAGGTCGCCTTGAATATTGGGGGTCAGCCAGAATATTTTAAACTTGCGTCTAAAAAAGGTTAAATGGACAACTTTAAATATTGCACATAAATAATTTAGAGTAGATGAACTTAAGGTACAACTATGTACCTTTTATAAGGTACAAAGATGTCCCTTTAAGGGTACTGTACAAAGCTACAGGTACAATTGTAGTACTCATTTTCTGATAGTGTAGAAGATAAACGGAAGTTGTTTTTCTGTCTTGCCACTGTGTTGGCTGTCAAATCTCATTTGTTCTTACATATATTCACATATCGCTTGTGCAGACACAACGCGCCAGGTTTGACCTCAATAATGTCATACATCATTGACTGTTACATGCCTTGTAACCAAAGTGTCAATTAGGCTTGAAAGCTATCTAGAACATTGTCAGTGAATAACAACTTAAATTTAGTCTTTAGTCTGTTTAACAGATAAAAACACTCATGAGACTTGTAGCATCATATGTATTGTGGTGTATAAACATGGAAACGTGTTAATTTTGTCCCTTTAGAAGCATCTGACATGATTTGTTTTTTCTCTTTCACTGTTTGGAGAAAAAAATCAGTGTACGAATTCTGCCTATTTGTTTTCCACAGAACAGAAAAAAAGAACGTTGTAAGGTGTTGGAATGACAAATTTTCATTCTTGACTGAGCTATTATTTTAATACTAAGAATATCATACTCAAATTTGTGTTTACAAGACAATTTCTATGTATTTGTATAAATTTACTATAAACAGTAAAGGAATTGTTTACATTTATCTCTTAGAAATGTTTTAGATGTTTAATCCGTAATATCTTGATGAAGACAGGCTTTCATCTGCTCACACTTTTTCAGTTAATGTGTAAAAAAACAAAACAAGTCTTGGTGTTGCTGGCAGGCTAGTGTTGATTAGCATCCTCATTTATTTGGCATAAATTATGGAGAGGCAGAAACAGCCTTTATTGTGGCTGTGAGCAAGCTTAGTTTCTTTCAATTAACACTTCATACACTCTTCAAGCTGGAGGGGAATGACACGATGCTAATATATCAATGAACGTGATCAGTAAACAAGATCACAATGGAACACGCTGAAGTTAATCTTTTCCTGAAATGGGCAGATTCGCTTATTAAAAGTATCGGGTGCAATTTCTTAAATGTCTTGTTTTGAAGACTTTACTTTGCTGGGATTGTGCATTAAGATTCAAAGCCTCTTGTTGTAATGGACTGCAAGGCATTCTTTACAAGAGCGCATGAACGTCATAGCTATTGAGTCATTGCATTGATTTTTTAATATATTTTTTGGGCTTCAGTTGTTTTGGAGCAGAAATGTATTGATGTAACTTGGTACCATACATAAACTGACCTTTCAGTTGATTTCCTGGCTTGATGTTTCAGGGATCCGAGTGTGGAGGGAGCAGATTGGCCGCCATTCATGCTGGAACATCAGCAGTATGTCACGCTTAACACTGGCCTGTCACAAACACTCCGGATGCTTAGAGCCCAGCAGTGCAAGTTCTGGGATAGTTTCCTGCCAAAACTGCAGTATGTCACAGGTGAGAGTCACAGAATGAGAACAACCATCCACCCACACCACATAAACAAAGAAAATCACGACATGCTCGCTTCTGCTTGTCTCTTCAGCTCTGCCTGGCCAGCACATGTGTCATCTTCTAGTCTCTTGAGGACACCTGTAGTGCAGACCTGGCCAGCTAGTGGAGCTTAATGCGGGACTGGAGAGGGTTGAGTGTTTCAGAAGCACAGCAATTATTTACATTTACATTTTTTTGCATTTGGTAGATGTTTTTATCCAAAGCAACTTGCATTGCATTCAAGGTATAAACTTTATCAGTGGACCATACAACACTAAGGCCATGGGTTTGATTCTCAGAGAATGCATGAACTGTTTGAGCTACAGAAATGCTTGTATATTATTAAACTATACAATTAGAGTATTATACTACTTTTAAAAACTTTTTTTTACACATTTCATAAAAAAATGTGAGCAATTACCTGTCAAAAACTTGGTGTTGTGATGGTGTAGTCTCCTGAGGTGAAATCACTGACGCCTCATGGAGTTTGTTTTTACATTTTTGACCCATTTTGTCATTCGTCAGGTGGAAAAACCTAAGTCTGTAAAGTAATAAAACACCTGTCCTCAACAAGTTGTTTTTAGTTTGTATAACATAAACAATGTGGGACAAGTTGCCTTTCAAGCACTACTAATAATATTCCGTCTTGGATGAACCAAACTGTGCTACCCAGGTTAGATAGAAATGCTTTTCAGGAAATAGCCTGTCACTATCTTTAGTTTTTCATAGTTACTCATTTTATTTTGTCATTCAATGGGCATGACAAAATAAAATGAGTAGAATGTGATGGCCTGGAATCCACAAGCTTGAGATTTAAAATGTACACTTTCCTCAAAAGCTGTTCTGTCCCTGCAATGAATAGCAAGTACTTTTTTTTTTTTTTACGCGTTCAGAAAGTATTCATAAGGACACATGTATAATGGAGAAATATGTTGCTGAAATGGTGCTAATTTAAAATGCTATAAATTTTAATTCAGTGTGAATGGGTTTGAATACTTTAGTCTTGGCTCTGAATTAATTTGATCCATTATGCAGGTATCCCACCATAAGGGTATTTTTAGGTATAGCAGGTTTGATATTCTATTTGTTAGTGAATATTTTGCTAAAGGTTCAAGAGTGGAAGCTATTTGAAGAGAAAGTGAAAAGCATTTTGCTGTAGTTCCTCGCTCATTTAAACCTTTTTCAACTAAACATGTAGCTTGTGGTCTGTTTCTAGCCCTGCGGTGAGAGACGTGTGCTTTTAAGTGTGTTACTAAACATAAGGTGGGAGAGCAAGTCACAGCATTATGTACTGGAAGCGGTTGCTTGAACGTTTGTATATTTAAACAGCTTTTGGCACTCTTAAAATCATCTTGTAAACCTTGGGCTGTCTTCACAGCTGTCATTACTGGTTAAAGCAATGAATATAGACTGATGCTTTTAATTTGCTTTTTGGAGGTCTTTGCAAGGTGACGCTCAATAGTGTAGCGTCTGGAAACTCTTGAAGGTCTGGCTGTCAGTATTATCGGTGGTTGAAAACGGAAGAGAATTGGAGTTCCAGGTAGTGCGACCATAGGGAGCAGAATTGAATTTGACACTGAAATGGAATGAATCGATTCTGATTTGAGTCTAGGTAAAGCCTTGTCTTGTTTATGTACTGGAGGTCAGGCGCCAGCAACTGCGCATACAAATGCACATATGCGCAAATTGAATTATTGTCACTGCGGGCCGTGTGCAGTCTCAGTCTCCCTGGCGCTTATGAAGGCAAAGCCATTCCCAGAGGATTTGCTACCTCGCCTACTCTTTTGAGACTGCAAAGCTTATGCACAAACATTTTGTGTGTGTGTGTGTATGTGGTGGGGGCAAATGAACGAAGAAATCTTATCAACTCTGCTTAAATATATTAATCAGTGATGCAGCACCCAGTCGTAGTAGCTGATTTGCTGAAAGGCACGTAAGTGGGATCAGGTCTAGATGGTAAAATCCGTTTGGCCCCTGCTTTTATACCAAACACTAGTCTGTAAAGTAAACAGTGATTTATGGAGTCTGAAGCAAGTCGACGCCATAAACTTATTTCAGATACAATCGCCCAGGGCATCCTGGGATTAAGTGTCTTAATCAAGAGCACAACGTTGATGGCTCATGGCAAGCTACTTGCAGGGATTGAACCAGCAGCCAGCCCTACACATTCTGTAATTCTGGAAAATTCTGGTATTTGAAACCAGACGTTATTTGGGTCATTTCTACAATGCAGTACATTTTCATGTACCCATTATGCCTTAATAATAGATCATTTTAAACTTGGATTTGTTTTAATCACAACATCACAAACAAGTAGACACGGACTAACAAAATGTTTAAAATGAAACATTTAATCGCTTTAATTCATAATCATTTTGTTTGTACTTGAGTCTAAATCACTTTCCATTCTGTCAGTCTTTTGCAAAATCCCTTTAACTAACAAAGCTAATTCCTTAATGACATCATCCTGTAGTAAATTACATAGTTTTGGATTGAAAACAACCTCACAAATGTATTAACAATGGATTTGACGTTTCATTGCCACTGTGCATAAGTAAGTATTAATTCATGTTTAAGTGCATATTTCAGAAAGTCTGGTATACCCCTTTTATAGAATCTTTTTTTTTATTTTTTTATTTTTTTTTTATCACAGCCCTATTGATTGTATAAAGTTACATAGTGTCAAAGTTACTGCATAACATGAATGAATCCTATGTTGCTTACTCTTTTTAAAATATTAAATATACATTTTTGAAGAACTTTGTTGACTAGTAGACAAAACACAAATGTGCTTGTCCTTGATGTTCAAGTGATTCTGTCATGAGAATCTTTTCATGATTGTGAGAAGTCCCTCACTTCATTTCATTCTAAATAAAGAACATGATTATTCTGTCATGTTCTGCTGTCTCTCTCTTTCTGTGACATGGATCAAGTGGCATTCTGTTGCATGCAAGTCGTGAGTCTCTATTCTGAACAATTTCTTTTAACTATAGAACTTGTGCTTGAAAGTAAGGGAGCTAAAATAGTAACATTTTAATAGCTTTTTCAGCAGCACTGAATGCTCTATGAAAATTTACTTTGTAATTAATGCAATGGGAATTTTAGTATAGCATTTCCATGTATAACAAGACAACAATTAATTAGCTAGTAACTTGAGGTCTTTTTTTTATTTTTATTTTTTATAAATTATCAAGGTTGTGCAATTTGCAATGTCATTCTGCTGGTAGTTTGAATCATGATTATGTTGGTATGCTGCTCAGAGTAGTTAGTCTTTAAAGGAATAGTTCCCATAAAAACGTTGCATGCTGTGGAACACAAGAATAATTGTTAAAACAGTCAAAACATTACAAATGCAACAAGTTTTTGTAAATATATGATAAAATGCATCTTAAAATTGTGTACAAATTGTGTCATATGATAGCACAGTATCTCTTCATTTTTGGTGAACTATTGCTTTAATGTGTTACCTTGGAGATCAGTATTCACCATCAGGGATTATTTCCAACATTATTTTGGGTTTCCGTTATTAAAGACAGTTTTCCATATTGTTAACGGGCCAAAACATTGAGCAAAGCTTTGAATATCTGATTGAGGTTTTGGTTCTGCTCATTCAAAGTACGATATACAGTGGGGAGAACAAGTATTTGATACACTGCTGATTTTGCAGGTTTCCCCATTTACAAAGCATGTAGAAGTCTGTAATTTTTATCACAGGTGCTCTTCAACTGTGAGTGACGGAATCTAAAACAAAAATCCAGAAAATCACATTGTATGATTTTTAAGTAATTAATTTGCATTTTATTGCATGACATAAGTATTTTGATACATCAGAAAAGCAGAACTTAATATTTGGTACAGAAACCTTTGTTTGCAATTACAGAGATCATACGTTTCCTGTAGTTCTTGACCAGGTTTGCACACACTGCAGCAGGGATTTTGGCCCACTCCTCCATACAGACCTTCTCCAGATCCTTAAGGTTCCGGGGCTGTCGCTTGGCAATAAGGACTTTCAGCTCCCTCTAAAGATTTTCTATTGGGTTCAGGTCTGGAGACTGGCTAGGCCACTCCAGGACCTTGAGATGCTTCTTACGGAGCCACTCCTTAGTTGCCTTGGCTGTGTGTTTCGGGTCGTTGCCATGCTGGAAGACCCAGCCACGACCCATCTTCAATGCTCTTACTGAGGGAAGGAGGTTGTTGGCCAAGATCTCGCAATACATGGCCCCATCCATCCTCCCCTCAATACGGTGCAGTCGTCTTGTCCCCTTTGCAGAAAAGCATCCCCAAAGAATGATGTTTCCACCTCCATGCTTCACGGTTGGGATGGTGTTCTTGCGGTTGTACTCATCCTTCTTCTTCCTCCAAATACGGTGGGTTGAGTTTAGACCAAAAAGCTCTGTTTTTGTCTCATCAGACCACATGACCTTCTCCCATTTCTCCTCTGGATCATCCAGATGGTCATTGGTAAACTTCAGACGGGCCTGGACATGTGCTGGCTTGAGCAGGGGGACCTTGCGTGCGCTGCAGGATTTTAGTCCATGACGGCATAGTGTGTTACTAATGGTTTTCTTTGAGACTGTGGTCCCAGCTCTCTTAAGGTCATTGACCAGGTCCTGCCGTGTAGTTCTGGGCTGATCCCTCACCTTCCTCATGATCATTGATGCCCCACGAGGTGAGATCTTGCATGGTGCCCCAGACCGAGGGAGACTGACCGCCATCTTGAACTTCTTCCATTTTCTAATAATTGCGCCAACAGTTGTTGCCTTCTCACCAAGCTGCTTTACTATTGTCCTGTAGCCCATCCCATCCTTGTGCAGGTCTACAATTTTATCCCTGATGTCCTTACACAGCTCTCTGGTCTTGGCCATTGTGGAGAGGTTGGAGTCTGTTTGATTGAGTGTGTGCACAGGTGTCTTTTATACAGGCAACGAGTTCAAACAGATGCAGTTAATACAGGTAATGAGTGGAGAACAGTAGGGCTACTTAAAGAAAAACTAACAGGTCTGTGAGAGCCGGAATTCTTACTGGTTGATAGGTGATCAAATACTTATGTCATGCAATAAAATGCAAATTAATTATTTAAAAATCATACAATGTGTTTTTGTAAGTAGGAAAACCTGCAAAATCGACAGTTTATCAAATACTTGTTCTCCCCATTGTATATGGCTTCATGATGAGAAAAATGTAAAGCAATTCATTAGGGCTGTTACCACGATAATACACACATGCACCACTGCACAAACTCAAATCATGTGGCTAGTGTTTAGACCTCCTGAATGTTTGCCTGGTCTAAATAACTTCACTTTTCATTTGCAGTATGATAAATCCAATATCATTGTGTCACAAACTTGACCTGCCTCTCCCTCTCTCTCTATATTTTTCTCTCTCTCTTTCTGCTGTAGTGAGTATTGATGAAGTGGAGTTCCAGTGGAAGTCTCAGTTCCACCGCTGAATTTCTTGCATGCTGGACTGGAAGAATCAATTTAACAACTATGCCTCTGTCAAAAAAGCAACAGTGTGAAAACCTTTAATGTCTGACCACATTTCCCCAAAAAGCAGCCCATGCAGTGCACTTTACTACTTCAAAAAGCTTTAGAAAGCCAGAGCCCATATGTAGAAACAGAGGAAAGAGCTTCTGTGGTTTCTATATCTTCACAACTCAGTGCCTTTTTACTACCTCCTTAAGGCCTTATGTGGTAGAGAACTGCTATTTTGGTAACTCAAAAATAGATGAAAATCTTATCGAGGTACTTGGGTAAGAGTGTTTGTTTGACACAAGAACATGTCTACTCAAAATAAAATCTTAAATTATTCTTTGTATGCAGAAACTGAAGCTTGTTTTAGAACCATTCAGTTTTTTATTCCATCGTGACATTCTTTTAATGACAATTAAGCCCTTTTCGACCTCAAATGTAATTGTAATTACTATAGTAAAAGGTCAGATTGACGCATTATACACACATTTCACACAGACATATTTTTGTGAGATTCACCTCCTTAATGGCCAAGTAAATGAACTTGATTTGGTTTGGTAATGTGTGTAACAGAGTGCCATAATTTTAAACTATTCATGCAATCTGTGTCACGTTTCTGTTTTTGTTTAGTTATGTTATCTAGTTTTCCCCTGTCTTTTGTGCTTTTGGTTTAGTCCTGTTAATTAGTTTATCCTATGTTCTAATTAGTCATGTCTTTCACCTGTGTCCTGTCAATCACCTTGTTAATTATCCTGTTAGCCCCAGTGTCTGCCCTGTGTTTTCCCTCAGTGTTTGTCGGTTTTCGTCTTTGTATGGTTGTGTGTTCCTGAGTTCCTGTATTTTCCTGAGTTCCTGTATTTTCCTGTAACTTGAGTTTGTGAATAAACCAGCTGCATTGAAATTCTGTTCCCTCGTCTTCAGCAACCTGCACAAACCTGACAATCTGATTTTATTTAATGTGGAATATTTTTCATGATTTGCTTGAGGCTTGTTCCTTGTTTTGTTATCAAAACTGTAAATTTGAATACTTTCTATTCTAATTAATGTAGTTGAGTGAATATATAGAATTAAATATGAATGAAAGTGAAAATCCTGCTTTTTATGATGAAATTAACTTTTAATGGAGTATTTTAACCCAATAGTTCCTTCAAATAGCATTGTTTAAACAACACATTTGTGGTGCTTTAAATAAATAATTCTATAATGGAAATAAAGATGCAGCAACATGATGCTAATATAACATGATTAGCCTCTGTAATAACTCTGTCTAGGATAGGTTTGTTTGTATTTTCTTTTCTTTTGTTTTCATGAGTCTACTCATTATTACCTTAACTAATTCCACCTGCCACCTTGAAAATATTGCCTTACCTTTTTTTAACACTCACCAAACCCATAATACAAATGAAACTGGCTTTGGAAAAAGTCAAAAAGTCTGTAATATTGGTTGATAACTTTATTAGAAAATTCAACATAACATATTGATTATTTTGAATTAAATTGTAGGAATGATAATTTTACTCTTCCGACTAAAGGAAACTCGGACTCGGACATCTTCTGATGACTTTTACCTTCTGTAAATTTACATTCAGATGCTTATCTGGCATGCCTAAAGTAATTTCCTGCAACAGCATGTGGCAAATATTTGCAAAAATATGACAAACAAAATCACAATGGGGTATCAGGTTGTTGTGATGGGTGCATTTTCACTGACAGAGACTAAATCATCTGACTCATGACACAATGACCTGCTGCGCAAATAAAAAATCCACTATATATATATATATATATATATATATATATATATATATATATATATATTGTCTGAAACAATACATACCAGTGTCTAAAAGACTCACCAGCTACTTTATTAGTTTATTAGTATACTTTGTTAGTACTGGTTTGGATCCCTTTTGCATTCAGAACTGCTTTAAAGGGATAGTTCACCGAAAAATTAAAATTGTCATCATTTACGCATCCTCAAGTTATTCATTTATGATTTTTTTTTTTCTTCTGCTGATTGAAGAATGTCGGTAACCAGACAGTTGACGGTAGCTATTGACTTAAATATACTATGGAAGTCAATGGCTATCAACTGTCTGGTTACCGACATTCTTCAAAATATATTCTTTTGTGTTCAGCTGAAGAAACATTAGGGTGAGTAAATGATGACAGAATTAAAATTTTTGGGTGAACTATGCCTAATGAACAAACTATGAACAAATCCCATTCTTTGTGGGATCATGGCATTGAGATCTGGTGTGACTGTGAAGGCCATTCGAGTTTAGTGAACTCATTGTCATGTTCAAAAAAACAGTGGTAACACTTTATAAGAATTATATATATATATTATATATAATATATAAATATTAAATAGAAATATACATTTCAAACACTATTAAAATTAAGTAAACTGTCTGTAATCAAATAAGAACAAACAATCAAACTAGCAATAGCACAAATAAACACAATAGAGCAAAGATGCTAATTAAAGGTACAATACATACAATTTTAGTAATAAAATATCCAAAACTCACTTGCACAGTGTGATATATTTCCTGCAGTTGTGTACTTACAATATCCCAAAAGTTCCCAAAGATTTTTAATTTCAGAGAAATTCCAATTTTAAAATATAGCTGCGAGCAGCGATTACGGGCCCAAGCCGGTGGCACCGCAACCCCGGTGCCTTTAGTCACCTAAAGGCACCGGGGTGGCAGTACCGCAAGCTTTGGCCCTTCATCGCTGCTCGCAGCTATATATATATATATATATATATATATATATATATATATATATATATATATATATATATATATAAAAGACCAAAAATATTGCTTGACTTACCTTATTCTGATTTTATGATACACTCAAAATATTCCACAACAAATCCTTTAAATTTAATGTAAAAATAAAAATGAAAGAAAGCAGTGTTGGGCTCACGTAACCCTCTCATTAGAATCAAAATGTTTCAACATTTGCGATGTATTTGGATGCTAAACTATTCTTTATTATAGGCTTTGTTCTTCACTCGTGTTCCAATATCGACGCAAAAATGTGCTTGGAAACACCACAGTAGAGCGATGCTTACTGTGAATGTATGAATTGTACTACTGACTATTTAGAGCAGTGTAATTGTTGTATGTTAGGTTGACTATTTTATTATTATATTTTATGAAGGCCATAATAAACAGGCTGCGATGTCAAGATTACAATGCTGGAATGTGTGTGTGTGTGTGTGTGTGTGTGTGTGTGTGTGTGTGTGTGTGTGTGTTCATGTTTTTCTATCCCGGTGGGGACTTCAACCTGAATGCATACAGACTCATGGGGACTCGTGTCACAGTGGGGATCTAAATAGAGGTCCCCATGGGTAAACAAGCTTATAAATCATACAGAATGAGTTTTTTTGGAAATGTAAAAATGCAGAAAGTTTTCTGTGATAGGTAGGTTTAGGGGTAGGGTTAGTGTGAGGAGATAGCATATACAGTTTATGCAGGATAAAAAAAATTAAGGCTATGGAGAGTCCCCACAAAGATAGTAAACCGTGTGTGTGTGTGTGTGTGTGTGTGTGTGTGGCGTGGGCGCGTTTGAACAGTGGACACATAAAAACATACTCCGTCATTATACAGGACGACATTCAAACTGCAAAGTGTTAACTTATATTTGTGTACAGTCGCAATAAAACACAACATTGTGCTTTTGTAAAATAATTTCAAGCAATCCACCCCCCGAAAGGCGCTAATTTTAAAATTAAACTAAAATGCTCACGGCTGCACGGGCATTCATAACGGTGCGCGTTCACGGCGAGGAATGAGCGAGGAATGTTTTTCAATTAATTCCTACTTCCATAGGAATTATTTTGAAATGCTTGCTCAACCACTATCAATGTCAGTGCGGACGAACATATTTTACTTTCGTTTTTAAGTTGGCGATTCAAAAGCCCCCAGTGGTGTCACACGTCGATGAACCGGTGGTAAAATATTCTCAAAGTCACATATTACCTAGTATATTTTTATATAGATACAATAGGCCTACCTGATTTTGAACACAAGAGGGCAGTATAGCCCTATGTATAAGCAGGAGTAACTAAAAACTCAGAGTCTGAAATATCCAAAAAATCCACATTCAGACCAAAATATCTGACTTCCAGATGGCCGGAGCTAATGAATGTTAATTAGAAAGTTGTCCGGCTTGATGAGTACAATATAAAACTTTTTTTTTACTGTAGTTAAAACTAACCCGCCCACTTTTGTCAAAAGCATGTTGAAAGTGACACACTTCCTGCTGCCAGTTGGTGGCGCTATAACTTTGACTCACAATAGTTACATCCATCTGATCGGCCTCTTACCACGAACACACTGCTGAAGTTTCATCAAGATCAGTTAATGTATGCATAAGTTATTCCACTTCGTGTTTCTCTTTTCTCGCCATAAATTCGTTTCCTCGCCACGGCCAAACCGTTCGAGATATCAAAAATCCGTCCGCAATTTAGAATCCTCAATCTCTTGACTTCATGCACACCGAGTTTGGTGGGGATTGGATGAATTCTCTAGGAGGAGTACTTCGCATTCCACAGCAAGCGTTTTCCAAACAACCCATAATAGCCGACTTCCTGTTGGGCTGGCGTAAAACTTGACCCGGGGAAAGTTGTTCGGCCCGATGAGATCTATATGTGTCCCGAGTTTCATATTAATTCATGCAAGCGTGTTTGATCTATGGACCAAGTTTTGGACACCGTTCAAGGGGGCGCTGTTGAGCCCCCCTGCCACGCCCGGGTACCAGCTTCAGCCCGTCCCTGATGGCAGGGGGTTCTGACTTGTGTGCAAAGTTTCAAGAGTTTTTGAGCACGTTAAGGACCCCAAAAGCCCCTGAAACCTTGATTAACAATATAAAAGCAATAGTAAAATCCCCCCCTCCCCTCACACACACAGAGACACAGAGAGAGGGAGAGAAAATTCTTCAGAAAATCCACATTCAAACCAAAATATCTCTCTTCCTGTTGGTCAGAGATCGTTAATGTAAATTAGAAAGTTGTCCGTCTTGATGAGAACAATACACATACCAAGTTTTGTTGCTGTTGATAAAACTAACCCCCCCACTTATGACTAAAGGTGGCGCTACTGAGCCCCTCACCACGCCCGTTTCTGAAACTTTGCACAAGTCTACGGGCTAATAAGTGTGATGTGTCTGTCGAGTTTCATCCAATTTCAAGTATGTTAAGAGTCTCAAAAGCATCAAAAAAGAATATTAAAGTTTGAAGCGTTGCCATGGCAACAGTATTAAAGATATCAAAAATCCTTTCACAGGTCTACATCTGCCATGTGTTTACATTATACAAATAAAGTTTGAAGCAAATCGGGTAAAAATAAGAGGGTGATTTCAAAGCATTTTGAAAGGGACACACTTCCTGCTGCCAGTTGGTGGCGCTATAACTTTGACTCACAATAGTCACATCCATGTGATCGGCCTCTTACAACGAACACACTGCTGAAGTTTAATCAAGATCAGTTAATGTATGCAGAAGTTATAACACACTTCCTGTTTCCATTATTCGCCATAAATTTGTGTCCTCGCCACGGCCAAACTGTTCGAGATATCAAAAATCCGTCCGCAATTTAGCATCCTCAATGTCTTGACTTCATGCTGACTGAGTTTGGAGGCGAATGGATGAATTCCCTAGGAGGAGTACATTAAATTCCACAGCATGCGTTTCCAAACAACCCATAATAGCCGACTTCCTGTTGGGCTGGCGTAAAAAGTAAAAGTACGAAAGTTGTTTGGCCCGATGAGATCTATATGTGTATTGAGTTTCATATTATTACATGCAAGCGTGTTTGATTTATGGACCAAGTTTTCGGACCCCGTTCAAGGGGGCGCTGTTGAGCCCCCTTGCCACGCCCGGGTACCAGCTTCAGCCCGGCCCTGATGGCCGCAGGTTCTGACCTCTGTGCAAAATTTCAAGAGTTTTCGAGCATGTTAAAGGCCCCAAAAGTGCCCGAAAGGTTGACAGAAAAATAATAATAATAATAAATATAGCTGCGAGCAGCGATTACGGGCCCAAGCCGGTGGCACCGCAACCCCGGTGCCTTTAGTTACCTAAAGGCACCGGGGTGGCGGTACCGCCGGCTTAGGCCCTCCATCGCTGCTCGCAGCTATATTTATATATATATATATACATATATATATATATATATATATTATACAAACATATATATATATATATATTATACAAAGATATATATATATATATATATATATATATATATATATATATATATATATATATATATTATACAAACATATATATATATTTATTATACAAACACATATATATATATATATATATATATATATATATATATATATATATATATATATATATATATAATATATATATATATATGTATATGTATTTATATATGTGTATATATATATATATATATATATATATATATATATATATATATATATATATATATATATATATATACCGTTCAAAAGTTTGGGGTCAGGAAGATTTTTAATGTTTTTAGGAGAAGTCTCTTCTGCTCACCAAGGCTGCATTTATTTGATTAAAAATACAAACAAAAACAGTAATATTGTGAAATATTATTCCAATTTAAAACAGCTGTTTTCTATTTTAAAATATTTTACACTGTAATTAATTTATGTGATCAAAGCTGAGTTTTCAGCATCATTACTCCCATCTTCAGTGTCACATGATCCTTCAGAAATCATTCTAATATGATGATTGATGGTCAATAAATATTAATTATTATTTTCAATGTTGAAAACAGTTGTGTACAGATTTTTTTTCAAAATGCGTTGATGAATGTAATGTTCAAAAGAACAGCATTTATTTCAAATATAATTTTTTTTAACATTTTAAATGTCTGTACTGTAACTTTTGATCAGTTTAACTCATTCTCGATTAATAAAAGTATTGATTTATTTTATTTCTTTCCCCCAAAAATAAAATTAAAATTATTACTGACCCCAAACTTCTGAACGGTAGTGTTTAATGTTACAAAAGCTTTAGATTTCAGATAAATGCTGTTCTTTTGAACTTTCTATTCATCAAAGACTGTACACAACTGTTTTCGACATTTAAATTAATAATGAATGTTTCTTGAGCATCAATCATCATATTAGAATAATTTCTGAAGGATCATGTGACAGTGACGACTGGAGTAATGATGCTGGAAACTCAGCTTTGATCACAGGAATAAATAACAGTTTAAAATATATTAAAATAGAAAGCAGCTGTTTTAAATTGGAATACTATTTTACAATATTACTGTTTTTGTTTGTATTTTTAATCAAATAAATGCAGCCTTGGTGAGCAGAAGAAACCGCTTAAAAATCTTACTGACCCCAAATTTTTGAACAGTAGTGTATATATATTATATAAAAATGTAATGGATAAGACACAGATAGTTTTACTTGCCTGACCTGATTAGAACAATGAAAAAACTTAAATGAAAAAATAACTTGGGAATCTCTAAAACGAGGGCGCGATTAAACAGTGGACACATAAAAACATACTCTGTCATTTTGTTCAGAACATCATTCAAACTTCAAAGTGTTAACTTATATTTTTGTACAGTAGCAATAAAACACAACATTGTGCTTTTTTTAAATACATTCAAGCAATCCTCCCCGAAAATTAAACTAAAATGCTCACGGCTGCACAGGCATTCATAATGGTGCGCGTCCTCAGCGAGGAACGAGCAGAACAGAGTCAACGTTTTTTAGGTCATTCCTCCTTCCATAGGGATTTATTGAAAATGCTCGCTCTGCTCCGCACCATTATCAATGTCCGTGCAGACGAACATATTTTACTTTCGTTTTTAAGTTAGCAATTAAAAAGCCCCCAGCGGTGTCACACGTCAGTTAACCGGTGGTAAAATATTCTTACCGTCACATACCTAGTATATTTTTATATAGATATAATAGGCCTACCTGATTTTGAACACAAGAGGGCAGTATAGCACTATGTTTGACTTTATTTATTTAGACTAAACAACCATTCTGGCAGTTTTTAAACTTAAACTTCATTCTTAAATTGAAAAAAAAAAGAATAAAATGAGTTAAGTTCTGATATTTGTATACTTTTATATAGTAATAAATGGTTTATAATTAAATTTTTAGAATATATGAACCTTTTAGTGTTTCCTTTTTAGACAATACTTTAATCCCTCGCCATTGCAAAACCGTTTGAGATATTTATTATCCGTTCACAATTTAGCATCATTAATATATTTTTATCATGTTGAAAAAGTTTGGTGAGAATAAAATAAACCACTTAGATAAAGGTGGCTAAAAATTCAGAGGCTGATATTGCAAAAAAATCCACATTCAGACCAAAATATCTGACTTCCTGATGGTCAGAGCTAATGACTTTAAATTAGAAAGTTGTCCGGGTCGATGAGATCAATATATGAACTGAGTTTTTTTTACTGTAGTTAAAACTAACCCCCCCCCCCACTTTTGTCAAAAGCATGTTGAAAGTGACACACTTCCTGCTGCCAGTTAGTGGCGCTATAACTTTGAATCACAATAGCTACATACATCTGATCGGCCTCTTACCACGAACACACTGCTGAAGTTTCATCAAGATCAGTTAATGTATGCAGAAGTTATTCCACTTCGTGTTTCTCTTTTCTCGCCATAAATTCGATTCCTCGCCACGGCCAAACCGTTCGAGATATCAAAAATCCGTCCGCAATTTAGCATCCTCAAAGTCTTGACTACATGAACACCGAGTTTAGAGGGGACACGGTGAATTTTCTAGGAGGAGTATTTCACATTCCACAGCAAGTGTTTTCCAAACAACCCATAATAGCCGACTTCCTGTTGGGCTGGCGTAAAACTTGACCAGGGGAAAGTTGTTCGGCACGATGAGATCTATATGTGTACCGAGTTTCATATTAATTCATGCAAGCGTGTTTGATATATGGACCAAGTTTTAGAACCCCGTTCAAGGGGGCGCTGTTGAGCCCCCCAGCCACGCCCGGGTACCAGCTTCAGCCCGGCCCTGATGGCCGTGGGTTCTGACATGTGTGTAAAGTTTCAAGAGTTTTTGAGCACGTTAAGGACCCCAAAAGCCCCAGAAACCTTGATTAACAATATAAAAGCAATAGTCAAATCCCTCCCCCCCTCCCCTCACACACACATAGACACAGAGAGAGGGAGAGAAAATTCTTCAGAAAATCCACATTCAAACCAAAATATCTCTCTTCCTGTTGGTCCGAGATGGTTAATGTAAATTAGAAAGTTGTCCGTCTTGATGAGAACAATACACATACCAAGTTTTGTTGCTGTTGATAAAACTAACCCCCCCACTTATGACTAAAGGTGGCGCTACTAAGCCCCTCACCACGCCCGTTTCTGAAACTTTGCACATGTCTACGGGCTTATAAATGTGATGTGTCTGTCGAGTTTCATGCAATTTCAAGTATGTTAAGAGTCTCAAAAGCATCAAAAAAGAATATTAAAGTTTGAAGCGTTGCCATGGCAACAGTATTAAAGATATCAAAAATCCTTTCACAGGTCTACATCTGCCGTGTGTCTACATTATACACATAAAGTTTTAAGCAAATCGGGTAAAAATAAGAAAGTGATTTCAAAGCATTTTGAAAGTGACACACTTCCTGTTGCCAGTTGGTGGCGCTATAACTTTGACTCACAAAGGTCACATCCATGTGATCGGCCTCTTACAACGAATACACTGCTGAAGTTTCAGCAAGATCAGATAATGTATGCAGAAGTTATTACACACTTCCTGTGTCCCATTATTCGCCATAAATTCGTTTCCTCGCCACGGCCAAACCATTTGAGATATCAAAAATCTGTTCGCAAGAATTCATCCTCAATGTCTTGACTTTATTCTCACCGAGTTTGGTGGCGATCGGATGAAATCCCTAGGAGGAGTATTTCACATTCCATTGTATGTGTTTTCCAAACAACGTATAATAACCGACTTCCTGTTGGGCTTTTGTAAAACTTAGAGCACGAAAGTTGTTCGGCCCGATGAGATCTATATGTGTACTGAGTTTCATATTATTACATGCAAGCGTGTTTGATTTATGGACCAAGTTTTCGGACCCCATTCCAGGGGGCGCTGTCGAGCCCCCCTGCCACGCCCCGGTACCAGCTTCAGCCCGGCCCTGATGGCCGCAGGTTCTGACGTGTGTGCAAAATTTCAAGAGTTTTTGAGCATGTTAAGGGCCCCAAAGGTGGCAAAAAGGCAAAAAAAAAAAATAATGAAGAAAAAAATAAAAATAAAAAATATATATAAATATAGCTGCGAGCAGCGATTACGGGCCCAAGCCGGTGGCACCGCAACCCCGGTGCCTTTAGTTACCTAAAGGCACCGGGGTGGCGGTACCGCCGGCTTTGGCCCTCCATCGCTGCTCGCAGCTATATTTATATATATATATATATATATATACATACATACATACATACACACACATACATATATATGTATATATATATATATATATATATATATATATATATATATATATATATATATATATATATATATTATTGTTCAAAAGTTTGGGGTCAGTAAGATTTTTAATGTTTTTAGGAGAAGTCTCTTCTGCTCACCAAGGCTGCATTTATTGATTAAAAATACAAACAAAAACAGTAATATTGTGAAATATTATTCCAATTTAAAACAGCTGTTTTCAATTTTTAAATATTTTACATAGTAATTCATTTCTGTGATCAAAGTTGAGTTTTCAGCATCATTACTCCAGTCTTCAGTGTCACATGATCCTTCAGAAATCATACTAATATGATGATTGATGCTCAATAAATATTCATTATTATTTTCAATGTTGAAAACAGTTGTGTACAGATTTTT
Organism: Scardinius erythrophthalmus; assembly: GCF_964197995.2. NCBI lineage: Eukaryota > Metazoa > Chordata > Actinopteri > Cypriniformes > Leuciscidae > Scardinius > Scardinius erythrophthalmus. The sequence continues at coordinate 20,673,910 of NC_138228.1, read as the reverse complement.
TTTTTTTCAAAATGCTTTGATGAATGTAAAGTTCAAAAGAACAGCATATATTTCAAATATATATATTTTTAACATTATAAATGTCTTTACTGTAACTGTTGATCAGTTTAACTCATCCTTCATAAATAAAAGTACTGATTTATTTAATTTATTTCCCCAAAAAATAAAATTTTAATTATTACTAACCCAAAACTTTTGAGCGGTAGTGTTTAACGTTACAAAAGCTTTAGATTTCAGATAAATGCTGTTCTTTTGAACTTTCTATTCATCAAAGACTGTACACAACTGTTTTCGACATTTAAAATAATAATGAATGTTTCTTGAGTATCAATCATCATATTAGAATAATTTCTGAAGGATCATGTGACAGTGACGACTGGAGTAATGATGCTGAAAACTCAGCTTTGATCACAGGAATAAATAATAGTTTAAAATATATTAAAATAGAAAGCAGCTGTTTTAAATTGGAATAATATTTTACAATATTACTGTTTTTGTTTGTATTTTTAATCAAATAAATGCAGCCTTGGTGAGCAGAAGAAACTTCTCTGTTATGTGCGCGCCACAGACTGCACGCACGTCCGCTTAGAGTTCCGCCTTTTGCCTTCCGTCAATATTACGTTATTAGAAAAATATTTTTTTAGAGAATCGATTTTTTGACATTTGTGAATCGATTCAGAATCGTCCATGTCCGCATCGCGATGCATCTAAGAATACATTTTTTCTCCCACCCCTAGATTTCATACAACAGGTTAATAAACAGTTACAATTAAGTCACTTACATTTTAGATGCAATGTTGACTGTTTTTGTTCTGTTTCAGCAGCGAAAATAGTTAAACAAAGATCACGGCAGAACCATCACGCATCACGTGTTTTCTCATAACTGAACGATTCAGCATTTTTAACGAATCGGTTGACTCAAAGATTGAATGATCAATCCATAAACATCTGTCTTAATCATGATCGACTCATTCGAACAAATCGTTTGAACGAATGAATCAATGACTCGCTTATTAAGATGGATGCCTGGCGACACCTAATGGCGGTTTAGTGTTGTTTAAAAGCATCATTCTTTCCCACATGTGTGTGATTTGTGTGTGCAACATTATCATTATTTTTCTTACACTATTATATTAGCGATTTAAAAGCACCCACTCGTGTCACACGTCGATTAACCGGTGGGAAAATATCCTCAGACACATACCTAATAAATGTATATTTAAATACAATATTGGCCTACCTGGTAAAAAGTTTTATATACTATTTTGATGTCCTTTTGGACACAAGAGGGCAGTATAGCCCTATGTTTGCTTTTTTGTTGAACCAAATAGCACTAAATAGCCTGTTTTAACTTTTTCATTCTTCTTGAATTGCAAAAACAGAATAAAATGGGTTTAGTTGTGATATTTGTATACTTTTATATAGAAATAAATGGTATATAATTACATTTTTAGAAGATTTTTAGTGTTTCCTTTTTAGACATTATTTAATCCCTCGCCATAGCAAAACCGTTTGAGATATTTATTATCCATTCACAATTTAGCATATTTAATGTAGTTTCATCATGTTGAAAAAGTTTGGTACGAATAAAATAAATAGTTTAAAAGGAGTGGCTAAAAATTCAGAGGCTGATTTTGCAAAAAAAAATCACATTCAGACCAAAATATTTGACTTTCTGATGGCCAGAGCTATTGAATGTAAATTAGAAAGTTGTCCGGCTTGATGAGAACAATATACAAACTATTTTTTCTTTACTGTAGTTAAAACTAACCCCCCCACTTTTGTCAAAAGCATGTTGAAAGTCACACACTTCCTGCTGCCAGTTGGTGGCGCTATAACTTTGACTCACAATAGCTACATCCATCTGATCGGCCTCTTACCACGAACACACTGCTGAAGTTTCATCAAGATCAGTTAATGTATGCAGAAGTTATTCCACTTCCGTGTTTCTCTTTTCTCGCCATAAATTCGATTCCTCGCCACAGCCAAACCGTTCGAGATATCAAAAATCCGTCCGCAATTTAGCATCCTCAAAGTCTTGACTACATGCACACCGAGTTTGAAGGGGACACGGTGAATTTTCTAGGAGGAGTATTTCACATTCCACAGCAAGCGTTTTCCAAACAACCCATAATAGCCGACTTCCTGTTGGGCTGGCGTAAAACTTGACCGGGGTAAAGTTGTTCGGCCCGATGAGATCTATATGTGTACCGAGTTTCATATTAATTCATGCGAGCGTGTTTGATATATGGATCAAGTTTTAGAACCCCGTTCAAGGGGGCGCTGTTGAGCCCCCCAGCCACGCCCGGGTACCAGCTTCAGCCCGGCCCTGATGGCCGTGGGTTCTGACCTGTGTGCAAAGTTTCAAGAGTTTTTGAGCACGTTAAGGACCCCAAAAGCCCCTGAAACCTTGATTAACAATATAAAAGCAATAGTCAAATCCCCCCTCCCCTCACACACACACAGACACAGAGAGAGGGAGAGAAAATTCTTCAGAAAATCCACATTCAAACCAAAATATCTCTCTTCCTGTTGGTCGGAGATGGTTCATGTAAATTAGAAAGTTGTCCGTCTTGATGAGAACAATACACATACCAAGTTTTTTCCAAAAAGAATATTAAAGTTTGATGCGTTGCCACGGCAACAGTATCTAAGATATCAATAATCCTTTCACAGGTTTACATCTGCCGTGTGTCTACATTGTACACATAAAGTTTGAAGCAAATCTGGTAAAAATAAGACAGTGATTTCAAAGCATTTTAATAGTGATGTACTTCCTGCTGCCTGTTGGTGGCGCTATAACTTTGACTCACAATAGTCACATCTGTGCGATCGGCCTCTTACAACGAACACACTGCTGAAGTTTCATCAAGATCAGTTAATGTATGCAGAAGTTATAACACACTTCCTGTTTCATTTTTTCGCCATAAATTCGTTTCCTCGCCACGGCCAAACCGTTCGAGATATCAAAAATCCGTCCGCAATTTAGCATCCTCAATGTCTTGACTTCATGCACACCGAGTTTGGAGGCGAATCGATGAATTCCCTAGGAGGAGTACATTAAATTCCACAGCATGCGTTTCCAAACAACCCTAAATAGCCGACTTCCTGTTGGGCTGGCGTAAAACTTAGAGCACGAAAGTTGTTCGGCCCGATGAGATCTATATGTGTACCGAGTTTCATATTATTACATGCAAGCGTGTTTGATTTATGGACACGTGTTCGGATCCCGTTCCAGGGGGCGCTGTTGAGCCCCCCTGCCACGCCCGGGTACCAGCCTCAGCCCGGCCCTGATGGCCGCGGGTTCTGACCTGTGTGCAAAGTTTCAAGAGTTTTCGAGCATGTTAAGGGCCCCAAAAGTGGCCGAAAGGTTGACAAAATAATAATAATAATAATAATAATAAATATAGCTGCGAGCAGCGATTACGGGCCCAAGCCGGTGGCACCGCAACCCCGGTGCCTTTAGTTACCTAAAGGCACCGGGGTGGCGGTACCGCCGGCTTTGGCCCTTCATCGCTGCTCGCAGCTATATTATATATATATATATATATATATATATATATATATATATATATATATATATATATATATATATATATATGTATGTATATATATATATATGTGTATATATATATATATATATATATATATATGTGTATGTATATAAATATTTAAAAGACAGAAAATACTACTTGACTTACCTTATTCTGATTTGATGATACACTCAAAATATTCCACAACAAATCCTTTAAATTTAATGTAAAAATAAAAATGAAAGAAAGCAGTGTTGGGCTCACGTAACCCTCTCATTAGAATCAAAATGTTTCAACATTTGCGATGTATTTGAATGCTAAACTATTCTTTATTATATGCTTTGTTCTTCACTCGTGTTCCAATATCGATGGAAAAAATCATCCTCTTCACAAGCACAAAAATGTGCTTGGAAACATCACAGTGGAGCGGTGCTTACTGTGAATGTATGAATTGTACTACTGACTATTTAGAGCAGTGTAATTTTTATATGTTAGGTTGACTATTTTAGTATTATATGAAGGCTATAATGAACAGGCTGCGATGTCAAGATTGCAATGCTGGAATGTGTGTGTGTGTGTGTGTGTGTGTGTGTGTGTGTGTGTGTGTGTGTGTGTGTGTGTGTGTGTGTGTGTGTGTGTGTGTGTGTGTGTGTGTGTGTGTGTGTGTGTTCATGTTTTTCTATCCCGGTGGGGACTTCAACCTGAATGCACACAGACTCATGGGGACTCGTGTCACAGTGGGGACCTAAATAGAGGTCCCCATGGGTAAACAAGCTTATAAATCATACAGAATGAGTTTTTTTGGAAATGTAAAAATGCAGAAAGTTTTCTGTGATAGGTAGGTTTAGGGCTAGGGTTAGTGTGAGGAGATAGAATATACAGTTTGTACTGTATAAAACCATTAAGTCTATGGAGAGTCCCAACAAAGATAGTAAACCGTGTGTATGTGTGTGTGTGTGTGGCGTGGGTGCGATTGAACAGTGGACACATAAAAACATACTCCGTCATTATACAGGACGACATTCAAACTGCAAAGTGTTAACTTATATTTGTGTACAGTCGCAATAAAACACAACATTGTGCTTTTGTAAAATAATTTCAAGCAATGCTCCCCCCAAAAGGTGCTAATTTTAAAATTAAACTAAAATGCTCATATTAGCGATTTAAAACGGTGCGCATCCACGGTGAGGAACGAGCAGAACAGAGTGAACGTTTTTCAGTTAATTCCTACTTTCATAGGAATTCATTTGAAACGCTCGCTCAACCACTATCAATGTCACTGCGGACGAACATATTTTACTTTCGTTTTTAAGTTGGCAATTCAAAAGCCCCCAGCGGTGTTACACGTCGATTAACCGGTGGGAAAATATCCTCAGACACATACCTAATAAATGTATATTTAAATACAATATTGGCCTACCTGGTAAAAAGTTTTATATACTATTTTGATGTCCTTTTGGACACAAGAGGGCAGTATAGCCCTATGTTTGCTTTTTTGTTTAACCAAATAGCACTAAATAGCCTGTTTTTAACTTTTTCATTCTTCTTGAATTGTAAAAACAGAATAAAATGGGTTTAGTTGTGATATTTGTATACTTTTATATAGAAATAAATGGTATATAATTACATATTAGAAGATTTTTAGTGTTTCCTTTTTGGACATTACTTTAATCCCTCGCCATAGCAAAGCCGTTTGAGATATTTATTATCCATTCACAATTTAGCATATTTAATGTATTTTCATCATGTTGAAAAAGTCTGGTGGGAATAAAATAAATAGTTTAAGAGGAGTGGCTAAAAATTCAGAGGCTGATTTTGCAAAAAAATCCACATTCAGACAAAAATATCTGACTTCCTGATGGCCGGAGCGAATGAATGTAAATTAGAAAGTTGTCCGGCTTGATGAGAACAATATACAAACTATTTTTTTTTTACTGTAGTTAAAACTAACCCCCCCACTTTTGTCAAAAGCATGTTGAAAGTGACACACTTCCTGCTGCCAGTTGGTGGCGCTATAACTTTGACTCACAATAGTTACATCCATCTGATCAGCCTCTTACCACGAACACACTGCTGAAGTTTCATCAAGATCAGTTAATGTATGCAGAAGTTATTCCACTTCGTGTTTCTCTTTTCTCGCCATAAATTCGATTCCTCGCCACGGCCAAACCGTTCGAGATATCAAAAATCCGTCCGCAATTTAGCATCCTCAAAGTCTTGACTACATGTACACCGAGTTTGGAGGGGCCACAGTGAATTCTCTAGGAGGAGTATTTCACATACCACAGCAAGCGTTTTCCAAACAACCCATAATAGCCGACTTCCTGTTGAGCTGGCGTAAAACTTGACCGGGAGAAAGTTGTTCGGCACAATGAGATCTATATGTGTACCGAGTTTCATATTAATTCATGCAAGCGTGTTTGATATATGGACCAAGGGGGCGCTGTTGAGCCCCCCAGCCACGCCCGGGTACCAGCTTCAGCCCGGCCCTGATGGCCGTGGGTTCTGACCTGTGTGCAAAGTTTCAAGAGTTTTCGAGCACGTTAAGGGTCCCAAAAGCCCCTGAAACCTTGAAAACAAACATTAAACTCAACAGACAAATCCCTCCCACCCCTCACAAACACAGAGACAGACAGAGAGAGAGAAAATTCTCCAGAAAATCCACATTCAAACCAAAATATCTGAGTTCCTGGTGGTCTGAGGTTATGACTGTAAATTAGAAAGTTGTCCGGCTTGATAAGAACAATACACCTACCAAGTTTTGTGATTCTAGGAAAAACTAAGCTCCCATTTTTGACTAAAGGTGGCGCTACTGAGCCATTTCACCACGCCCGTTTCTGAAACTTTGCACATGTCTACTGGATAATAAATGTGATGTGTCTGTCGAGTTTCATGCATTTTCAAGCATGTGAAGAGTCTCAAAAGCATCCGAAAAGAATATTAAAGTTTAATGCGTTGCCACGGCAACAGTATCTAAGATATCAATAATCCTTTCACAGGTCTACATCTGCCGTGTGTCTACATTATACACATAAAGTTTTAAGCAAATCGGGTAAAAATAAGAGGGTGATTTCAAAGCATTTTGAAAGTGACACACTTTCTGCTGCCAGTTGGTGGCGCTATAACTTTGACTCACAAATGTCACATCCATGTGATCAGCCTCTTACAACTAACACACTGCTGAAGTTTCATGAAGATCAGTTAATGTATGCAGAAGTTATAACACACTTTCTGTTTGAATTATTCGCCATAAATTCGTTTCCTTGCCACGGCCAAACCGTTCGAGATATCAAAAATCCGTCCGCAATTTAGCATCCTCAATGTCTTGACTTCATGCCGACCGAGTTTGGAGGCGAATGGATGAATTTCCTAGGAGGAGTACATCAAATTCCACAGCATGCGTTTCCAAACAACCCATAATAGCTGACTTCCTGTTGGTCTGGCGTAAAACTTAGAGCACGAAAGTTGTTCGGCCCGATGAGGTCTATATGTGTACCGAGTTTCATATTATTACATGCAAGCGTGTCTGATTTATGGACAAGTGTTCGGATCCCGTTCCAGGGGGCGCTGTCGAGGCCCCCTGCCACGCCCGGGTACCAGCTTCAGTCCGGCCCTGATGGCCGCGGGTTCTGACCTGTGTGCAAAATTTCAAGAGTTTTCGAGCATGTTAAGGGCCCCAAAAGTGCCCGAAAGGTTGACAAAATAATAATAATAATAATAATAATAATAAATATAGCTGCGAGCAGCGATTACGGGCCCAAGCCGGTGGCACCGCAATACATATACATATACATATACATACATACACACACATACATATATATGTATATATATATATATATATATATATATATATATATATATATATATATATATTATTGTTCAAAAGTTTGGGGTCAGCAAGATTTTTAATGTTTTTAGGAGAAGTCTCTTCTGCTCACCAAGGCTGCATTTATTGATTAAAAATACAAACAAAAACAGTAATATTGTGAAATATTATTCCAATTTAAAACAGCTGTTTTCAATTTTTAAATATTTTACATAGTAATTCATTTCTGTGATCAAAGTTGAGTTTTCAGCATCATTACTCCAGTCTTCAGTGTCACATGATCCTTCAGAAATCATACTAATATGATGATTGATGCTCAATAAATATTCATTATTATTTTCAATGTTGAAAACAGTTGTGTACAGATTTTTTTTTTCAAAATGCTTTGATGAATGTTAGTTCAAAAGAACAGCATATATTTCAAATATATATATATTTTTAACATTATAAATGTCTTTACTGTAACTGTTGATCAGTTTAACTCATCCTTCATAAATAAAAGTACTGATTTATTTTATTTATTTACCCCAAAAATAAAATTTTAATTATTACTAACCCAAAACTTTTGAGCGGTAGTGTTTAACGTTACAAAAGCTTTAGATTTCAGATAAATGCTGTTCTTTTGAACTTTCTATTCATCAAAGACTGTACACAACTGTTTTCGACATTTAAAATAATAATGAATGTTTCTTGAGTATCAATCATCATATTAGAATAATTTCTGAAGGATCATGTGACAGTGACGACTGGAGTAATGATGCTGAAAACTCAGCTTTGATCACAGGAATAAATAACAGTTTAAAATATATTAAAATAGAAAGCAGCTGTTTTAAATTGGAATAATATTTTACAATATTACTGTTTTTGTTTGTATTTTTAATCAAATATATGCAGCCTTGGTGAGCAGAAGAAACTTCTCTGTTATGTGCGCGCCACAGACTGCACGCACGTCCGCTTAGAGTTCTGCCTTTTGCCTTCCGTCAATATTACGTTATTAGAAAAATATTTTTTTAGAGAATCGATTTTTTGACATTTGTGAATCGATTCAGAATCGTCCACGTCCGCATCGCGATGCATCTAAGAATAATTTTTTTCTCCCACCCCTAGATTTCATACAAATAAACAGTTACAATTAAGTCACTTACATTTTAGATGCAATGTTGACTGTTTTTGTTCTGTTTCAGCAGCGAAAATAGTTAAACAAAGATCACGGCAGAACCATCACTTATCACGTGTTTTCTCATAACTGAACGATTCAGCATTTTTAACGAATCGGTTGACTCAAAGATTGAATGATCAATCCATAAACATCTGTCTTAATCATGATCGACTCATTCGAACGAATCGTTTGAACGAATGAATCAATGACTCGCTTATTAAGATGGATGCCTGGCGACACCTAATGGCGGTTTAGTGTTGTTTATTCTTTCCCACATGTGTGTGATTTGTGTGTGCAACATTATCATTATTTTTCTTTCACTATTATATTAGCGATTTAAAAGCACCCACTCGTGTCACACGTCGATTAACCGGTGGGAAAATATCCTCAGACACATACCTAATAAATGTATATTTAAATACAATATTGGCCTACCTGGTAAAAAGTTTTATATACTATTTTGATGTCCTTTTGGACACAAGAGGGCAGTATAGCCCTATGTTTGCTTTTTTGTTGAACCAAATAGCACTAAATAGCCTGTTTTAACTTTTTCATTCTTCTTGAATTGCAAAAACAGAATAAAATGGGTTTAGTTCGATATTTGTATACTTTTATATAGAAATAAATGGTATATAATTACATTTTTAGAAGATTTTTAGTGTTTCCTTTTTGGACATTACTTTAATCCCTCGCCATAGCAAAACCGTTTAAGATATTTATTATCCATTCACAATTTAGCATATTTAATGTAGTTTCATCATGTTGAAAAAGTTTGGTACGAATAAAATAAATAGTTTAAGAGGAGTGGCTAAAAATTCAGAGGCTGATTTAGCAAAAAAAATCCACATTCAGACCAAAATATCTGACTTCCTGATGGCCAGAGCTATTGAATGTAAATTAGAAAGTTGTCCGGCTTGATGAGAACAATATACAAACTATTTTTTCTTTACTGTAGTTAAAACTAACCCCCCCACTTTTGTCAAAAGCATGTTGAAAGTGACACACTTCCTGCTGCCAGTTGGTGGCGCTATAACTTTGACTCACAATAGCTACATCCATCTGATCGGCCTCTTACCACGAACACACTGCTGAAGTTTCATCAAGATCAGTTAATGTATGCAGAAGTTATTCCACTTCCGTGTTTCTCTTTTCTCGCCATAAATTCGATTCCTCGCCACAGCCAAACCGTTCGAGATATCAAAAATCCGTCAGCAATTTAGCATCCTCAATGTCTTGACTACATGCACACCGAGTTTGAAGGGGACACGGTGAATTTTCTAGGAGGAGTATTTCACATTCCACAGCAAGCGTTTTCCAAACAACCCATAATAGCCGACTTCCTGTTGGGCTGGCGTAATACTTGACCGGGGTAAAGTTGTTCGGCCCGATGAGATCTATATGTGTACCGAGTTTCATATTAATTCATGCAAGCGTGTTTGATATATGGATCAAGTTTTAGAACCCCGTTCAAGGGGGCGCTGTTGAGCCCCCCAGCCACGCCCGGGTACCAGCTTCAGCCCGGCCCTGATGGCCGTGGGTTCTGACCTGTGTGCAAAGTTTCAAGAGTTTTTGAGCACGTTAAGGACCCCAAAAGCCCCTGAAACCTTGATTAACAATATAAAAGCAATAGTCAAATCCCCCCCTCCCCTCACACACACACAGACACAGAGAGAGGGAGAGAAAATTCTTCAGAAAATCCACATTCAAACCAAAATATCTCTCTTCCTGTTGGTCAGAGATGGTTCATGTAAATTAGAAAGTTGTCCGTCTTGATGAGAACAATACACATACCAAGTTTTGTTGCTGTTGATAAAACTAACCCCCCCACTTATGACTAAAGGTGGCGCTACTGAGCCCCTCACCACACCCGTTTCTGAAACTTTGCACATGTCTACTGGATAATAAATGTGATGTGCCTGTCGAGTTTCATGCAATTTCAAGTATGTTAAGAGTCTCAAAAGCATAAAAAAAGAATATTAAAGTTTGATGCGTTGCCACGGCAACAGTATCTAAGATATCAATAATCCTTTCACAGGTTTACATCTGCCGTGTGTCTACATTGTACACATAAAGTTTGAAGCAAATCTGGTAAAAATAAGACAGTGATTTCAAAGCATTTTAATAGTGATGTACTTCCTGCTGCCTGTTGGTGGCGCTATAACTTTGACTCACAATAGTCACATCTGTGCGATCGGCCTCTTACAACGAACACACTGCTGAAGTTTCATCAAGATCAGTTAATGTATGCAGAAGTTATAACACACTTCCTGTTTCATTTTTTCGCCATAAATTCGTTTCCTCGCCACGGCCAAACCATTTGAGATATCAAAAATCCGTCCGCAATTTAGCATCCTCAATGTCTTGACTTCATGCACACCGAGTTTGGAGGCGAATCGATGAATTCCCTAGGAGGAGTACATTAAATTCCACAGCATGCGTTTCCAAACAACCCTAAATAGCCGACTTCCTGTTGGGCTGGCGTAAAACTTAGAGCACGAAAGTTGTTCGGCCCGATGAGTTCTATATGTGTACCAAGTTTCATATTATTACATGCAAGCGTGTCTGATTTATGGACAAGTGTTCGGATCCCGTTCCAGGGGGCGCTGTCGAGCCCCCCTGCCACGCCCGGGTACCAGCTTCAGTCCGGCCCTGATGGCCGCGGGTTCTGACCTGTGTGCAAAATTTCAAGAGTTTTCGAGCATGTTAAGGGCCCCAAAAGTGGCCGAAAGGTTGACAAAATAATAATAATAATAATAATAATAATAATAATAATAATAATAATAATAATAATAATAATAATAATCCTACCGAAAACAATAGGGCCTTCGCCCTTTCAGGGCTTGGGCCCTAATAATCCTACCGGAAACAATAGGGCTCTTCGCCCTTTCAGGGCTTGGGCCCTAATAATAATAATCCTACCGAAAACAATAGGGCCTTCGCCCTTTCAGGGCTTGGGCCCTAATAATCCTACCGAAAACAATAGGGCCTTCGCCCTTTCAGGGCTTGGGCCCTAATAAAATAATCCTTACGGAAACAATAGGGCCTTCGCCCTTTCAGGGCTTGGGCCCTAATAATCCTTACGGAAACAATAGGGCCTTCGCCCTTTCAGGGCTTGGGCCCTAATAATAAATAATCCTACCGGAAACAATAGGGCCTTCGCCCTTTCAGGGCTTGGGCCCTAATAATGCCTCGTCCCTGGTCATTGTCGCCTGTCAATGACTTAATATCCGCATTATCCCTGGTTTCCTCTCGTACTGCCATATGAGTCTGCGTTACGTCTAGCCGCATGCTCATGCTGTTGTTGTTTCGTTCAAACATTATGTACCATGGCAAGCAGACATAGGGACAAAAGGAGAACTAAAACGAGGATCAATATCCAGTGGCGGAGCCAGGAATGTTTCATAGGGGTGGCCGGGTAGGGGCCAGCAGTTACTTGGGGTGGCTCAAAAAACATAATTTTGCAAATAAACATGGCACTCATCCAACCTTAAAATACTTTTTAAAGTATTGTAGGTGCCCAAATTACAATGATGTATAATGTACAATAGCTAGCCTACAATGACATTTTTATTAGAGTTCACCAAATAACTGAGTGTCATAATTTTACTCACCTTCAAGTTATTTAATCAAATAAAACTTAGAAAATTCACTTTGAAAACAGAATACATATCTCCCAATGCTGAAAAAAAAAAAACTTTTAAAAAGGACCAGACAATCATGTCAATTATGTACTGAAGTTAATTTTATTTCAAGTGCAAACTATGAAAATTCAGCAAACTTACAAGCTGTTTCCAAATTACATGACACTAGTTACACTAGTACAAACAACCTACATTAGTTGGATTCTATGGTTATTGTGGTTTAAAGCAAAGCAATTCACAAATTCATCAAGGTTCAGAGACTTGGCTCTCCTGGACTCCACACTTAAGACACCTAGATTGCTCAGTCTATCATCATTCATGGTTGAGCGCAGGCAACTCTTTACCAGTTTGAGAGTAGAAAAGCTGCGTTCACATGCAGCTGTACTCACAGGAATGGCAACAGCAATTTTGCACAATCTAAAGAGCTCGTGGAATACCTCTTTAAATGGCTCAATGAGCACAGTCAAATCTGCAACACTAGTGGGCTTCTGTATGCCAGCTTGCAGTTTTCTCTCCAGAATTCTTTTCATTTGGTGAAGTTCATGTCTTAGGTCATCTATGTTGCATGAATAGATAGAGGCAAATGGAAAAAGTTCTTCCTCCTGGCAAAATGTTGCACTAGTGGGGTTCAGAGCTTGGATTCCCATCTTAATTTCACAGTTTGGATTTGAGAATCATCTGTTTAACTCACTCAGCATATTGTCAAGCACGGGGTTGAATATACTGGTCCGAAAAGTGTCTTTAGTACTTTCAGAACGGCCAGCTAATTGGGACATTGTAACATATCCATTGAAACTTTGAGCTCTGTTTAGTCTTTCTTTTTGGAGCTGGCTTTGTTTCAATGTTGCATTGTTCAGCAGTGTTTAAGACATCTTTCCAGAGTCCTTCAAAGTAGGATTCATCCCTGTAACAATGAAAACAATGCATAAGAGCTTCAATTAGATCAAGGGCTGAACCCAAATCAAGAGATGGTGATTGAAGAATATCAGAGAGACATCTTCTGTCACCAAAATAGCTCAGTGAAGGTCGCTTAAAGACCAATGAATTCCAGATCCATTTGAGCAAGAAGTCCACGTGAATCAACGGTTCTATCTCCAGTGTTTTCTTCCTCTAGCACACAAATTACAGCAGGTAATCATTTGAGTACAGTATTGCAAGCCATATGTTGAAAAGCCTACCTTGTGTCACTTAATTTTTGCAGATCTCTGTGTGCACTATCATACATTTCTTTCTGTATGTTAAGCCATTTGATATGAACATAGGAGCCTGACATGAATGAATACAGTCTCTGCAAAATTGTTAAGAAATATTCAGCTTAGGGACTACTTTCACAGTGTCGGCTAACACTAAATTAAGGCAATGGCCACCTTTGCCACCTCTTTAATACGAGACAGAACGCCAGAGTGCTTGCCACTCATTACGGAGGCACCATCATAGGCTTGCCCAACCAGGTTACTCCTGTAATCCAAGCCATATCTTTCAAGGATATGGATTATTTTTTTTTCTGTCAGTCCTGCAGCATCCAGGTGCTCTGCAGCTTCAAAATGTAAGAAGCTTTCCTTAACTGCTCCTTGCTAGTAGTATCTTAGCACCAAAGAGATCTGTTCTTTTTTTGCTTTTTTTTAATTTTGAATTTTTTTGGTTTAATCTTTAGTTTCCTCAGCCATAATGGCAAAAATCTCACTTTCCTTGACCTCATTTATGATGGAGACGCGCACCATTTCTGCCAATGTGTCCAAAATTTCATTTTGAATATGATGACTTGTGTATTATGCATTTTGAGGCCCCGCCAATTTCTTCTTAACAGTTGGGTCATGGTTGCCAATGACATTTAATATTTCTAAAAAGTTTCCCATGTTGTCAGCATCAGCTGTCTCCCTGTACCCCCTCTGGAATTCTGGGTTGCAGTTAACAGCAAGACTTCTGCTACAGTTTTTATGCATGTACCATTTTCCTTTATTTTGTTGTTTGTGCTCTTTATTTAAAATAGTCAAAAACCCTTTCGCACGTACGCACTGGTGTGATCAGTCTAGGCGAGAAGGGTCTGGCTGCAGACTGTGGGCGACTGGAGCTTCACTCTCAAACAGGAAATACGTCACCTCCACTTGGAAATTTCGCTGGGTTTTTACATTCCACATAATACTTCGCTGTGGGGAAGCATCAGCCATTTTCTCCCCTTCTATTCAGGTATTAATTCTAATGATTTTTTAAATATAATGTTGTATAATGTCTGTAGAGTGTGCAGATGTGAGTATTATATTGATTGCTTGCTTGTTAATTTAAATGTTTTAAAGTTCTTTAGTTAAGAGATGCACAAACGCAAATTTTGAGCATTAATGGCGCGAGACCACATATAGATAACATTTTAGTGTTGGTATGTGGTACGTATGTTTGTATTTATTGTTTAATTCTGTTTATTTAGTGCTGATTGTTTGATTCACGGGTATTGAGAAGTGTAAATGTGAAGAGGATTTGAGTAATCTAATGTTATGCATTTTCAGTTAAAACAATTAACTTACTTTGTACGGTAACGTTACAAAGGGTAACGTTACACGTTTTACAAATCTGAGAGCGCAGATTAGGAACTCGTGGGTACGGTTTATTAATCCGTGGGCACGATTTGTTAAACCGAGGGAACAGTTTAAGAATTTGCGAGTACAGTTTATAAACTGAGGGGACAGATTGGGTTTTTTTTCTCCCACAGGTGACTTCCCGGACTGTTTTCATTCACGTTTTCTCACTCACTTTCAGAGCTAGGATTAGCACGAAGGATGCAGCAATCTTTACATTTTAAAGGTATGTTGCCACCCTAAAAGTTGAAGGCTTTTTACACATTTCTATTTGTCCTATTTTTTTGTTCTATTATTCTGTTGTTTTACTTTTTGTTTCAGGGCAAATTTCAAACAGATGCAGATACCATGCCATGCTGTATGCCATACCACTGCCCCCACTGTTCATGGACAGTTATAAGAAGAGTGGACATGGAAAGGCATTTGGTCTTATGTTATAATCAGCTGACCTCACAGTCTATGCAGCCTGACCTGCCTCGTGCCACTCCATCAGCCGAGCCTTACCTGCCACGTGCCACTCCATCAGCCGAAGTACTGAGAGCACTTCTGGAGAGGCAGTTAAACTCTGGATGTCGGCATGAAAGTCTAAACACCATCACCTTGTCTACTTTGGGACAAGCTGTCATAGGTGATGCATCAAAACAACGAAGCACAACCAACTGTGGTGGCTCAGGCATCTTCAGCAACAAGTAATTTGCTTTAACATTAATGATCATACAAAGTCAGTCATGTAATTAATCTTGACCCATGTGACGTAATTGTTTGTTTTGTCTAAAAGTTAAAAACTTCACTGAAATGCATATTCTAGTAATTGAATTGGTTCATAACATCACATGTTGTTGTACTCAAAACCTTAAGGATCTCAACTCACTCCAGCCGAGCCAAGGTCAACTGAAAGCATAGCTTCCCACCCAACCACCCACTGATGAAGCACCAACACAAAGTGAGCACTATGAATATGAGTTGAAATAACTAATGCCTACTAACTGGGAGGAGTTTAATGTTGGGGATAGGTGAATGCTACTGTCAGATCAAATGCAGTGAGATTAATGTATATTAGCATTAATAAAACTAACTGTTTCATTTTTCTTGTAGATGTTGTCCCTTCGCACCATTGTGGGCAGCACTGTGCAACACTTACTGCCATCAGCAACCTCAGGCCCTGCAGAACAATGTGGGCAGCTGGAGGAGATTATCCCCTCCAGGAACAGCTGGTACATAAAAGCATAGCTTATTTGACAGAATTTAATTTCTTCTTATTCTTCCATTGAAGTAATTAAAGGATTTTGTTGATATTGTTGATTGTATTATTATTATTATTATTATTATTTAATGCTACTTTTAATTTGTCTTACTTATAGGTCAGCTATGTTCTGGATGAGGGTAGGCCTGCCAATGAAATTATGATTATGGATGGCCCTACATGTTTGACCAAGGAGAACCTGCATCTTTAGGTCTAAACAGGGAAATGGACTCAATGGTGGGTGAAAGACTTTGTTGGAATGTTAAAGTACTCAATATGTTTTAATTATTGAATTGTAAATACAGTAAAAAAAAAAAAAATCAATTAAAAAAATCATATGAACAGGTGGGAAATGCTTGTCTGAGGCTTGTTAAGGAGATAGTCAAGTTACAGGTATGTATACACATGTATAAACGTATATTTTAGAGGGACCTATGTGAGTTCTGTGCAGTACAACAAAGTCAGCTGTCTTTCTGTAGGGGAAACATGTCTTTATTATGGACCTCCACATCCCCCCAACATGGCTCCCACCCTTGAGTTGTGACCCTCTAGGCAGTCTTCTTGTAAGTACCTACCCATTTGTACAGCCAACCCTCTACGGCAGGGGTCGGCAACCTTTTTGTCATAAAGTGCCATTTTTAAGTTTCCGAGTTCATCACTGTGCCACAACACACACATAGCCTATACTCATATAAATACACAAACATTTTACATTTTCATAATGGCTTACACAGAAATAGTACAGAAATTTAAATATTTCTCTTGAAATTTGTTTTAGATTTAGAGTCTACGCACACCTTGGCAATAGAATCGCCATTGGCTAGTAATTTTAATTTTTAATTTTCTAATGCATGAAATTTATTTGCATATGCGAGTGATTTGCTCGCATTGTAGAGGGTTGACAGCAATAATCTAAACTCATTTGAATTAACAGCATAACTTGCTTTCTTTTAAGGTCGACTCCACCGAGAAATATGCACTTATATTCCCGCTGTGGACATAAGGCCATTTTTTGCTATGTGTAAGTAATGCATGCTTTGATGATGTGGAAAAGCATATGAAGATTCCTTTTTACAAAGCTTATTGGAATATTATACATGGAAGGTTAACTCATTGCCAAGACTATTCTCATAGGTGATGATGCCACTCAAAAGAGGAATACTGTTCCTCAATTCGCTGTTTGCACAGTGGGAACAAGGCTTTTGTCACGATCCACTCACAGGAAAAGAGGAGAAGATCCAATAGCAGTAAGTAATATTTATTGGGGAAATCCGTACTCACAAACAGTCCAGGCAGGGGTCAAAACCAAAGCAGCAATCCAAAACATAAAACAATGCAAAACAGGCAACAAAGCAGAACTCAGAGATGGTGTGATAATAGACAAGGACTCCGTGACAAACACTGAAACAACCAGGGTATATATACACACAGAACTAACAATGAAACAGGGAACAGCTGGGAACAATGATGACGGGGAACAGCTGAGTGCAATGAACAGTGATTGGTACAGACAAGGATTGTGGGGAATGCAGTTCATAATGTGACAGAGACCATGGGGAAGGAGAACATCTAGTGGTAACCAGGGAACACAAACCAGACACTGTGACAGCTTTGGCTACAAGCCCTACTGAGACATATTGAGGTTACAACACAATGATATATTTCGGCAGTCACGTTCCCCTGACTTGCCCACATTAATGCAACTACTTTTGCCAGTCGTGTTCTTCTGACTTGCCCACGTTTATATACATCTACTCTCGGTAGTCGCGTTCCTGCTGGCATTTCATGTTCAACCAATTTCTGAATTGTATTCTGCATTTCTGAAACGTTTTGTGTTCCCCAGCTGAATTGTACTGTGTGTATTTAAATTGTAAGAATTATTCGTAACACTGTCTTGATTTTTATCAGGGCTGTTGCACAAAAGCTCATACCTGGGTCATGGGAAGAACAGTCAGGCCTGGACGTTGAGGTAATAATCATTTGCAATGAAAATGCACAAGAACATTGTATAAGGTTGATAGTCATTATAAATTCTTTATAATGGGTGTTCTTTCTTCAAACATTGGCTACCCCTGCAACATTTTGGGATTGACTGTGGATTATTTATGGTTATGGTGAGTTGCCAAGCTCATTTTCAGGATGTTTAGTGATGTCCACACAACATCCATTGTCCATTTTTATTCATCTTGGTGAATTTATGCAGTTTAGTGTGATTGTGTAGACCAAGTGAAACAGCGCTGCGTTACCTCACAAGTTTCATTCGTCAAATAAACTGACCTCTGTGAGTAGGAATTCAGCACTTGTGGTATAGTTCGGTAGAATGAAATGTCTGTATTCCTTTATATCCGTGGGACTCACGTGTGGCGCTGATATCTGTCTCTCATTAGTAATCGCGCCCTGCTTCATACCAGTCATGTTAAAAACATCAATGTATTCACACATCCATAAACATTATTAGATCCATAAGCATGACAAGAAGTTTCATAATTCCGCTTATGCGTCATCAACCTACGCCTTTGTTACTGTAAGAGGTTAGCAGCCCCTAGCGGCGAAACAAAATTACATATTGTAGCTTTAAATAAGCAGTGCTTTTCAGGTTTTACAGGTATATCTAACAGTAATTAGACACAGATTAGGTAGATTAGGTACAGAAATATAATAAAGTAGCATTAAATTTACAAAAGTTATTCAGTCAAGAGCATTGAGTGATTTTTTTTTTTTTTTTTGCATTGAGTATTGTTTGATTAACATTAAAAACAGACAGCAGCAGGGATTTTATGCTGCTGATAGCCTACTGTACACACACTTGCATTTTCTTTCTCAACTGTTTACGTTCACTTAAATCGATGTTTACAAGGATACTCACCATGACTGACATTTTGACATCATTTTGTGTGAAATTCAAACTCCATTCAAATGCCAGACCTGAAAAAGAGCCTAATTCTGTATTCATGTGCTGTCAATTAACATTAACTACGATTAATAAATGCTGTAAAAGTATTGTTCATTCATTCTTAGTTTAACTAAAGTAGTTAACTAATGGAACCTTATTGTAAAGTTTTACCAAACCAGTTTGAGATGATTTGAGCTTTGTGACATGTGGCAGTATTCTGCTGAAACTAAGTAGTCATCAGAAGGTGGGTACATGTCATCATAAAGGGATGGACATGGTCAGCAAGACAGGAACAATACTTAAAAGGGCTGTGACATTTGAATGATGCTCAGATACTAAGGGGACCAAAGTATGCCAACAAACAAATCTTCTACACCATTACCCCACAACCAGCCTGAACCATTGATACAAGGCAGGATAGATCCCTGCTTTCATGTTGTTTACGCCAAATTCTGACTCCATCTGAATGTTGCAGCAGAAATCGAGACTCATCGGACCAGGCAATGTTTTTTCAATCTTCTAATGTCCAAATTTGGTGAGCTGTGATAATTGTAGCCTCAGTTTCCCGTTCTTAGCTGACAGAAGAGGCACCCTGTATGGTCTTCTGCAGCTGTAGCCCACTTGCTTTAAGTTTCGACGTGTTTTTTGTTCCCTTTCGTGGTCACTCCGAGTTACGTCGGATGACGACGATTGGGGTTTCGCTTAGAAGCCTATCACCTTCGAGTATATAAAACGAGCCAATGGCAATGAAATGCCATGGGTCTGCGGAATTTGCATAGCGTATCTCCGCCCACCGCAGGGGGTATATAAGGAAGTACGCTGCAATATGCAGATATGTTTTCGCTTCGGAGCCAAGTTCAGTACTTCACTCCACAAGCCTTTTGAGTGTCATCTCAAATCTCTTCGAGACGAGCGGCTCTTCAGTGTGTTTGTGTGACGGCGCTTTCCAGCGAGATCGCATTTCCTGCTGCTGATTTGTGCAGTAATCTGCCGACAGTGAGTGTGTTTCTCCCTGGGCGCTTCAGCACTCTGCTGAGCTTTTCCACTCTCTAAAAGAGCTGCACGCGGCACGTCTTTTTCAAGACGGTTCGCCCGTGTATTTTCTGGATGTGTGTGCGCACTGTGCGGTCATCTGCCTAACGGTCGCGAGCGCTGTTTTGCGTGTTGGGCTTAATCACGCTTGGCAGCGCTCGTTGATGAGTCATGTTTTCATTGCAAAAAAAATAAACTAAAAAAAAAAAAAAAAGAAAAAGAAGGGAACATGACCATCGCGATGTTTATAGATCAAGACTCAATGATCTCCATGTGAGTAGAGTCCCCTCTGCCACACCCCAATTTATCTCTTCCTCGAGAAGAGATACTTTGGCTGGTGGCCAGGGTGATCTGAGGGTTTGGTGTGGCACAACAACCGACGAGTCAATTCCTCGGGCCACACCCCCCTCCACATCGCAGACCATGCACTCACAGCATCACAAGGTGGGCTTGATTCCTCTGGAAATGAAGTTTCGACTGCGTTGCCTCCCACGGGAGTGCCATCGTTGCCGGGACCGATCCAGAGCTGTCAGCCATGCTTTCCCGGGCAGCTGAAAGCATCGGCTGGAGTGGCCCCGCCCTCCCCCCGAGCGCTGTAAGCTTCTCCCGGACGTGCATCAGGACGCCTGCGCTGCGCGAGACTCCACGTGACTTTCGCGGCTCGCGGGTGTCCTCCGCCTTCGCTGCTTTCGATCGCATGGTGATCATGGTCTGTATGTTCCCCGTCACTATCGTGGCACGGTCATGCAGTACTGTGTGTCGCCTAAGCCTTCGATGCAGTGCTGTCCCGGGAGTTCTGTCGAACCGGCCGCAGTGGAACGCTAGTCCTTCCCTGGCCAACCCTGGCAGAACGCGGAAAATTTTAACCACGCCCCTATGCTGGGACGCTATGCCTCCCATGCCCGGCCTGGTTGTTCCGCCACGCACACTACTGACCTCGCTCTCGGGCGACATTGGTACCTGCGTGATCCTGGGTCAGGTGATGTCCACTATGTGGTCCAGACATGGGCTTAGTCAGGTTGATGTGGTAGGGTCTGAGAATTAATTTTCTCAGCTCCCCCATGTCCCAGGCTGAGCTCTTTGGCGGGTGGCTTCGGCCACCTGAAGCAGACTCAGGTTCTGTACCGATGGTCATCCATCCGTGCGGTCTCCTTAGTCTTCTTCCCGCCAAGGCCCCCTCCATGCGGCTGCTCCCCTCGGGCCTTCACCAGCTCTGAGTAGGAGGAAGTCGCAGGAGGGTGGCGCTGCCCGTCTCCGCCCCTTAGACTGCCACGTCAGTCTAAGCAGCACCCTTGAGGCGGGCAGCCTGGTCGGCGGTGTGGTTGAGGACTGCGCCCAACAGTCTTCGATCACTCCAGAAGCGGACTGAGGCTATGCACTGACGGTCATCCGTTGGTGTGGTCTGCTTAGTCCGCTTCCCGCCGACGCCACCTCCATGCGGCTCCTTCCCTCGAGCCTTCACCGGTCCGAGCACGAGGAGGTCGCTGGAGGCTGGCACTGCCTGTCTCTGCCCCTTAGCCGGCTAACACCTGGCTAAGCAGCACTCCTGAGATGGGCAGCTTGGAGTTAGGGCTCAGTTCTTCGGGGAGTTGGGAGCAGGACCACTCCTTCCCCCAGTGGAGGGCTGGGGGAGAATCTTGTTCTAAAGAACTGATGCTCTTTCTCTGAGCTTTAAGAGGCAGTGGATGACAGCACGCGCCGCCCACGGGCCACGCTCCTCTCATCCCCCCTCTGTCGCCAGACCCCTGCCAGAGCACGCCCCCGTGGGACGCGCGCCCTCCCCTGGCCTCCTCTGGCAGGATGCGGTTTATGACCGTGCCCCCGCACAGGGCCGCTATGCCACCCTCGCCGGTGCCGGTCATTCCGCCTCGCTGCCCCACCGACGGTACGTCTGTGGTTCGTATGACCCCGCTGGTGCACTTTCTGGAGGCCTGGCTAGAGCTTCCCAGACTGTCCCGCTGGGTCGCGAGAACCATTAGATTCGGCTACACGATTCAGTTCGCGATATCTCCTCCCCGCTTCAGGGGAGTCCGCTTCACTATGGTCGGGGGCAATGCCCCTGTCATGAGAGCGGAGGTCGCCACCCTACTGGCGAAGGGTGCGATCGAGATTGTCCCTCCAGCCGAGATGAAGTCCGGCTTCTACAGCCCCTACTTCATTGTACCCAAGAAGTCCGGTGGGTTACGGCCAATCCTCGACCTGCGCGTCTTGAACCGCTCCCTTCACAGGCTGCCGTTCAAGATGTTAACGGCCAAACACATCCTCCAGTGTGTACGGCCGCAGGATTGGTTTGCAGCGATCGACCTGAAGGACGCCTACTTCCATGTCTCCATTTTACCGCGACACAGACCGTTTCTACGGTTTGCTTTCGAGGGGCAGGCATACCAGTACGCGGTTCTCCCTTTCGGGCTAGCCCTGTCTCCTCGCGTCTTTACGAAGGTCGTCGAGGCAGCCCTTGTTCCCCTCCGGGAACACGGGGTTCGCATCCTGAACTATCTCGACGACTGGCTAATCCTAGCTCACTCTCGAGACCAGGTTTGCGAACACAGGGACTTAGTGCTCCGGCACCTAGCTCGTCTGGGCCTTCGGGTCAACTGGGAGAAGAGCAAACTCTGCCCCGTGCAGAGGATCTCTTTTCTCGGTATGGAGATCGACTCGGTCGCCATGTGCGCGCAGCTTACGAGCGAGCGCGCGCAGTCACTGCTGACTTGTCTTCGTCAGTTTGAGGGCAAGAGTGCGGTTCCACTGAAACTTTTTCAGAGGCTCCTGGGGCATATGGCATCCGCAGCCGCAGTAACGACGCTGGGATTGCTTCATATGAGACCGCTTCAGCTTTGGCTTCGCGATCGAGTCCCGAGGTGGGCATGGCAACACGGCACGCTCCAAGTCCCAGTGACTCCAGCCTGCCGTCAGACCTTCACCCCGTGGGCGAACCTCAATTTTCTACGGGCCGGAGTGCCCTTAGAACGAGTTTCCCGGCATGTTGTTGTATCAACAGATGCCTCCAACACGGGCTGGGGCGCCATGTGCAATGGTCATGCTGCCGCGGGCTCCTGGACAGGACCCCAGCGCCTTTGGCATGTCTATTGCCTCGAGTTGCTGGCTGTACGTCTCGCCCTGCACCGCTTCCGGGCGTTGCTCAGGGGTCAGCACGTACTAGTCCGATCAGACAATACCGCAACAGTAGCGTACATCAACCATCAAGGTGGTCTACGCTCCCGCCGTATGTCGCAACTCGCTCGCCACCTCCTCATATGGAGTCAGAAGCATCTGAGGTCGCTTCGAGCCATTTATATCCCGGGACACCTGAACCAGGCGGCCGACGAGCTGTCTCGAGTTCGGCCTCTCGCTGGAGAATGGCGACTCCATCCCCGGACGGTTCAGCTGATTTGGGATCAGTTCGGCGACGCACAGGTAGACCTGTTTGCCTCCCACGACTCGTCCCACTGCGACCTGTTTTATTCCCTGACCGAGGGCACGCTCGGCACGGATGCACTGGCGCACAGCTGGCCGCGGGGCCTACGCAAATATGCGTTTCCCCCAGTGAGCCTCCTTGCGCAGACCTTGCGCAAGATCAGGGAGGACGAGGAGCAGGTCACTTTGGTTGCCCCGTATTGGCCCAACCGGACCTGGTTCTCCGAACTAGTACTCCTCGCGACAGCACCTCCCTGGCCAATTCCTCTGAGGAAGGACCTCCTTTCTCAGGGACGGGGCACCTTATGGCACCCTCGTCCCGATCTTTGGAACCTCCACGTGTGGCTCCTGGACGGGACGAGGCAGGTTTGAGTACCCTACCACCTGCGGTGGTGGCTACCTTCACTTCCGCTAGAGCATCGTCCACGAGACATGCCTATGCGTTGAAGTGGAACCTCTTCGTCAACTGGTGTTCTTCTAAACATCAAGAACCCACGAGATGCCCCATCAGTGTCGTGCTTTCCTTCCTGCAAGAAGGGTTGGAGCGAAGGCTGTCTCCCTCCACCCTGAAAGTGTATGTGGCCGCCATTGCCGCCCATCACGAAGCAGTCGATGGTAAGTCTCTGGGAAAGCACGACCTGATCGTCAGGTTCCTGAGGGGAGCCAGGAGACTAAATCCTCCTCGTCCGCCCCTCGTACCCTCTTGGGACCTCTCAGTGGTTCTAACTGCCCTGCAGAGTGCTCCATTTGAGCCTTTGCAATCAGTGGAGCTTAAGTTCCTGTCTATGTAGACAGCGCTCCTGGTTGCATTGGCCTCCAGCAAGAGGGTAGGGGACCTGCAGGCATTTTCGGTTGACGAAGCGTGCCTGGAATTCGGGCCGGCTGACTCTCACGTGATCCTGAGACCCCGGCTTGGATATGTGCCCAAGGTTCCTACCACACCCTTTCGAGACCAGGTAGTGAACCTGCAAGCGCTGCCCTTGGAGGAGGCAGACCCAGCCTTGGCACTGCTCTGTCCAGTACGCGCCCTCCGTGCTTATGTAGACAGAACGCGGTGTTTCAGGACCTCAGACCAGCTCTTTGTCTGTCATGGTGGGAAGCTGAAGGGAAAGGCTCTCTCAAAGCAAAGGTTATCACACTGGATAGTGGATACCATTGCGTTGGCATACCAGCAGCAAGGTCGTCCGTGCCCCCTTGGTGTGAAAGCCCACTCCACACGTAGTGTGGCTTCCTCTTGGGCTCTAGCGCATGGCGCCTCGCTAACAGACATTTGTAGAGCTGCAGGCTGGGCGACACCCAACACATTCGCGAGATTTTATAATCTCCGAGTAGAGCCAGTTTCTTCTCATGTACTCGCTTCAACCAGCCGGTGCTAGATTCTGCTCAGGTGTCTTCGCTTGCTCGCCATTCCCCTCCACGGACGGGATACGTGCGATATTTTCCTCAGGTGAGTCTGATAAGCTCTGAGTTCCTCCAGCACTGCTTATGTCAACGCCTGAGTTATGCCAAAATTCCATACTCAGCTTTTGCGCTTGACTAGGTGCCACCATGTGCATGGTCCCCCCTCTGGGCGACCCCCACATGTGTATCCGCTGTAAGTCTCCTTGTGAGCGTGTGTCTTTCCCTTGGCAAGCCACCTTGCCACCCCTGGGGTTTAAAATTCCACCTGCGGCTGGACACCTCAGTGATCTTCCATATGCAGCCTCTGGCCATATGTGTATTCTAAGTCCCCCCCATCAATGGCTGGGCATGATTGCATATTTCTCTCTGGAGATATGCTTCCCAGTGTACCTTGGTATCCCTGTGTTAAGTAGGACTCCTTCGTTCGTGCTAGTCTCACAACAGGGAGCTCAGACTTACGCAGGGCACTGGAAGACAGCCGAGGTGGCGTGATTAGACTGGAACCCCAATCGTCGTCATCCGACGTAACTCGGAGTGACCACGAAAGGGAACGTCTCGGTTACGGATGTAACCCTCGTTCCCTGAGTGGGAACGGAGACGTTACGTCTTCCTGCCACTTCCGCTGTACCGCTGAAAAACGCCTGAGTTCAGTCTCGGCTCCTCAGCGAAGACATATCTGCATATTGCAGCGTACTTCCTTATATACCCCCTGCGGTGGGCGGAGATACGCTATGCAAATTCCGCAGACCCATGGCATTTCATTGCCATTGGCTCGTTTTATATACTCGAAGGTGATAGGCTTCTAAGCGAAACCCCAATCGTCGTCATCCGACGTAACGTCTCCGTTCCCACTCAGGGAACGAGGGTTACATCCGTAACCGAGACGTTCAGTGGTGCTCTTCTGCAAACCTTAGAATTTATTATTTAAGTTACTGTTGCCTTTCTATCAGCTCAAACCATCAACAGACGCTCATTGGATATTTTCTCTTTTTCGGACCATACTCTGTAAACCCTAGAGATGGTTGTACTTGAAAATTCCAGTAGATCAGCAGTTTCTGAAATACGGCTCATCTGGCAACAACAACCATGCCACGTTCAAAATAACTTAAATGGCTTTTCTTCCCCATTCTGATGCAAATTTTGAACTTCAGCAGATCGTCTTGACCATGTCTATATGCCTAAATGCATTGAGTTGCTGCAATGTGATTGGCTGATTATATGTTTGCATTACAGAGTTGAACAAGTGTATTTAATGAAGTGGCCAGTGAGTAGCCTATATTCTTTCTGCATTATAGTCATTTATATGTTTGTGCAAAAATCTTGACAAGGAGATGCATGAAGAAATTTTGAATTTAGATCCCTCAATTGAACCAAACATATATTGGCAGTAGCCAATTCCAACTTCATGTCCTTTCAGTTTCTGTTCCTTTTTTCTGTCCTATAATGTCCTAGTTACAGTTAAAACTCCTACTCCAACCATCCACCAAACCTTCAATGGAGTTTCATCTATTGTCCCTGCTCTTAAAAGCCTCTTCCTCTTTTTCCTTTTTGATCTCCCTTAATCACCAAGCTGACGTCTTTGCCAAGCTAGCTTAAAGTTAGCAAAGAAACCTTCACTTCTAGTTGCAGATTGTATTTTGATGTGTCTGCAGAGCTATTGTGACATCAGCACTCAAATCAAGTGTCACTTCTCACTGTCTGATTATTCAAAGATCACAGTGCTGAAATAAATGTGTGTACTTATGAAACAAACTAATCTGATCCCGTCGTTTTGTGTTGTGTGACACGTGAGCCATTGCTAGTTTGTGTTTTTGCTGTGTGTCCTTGAACTCACCCTTCGTGCAGATAATAAGAAGCCACAAACATTTGGCATGAATTACGCTGAGGGTTTAATAGTCAAGCAGATGGAGTTTGGGGTCTTAAATGCCATGGTTGTTCATTTATGAACTAATCATTTAAAGATGCTACTTGACTGACCTTTTTAAAGTATTTGGTTGGTGCTCTTTTATAAAAGGCCAAAAAATAATAATTCCCAAATCAAAATTCAAGACAAAAAAAGCGCTGTGTATTAGCAGGTGCCCTCTATTATGAAAATATTTTTAAAAAACATTTTTTTTAGATATGATTTCAAAAAGTTGGGACATGATTTTGAAGATTATGAAAAGCAGGGATGCTATTTAGCAGAACTGTTGAGTCATACCAATTGTCTCATACTGCTCTTAAACTCAGGTTGAGGATCCAAATGCAGCTTTTATTGGGGCAATCCAGAATCTTAATCCATAAAACAGGTCAAAACACGGGTATCATACAAATTTTATTCAATTCTCGATTCGATCCTCGATTTTCGATTCAGTGAATTCAATGATTACATTTCAACAGGCCCTAGAACAACAAAATAAAAAAAGATTTTTTTTTCTTGTTTTTGACCCATGTATCCCTGTACTGTAATACGTAGTGTTATGACAACATTAAATACCAGTGAAATTTAACAATTCTCGATTCCAGTATCGATACCACAGCTAAAACTACCAACTAATATAAATTTCAAAGATTATTAAAGACAAGTAAACAGTCATTAATAAAAAAAAAAAAGAATATAATTACACTTTACAATAGCACAAATAAATAAATACAATTAAATAAGATACAAATTAAATAATCAGTGTTTTTTAAGGTTTTTCAGGTAGGGCCTAGGTCTCAGGACCAGAATTTGAATAAAGCACTCAAATGTAAAATAACGTCATATAATCTTCACTATAGGGGTGGGAATCATATAATGATACATCACTATTTCTGTCTACCTATGAAAACAAAATGCCTGTGAAAAGGTTAAAATATATTTATGTGATTGCCTACAATGATCAACGCTTCCCAAACATGTTGTATAAAGACATCTTTGACGCTCTTCACAGAGCGCTTGTACAGATACACATTGGAGCGTTTGAAAGCTGGTGTCTATCAGCAGATCCCAAATATTTCCACTGATAGATGGATCCGCTGATAGACACCAGCTTTCAAACGCTCCTGTGTGTATCTGTGTGAGTACCCAGTGAGGAGCGTCAAAGATGTCTATTTACAACATTTTTATCCCATCAATGGTATAAAAGCCGAAGTGGGTCCAGACTTTGGATTTAAACTTGGCTGGGGCATCTATTATTTTACTCACACTGCTGTTTGAAACATTCTTCATTATCAGGAACAGTCACTCTTGTGCCCCATAATTAACACTCCTTACGAGAAGTGTGGAAGAGATTCAACTAACAGTCATGCTGCCTCCATGTTCTCTCGGGAAGTTCCTAATTATGTGTTCGGAAGTTATAATGCCATGTGCATTAAAGTGATTTTAATATAAGTGAGGAAAATGGGCAATTTCATGCAGTATTTTTCTTTTTCACTTCCTGACAAAGACAGGAAGCTTTTTAGCACTAGTGTGACAGAATGAAGAGCAAAGGATGCGTGTTAGTGTAATTGATGCTTTATCTCTGCCTTTTATCATTCCTGTGTTGCCACAGATATGTTTTTTGTTTTGTTTTTTTGTTAGACAAGTTGTATATATATATATATATATATATATATATATATATATATATATATATATATATATATATATATATATATTATTATTATTATTATTATTATTATTAAATGCTTGTGACCATTTGGCTGTAGATTAGATTCTGCCAGGAATATTTAATCAATGTATACCCTTGGTTTCAAAGACAAGGCTTAAGCCTAGTCCCAGACTAAAATGCTAATATTTGAGCTTTTTTATTGAAAGCAACTTGCACTGACATATCTTAAAATTTGTCAGTGGCATTGTTTTGTCTCAAGATGCACACCAGGAATGAATGAACGAATGAATGCATGAATGCATGAATGAATGAATGAATGAATGAATGAATGAATGAATGAATGAATGAATGAATTAATGTATGTATTTATTATTATTATTATTATTATTATTATTTTTTTTTAAGGCAAGTTTGTAAAAACTACTTAAAGGGTCAGTTCACCCAAAAATGAAAATTATGTCATTAATGACTCACCCTCATGCCGTTCCAAGCCCGTAAGACCTCTGTTCATCTTCGGAACACAGTTTAAGATATTTAAGATTTTGTTCGAGAGCTTTCTATTCCTCCATTGAAAGTTAATGGACGGCATACTGTCCACGTCCAGAAAGGCAATACAGACATCATCAAAGTAGTCCATGTGACATCAGTGGCTCAATCTTAAGTTTATCAAGCGACGAGAATACTTTTTGTGCGCAAAAAGTAAACAAAAATAACGACTTTGTGCCACTATTCATTTCCTTCTCTCTGTGCCTCAAGTGAGTTCGCGTAGTGTTTCAGCGTAGCGCGTCTGTGTTGTACGTCACACGCATCACACATGACCAGCGTCGGCCAATAGTGAGCCTACGTGTGACGTACAACACAGACGGCAGCTTATTAAGTATTGGAATACAACTGTAATATCATTATTTGTCAGAGCCGATAGCCCACATGTAGCGCGACTGCACTTTGGGCGACTGAGTTCGAGTCCCGGTTCGTGTACCTTTCCGAAACCTCTCTCTCCCACTACTGGCAGAAAATGACTGAGGTGCCCTTAAGCAAGGCACCTAACCCCCAATCGCTCTCCGGGCACCACAATAAAAATGGCTGCCCACTGCTCTGGGTGTGTGTGTTAATTACTCACTACTCATGATGTGTGTGCACTAACTTGGATGGTTTAAATGCAGAGGACAAATTCCTAGGATGGGTTACCATATTTGGCCTCCACATGTCACTTTCACTAACTTTTTTTCAAACCTGCCCTGGAGCACCCCCAGCACTGCACATTTTGTATGTCTCCCTCATCTAACACACTTCATTCAGCTCATCAGCTCATTAGTAGAGACCAGGGCTGGACTGGCCATCGGGCATACCGGGCATTTTCCCGGTGGGCCGACGTGCTTTTTGGGCTGATACATCTCATACTCATACATAATTTTTATTATTATTTTTATTTTTTATTTTTTTAACGGCCCATAAAATGTGTACATCGGCGGCCCATTAGTTTTGTTTTGGTTTGCTTAATTGGCGGCGCTGGGTTTGTGTTAGTTTTTTTTTTCGGACAGACCAGCCCATGAAACATGTAGATCAGCGGCCCATTGGTTCTTTTCTTGATTGACACTGGGCTGGCCCAATTGCAACTTTAAACGAGTGAGCCAGCGTGCAGCAGTGTCAGTGTGTATCTGTAAAAATAGATGGAGAAGAAACGCAAGGAATGTGCAGATAAATAGCGTGAAAAAATAGAACCAGGCCCTTAAAGCAGACACGTTATGTGTCAAAATATATGTTTTCTGACCTTCATCAGCTCCAGCGGCAGATGATGATAGTGAGGAGGATCAGGAGAGAGATGAGAGAGTGTAGAGTCCGCGGTAAGCAGAACTACTTTCAAAACACTTAGGCCATGGCATGAGTGTAGGAACCCATAACTAGGGTTGGGTACCGAAACTCGGTTCCAATAGGGAACCGGTTCCGACGTAAACGGTAGTAACCAGACCGAATAAGAACTAAACTTTCGGTGCCTGATTTCGGTGCCTGACGTTTTTTACCGCCCCCTATAAAACATCTCGCGGCACGAATGATCCAATAATAAAACATCTCCAGTTAACCAGCAGAGCATTCATTTAGTTCGTTTGTTAAATAAGAGATCTAGCGCTGAAATGTGTTTTTTTAAATCAAGTGATCAAAGTGCTCGTTGCCGCTGCGATCAGTGTCGCGGATAGGCTACAGTGTTTTCTCTTGGCTCGCGCAAACCGCACTGTCTTCACTCGGACGCGCGCTTCAATAGGTTGCAGAGATCGATCTATTTATGAGGCGCCGTCTATATGATTATGTGCGCGGAGAGTTTGTGTGTGCGTGCTCGCGTCTCAGATGAGTATGTGCGCGGAGAGTTTGTGTGTGTGTGTGTGTGTGTGCTCGCGTCTCAGATGAGTATGTGCGCGGAGAGTTCCGCGCGTCTCGTGTGTGTAGAGTTTGCGTGTGTGCGCGTGAGCGACTTTAGAAGTTGTGCATTTCATATGTATTAGTTTGAGCATTCAGCAGTATACATGTATGTGTGACTACCTACATGTGTATGCAAGGGTTTCATATGTGCGTGAATGAAGTTTGATTTAAGCCCTAGACGGCGCCTCATATCTATTCATTCTGGTGAAATCTCAAAATATAATGGACACAAAGTGTCCCTGCTTGATATACAACCACTGGTGAGCATAATCGGTTAAAAAAAAATAAAAATTACGAATGCGGATTAGAACCCAAAACACACTCTGACATGCTTGACTAAAGTTCAAGTTCAGCTGCCAGTGTTCCTCTTCGGGTAAGTCTAGTATTTTAATGCCAAATCTTGAATTATCAAGTATGAAGTATATCAATATCAAGTATATTTATATGGCTATACTGTGTGATAAATATTTCTGCTCAGTGTCAGATATTTCTCTGTTTTGTAAAAGTCAGAATATGAGAAGACAAAATTTTGATCTTAACTCAAGTGTTTTGTGCTACATCAGTAGCCTTTTAAAGGGCACAATTTTTCATTTAATCAGAAATCAGAAAATCTTTTTCAGAAAATCACACACACACACACACACACACACACACACACACACTCACACACACACACACACACACACACACACACACACACTCACACACACACACACACCAGGGTTTCCGTTGTCCGGTAATTGCCGGACATTGACCGGAAAAAAAAATGAAATGTCCGACCAAATTAAATCTCTCCGGTCAAATTGTCCGATTAAAATTGCTTTATAATCCCGCCCCCCTAACACAATCTGAATTTGAGAATAAGCCTAACATGTAATAAAGCAAAAATACACCGACCTTTGGCTATGTTATAAAGAAACAGGCTCTACCGTTTGAAAGTTATTAAACATTATTACATGGCTTGGTTGAATTCCGATGTGGAATGCGGTCTGTTATTTCTTGATATCAGACCGCTGCGAAGCACTAGCGGCGCCAGGATTTTGAGGTGCACCTCCAGAAAACTGGATGGGCCATTTAAAATAAGCCAAAAAATATATAAAAACGGGTTCCCCTTCATCTCCGTTTCAGCGCTTTTCTGGGCACTGAGGGCAGTGACTCAGTAGCCAACCTGAATTTAATGCGTATAGGTAAAAAAACAAAAAAACAAATAGGATTTTTTTTGTTGCTTTTTTAATACAATTACAATTTCATTTAATTTATTGTTTAATAAAATTATAGGCCTTTTATTTTTAGTTTATTAACAGCAACAACAGCTGTAAAGATGAAGTTGACGATCGCCATCTCCGTAGTGAACGCGCCTATAGAGAGAAATGCACATCATGGATAACATAATCAGAGAGTAGCCTATTTCTTTTCGTTTTAAATTGTTAAAAACACATTTCAAGCTTTAAGATACATTTCATGTCTGTGAGGCCTACGTTGAGTTTCGTTAAATTAGGATGAGATGCGCTCCTGTTCACGAGCAATGCAAGTGACCGAGGCGCCCGCGCATGATTAGGCCTATCGTCTGCTATATTTTGCTGCTTATTTATTAAATACAGGCAATTGGTTGATAAAAAAATTATTAAAATTAAGATACAATTTATACAAAACGAAATTCACTTCAAAAAAGTCATTCTACAAAACCAAACTTAATTAAGTGGTCAAAATCATGTCTGACCCACTCCATGTCTCTTGATATTGCGCATCATATCTTACTCGTGCGGTTCACTTTTCATAATCAACATAAATTAAAAAAAATAACATTATAATATTTTAACAAATATTAAACTAAATCAGCTCATTTAATGGCTACAACACGTATAGTAGACCTCTCTATTTGTACAAATTGCTGCACATTCATTTTATTCTGAATTTTGCACACATAAGTTGAAAGGCATTTGTTTGTGCATGCATAGCAAAACATATCTGCAACATTAATCAAGTTCACTGATAATTATGGGCGCATTTATTAATTATTATCTTAATGAATAATGAAACAAGGACGAAGCATAGGCTATAAACTGCGTTGTTTGTTCAGAATGGAATGGATCGCAAATGGATCCGAATGAAGAAACGTACATAACCATAGTAGAAAATGGGTCTCGAGTGTTCCTACAGAGAGGGGGTTCTCGCTGCAGAATCGGATCAAGACGAAGCAGCGAAGTCGCCTTGCGGGTTACGCGGCTTATGCGCATTGCAAGTTGTGGAGAGACACTGGGAAGTTCGCTTGAGTAAAAACAATAGGCTTCAGATATTTTATGTGGGGAAGGGGGATTGGTTTGTTAAACTATGAATGTGAAACCATAAAAAACAATTGGCGTTGATTGACGCACCATTTTTTTCTAGCGGAAACTCTGACACACACACACACATGTCTGGTGCACTATCTTTGTGAGGACTCTCCATAGGCGTAATGGTTTTTATACTGTACAAACTGTATATTCTATCCCCTTACACTGCCCCTATCCCTAAACCTACCCATCACAGGAAACATTCTGCATTTTTACATTTTCAAAAAAACTAATTCTGTATGATTTATAAGCTTTTGTACCCATGGGGACCTCAATTTAGGTCCCCACGGTGACACGAGTCCCCATGAGTTTGTGTGCATTCAGGTTTAAGTCCCCACCGGTGTAGAAAAACATGTCCACACACACACACACACACACACACACACACAGAGGTATTATTTTTTTGATAAAGTGTGTGCGGTTTAGTTTTCTTAAGTACCGTTTCAAGAACCGTTTAAGCACCGGAACCGTTTGAAAAATACCGAGTAGGTACTGGTATCGGATAAAACCTAACCAATACCCAACCCTACCCATAACCCAGTTACAGATTATTTCCACATCTGCATAGTTGACGATTACCGCAATTCACTAGAAATTTAACGAGACGCATTTGTAAACCATGTTTTCCGCCAAAATAAAAGCTTGATGCAGTTTGCGTCAAAACAAAAGATCATGTGCCTATATCTCTTTCAAGTATAGAAATTGGTACAAAACTAATTATGAAAGTTTACTTTATTTTTTAGTGCATTTGTTTTACAAATGCCCCCGAACCCCCCTAGAAGGACCGAGGTCCATCCACCACAGTTTTACCAAAAATCCGGTAAGAAACACTTGTATTGCTATGCCAATGCAGCTTATAGCTTGTTTCAGGATTCATCACTGTGTAGTATAGTTCAACTGTATTAATAAATGTCAAATTTTTACTTATTTCATCTGTTAACTCTCACTCGTTCCTATACTCACTCATTACATGGCATTAGTGGTTTTAATGAATAGGAGTTGGTATACATATAATTAAGGGCGTGCAAAGATGGGTGGTGTTTATGATCATATAGTGGGCCGGTCTGGGCCAAAATGCCCGGGCCGATTTTTTGTCCCAGTCCAGCCCTGATAGAGACTGCAAGACCATGCATCCCTGTCAGGCAATGACTTAGCAGGCTGCATTTATACATGAAGATACCCCTCGAACCTGATTTCAGACAGACTTCTGAGGCAGCACAACAAATTAATGATCGATAACAAAACAGAGAGCTGTGGTGACAACCAATTGAATATTTAATTACTACAATACTAACTTCTTGCTAGAAATGTCATCAAAAGTGGGAAAAGTTGGTCAAAATGTAATCGTATGTAAAATACGTTGTAAACAAATGTAAAAATGTACACAAAAACTGACCCCCAACCTCAAATTTCAGACTCAATCTTTATGTTTTAGTTCAACAGTCAGGGAATGGAACATTTTTGAAGTTGCTGGCCAATTGGTGAGCCAGTTTTTATTGTCATTTAGAGTTAATTGTTTAACCCCGATTATAATAATAAGAAAAGTGTTAAGCATATGATCTTCATGAGGTCAATGTGAACCGATTCAGAATTATTCTCCTCGGCGCACTTCCTCCGTCTGATCATTTACAAACAAACACTCACCTGCATCTCCCACCCCTGAAGCAGAAGCATGCTGTTTGCAGATTTCCACAGAGACCCGGCACCACACAATACGGACTAAACCACTGCTGTGTTTCTAATTACAGTGTTAATTGCAATCCAAAGTGGGAATGGATTAGGATGAGTCTTTTTTTTTTCTCCCCTTTTGTTCTCAGCATGTCTCTGGAGAAACCACCAGCAATCAGGTTGAGTTTTGGATCTGGTGAAGGAACTAATTTAGTGAATGACTCCCTTTAAAAATGCCTGCATATGTTGTTTTTGATATACACTACCATTAATATATATATATATATATATATATATATATATATATATATATATATATATATATATATATATATATACAGTATAATTAAGACATATTTTTGAAAGAAAGCTGCATTTATATTTTGATCAAAAAGCAGTATATATATAAAAAAAACGTAATATTGTGAAATATTTTACAATTTAAAATAACTGTTTTCCAATGTAATACATTTTAAAATGTCATTTATTCCTGTCATGCAACAGTGAATTTTCAGCATCATTACTCCAGTCTGCAGTGTCCCATAATCCTTCAGAAATAATTCTAATATGGTGATTTGCTTACTATTATCAACATTGAGAACAGTTGTCCTGGTTAATATTTTTGAAGAAACTATGATACACTATCATTTAAAAGTTTGGGTTTATTAAGTAAAAAATAAATAAAAATAAAGATCAGCAAAGATGTATTAATTGCTGTTCATTTGAACTTTCTATTCATCAAAGAATCCTGAACAAAATCTATCACTGTTACCATGCACAAACATATTTATATTTAATATATAAGAACATTCATAATAAAAATAACTGTTATTAAAAATGAGCACAACAACTTATAATAGAGCACCAAATCAGCATATTAGAAGGATTTCTGAAGGATCATGGTTAAGGTTAGTGGTCTCCCGAATTGCCAACTGTCACTCATGTTACCTCAACTCACTATCTCTCATTTCAAATGCATGACTTCCGTTTGCTGTTGTGAAAGGCTCTTCATACTGTCTGACGTTTGTCCAAACTGATGGACCTCGGAGAGCTTTCCTTGCCCATGAACCCAACAATCCATTGCACAGGCATCAGGATGGATCTGAAAAAAAGCAGGAAAAGAAAATACTGCAGAAATGCCATGGCAACATACATTAAAAGCTGACCTCCACAGTCACGGGCCATTCAATGTCACGTCAAATGAAAGATACAGTTCAGCTGAGAGAAAGCGATGGGTTTATCTTCAGGTTCAGCCATGCTGGGATGTGGAAACATATGGTGCTGGAGAAAAAGAAATCAGGAGAACTCTAATGTGATTGTCTAAGGTACATTGAACAACTTGTGACAATTCTCTCAGCTCATGTATTTATTCATTCAATGTCTGTTCTTCACTTGGTGATAATTGTTTGAATTGGTACAGCAAATGTTATTGCTTTTGTGTACGTAGGGAGATTAATTCCTGCGGCGTTCCCCTATGTATGAGTGGGTGTCTTATTTCTCGATGTATTCTTATTTTCAACTCTCTCTGGCTCGGTTTCCTTCTTTCTTTCAATTTGTCTGCCTCTTAGCATGACTCTCTGTGTCTTTTACTATTTGTCTCTCTCTCTCACTCTCATTTTCAAAAATGTAATATTTTGTTTGGCAAAAAAAGAAAAAAAGAAAAAAAAAGGGTGTTTAGTTGTTTACAGGCAACTTCACAACTTTGCTGTATTATTCTATCATGTTTTCTAATGTGGCTCATGCATTCTGAATTTATAGTCTAAACTATATGTTTTAAAATATTACTTGTAATGTTTTAAGCCTTTTTGTTTAGTGTTCAGGGAAGGAGGCGGGAACCGGCGAACGTTTCACAACTTTAATAATCATAAAATAAACAAACACAAAACAAAAGTAAAAGCAGCAGCCACTGTGCTTGCCACCGTTTTTAACTGAAGTCATTTGTGAATATGTTTTTGCTTTGAGTTCAATACAAAATCAGATGAGTTTTTTATAAAATTGTTTATCAGACTTACTTATTTGCTATTGATAATGTAGTTTTTTTTTTTTTTTTTTTTTTTTGCGTCCATCGATTTCAAAATTAAGGAAAAAAAAAATGAAAGGACATCCATTTTATTTGTAAAGTATTTCATTATCTTTTGTTTCATCCTTTATTTTGCGATAATGACTGGATGATGTGGACTACCATCCAAAAGTTTGAGCCCTTAATGATTTATATATAGACTAATTCTTTTATACATTCATTTACAGAATAATAATACTAATAATAATAATAATAATAATAATAATAATAATAATAATAATAATGCAGCCTTGGTAGTTCAGGGTTAGTTCACTTAAAAAGTTCATAAAAAGATTGTAAAACTAATCCATATGACTTGAGTGGTTTAGTCCAAATTTTCTAAAGAGTCATGATTGCTTTATATGATGAACAGATTTAGGTGACATGAGGGTGAAATATGACCGAATTTTCATTTTTGAGTGAACTAACCATTTAAGCATAAGTGACCTGAATCTTTTGAACACTAGTGTATATAAAATAATTTAAACTCAAAACAATATTTGATCATGCATAGACTGAAAAAAAAATATTGACAAAGCATCTGTGACGTCACCCATAGACTTTATGAAGAACGGGTTTGAAGCCGTTTATGGGGGGTATGGGCAGTGCCATCTCGGAAAATCTCGGGAAATCCTAACCCCGCCCACCTTCTGGCCAATCCATATATGGGTAAAAGGGCGGGCTTTGTGTGAGACTGGAACGATGTAATTTTCGCGTGAAGAAAGCAACATAAACAACAATGGATGACATACAGCAGATCTTGTTCTTGCTTCTCGGCAGGTTTGTCACAAGAAGCCAAGCGCCGACATTAGACGTTTCTCGATAGCAAGTACGCAAAGTTCGGACTTAATTGCCAAGTCCAACTCAGGAGAATGACTCCCGAGGACGTGAGTCCGGTTATTCTGCGTCATTCCGCTCGCTCTGCTACTCCGGTTATCTCTGCATGTATATTTTAGGCAACAATAAAACGAAATATGTTATAAAACACCACACTGCCTCTTTTCGTTTTAATTTAAAGAAAACTTAAACATTATAGCCACACAAATGTGGTTCAGGCAACGCATATTGATTATATTCACTGCATATAACATTAGCCTATTTATAACAAAACGATTTATTTAACAATTTAATTTAATCTATTTAACAAAAAATATAAAACACAACCCTGCCTCTTTTCGATTTATAAAATATAAAAATATAAAACATTTTAATATGGTCCAGGCAATATGTGCATTTGTACTAAACAACAGTACACAACACATTGCAGTAAACAACATTACATCAATATTAGCCATTATAAAAGTATAATAAGTAAAAGGTACAAGAAGCTATACAAATAAAGCAAACAATTCAGTCAAACATACAAAGTCAGCGCTCTAGTCTAACCATACAACGGTAAAGTTAAATAGCTTATAAAGTTATGAAACTTCACTTAGCCCTCAGCCAAAACGATTGGCCAGAGAACAAATCGCCCGTTAGACGAAATATATCTCATGTTTAACCACTACAGAGACGCCAGAGTCAGCGGCAAACGTTAGAACGACTAGCTGAGGAAAGGCTGTTCCAGGCGGGGTACATGAGCACCGAGCGCCCGGTGATCGCCTGCACCTCACAACCTGGATAAAATTTTCATAAATCTTTATAAATAAACCACAGATTTGAGCTTTAAACAACTACATTCTCATCTGAAAAACTCTTAAAACGTCTCGGGTTACGTATGTAACCCTCAGGGAACGAGACGCTGCATCGATACTCGATACTTTGGGGAATACCTTTGGCATGAAGCGTCTGAAGTCAACTATGGAACTATTCCAATCTTGATTGGTGCAACGTCACCCGTGACGTCGCATGTGACGGTGATCCGGAAGCTACAAAAGGGTCACAGGAACCAGAAAATGTTAGCTTCTAATTGGTCAAAGCAAGTCGTTCTCAGGGGCGCGAAAAGTGTGGCCGAGGGATGCAGCGTCTCGTTCCCTACTCAGGGAACGAGGGTTACATACGTAACCCGAGACGTTCCCTTTCGTAAAGGGAACTCCCGCTGCATCGATACTCGATACTTTGGGGAACGAATACCCACGCCGCCACACTGAGAGAAAAAACGCCCTGGTATAAAGCATCTGGTACACTCACGGACGATAGAATGAGTAGAGGGCAGATCCAAACTAGCTTGTCATAAGATTTGGTGCAAGAAGGGGAGGTCTGGAGCCGGAGGCTCAACTGACCTCATGGATGGGAGCCCCAGACAGTAGTAAATATTAGATGAGAGGTGAAGGCAAAAGTGCACCTTGTACTTCAGATATGAGTGGTTTTAGATTACCAACTGTGCTCTTAATAAAGGGAATAGCTCCTAACCCTTGATGCATAACTAGATGGACTGACTTCTCTCAGCCTGAGGCCTAATGTAGGAACCTCAAAGGCTACAACCTTGACCATCCGACACATGCGATGGAGGATGGAATACCCGAAGAATCTTAACATTGCCTACAGGTACCTCAGTACCGGGCAAAAATAACGTTGAGTGGCTCCCAAGCTAGCAAGTAAGAGGGGGCAGCACCACCACTCTTCCAGGGAATAAGACGAGCAGGAAGCAGACTCAATAGATTCTCCTATATATACTTATATATCTCAAATATATATGCGTATACCTCACCCACAGAACATGATGGGTGCCAGGGATAACCCATCAGCCTGATGCCAATAGGCTGGATGAAAAGGATTCATCCTCCAATCTACAGGAACATGGAGTTTCCGTGGGAACGTCCTTTTGAGAACACCCTTAGAGGCTTGCGGAGGGCACTGAGGCCGCCACAGAGGCCCTAAGCATGAACAGGAGATCCCGTTAAAGAGCGGAATGGAACACCAGTACTGAAGCCAGTGGGCAGTAATAAACCGGGTTCAATGCCCTCCCTAACTTAATTGTTTAGTTCCTAGTAGAGTGGGGTTCTAGTATGGATGTCCTGACCACCTCGGTGGAAAGGGCAACATAATTATGGGTGGGACCCCCTCAGGGGCCAGACCCATAGTCTCCATAACTCTGGTCGGGGATGAAATAATGTACCATCAGCCTGAGACAGAAGACCTCTCCTAATAGGAATTTCCCATGGAGGACTCTCCAAGAGACTAATAAGGTCTGAAAACCAAATTCGTGCCGGCCAGTACGGAGCTACAAGGAGTAGTCTCACTCCGTACCTCCTGACCCTTTCTAGAACCCCAGGGAGCAGAGCAATCGGGGGAAAAGCGTACAGATGTGACCTCAGCCACATCTGTACCCTGACATCCAAGCCCAAAGGAGCTGGATGTGAGAGAGAGTACCAGAGCGGGCAATGAGAGTTCTCATGAGAAGCGAACAGAGAGAAATTTGTCCTGGGACCAAAGAAGAATTTGATGCGTCAGTCTACAAAGAGGGCGAGATCTCAAACCTCCTTGGCGGTTGATATAAGAGACCACCGACATATTGTCTGTCCTAACCAGAACATGATGGCCTCTGAGGTCTACAAGGAAGTGCCTCAGGGCAAAAAATACGGCCAACATCTCCAAGCGATTAATATGCAATGTGAGATGATGGTCTTTCCAAGTACCTCGGGTGTAATGGCCCTCCATAACCGCACCCCAGCCCGTGAGGGACGCATCCGTGGTCAGAGTTTTTCTCTCACATGGTGCTCCCAAAACCGGGCACTGAGACAGGAACCATGGTTTCTTCCATACGACAAGAGAACGAAGGCATCTGCGCGTAACTCTGATCGTACGAAAAGGGTTTTCCTAGAGGAGAAAATCCCTTGTTCCTGAGCCACCACCGCAAGGCCCTCATATGGAGCAGACCAAAGGGTACTACCGTTGAAGCTGCAGCCATAAGACCCAAAGCTCTTTGAAAGTGTTTGACAGTGATAGCCTGGCCTAACCTAATACTCTTCATTGTGTTTAAGATAGTATTTATACGAGCAGGAGACAATTGTGCCCGCATCGTGACTGAGTCCCACTCTACTCCCAGGAACGTAATCCTCTGAAGAGGAGTTAAGGAACTTTTCTTCACATTGAGTCTCAACCCCACGCACCTCAGATGACGCAAAACAACATCTCGATGTTGAATTGCTAGTTCTTTTCGACTGAGCCAAAATGAGCCAGTCCTCTATAAGATGCGGACCCCCTGAAGTCTCAATGGAGCAAGGGCCGTGTCCATACATTTAGTGAAGGTGCGAGGGGATAAGGCTAGGCCGACTGGAAGAGTCCAGAACTGATGTGCTTTTCCCCCCAAAAGCCGATCTCGGAAACTTCCTGTGATGGGGTTAGAAGGGAAAGAGGAGTTAAGGAGCTTGTGGATCTATCAAGACAGACCAGTCCTCGGAGCTGGTCTGACTGACAGTCGGTAACTTGAATCTGAACCCCCTCGGAGGTTGATCCAGTACCATGAGATCCAAAATAAGGCCTAACTCCCCCCCTCATAGGAACTATGAAGTGCCAGCTGTAGAACCCGGGCTCCCGTAACCAAGGAAGAGCCCACTTTGAGGTTTCCTGTGTTAAGAGAGACTAGACTTCCTGTTCCAAGAACCGACCCTGCTCGGGGCTGGCTGACATGTGAACCACCCTTAGTAGATAATATTTATATATTAGCTCCACTGTAAGCAGGACCCCCTAGGCTATATTTTGAAGACCCCTCAGGGTGTCTAAATATGCCATTATGGGGACCAGTCCCTCAAGACTGGCCTCGGCTATAAATTTCCAAATGGCTTCGGTGACCTGAAGCAGCTAACTGGCAGGAACTAACCGAAATATGCTCTCTACAGACCTCCTGAAAGGCGGTGAACTCGACAGGGCCGCAACATCTTCGGGCAGATACTGCGTTTTGTGTTTGCTGGAAGCCGATGTGTCCCGAAGCGGCATCGGCGGCGGGAAGCGAACATCGATTTCCTAAGGGCTGCATAAGGGGGCGAGACTCCTGTACTCGCTCTCCTGGGGGAACGCCCATAAGGGTCTGCGTGTTACGACAAGACCTCTTAGTTGAAGCCATCTTAACCCGAGAGACAGTCCTCAGACCTGTCTTCGGTATGGAGGGCTTCGTGCGAGAATGTTTCTTCTGGCCCCAAGCCTTATAAGGGGGGGCACGAGAGGAAACCTTCTCAAAAAATGAGGAGCTGGCGGCTGTCCCATGAGGCTGCCCCCTGGCAGCAACCCCATGAGACCTGGACTGACAACTGGGGATAGCTGATTGTCGCTCTGCCTCCTGAAGCCTCTCGACAACGGTTCTTGCCGCGTCGCCAAAGAGGCCAGAAGGTGAAAGGGGAGCATCGAGAAGGAAAGCCCTGTCTTTCTCCCCGATCCACAAGCGATTAAGCCATAAATGTCTCTCTGAGACGACTAGTGCTGCCATAGAACGGCCAATAGCACGGGCCGTCTCTTTAACCCTCTGAGGTCGACAAACGCGCGGGCGCGTTTTGCTGCATTTTCTCCACATTGTAGCACTATAAACTTATGTAACGGAAAGCAGATGATCAGGTCTGCCGTTTTGTTGATTAATCAAATCTAATCAACAAACAAAAGCTACTGATTAACCCCTCAAAACAAAACAACAGTGTTAGCAGATGCTCGGTCAGGTCCCCTGAGTTAATCTCATCAACTCAAGAAGATATTCACCCTGAAAAGGAAGGACAAAGTTCGCCACGCGGTTCCACGTGTGCACGACTCTGCATACACACACACAAAACACAGACTCCTTATCATGCCCGACCACTTGTGGTCAAAAGTACCTTTTTAAAATGTTTAAAATGTATTTCTTGCTGTACTTATGATCCTTATACCCGAAATACGATATCTATAAGCTTCATTGATATGTAATCAGTTTAATATGCATGTAATCACGAGAAATCCTGTTTCTTTGTGTTGTTGACTAACAGAATTGTCATTCGCGGTATTGTTTTGTTCAGAAGAACACAACGGTGTTGAATATTTAGCACAGAATATTAGAGGATGCATTATTTGATTAATACCAGTTTTATAAATGTTTATGAATGAAGTTTATTCCGCCAGCATTAGTTAGAAGAGGCGTGTACCTTTCCAAATGAAAGGACATGACCACAATACGTCCTCCCAGGCGATTGGGTCACGCACGCAAGGGGGCGTGACTTGAGCTCCTTCAAAACACAGCAGGCTCTCTCACCTCTCTCTCTCTCACCTCGCTCTCATCCTTCCTCCTCTTCTACCGGCGCGACGCTTCCCCGAGGAACATCCCAGAAGGCCTCGGACAAACACATGTTCGAGTCGTAGCAGCCGTTCCTTTGCAACTAAGTTATATTTGCCTCTTCCTTCACGGAAGATGAAGACGAACTTTCTCGGTAACGTTACATTTCAGTGAGCCTTTTCAAGCTTCCCGCGACACCGGAAGACGCAGTCGAAACAGGACCTCGTCCGCGCTTTCAGCATCAACCAAACAGAGAACAGACTTGCAAGTATATTTATCTGATAATAGCTGCTTTTCTGGGGTCCGGCTTTTAGGTTTCTGTATGTAACAATTACTAGCTTTCTTTCTTTCTTTCTTTCTTTCATTTCATTTTATTCTTATCACGTATGTTATTATTGTTTAAATGTTTGTTTGTGTTTATTGTTTGCATTTTTACGTACGTTTCTATTCGTAGCTCATATAATTTTTAGTCACATTTATTAAAATCCATTTATACTTTTCACTGTCTCCGTGTTTGAAAACCCACCATTCTAAAGTCAATGAAACAAAAGATCTTAAGCTACAAGCTCGATATTAGACTACATTCAGTAGTTTTAATTAATAAACTCAGAAGGTTTGAGGTCCGTGGCCAGGAGATCAAACTTTCTTGGAGTTTGTAAAGAGATAACCCTTCTTAACTGTGATAATCTCACCTTTATTCGCTGGACGAATAACGATTAGATCAGTTACAGAACCAGTTAATCTCCATAATTGATAAAATAAAGGTACATGTGACTTATGAATTATTAATACTTATTAATATTTCCAAAATTCCCTATATTCTTGAGCTAATTCAAATTTACCCAAAGTCGTATACGCTACATTTTTGGTGGAGAATGCGGGCAGTTTCAAACTTTATTTTGGTGGGCAAAATTCAGTTTCAGTGAATGTGTATTATTGGTATTAATATTTGTAACGTTACACGCGCGTTTTGAATTGTGAGGTAAGTCGCTATAACGCGAACTCACTCAGCTGACGTTATAGGCACAAAGCCAGCTCAGCTCTTCAAATTAACAGTTTCAAAATGTCTAAGCATTTTTAATCACTGTTAAGTGCTAAAACTGCAGTTCATGATATTACATGTGTCTCTGTAAAGACGAAGCGAAACTCTTTACAGTTAGTTCATGTAATATGATTTAAACCGACTAAATGAAGACGAAGGATCTCTTTTAGGACGAGGACGTAAACCTGATCTGAACAGTGCTTCAGTTTTCAGTCGTAATAGGCCTTATACAAAACGTTAACGATCAACTCCTGGTTAGACATTGGCGTCGCGAACCAATTTTGAAAAACCTACGCATAAAATCATAAAAGGGCTATTTTGATTAATGCTTATGGGAGATGAGTAGATGATAATTCCTGCTCATAGCTGTTTGATGCATGTGTGCTCACGGCTTAAATTCACAGATGTCTAATTCCTGTCGTGCTCATAGCTCTAATTAAGTAAAACAGAAGAATAATCCCTGTTCCTGTAATGAACAGAAGATAATACCTGTTCATAGCTG
The DNA here is from genome assembly GCF_964197995.2 of Scardinius erythrophthalmus. Taxonomy (NCBI): domain Eukaryota; kingdom Metazoa; phylum Chordata; class Actinopteri; order Cypriniformes; family Leuciscidae; genus Scardinius; species Scardinius erythrophthalmus. Next base: position 20,629,432 of record NC_138228.1, on the reverse strand, counting down.
TAAGTAAACAGAAGGAAAAAAATTCCTGTTCACAGCTGAAATAAAACAGAAGGTCTAATTCCTGTTTTATTGTAAACCGTTTCATATATAATGTGTAGTTGGAGACCAGTTTTATGAATTAAAATAGATGATAATTCCTGTTTTCATTCTAAACCGTCTCAATGTGTAATGTAAAATGTGTAATTCCTGTAGTTACATGTTGTGAAACTCGCATTTTCCGCATGCAACAGAGCGCGAAATACTCGTGATTTCCACAGATAAAAAAATCTGCTGTCTAAATTGCTGAATCACGTCACCGACACTAGAGGGCAGCCTCTAGGTGTGTGGCAGGTTGTCAAATCACGCGCCCTACACCGACGTCATCCTGCGTAAGCGTCGCTTCCCCCTGACGTCAGCCTGCACGAGCGCAACTACGCCATCTTGTGGCGTTCTAAGATAATACCTGCTTTCAATTTCTTTTTCTCTCTGCATTCAATTTCTCTCTCAAACACTTAACTGCATTCAAGCTTAGCTTATGCTGATATTATTTGGAGTTAGACAATTCCTTTTTCCCTGTTTCTGACTGTCACACTTTAAGTGAAGTTCGAAAAAAAAAAACTTTTTTTGAATTAAAGCTTAGACTTGATTCACTCAGTTATTGATAGTCCACCCAGTCCCAGTCTGCATGGAAGTGCTTTATGGCCATCCTTTTCGTTTGATTATTTTTTTAAGCAATACTAATAACTTCAGTGTTATTGTAAGGATTATAGGAAGTCATTCTGAATTTCAGTTTTAATTATTTTAGTATTGATACATCACTGTATCATTCTAATTTTCTTTCCTTCCTTATTTTTATTATTTTGAACCTCCCCTTGCATGCTTAGTTGAATTTCAATTCAAACTAGTTTGAATTTTAATTCAAAATTGTGTCTAATCAGCCAGGGAAGACCACTGAGAAGACATACGGCCCTCACCCTAGTGGCACAAACCCACTGCCGGGGCCTATCCCTCTGCCTGCGTCTCAAGCCTGTGTTGTTATTCACATTTTATTTCATTGATAATTTTTTTCTCTTCCCTCTTTTCTCCAAAGGGGGGGGGGGGGTAGGTTATTCTGATAAATCACCATCAGTTATCATAATTTCCCTTTTGTTGTATCACCTTTTTTTTCTTGTAAAGCCTTTACCTCTGACTCCTGCATACATATTTACTCAATTTGATGAAACCAAAAAGCCTTAATTTACATTAAGTCTAACCTCTTAATCCCTTATTGTGTATCTATTGGCAGGACTCAGTCAGTGTTTATAGGCTCAGGCCTCCTCATTTTTATTTTATAACACTCCCGTGTTATTGTTTGTGACATTTCATTGCAGACCAATTCACTTCCTTGTGTTGTGTTTCCCTTTTCTTCCCTACCTCTAACTTTGCCTTTCTCCATTCTGTTGTGATTTGTTTCTCTCATTTCACTTACAGACAGAACCTAAGAGAGACCCCAGGAAAGTGAATAGAGTATCGATCAAAGCCGGCGTCATTAGACGACCCCCAGGCTACCGCCTGTCAAAATCTCTATTGTGGGTTTATCCATACCCACGAAATTTGCTCCGCTAACTGTCGGCATCAGTTAGCCCCGAAATTCTCATAAACGGCATAGCCCGTATGAGTATAGCTCATTTGACCCTAAAACAAACTTGCATTTTGTCTCTTTTTGTGTGTGCTGTGCTTCTCTCACCACAGTAAGCAGAGATGTCGAGCTCACCCAGTTCCACAGAAGACCTGGAGGACCGAGCACACACACAGAACCGTCTAGACCAGCTACTCTTCCTGACCGAGGAAGAGGACGAGACGGACACGACGCTGCAACAGGAAGTTGAAAGACTTCAAAATGCCCTAGCCGATCTTCATCGGCACACAGAACAAAAGCAGCAGTCGGAGGAACTCACCCGGAAGGAACTCAACGAACGGCTCCAACAGGCTGAAGCTCTCCTTGAGAGAGCAGAGACTAAAATCCATCAGCTCACTCAGCAGAGACACGAGCTCCAAGATGAACTTGACACTGTTCATGCAGAACTAAAACATGCTTACAGATTGCAGAGGGTCTGGAACGGAGAAACACACATCACAGAGTTTCTCCCGGTCAGCCAAACACCAAAAGCTGAAGGGGGCGGAGCTGTAAAGGGTCAGAATCCTCTCCAGACGGATTGGGCCCCCAGCAACAGCTCTCCTCCCAAAAACCTTGACAAGCTAGCCCGCAACATTCCTACGTTCAACCCAGCTCCTGAAGGAAACCATGACATTTTTGCTTACTTACACTGCTGACTTAAACTGTCGCCAACGTGACCGCTTGGGACGCACTGTATCTGCTACGAATAACTGCAAATAGAGATGTGCGTAAGTTCCTGGATCGCCAACCAAACCCTGTCAAAGCAGATTACAAGCAACTGCGACAAGCTTTGATCCATGAATTCTCTGACCCAGAATCTGACCAAGGGTTTATCACGGCCCTCGACGTGAAACAGGCCCGACTTGAACACCCAAACTCCTATTATGGCCGACTCCGACAAACGTTTTTCGGAGCAACCGACACCCCAGGTATGGAAGAAGATGTGAACTTTAGAACGTTATTCCTGCGAAATCTACATAGCAGCGTGAGTAAACATCTCGGTGTGCTCGTCTGCCCACGAACCATGTCTACTCGAAAACTCAGAGACTTAGCCCACAAGGCTTACACCAAGCAAAGGGCAATGGATGAAAAGACTGTCGAAACACACACAATTTACTCCGTCTCTGAGCACTGTTCAGAGCCAGACAGCAGGTGGCAGCACGACCGTGACGGTGCTCATCCAAAGCGTCGGACCAAGCGCTCAGAAAGATTCTGGAACCAGCATTACCCGCCGTCCAGAACTCCAAGCCCTGACCGTCAAACCTATAGCCACTCTCTCCAGAACCCTGATGAGCCCGAGTCTTCTTACACAACAGATGAAGACAGTGCAGCCACGTCTGACACCGACACAGAAAACGAACACTGACACCTGCTGCTTCAAGGTCATCTCTGACCTGCAGCTGAGTAACCAGACCAATGTCTGCGCCACACACAGACCAACCACCCTCACGATTGCAGTGACTACACAGCAAAAACGAACTTTACCAACTACACTGCACGCCTCAGAGCTGCTTACGCTACCTCCGCTGTGTTAAAAGGTCATGCGGGCCTCTGACGAACAGACTTTTTCTATGCCGCCACTTACCCCTCCACCACCCTCGCAAGCCATCTGAGCTCACTGGCAGCCAGTGCCTCAGACAACTGTCTGCCACCACGCACAAGCTGCGTTCACAAGACTTCAGTACGCATTGTGCACCTGTGCCATCACAGCGCCACAGCTTGTAAGGCCACAGCGCACAAAGGGGGGTCAGGCGTGCCGAGAACACATCATGTGCTGAACACCGCAGCACCAAACCCACGCATGGCACACCAAAGCATGTGGCACACCAACCTCAGCGAAGCAACAAGATGCCCTAGCCAACCAAGGACATCCATCGCTGAAGTTTTTCCTCCCTTTCTCTCTCTCTCTCTTTTTCCTCCAACAGGATGCTGTGGGGGTTCGCTAGAAAGCAGCCGCAATCGGACATCACCAGATCCGGCATCCGGCATCGCATGGAGAGAGAGCAGCCCCGAGTCCTGATTACCAAAGCAGGACTCACACTGCGAAAGTGTACATTCGACTCAAACCCAGCAACGTCGAAAGAGCACATTACCTCAACGAAATGTGAACATCCACAGCCAAGCTCACAAAGCCGTGTCCGGCGGTTTCCTATGGAACCCCGAAAAGGGGGGATCCCACACTATCGACCCCCCTCAACCTCATTTGAGCTGAGTCATCAGCCTAGCAACCACCTGCCATCTGACCATTGTTACCGTGATGAGTCAACTAGGCCAATACACGCCCTATCAACTCATCAAGGGGGGGACTGTAACGGAAAGCAGATGATCAGGTCTGCCGTTTTGTTGATTAATCAAATCTAATCAACAAACAAAAGGTACTGATTAACCCCTCAAAACAAAACAACAGTGTTAGCAGATGCTCGGTCAGGTCCCCTGAGTTAATCTCATCAACTCAAGAAGATATTCACCCTGAAAAGGAAGGACAAAGTTCGCCACGCGGTTCCACGTGTGCACGACTCTGCATACACACACACAAAACACAGACTCCTTATCATGCCCGACCACTTGTGGTCAAAAGTACCTTTTTAAAATGTTTAAAATGTATTTCTTGCTGTACTTATGATCCTTATACCCGAAATACGATATCTATAAGCTTCATTGATATGTAATCAGTTTAATATGCATGTAATCACGAGAAATCCTGTTTCTTTGTGTTGTTGACTAACAGAATTGTCATTCGCGGTATTGTTTTGTTCAGAAGAACACAACGGTGTTGAATATTTAGCACAGAATATTAGAGGATGCATTATTTGATTAATACCAGTTTTATAAATGTTTATGAATGAAGTTTATTCCGCCAGCATTAGTTAGAAGAGGCGTGTACCTTTCCAAATGAAAGGACATGACCACAATACGTCCTCCCAGGCGATTGGGTCACGCACGCAAGGGGGCGTGACTTGAGCTCCTTCAAAACACAGCAGGCTCTCTCACCTCTCTCTCTCTCACCTCGCTCTCATCCTTCCTCCTCTTCTACCGGCGCGACGCTTCCCCGAGGAACATCCCAGAAGGCCTCGGACAAACACATGTTCGAGTCGTAGCAGCCGTTCCTTTGCAACTAAGTTATATTTGCCTCTTCCTTCACGGAAGATGAAGACGAACTTTCTCGGTAACGTTACATTTCAGTGAGCCTTTTCAAGCTTCCCGCGACACCGGAAGACGCAGTCGAAACAGGACCTCGTCCGCGCTTTCAGCATCAACCAAACAGAGAACAGACTTGCAAGTATATTTATCTGATAATAGCTGCTTTTCTGGGGTCCGGCTTTTAGGTTTCTGTATGTAACAATTACTAGCTTTCTTTCTTTCTTTCTTTCTTTCATTTCATTTTATTCTTATCACGTATGTTATTATTGTTTAAATGTTTGTTTGTGTTTATTGTTTGCATTTTTACGTACGTTTCTATTCGTAGCTCATATAATTTTTAGTCACATTTATTAAAATCCATTTATACTTTTCACTGTCTCCGTGTTTGAAAACCCACCATTCTAAAGTCAATGAAACAAAAGATCTTAAGCTACAAGCTCGATATTAGACTACATTCAGTAGTTTTAATTAATAAACTCAGAAGGTTTGAGGTCCGTGGCTAGGAGATCAAACTTTCTTGGAGTTTGTAAAGAGATAACCCTTCTTAACTGTGATAATCTCACCTTTATTCGCTGGACGAATAACGATTAGATCAGTTACAGAACCAGTTAATCTCCATAATTGATAAAATAAAGGTACATGCGACTTATGAATTATTAATACTTATTAATATTTCCAAAATTCCCTATATTCTTGAGCTAATTCAAATTTACCCAAAGTCGTATACGCTACACTTAAATTTCTCCGTCATTTATGGTCATACAGAAAAAAGAAATATAAAAAAAGAATCTGTGGTATTTCTACTTTTGTATGTGTCCACTTCCAATCAAATCAAAACATTGTGCTTTTGTAAAATAAAGAAAATAAACAGTGTGTGCGTTCTGCCTCTCCGTCGCGGTGAACTTTTTTTTCTTGAGCACGACTATAAACTGAAACAAAACTCAGCGAATACTTGTCACACATTTATGAGCCATATACCTTTATAAACATTTAAGTGTGTACTTTTAAATGATCGGATTCAAAACGAAAACAAATATTCTCTGTTTAAGTAATTTGTATAAAACCAACAAGATGTCCAGCTTCTCAAACGCTTCCTAATTCTTTTTTTATTTACCACGCCCACTCACGCAACAGATATTCACATGCAAATCTCCACATGGAACGCGATCGCCCTCATTACCTCAACAACAAAACACTTCACTTCGTGCCTGAGCTTACATTGGATTTACATCAGAAGAAAAAGAACGATATTTGAAGACAAGAAAGATAAGGTAAGAAATTCTTACATATTAGTTTGCTATTGTTGCATAAATTTCACATTGCAGTTGAACTGTTGCTAGATATATGGTGAATATTATAATATTTAGACCCGTGTTTACTGTTACTGTGTTTGTGGATATCTGCTCAAACGTAGATATGTATATGGTAGGCCTAACCATAATGTTTTATATTTGAGCGCGATCGCGTTTGAATGTATCATATTTTTGATCGCGATCGCGTATCATATTTTTGATCGCGATCGCGTTTGAATGTATCATATTTTGGAAAAGCAAAACGCTCCAAACGGCTTCATGTTTTTACTATTATCTCATTTCATATCATCATAAGGAATGGAAACATTTGAAGTAACATGATAATCAATATATTTTTCTCTAGCTTAGTTGTTACTGAAATATTTTTGAAAATATATATAGGCTGCTATATTGTTATTATTTTATGCAGCACTGCGCATAGCCTATACCTACAAAGCACAACAAACCTGGTGTTCATTATATAATATATTGTTGGAAACATTTGTGTGAGTGTGTGTGTGTATTCTGTTAATTTTAAAAAGCAATTTTAACAAGAAAAATCTAAAATGTATTCCCAAAATCGTGCAGGCCTTTCTCTTGATATCAGTATGTTCACTTTTTTTTTTTTTTTCAGGGCCCAGATGCCACTGAGTCCTGCTGACTTCAACATTCACAGTACATGTCTCTGTACATGAACATGGTAAAGTGAAAATCAAACACCTTGGAAATGAAAGGTATGTACAATGTTTTTAGGAATGGCACAAAGGTCTCTTTCTTTGGATCATTGTTATCAATAAGTGCTTTTTTGTTGTGTATCTTTGGATTATGTTGTGTTGTAAATAAATCCAAACAATCTAAAAGCCATTCTTTTTTAAATCTCCTCATTCTTTGTGCAAGGGTGGTCAGAATGATGGGCCCTGATAAGCTCCTAATAGGGCCATTAGGGAGGTTCTTTGTCTTTCTCAGGTGTGGAAAGCTTTCATATTAATGAGATGATCCGCCCCTTCGCATATTGCTTTATCACACAAAACACGTCGTAAATTTTTTAAATCAATATATTGTCTTCTCTGAATGAGCAGTCAGGGTGATTCTCACATAGTTTTAGAGCAAATATTCTAGGCTACGTCATACAATTTTCAAAAGTCTTGTGAAGAAATAATCAGTATGGGTTTCATGACCTTATTTCAGTGAGAATTTATTTTTGTATTTTCACAAACCACGCATAAATGTCATTATCTCAAAACTACAAACTTTTACATACATGCTGCTGATATATTATTGTAGCACAGTTTGTGCTGAATACAGTGTAATTAGACTTTAGCCATGAAAACGTCACAAGTAACAGAAATAACCACAAATGTCAGAGCATGTCAGAACACCTCCAGGCCCAGAAAACAGCTCAGACCTCAGAGGGTTAATAATACAGAGAGATAAGTCAGCTACTCTACGAAATTCAGTAATATCCATTGAGTGAGACCTCCCAGTTATCATCCACCTGCTTGAGGAGGTCAGCCAGGTATGCCTGTAATAACCCCATCATGTGTGGGCATGCACCGGCTCGACCCACCGCCATATATGCTTTCCCTAACAAATTCGATGTACGAGATTTGGAGGGAAGTGTCTGAGCTATCAGGGGTGACGCAATGTCTGGGAGAAAATATTTCGCAAAATATTCCTCAACCCGAGCCATCACCTCATAACCATTTTCATTAGATTCCCTAATGGATGAGTAAATATATACATGCGGGGAAAATAATGGATTTTTCCACGATCTCAATACCTCAGTATGGTGATCAGTGAAAAAGGGAAGGCTCTGACACGAAGATTGTGACTGGGTCTGCAGGAAGCGCTCATTCATTTTATTTTTCTTAGTCGCTTCCTGCTTATTATATGGCCATTTAACATATAATTTAACCACTGCCCTGATTACAACCTCCAGCAACTCCTCACTAACGGGAATATGGGGTGGCGAATCCCCATATCCACGTGATTCAGTGTTGATAGATAATATCTAACTCCTTGGAGCCAAATAAATCAAACGCTGTGTCTTTAACACGGTCGGAAGAAGCCGCAGCGCGGGCTTCCGAACCGTGCGCGAGACAAGTGGGGCTGGTTGATAAACGCTGAGAAAGGGTCGCAACAGTCTTATATGCCCGCCCCACATGCGAATCCCATGCATACAAGCGGCGCGCTGCCTCAACAGACGCGGGACCTAATGCACTGGAAACGCGAGCCTGATCTAATTGATCGAACAAGCTCTAACAGGAGCGGAGCTTTTTCATTGAAAACAGTTTGCACAGACAGCACCCTCGAGCCCCGCCCGTGCATGGTCCACTCCCAGACAAACTACACAAAGCGAGTGTGTGTCACCCTCGCTTAAATAACGTGGGAAAGGGGACGCACACTGCCTGAATAGCTTCTCTTTATTCGCCATAAATAATACTCTTTTCACGGGACAAACAACACCAAATAGAACAGACAAGATGACATAGAGCGCTTGCTGAAGACCAGAAGCTAACATTTTCTGGTTCCTGTAACCCTTTTGTAGCTTCCGGATCACCGTCACATGCGACGTCACGGGTGACGTTGCACCAATCAAGATTGGAATAGTTCAATAGTTGACTTCAGACGCTTCATGCCGAAGGCATTCCCCAAAGTATCAAGTATCGATGCAGCGGGAGTTCCCTTTACGAAAGGGAACTACATTTCATGATACAAAAACAGTAGTATTATATTTCAACTGTAAATTAAAAAATGGCGCTTCTTATGTTGTCATTCTCCTTGGCACAGCCTATGCTCGTTATCAGCTGTCAATCAAGCTGTCAATCAAAGTTAACCACGCCCTTATTTGTCATACATCTAAATATGATCTAAACTAACGAGTTAGAAAAAAATTCACCCCCCTCACAGTTGTCAGGCACTCGAACCTATCGAAAAATACAATAAAAGTCCATGGGACCAACCTGTAAAAACATGAATTTATGCTGTGAAAACGGACATTTTAACATGGGGTCTATGGAGATTTGCTCCCTTTTGGGACCTTCCTCTAGCGGATTTTCAATGTATTGCAGTTTTTTGCACTTCCGGGTAGGCTTACTTTTTTCAGATTAGAATGTTGCCCCTTGTGTGAGAGACATGAAAATTACAGGGCCATTAGACAACTATACAGTTTACTTCATTGTACAAATAATATTTTGGCAGCAGAATAGACAATTTTAGTCGCGCTGCTCTCCCCTCGTCCTGCACCTATAGTTCACACTCCACTCTCTCTCACCTTTTCATCAAATCCACTCACTCTTTCATGTTCATCTGGTGCTAGAATAATGCTGTTTTTAAACACTATTGCTGCATTGGCTTTGTACTTTTTTACTGCCTGGTTATTTAATGGTTTTGCAGGAATGTAGGTCTTTAATCAGGCCAGCTGAGCGTTTGATGTGTGATTTAGAACAGTGTGATGCCACAGGATGAACACTCTGAATTTAAACTCTGAGAAAAGAGAGACAGTTGAGTGTACATGCTCAATGAATGAAAATATCTATCCTATACACACAAAGTATGGGGTCAGTCAGATATGTTTGAAAGAAATGTATATTTTTATTTAGCAAAGGTGAGTGCATATTGTTACAAATAAACCAACTTCAAATAAACACTGTTCTTTTGAACTTTCTCCACAAAAAATATCAAGCAGCACATTTGTTTTCAACATTGCTAATAATAAGAAATGTTTCTTGAGCACTAAATCAGCATATTAGAATGATTTCTGAAGAATCATGTGGCACTGAAGACTGGAGTAATGATGCTGAAAATTCAGCTTTGATCACAGGAATAAATTATATTTTTAAAAATATATTACTTTTTTTATTTTTTTATATTTAACCATATTACCATTTTTACTGTATTTTGTATATATATATATATATATGGTTTTACAGGTAGTGAGCAAGGTTATGTTTTTTTTTTTTTTTTAAGAAATACTTTCTGTTAACTCTAGGATTAGCATAGATGACCTCAAAGCCTATTAGACATGGGCTAAAACCCACAAAACATTAGTTTTGAAGTATTTGAGTTAAACTTGCATGAAATCAGGTTAGAGAGAGGATGGCCATGAGACCCTGACTATGACAAATTATGATATGACCCTTGTAGGTTTCGTTGTGTTGCATATATTGATCATCTCATGAGATGGAGTATCCGTGTAAGCTTTGCACTTTCATTGATTGAGTCTGATCTGCACTTCATTAAACCCCATTAGCAAACACGCATGTGCCGTCACACTCAGTATGAAGGTCACACATTTGCAGGCTCACACTCGCATTGACACGAGAGATAATGCTTGGATTATGAACAGAATTCCTGCCGCCTTCTCATGGAACTCGTCCTAGGAAGTAGAGGGTAGAGGAGAAATAGCTGGTAATCAGGGAGGAGGAGTGTAGGCAGTGATTTTGGTCCTCCTCGGCGGGCCGCGCACCTCATCATTTGCAGGGCAGGGTTGAGCGCTCGGGGGTCTTGCTGGAGGACCCGTATGATTGGGTCGATGAGAGGGTTTTGTTGCACTGGAGAGGCAGCGTGCCACTGCCTGCCGTAAGAAAGATTATCACCCATAACTGCCCTCCCACACACTCACACAAGTATTAAGGGATGTTTATTCAGAGATGGTTAGGAAAGTAGTAGTGTGTTGTACTATAGGAATATTCCTAATTGACTTAATTGTGCCATTTTTTGTTAAAATGTTTCAGCAGCCAAACATGTCTTCTTCTGACCTTGTCCATTCATTGGCCCTTAATTAAAGGGCCCTTTTATATTTAAATGTCCTATTTAAATATCTGTTGTGTACTCTGGTGTCGATCTTTCATACATCATATACAATTACAAGTGACAAACTGTACTTCAACCTCCCTCAACCTTTTAATTCACTTCAAATTCAATATGGTGTCTACCCTGACTAAAAGTCCTTGTTTGTTCCAAACTCACAAAATTGGTTGAGTTAGAACTTAATATGTTGGGTTGCAATGTCTTAGCAACCACTCCAAAACCCAGGCAATCATGTCAGTGACTAAAAAGTTGGGTATTTTGGGGGTGTTAAACTTTACTATAAGGTTCCATTCATTAGCATTAGCTAATGCATGCCTAACTAACAATGAGCAATACATTTGTTAAAGTATTAGCAATTAATAATTGTTTATTCAAGTTTGATTCCATTTAATAATAACAGAAATTAATATTTAACTAAGATTAACATATTCTTTAGATTTGTTTTGTTAGCCTGTGTTAACAAATGGAACCTTTATTGTAGTGTGACAATTTGTTTTTCAATTATACTTGACACTAGATGCATCACAGACAATTTGATCACCAATTTGATTTTGTTGCATCCTACGGAGCCCCTTAAGGGACATGATGGTGGAAAAAAAATTAGATGGAAGGAAAAATGATTTTCCAATTCTTTTGCGTTCTTTCACAAATGTTTTGCACCCCCCCCCTCCCCCCCAAAAAAACTTTGCGTCACCTCGCTACAACTTTGCGTTCCCTCACAAAAAAAGCATTTGCACTCACTCGCAAAACTTTTGTGTTCTTTGCGAGTGAACACAAAGTTTCTCGGGGGAACGCAAAAGATTTGTGAGAGAATGCAAAATTTCTCTGGGGAACGCAAACATTTTGCGAGCGAACGCAAAGTTTCTCGGGGGGCGCAAAAATTTTTTGTGTGAACGCAAAAGCATTAGCAAATAATTTAGACTCTCATCTCATATTTTTATTTCTTCACCATGTCCCTTAAGGGCTCTGTAACATCCCTATAAACCAAAATAAATTAGTTTACACTAAATACACCAATATTGGAAGTGTAACAGATAAACATTAAATATATTGCAACAGTACAACCTTATTAGTATGTGTTAGCATGAGATTGGTTGAATCATTTGCCAACCCTCATTATGCATATCCCATAAATCATTTCATAACAAGGTAAAAATTAAACCTGGTTACTTTCTCTTTGTGATTGTGTGTAGTTTTTAATTTCTACTTTAAACCCCTATGGCTTGCTTGCCTGCTCAACTTATATTGTAAATGCATTACTGTGAACATTTCTTGTTCATTTTATCAAACTAATCAAAATAATTTCTATGAAACTGGCAGCAACAGTGGTAAAGAGCTTTGTTTGTTTGTTTTTTAAACTCTGACTATTTCTTTAAATTCTAATTGCAGTTTTGTGCAGTTTGAAGAGTGTGGGAGGATGTATACAGGTGACTGTATTTGTCATTGTGATTTTCTCATATTTAATTTACTCATTTGTTCCTTGCTTATGACATCTGACACAAATACAGTGTATTGACTATTTCATTGTGGTATTTATCAGGTCAAGGTGAGGTCAACTGCAACTGTCAAATCACCATATCCACCCACAGGAGGCTTGGAAAATGTGTTTCTTAGCATCCAATAGCTTGCATGCATAGAATAAAGCAAGCGGTGAACGCAATAAACAGAGGAAGAGAGATGGAGAGGGCCGGCTTGTAGGATTCGGCTTGTGATTGTCATGCTGTGATTAATTTAGTTGTAATGGAAATCATCCACAGGTCTGTGGCTGTCTATTATTTTTTTAAGGGGTTCTTGATAACTTCGGAAGCGTGAAACCTATCAGGGGTCCGTGCTTAGGTAATCGACTGCAGCGAACGATGAACTCTTTCGCTCCGCCCGCGATGCAAGGCAACTGTGACCAGAACTGCATGATTTTTTTTTTTTTTTTTTTAAAGGCAAGGTGAGGAGAGGACAGGATGAGGGGGTGTCACTGAATGAATACATTAATTATTGTGCGCACAAGGGAGTGATTAAAAATGGTTCAGGGAGTGAAAAATGCAAATTAAAGAAATGAAACCTGTGATTTTCTCTTTCATATGAGGAAAGAGCAGTTTTAAAATGAAATTGCTGCAGGAGGGACTCCCTCATACACGAGAGAGCAGCTGTGTACCTGTAAATATGTCTGTTTTTTTCTTCTCTCTTCTAGGTGAATTGAGCTGATTCTGAGACATCAAGGACTGAGACATCAAGGACTGTGGGTTATATGTTTTTTTTCTTTTTCTTTTCTCTCTTTTTTTTAAAGGCATCGGTCAGCATAATTTATTTGATCACACTTTTGATTAGGGTCCAATTTTCTCTATCAACTAACTATTAACAGGCCCGTCGCGACAAGGCAGGCAAACCAAGCAATTGCTTGGGGCCCCGAGCTGGCCTGGGGCCCCAAGACAACGACTGGTTAAGAATAAAATGCAACGACAAACTGTGTGAGCGCCCCTTTAATGGTCAATGCAGTAAAGTGCAATGACACTGTTATCGGGATCCCCCTCAAGGGGGCCCCCCTCAGTAGTCGCTGACAGCAGCCAGCCAACCACGCGATCTCTGCCGCCGCAAAATACAAAACCTCCTCGGCAGTCATCATTAAGCGGAATTATGCTTCAGGAAGCCAGAAAAGAATGAAGAGAAAGGAAGAGGAGGATAAGAAAAAACAAGATAGTGAAGTAGGGGTGTAACGATACACGTATTCGTATTGAACCGTTCGGTACGAGGCTTTCGGTTCGGTGTTCGGTACTCATTTTCAAACCGAACGGTTCGTTGGATCATTTTTCCGGCCGACCAAAATTTCGTTATATCAAATGTAGGCGGGTCGCGCGTGGCAAGCGCGCTCATAATGTAGAGATGCCGGCGCGACTACAACATTGCCCAACATCAAATGTAATGTAAGCGGAACGAAACTGAGCTACTCGTTATTGTGTGGTTGAAGGACCATTGTTTATCAGTTTGGACCAGTGCAGCGCGAGACGATCGTGATCATGCGACACTGTTACTACACAGCACTAATAAGAGATCCAGTAAAGAAAGCATTTGAATTCGCCACAGAAGTAATAACATCGCTGCGAGATGTAGTGAGAAACATTCACATTGTTTGGCAGGAATAGTAGGCTATAATGCCTTCAAGAAACATTACGTCGGTTTTATTTTGACATTATGAATACAATGCCCTCAAATGTTAATCTTAACTAAAATAAACATTTGTTTACTACAATATTAAATTAATTTTTTTTTCCAAGGAGCTGTTTTGTTTTATATGCTCCTAAGAAGAGTCAATTATAGCTCCAGAATTGCTCAAAGTAAAAAGAAATAATATTTTATGGTGCTAGTTTTAATTAAAAAAAAGAAGAAAAATAAATAAATCAAGAAATTGGCATTTCTTTCTTTTTGCTGTATCGAAAACATACCAAACCGTAACACGTGTATCGTATTGAACCGAACCGTGAATTTTGTTACATCCCTAGTGGTAAGTGATAAATTACACTGGATAAAATAGCTCCACTTGTCTTGTACAAATGGTGTAATTTTGCAGCAGGTAGGCTAGAAAAAAAAAATGTTTATGTTAGCTACCTGCCTGACGGCAAATGCTGCTTGTAACAAACAGTTAGTGCAACTTTTTTTTCGAACGGATATGTTTTTTATTGGGGGGGCCTCCATGTCCATTTTGCTTGGGGCCCCCAAATTCCTTCAAACGGCCCTGACTATTAACTACAACTTTTGCCTCAGTAAACTCATAATTATTGCTTATTAATAGTTAGTAAGGTAATTGTTAAATTTAGGTATTGGGCAGGATTAAGGGATGTATAATATGGTAATGGAGAATAAGGCATTAATATGTGTTTTATAAGTACTAATAAATAGCCAATAACCTAGTGATATGCATGCTAATCAATTAGTTAATAGTGAGTATTGGACCCTAAAGTTTTACCATTTATGCTATGTTTATTTTTGAAACAATCATATTTAATAACCAAATTCCAGGTGAAGAACTACACTACCCGTAATCCCTGAAGAAAAAAACGACAAATGGGAGGAATAGTAAGAGTATTTATTATGCTAATAATAATACATTTTTGTGTTTAAAATGTATTATTGTATTGTTGCTGTACTAATATATTTTATATTCATAAATTACTTTATGTTGTGCCATTTTTTAATCGTCGGTGGTAACACTTTGGGCCCTATTTTAACGATCTGAAACGCAAGTGTCAAGCGCAAAGCGCAAGTAACTTTGTGGGCGGGTCTTGGGCGCTGTTGCTATTTTCCCGGCGGGATAAATGACTCTTGCGCCCGGCGCAAATCTAAAAGGGGTTGGTCTGAAGTAGCCTCATTATTCATAGTTGTGGTTTGGGCGTAACGTGAAATAAACCAATCAGAGAGTCATCTCACATTCCCTTTAAAGGGGAAATATCATGCTAAATCCACTTTTTTAGCCCTTAAATGCATTTTGTTGTATATTTGGAGTGTTTAGAAGTACAGAAAAGTTGAAATTATTCTCTTCAGGTGCTTCGTTGATATCTTTATATTCTGTTTTGGCCTTATTTTTCAACCTGTTCAGATTTTTCTGTTATCTATGACGTTTTGTGAACTATTACGTCACAGTATTTGCAGCGGAACTGCCAAATAAGGACATCGACTACCGGCTCAACACTTCGAGCAATCCGCCATTTTTATTTCTCGCTGCAATTTTGTAGTCCAAGCTAAAAGATGCAGAAGTTACGAGAGGGTAAGTTAAAATTTTCGGTTGTTGGATGTAGTAACCCATACGCTTCATTACACCGTCTAATGTAGATGAACTGCCGCGCTTGTGACAGGGCGGATGTTTAACTGAAAGAACGAGCAGAGAGAGAGCGCACGCACTCTCTCTCTCTCTTCGGAGCCAGGCGAAAATGTAAACAAGACACCGTCTCCAAACTAGACGCTGTCTTGCTCTCTCTCCCTCGCACATATTAATCAAAATAAATCGACACGGTGGTAAAAGGTCGGAAGACCAAAGTTTCATGTGTAAATACAGTAACACACCATTGCAATACAAACATATATTTAGCATTTGCACTCTATAGTGTTTATAATTATTTAAGCTATAAAAAAGTTTTGTTTTCAGAAAGAAAAGAAAAAACAGTCAAGAAATGTGCAGCTCATATTTCAACATTAACCTTCATTTGTCAGCAGCAAACACACACACACACACACACACACACACACACACCAGCCAGCCAGCCACACACACACACACACACACACACACACACATTTGAAAGTATGCTCATGCTATATTTCTGTAAAAAAATAATGCCATTTCATTAGATTTTTTTTTCATAATGATCATTTTTTAAGTGTGGCTAAAGTGTCCCAATACTTGTATGTTCTGAAATGTTTACTCTGCAAAATCATTTGATCAAGGCTGTATGAGAGCAGTTGTTGGTGTGGGAAGTGCATCATGTGCATTTTTAAACTGACACACAGCTTCTTCTCTGCCAATCCTTCTCTTTCTCTAGGGCTTATGTATTCCTAAACCAGCTTCAGCATCAACCCATCTCTTTTTCGTTCTTATTCACTCTATTTCTCTCACACACACACCTCATCCGTCACTCATCACCAGCTATCGCCTCCACCCCAATCTGACGTCTTTTACGAAGAGACACACTAATCTCTAATCAGCTTAAATGCGTTTTTGCATCAAAATATTTAATCGGCATTTTTGAAAGGGGTGAGTTTGCGGTGCAGCGAGCAGGAGAAGGCTCAGGATATTGGTTTAAGCTCGGACCTGAGATTTCCTTTGATTCTCTTTGATGTCTTTTCAAATTTTGCTAAGATCTCTGTCCCAGTTTCATGTCATTGGACGGAATGATGCACGTTATGTCAGGGTTTATATATATATATTATATATATATATATATATATATATATATATATATATATATATATATATATATATATATTGTCAGGGTTATGTTCTTTTTTGCCTTGTTCCTTGTCCTGGATCGTTTGTTGTGAGTGTTTGTGTTTCCTCCGAGTTATTCTCCTGTTTATTGTTTTGATTCTTGGATTATAAACTATTTGAGTATCTTCATCGCTGTGCACTTTCATTACAGCCACCAACCGTGACAGAATCCAGGACCTAAACAAAAACTGTAGAATGGACTCACCAGCGGTGCAAATGCTCTGCCTGGAACAACAGGGAAGAACCGTCGAGGACCACACAAGGGATTTTCTACAACTGGTGTGCCTGACTGAATTTACTGACCACTCTTTAAAAGTATTTACCACACCAGCCTTAATGAGCAGACGAAGGCAAGCCTGCCTGTCGATGGTCCTCGTGGGATTTTTTTGGACTTTGTTGAGTGGGTGCTGGCCACCTGTGGATCTTCGTGTCCTGAATGTGTTCCAGTGAGAGAAATTCCAGAGTCCGTTCCAGATCCTGCCCTTCCTGTCTTCCCTGGTGGGATTGAAGAGGTGGTCCTTTCCATTTATGTTGCTGCTGTTATGTGTGTTTGGGCCACACACACATCCACTCCAGCCCCTGAGCACAGTCCAGTGTTGACTCCAGTCCCAGAGGACAGTCCAGTGTTGACTCCAGCCCATGAGCACAGTCCAGTGTTGGCTCCAACCCCTGAGCACAGTCCAGTGTCAGCTCCAGCCCCAGAGACTGCAGTATCGGCTCCAGCCCCTGAGCACAGTCCAGTGTCAGCTCCAGCCCCAGAATCCGCAGTATCAGCTCCAGCCCATGAGCACAGTCCAGTGTTGGCTCCAACCCCTGAGCACAGTCCAGTGTCGGCTCCAGCCCCTGAGCACAGTCCAGTGTCAGCTCCATCCCCAGAGTCTGCAGTATCGGCTCCAGCCCCTGAGCACAGTCCAGTGTCAGCTCCAGCCCCAGAATCCACAGTATCGGCTCCAGCCCATGAGCACAGCCCAGTGATGGCTCCAACCCCTGAGCACATTCCAGTGTCAGCTCCAGCCCCAGAGTCCGCAGTGTCAGCTCCAGTCCCTGAGCACAGTCCAGTGTTGGCTTCAACCCCTGAGCACAGTCCAGTGTTGGCTCCAGCCCCTGAGCACAGTCCAGTGTCGGCTCCAGCCCCTGAGCACAGTCCAGTGTCGGCTCCAGCTCCAGCCCCAGAGCCCGCAGTTTTGGCTCCAGTCCATTAGCACAGTCCAGTGTTGACTCCAGTCCCAGAGCACAGTCCAGTGTTGACTCCAGCCCCTGAGCACAGTCCAGTGTTGACTCCAGTCCCAGAGCACAGTCTAGTGTTGACTCCAGCCCATGAGCACAGTCCAGTGTCGGCTCCAGCCCCTGAGCACAGTCCAGTGTCAGCTCCAGCCCCAGAATCCGCAGTATCGGCTCCAGCCCCTGAGCACAGTCCAGTGTCGGCTCCAGCCCCTGAGCACAGTCCAGTGTCAGCTCCAGCCCCAGAATCCGCAGTATCGGCTCCAGCCCCTGAGCACAGTCCAGTGTTGGCTTCAACCCCTGAGCACAGTCCAGTGTCGGCTCCAGCCACTGAGCACAGTCCAGTGTCAGCTCCAGCCCCAGAATCCGCAGTATCGGCTCCAGCCCCTGAGCACAGTCCAGTGTTGGCTTCAACCCCTGAGCACAGTCCAGTGTTGGCTCCAACCCCTGAGCACATTCCAGTGTCAGCTCCAGCCCCAGAGTCTGCAGTGTCGGCTCCAGTCCCTGAGCACAGTCCAGTGTTGGCTTCAACCCCTGAGCACAGTCCAGTGTCGGCTCCAGCCCCTGAGCACAGTCCAGTGTCAGCTCCAGCCCCAGAGTCTGCAGTGTCGGCTCCAGTCCCTGAGCACAGTCCAGTGTTGGCTTCAACCCCTGAGCACAGTCCAGTGTCGGCTCCAGCCCCTGAGCACAGTCCAGTGTCGGCTCCAGCTCCAGCCCCAGAGCCCACAGTTTTGGCTCCAGTCCATTAGCACAGTTCAGTGTCGGCTCCAGCCCCTGAGTACATTCCAGTGTTGGCTCCAGCCCCTGAATACAGTCCAGTGTTGGCTCCAGCCCCTGAGTACAGTCCAGTGTTGGCTCCAGCCCCTGAGTACAGTCCAGTGTCAGCTCCAGTCCTTGAGCACATTCCAGTGTCAGCTCCAGCCCCAGAGCCCGCAGTGTCGGCTCCAGCCCATGAGCCTGCTCCAGAGCTATATGTCCCTGGCCATAGTGGCCGAGCCAAGCTCCTGGGTCAAGGCCAAGGAGGCCGATCCTCCCAGGCTTTCTGAACTGCCGGTTCTCCTGTGTGTTTTATTGGTTCATCTAGTTCACCTGTCCCTCATTAATTAACTCATTATCTCCTTTGTTTGCCCTCTGCATTTTAGCCCTCATTTTCAGTTTGTTCATTTTCCTGGATCGTTTTCTGTGAGTGTTTGATGTTAATGTGTTTGTGGTTGTGGTTGTGTTTCCTCCAAGTTATTCTCCTGTTTATTGTTTTGGATTAAAGACTATTTGAAAGGGATGCACTGAAATTTCGGCAGTGTCGTTTTTTGGCCGAAAGAGAAAAATGGCAGAAAATATAATATATATAGTAAATATAAGCCGCCCCTGTCACGGTTCATGAATTCACTGTCTCTCTCTCGTCTAACGTGCTGTTGTGTGTGTGTGTGTGTGTGTGTGTGTGTGTGTGTGTGTGTGTGTGTGTGTCTGTGGGCGTGGTCACTGATCATCAGTGATCAGTAGCGCCAGCTGGTTTCAATTGTATGTCTCTATATAAGCTCAGTAACTGGTGTCTCATGTTGTCAGATCGTTGTGGTTTCCCGGTGTGTTTCCCGTGCCTGTTCCTGTGTTCCCTGTGCCGTTTTGGATCTTCCTGTCTTCGTCGTGTCTTCCTGGATTACCTGCACTCTTCTCAAGATCATCGAGCACTTCACGAGGGATCACCACAGGATTACTGCACCAGCACCAGTTGCCCACCGAGGTCCCTGCGTCACTATTCCACCAGCGTTTGTGTCCGTCCACCTGTCCCGCTGTGTTGGCGTTCATCTGTGTGCTGTGTTCTGACCATCTGTGTGTTTTCAATAAAGAGCGTTGTTGCATATACATCCTGTCTGTCATCCGTTACAGAATGGTCTGACCATCTATGGATGTAGCAGGCGCCACGAGTTGGGACGAGTTTGCGACTCGAAGCATTGCGAGAATGGACACCCAGGAAGAGAGCATCGCCAACACAGGTCGGGCGGTGCAAGCGCTTGTGACGCAGGTGTCCGAGCTCACCCAACAACTCCAACAGCTAAGAGTTCCCACTGCGCCGCCCACACTGCCCGTTCAGCCCAATCCACCAGAGCCGCCCCAGCAGCGCGAACCGAGACTACCGACACCAGAGGGATATTCAGGTGAACCGGAGTTTTGCAGAGCATTTTTGACCCGATGTTCTATGCACTTTTCATTACAGCCGCTGACGTTCAGTCAAGAACAGTCAAAGGTGGCATTCGTGCTGACGCTGTTGTCTGGCAAGGCGGCTCTCTGGGGAACGGCAGTGTGGGAGAATCAAGATCCATGCTGCGCCTCGTTCCAGGCACTCTCCGAGGAGATGAAGAGGGTTTTCGATCGTGCGGTGGCGGGTAGGGAGGCGGCCAGACTACTCGCCGATCTCCGCCAAGGTAACGGCTCGGTGTCGGAATATTCCATCCGGTTCCGCACCCTGGCTGCAGAGTGCCGATGGAACGAGGAGGCGCAGTGGGATCGATTCCTGCATGGGTTGGCTGACCGTGTCCAGAGGGAGATTTACATGCTGGATCTTCCACGCAGTCTTAATGGACTTATTGAGTTGGCGCTGCGAGTGGATGCTCGGCTGAGCAGAATGGGTCGCTTCCAACAGAACCTTCCGTTTCGCGGGATGGAGAACCCGCGCTCTGAGAACCTGGACACGGTCAGTCCCGTTTGTGATCCCGAGCCCATGCAGGTGGGTAGAGCTCGGCTTTCCCGGGAGGAGAGAGAACGGCGGAGGTCCCAAGGACTGTGTCTATTGAGAGTGAGGAGTCACGTGCCGACTTGGGTTGATTTGGGCGGGGTCTGAGCCTGTCGGCCATGATGGAAGGAGACGCTATCGGTTGCCAGGGGCAACGCCTTCAGAACTACACAGAAGCGCGACTAAACATTCCAGAGCTCTTTCATTTTTGCGCATTTATTAGGCTATTATTATTAGGCTATTTATTATTTCAGAGGGACACAGACTGATCTACGAATACGAAAAAGAAAAGGAAGAAAGTAAAACAATGCAAAAAGATAAGGCGAAAGAAAAGGGACCTTACAGGAACAAGCTCACACCAAGCGCAAAACAGCGGTATTTAGAGAAGATAACATGAGATATAATTTGTCTTGTGTTGACCTAACGGGCGATCTTTGGTCTTGAATCTTGTTCCCTGGCCAAACTGAGGGCTAAGTGAAATTTCATAACTTTATATTTAGGCTATTTAACTTTACCGTTGTTGTAATGTTAGACTAGAGCGCTGACTTTGTATGTTTGACTGAATCGTTTGCTTTATTTCTTATTGTATAGCTTCTTGTACTTTTTACTTATAGGCTACTTTTATAATGACTATTATTGATAAAACTGAAATTCAACAAAAAGAGACAGGGTTTAGTTTTGTATTTTTATTTTATTTTATTACAGTCATGATCAGAGTACAAATGCACATAATATATTGCCTGAACCATATTAATAAGTTTAATATTTTTAAAATTTAAACGAAAAGAACAATTTAAATATAACAATTTTTTAAAAAAGTTTTGTTATAAATATGCTAACGTTACGTGTAGTGAATATAATAAATATGCGTTGCCTGAACCACATTTGTGTAATGTTTAAGATTTCTTTAAATGAAAACGAAAAGAGGCAGTGTAGTGTTTTATAACATATTTCGTTTTATTGTTGCCTAAAATGTACATACAGAGATAACCGGAGTAGCAGAGCGAGCTGAGTGACGCGCTTCCTCGGGAGTCATTCTCCTGAGCTGGACTTGGCATTTAAGTCCAAACTTTGCGTACTTGCTATTGAGAAATGCCTAATGTCGGCGCTTGGCTTCTTGTGACAAACACTGGAGCAGTTTTTACTTCCAGGCATGGTAAAACAGTGCGGAATTGAGAAAACCTCCTCTACTACCGAGTTAACAACACACGTAAACAATGATGTTTTGCCGCTGGAATCCTGCCAACATGGCGGATCGGGGGAGGGGCTCTATATTGTGACGACAACTCCTCACTCTCAATACTGCGGGAGGGCGGGTCACTTCATCCACTCGTGCCCGTTAAAAGATCAAGCCCGGTAGCAACAATGAGGCTACTATCGGGTGGGATCTCCGCCGAGAAGACCTCATCATCACCATCATCAGCTACTCTCCTTCCGGTAAGACTAAGGTGGGCAACCCACACGCACGACACCAAGGGTTTACTGGATTCGGGGGCAGAAGGTAATTTTATGGACTCAGAACTGGCTCATCATCTTCACATCCCGGTTTCCCCTCTTCCGTACAAGATCTCTGTCAAGGCTCTCAATGGACAACAACTTCCTGACATTTCACACTCCACTGAACCTATCACTCTCATCACTTCTGGCAACCACACAGAGACTATATCATTCCTCCTCATGAACTTACCTCTTGCACCCATCGTACTCGGACATCCCTGGCTCACTTTACATAATCCCAGAGTCGATTGGGGTCACAATTCTGTTTCTATGTGGAGTAATACGTGTCATGAGTCATGTCTTGTGTCTGCGTGTTCGTCTGTACCTGTGTCTGTATTCCAGGAGGAGGCGGTGAATTTGTCTAACGTGCCCGGGGAGTACCAGGACCTGAGAGAAGTGTTCAGTAAGTCTCGTGCTGCTTCTCTCCCTCCACATCGTCCCTATGACTGTGCCATAGACTTAGTGCCAGGTGAGTCTCCGCCTAAAGGCAAGTTATATTCACTTTCTGTTCCAGAAAGGGAGGCTATGGAGAAATATATTTCTGATTCTCTAGCATCCAAATTCATTAGACCTTCCTCATCTCCAGCGGGGGCGGGGTTCTTTTTTGTGGGGAAGAAGGATGGATCTCTGCGACCGTGCATTGATTACCGAGGGTTGAACAACATCACGGTAAAGAATACTTATCCTTTGCCGCTGATGTCTTCAGCCTTCGAGCGGTTACAGGGAGCATCCATCTTCACAAAATTGGATTTACGTAACGCTTATCATTTGGTTTGCATAAGGAAGGGCGATGAATGGAAGACCGCGTTCAATACCCCCAGGGGGCACTTTGAATACTTGGTCATGCCCTTCGGGCTGTCCAACTCCCCAGCGGTCTTCCAGGCACTCGTCAATGACGTGCTGAGAGATATGGTTGACCAGTTCATATATGTCTACCTGGATGACATATTGATTTTTTCGTCTTCTCTCCAGGAACACGTTCAGCACGTCAGACGAGTGCTTCAGAGGTTGCTAGAGAATGGGCTTTTTGTCAAGGCGGAGAAATGCGTTTTTCATGCACAGTCTGTTCCTTTTCTAGGGTACATCGTCTCGTCTGAGGGAGTGCGTATGGATCCTGACAAGGTTAAGGCTGTGATAGATTGGCCAAGTCCAGATTCCCGTAAGGCCCTACAGAGGTTTCTGGGGTTTGCCAATTTTTATCGGCGTTTTATTCGCAATTTCAGCCAACTAGCCGCGCATCTGACTGCCTTGACCTCCCCCAGAACGACGTTCAGGTGGTCCGATACAGCGGAAGCTGTATTCGCCAAACTGAAAAGCCGCTTCATTTCGGCTCCCATCCTCGTTGCCCCTGATCCATCACGTCAGTTCGTGGTGGAGGTCGACGCGTCAGAGGTGGGGGTAGGAGCAGTTCTTTCCCAACGTTCTTCCACAGACGACAAGATGCATCCTTGCGCGTTTTTGTCTCATCGTTTATCACCTGCCGAACGTAACTATGACATTGGTAATAGAGAATTGTTGGCAGTCAAGTTAGCGCTGGAAGAGTGGCGTCACTGGTTAGAAGGGTCAGGGGTACCTTTTATCGTATGGACCGATCATAAGAACCTAGAATATATCAGAACCGCCAAAAGACTCAACTCTAGGCAGGCTCGGTGGGCACTTTTTTTCGGACGTTTTGATTTTTCTCTTTCGTACCGCCCGGGTTCCAAAAACATCAAACCCGATTCCTTATCTCGTATTTTTGACCAATCCGAACGCCCGTCTACTCCCGAGTGTATTTTACCCGAGACATTAGTGGTCTCCACTCTCAGATGGGAGGTCGAATCGAAGGTCATGAAGGCCTTAGAAGGGGTAACGCCTCTGCCCGATTGCCCACCGAATCGTTTGTTTGTGACAGAGGGGTGTCGGTCCGACGTCATTCAGTGGGGTCATTGTTCCAGCATAGCATGTCATCCAGGGGTAAATCACACCAGTTTTTTGGTTAGGCAACGATTCTGGTGGCCATTAATGGCTCGCGACATCCGCAGTTTTGTTTTGGCTTGCTCAGTTTGTGCCACTGGTAAGACTTCCAATCGACCCCCGGATGGGTTACTCCAACCCCTGTCTGTCCCTTCGAGACCCTGGTCCCACATTGCGCTAGATTTTATTACCACCCTCCCGCCCTCCCAGGGCAAGACGGTCGTTTTGACTGTCGTGGACCGGTTCTCGAAGGCGGCTCATTTTATTCCCTTGCCCAAATTACCCTCAGCCAAGGAAACAGCGGTAACTGTCATAGATCACGTCTTTCGCTTACATGGCCTCCCGATGGACGTGGTTTCCGACAGGGGTCACCAATTTGTGTCCAAATTTTGGCAAGAATTTTGTAAGTTACTGGGGGCGACTGTCAGTCTCTCTTCGGGGTTTCATCCTCAGAGCAATGGTCAAACGGAGAGAGCCAACCAAGATCTGGAGAGAGTGTTGCGATGTTTGGTTTCCAAGAATCCTTCCTCCTGGAGCCAACAACTCTCTATGGAGGAGTACGCCCACAATTCATTACCAGTGTCATCCACGGGCCTTACTCCGTTTGAATGTAGTTTAGGTTACCAGCCACCAGTTTTTGCTAGTACGGAATCCGAAGTCGCGGTCCCCTCCGCTCACGCCTTCGTCCAGAGGTGTGACTCTTCTCCAAGTGGGGGCGCGCACCAAGGCTAAGGCCGATCGCCACCGGTCGAAGCCTCCCGTATACGTCGTTGGTCAAAAAGTGTGGCTTTCAACCAAGAACATTCCTCTCCGCTCCGTTTCTAATAAACTTGCTCCCAAATTCATCGGCCCGTTTCCTGTCACCAAGATCATTAGTCCGGTGGCAGTCCGTCTCAAACTTCCTCCTGCGTACAGAAGAATTCATCCTGCCTTTCATGTGTCAAAGATTAAACCTGTGTTTTGGGCACGCATTAATCCGCCAGTCTCGGTTCCCCCCCGCCGCGTCTCGTAGATGGGGAACCAACTTATTCGGTTAACCGTATTCTGGACTCGAGAAGGAGGGGACGCGGATTTCAGTACCTGGTGGACTGGGAAGGTTACGGTCCGGAGGAGAGAAGTTGGGTTCCTGCTAGAGACATTCTGGATCACTCCCTTATCGATGATTACAATCGACAGGTAAGTCCGTCGGGGAACGCCAGGAGGCGTTCCTAGGGGAGGGGGTACTGTCACGGTTCATGAATTCACTGTCTCTCTCTCGTCTAACGTGCTGTTGTGTGTGTGTGTGTGTGTGTCTGTGGGCGTGGTCACTGATCATCAGTGATCAGTAGCGCCAGCTGGTTTCAATTGTATGTCTCTATATAAGCTCAGTAACTGGTGTCTCATGTTGTCAGATCGTTGTGGTTTCCCGGTGTGTTTCCCGTGCCTGTTCCTGTGTTCCCTGTGCCGTTTTGGATCTTCCTGTCTTCGTCGTGTCTTCCTGGATTACCTGCACTCTTCTCAAGATCATCGAGCACTTCACGAGGGATCACCACAGGATTACTGCACCAGCACCATTTGCCCACCGAGGTCCCTGCGTCACTATTCCACCAGCGTTTGTGTCCGTCCACCTGTCCCGCTGTGTTGGCGTTCATCTGTGTGCTGTGTTCTGACCATCTGTGTGTTTTCAATAAAGAGCGTTGTTGCATATACATCCTGTCTGTCATCCGTTACAGCCCCTCCGTGTTCAGCGATCAGGTTTCACTCTCGTTTTCTAGGACTATTCTTTATTTTGATAATTAGACAAAAAATAAATCTGTTCAATCTGAGTCTGTTGCATAGAACTGAATAATTAATATATTGATATTTAATATTGTTTTTATATATGGCTATTTTCTGTACAATTTCTGTTATTTAATTTTGTAGGTTTTTTTTAATTAAGATTCAGTAAAATTATTGCATTTAATTTAAAAGTCTAATACAAATTTATATATATATATATATATATATATATATATATATATATATATATATATATATATATATATATATACAGGGACATATATATATACACTCAATACCATTTTCAATCAAGTCAGTTTTTCTCAGCTATAGAGCCATATTATAGGTATATGTGACTACGATAACTCATAGCACATCCAAAGACCCTCATGAACTGAACATATATACGCACACATGAATTGAATTCTTCACATGGAAACTCAGTCTCTGTGCTGCATTACAGTGATGTGAGTCTGATCAAAGCAATAGAGAAGGGTCTGCAGTTGCAGTCTCATGCTATTAATTCAAATCAATATGCAATTAAATAGATTAATAAATAAACAAAAGCCACATGGTTGGAGGCGGATCTATTGTAATTGGACTGGGGTTGGACTAAATGGAAATGTAGAGGACTCAGGTTGGTGATGGGAAATGGTTTTCAGTTTGATGTTTACCAAACTAAAAATGTTGTTTACATTTTAAATTGTTTAAAATAATTGTTTGCATAATTGTTGCATAATTGTTTACATAGACCTCTACACCAGTGGTCCAAAATTGGGTTTACTTTAGTACTATAAACAGTTTTATTACTGTGTTGGGTCACTACTCAATGCCCAGTGTAAGATTATAGGTCCTAAAGGAACAAAAATGTTGGTTTCACAAATGTCGGTTTTGATGGTCCCTTTAACAAATTCTGTTGACAATAAGTAAAGTTGCACCTACATGTCCACTAACTCTCATCAGAGTATTAGTAGTGTCACGGTGTCAGGTTGTGTTATCCAGGTGTCCACTAGATGTCCTCCTTCCTCACGGTGTCCGTCACATTTTGAACTACATTCCCCACGATCCTTGTCTCATCATTGCACTCAGCTGTCCCTTGTCATTAATCATTGCACTCAGCCAATTCCCCATTAGCATTGTCATTTCCCTGTGTATATAACCCTGTCTGTTTTAGTATGTGTCACGGAGTCCTTGTATTTATCATGACACTTCAGTGTCTGTTTCTTGTCTGCGCTTGTCTTGTGTTTTGGATTGCTATATTGGTATTTGACCTATGCCTGGACTTGACCACTGTTTTTGGATTTTCCCTTAATAAATATACTTACTGCAAATTGGATCTTCCCTGCTTCCCGTGTGTGGATCGTGACAAGTAGATTATTAGTAGGCTGGTAGGTAAGGGTAAGAATAAGTTGACATGTTGTTGCAAAGTTACTTATAGTTAGTAGAATGTCTATTGGGGAACATAACAATAAAAGAGTTAGCAGATATTAAGCAGACAGTCTACTAATAGTCTGAGTGTTAGACGAAATTTAGTTGCATAGTTACTTATAGTCGACAGAATGTAAGTGTTACCAAAATGTCCTAAAAATAAAATATCAAGCTTGATTAAATTACCATAATAATTGTGGGAAATTGCCTCTATATGCATAGATCCCAAAAAATAAAAATGTTGCTTGCTTTGGGAAACTTGTGATAAAGTTAATTCATTGAATTATGATTTGTATTTTGAAACATGTGCTTGTGTTGTCAGAAGCATTTTTTTTTAGATAATTTTCAATAATGTTATAATAATACATAAATAATGATAGATTTATTTTATATAGCGCCTTTCAGAAAACTCAAGGCCGCTTTAAAATAAATTACAAATAAACATGACATAGAAACAATACAAATAAACTGAGATGGATAACATCATAGATAGAGGTACATAAACATAAAAATCAGATCATTGAGTCAGGGGTCAGGGAAAGAAATAGCAAATATGTTTTAAGGTGGGTTTTGAAATCGTGTAATGATGAAAGGTCGCGGGTGTGTTGGGGAATAAATTTGTGTGGGGGAACATAAATGTTAACAAGCTATTATTATAATTTTTTGTACTTTTTTTTTATTTTTATTTTTTTATTGTGTGGTGTACTAGTACTGAAGTATTACTTTGTTAAACTAAATATCTGATTACCACTGCAGGAAGTTTTTCAAAGATCAAACAAAGTCAGCTATGAACAGTTAGTTGAGTCTGCAAGATGATGAGAGACACTGGGTCTATTTGTACATTCTCAAAACTCACTTTTTCCTTTATTTATTTTACAGCTGCTTTTTCCTGTGACTTGCTTGTTAATAATTTAAAAGAAGTCAGCAATCAAAGGAACATGCAATTTACCGCCTTGTACTGTGGCTCATACATATTCAACTGAGGCGTATTTAGTTGCTGAGTGGGGCTGTGTCACGCTACAAGAAATATAATCAACTTTTTTTCTCACTCAATCTTTTTGACAGTCCACTGTGAAAAACATCACACGCTGCCCTATTTTCACCCCCCCCCCCTCTCTTTCTTATTCTCTAATTTTGTGTATTGCAATTAGTTTTTTTCTTGTCCAGTTTCTAACCATGTCTTCAAAACTTCCTTAAAATTCAAACACTTGTGAACCCAACCTACATTCGATTAACTAAGCCCCGCCTTAATATAGCAAATCATACCTTAGCAACTGTTGCCATCTGTTAGCTTACCCTGCAAGCTGTTGCTCTTTGAAGTCAATTACATTTCATTTAATGGAATTCCTATAGAGGAAATGTGATATTAGTTTTCCCTCCATTCCAAATATAATCTAGAGAAGCTCCCAAAATGAGAACATTCCCAAATAAACAGCGAAAACACCTTGCTCTAAGGTAAATTCAGTGTCACTAACTGAATGTAGTTTTAGTTTCTTGTGTATGGTCATAGTGTCGATAGTAACTAAAGAGTTCACATAGTCAATGTGTTGTAGGACCATGAGGAACATTTCTAATCACTAACCATAGGATCATTTGTTGGATTTCAATTGATTGGTATATTCCCAGACTCTGCAGTTTTTTAATCACATTTATGCATGATTTAATTATTTATTTTAAGCAAAATATAAGATAAAAGATAAAAGATTACATGCAATGTCACACTTCATCTCATCCATCTGTCCTCATCATTATTGCACTGTCAGGTCACAATAATAGTACTGGTAAGATAAGCAGGCAGTAATTAGATGGCCTAAAATGCCACCAAAAGCAGAATAATTTGTTTAAAAGACCTTGAATCTCTGCCCTGAGGACACTTTGTTCTCTTTTAAAAGGAAAGAATTGCTGGAATTATTTTTTTGTGATATTTGCAACAAAAGCTTATTACACATTATGCTGTAAATCAAGCAGAAGGTTTCAGTTTCTTCTCTAGTATCTTTGTCTTGATCCATCTTTATACACTTGGCTAAGCCTTTGCTTGATCTTATTGTGACTGTCAAAAGCTAACTGCAGGTTTTGTCTCTGATTATTCATTGGTATATTTACTGTGCTTAGGGGTGGACAACATGGCAAAAATATCATATCACGATTTCTTTAACATCACGATTAAAGCACAATTTTTTCATGTTGGTTTTACTGTTTTGCAAGTGACTGAGCAATACAGACAAACTAATTTCCCTATTTTAAAAATGTAGTCTTATAAGGTAACAAAATATAAAAGAAAAAATACGGTCAGCCAATTTTAGGGGTGAGCAAAGATGAATATCTTTATTTCATTGTTTTATCTTTGTTAATAAAAATAAGAACAAAGATGCCATTAAAAATAAAATTGTATACAAATGAAATAAACTGTGGTTTATTTTTTTCACTGCAGGTGTTGCCTTGACTCATGCACAAATTTAACATACAGACATGCATCCGATGCACTGTTTATGTTCACTTAAGACACAACCAATTGTGTTTATGTAAACCTTGTATGTATTTGACAGTTTAAGCACAATAAAATGCGAAAGATAACTTAGTTTAGTGCTCACGCGCTGTTTGACAGGCTTTTAGTGTGCAAATGCGCTTTGGGTGTATGCACTCAGAAAGGATTTAAAGAATCTGACATGAGGATTTTGAATGTACAACATGTCCATATCAGCCTCGACCATTAGTCTGGTTTCCACCAGTTTCTCCCAAGCTTCCATTCAAACGACCCCAACCCCACCTCTCACATCCATCCATGGCCATCAACACGCTGTAATTGAACCAGGGCGTCCTTAATACATATCCCCCTCAGACGCTGCAGCTAAAGTGGCTGTAAGAGGCACAGGCTGATTGGGGAATCAAGGCAAGAGCTTCTCAGCCTGCAGTTTGCCGGCACCAGGCTTAGAAGTGAACCCGCAAGAGTCCCGCTGAGGGGGCTGGACAGCTCTCCTAAAAAGGATGGAGTGGAGAGTGGCCCTCCTAATCACAAACTGCCATCGGCTGCAATACCCAGGGGGCATTGCAATCGGCCCATCCTGAAGGCGGCCGGCACCATAGCCCAAATGGATGTTTATAAGATGCGTTATGTAGACGCAGCCCCATTTATTCTCCCCTGATTAGAGCTGTCAGGGCTGATTCCTTATGGGCTTTTTTATTTATTTCTCCTCCTCTGAGGGATGGGAAACTGTTGAGCACAGCACAGGAGCGGGGAGCGTTTACTTGGAGAATAAAAAGGGAATGGGGATTTTAGCGAGGGAAAAAGACAGAAAATCTGTGAGAAACTCTGGTGAGTTTATATCCATTCCACATGTTGGAATCAGAGACTGTGGTCATTAATCAACATATTGGAGGGATTCTGAGGGAATTAAACACTTCTGAGCCGTCCTGAAATGCTGTCATTCCTGTCAGACCGTAACCAAGATAGCAACCACTTGAAATTAGACTTTCTGGCGGCCCCAAAACTGTTTACAGTGAATACAGACTAGATTTTAGTCCATCACTTCCTGAAAGGCTGTGAGAATCAGATATAGGTTAGTGGTTCTCAGCTGGTTTTGCTCCAAGACCCATATTTTTTTTTGAACATCACGCTTGCAAGCTGAAATAATGCCAAACCTGTATCTAATGCAGTTTGGGTTTTTTTTTTTTTTTTTTTTTTTTTACTTAAGTACTTTAAGTAACCCATCAGTGTTGACATTTGTCTAATTTTTACTAGCTTACCAAGTGACAGATCACTGCGCTAAACTACAGCCAAAATGGGTTGGATGAACAATGTTTGGATGTTGGATGTTTTTTTGTTTTTTTTTAGGATGTAAAATATAAGTGGTGGTCAAAATTGATGGCACCCCTGATAAATATGATAAGAAATGGCTGTAAAAAATAAATCTGCATTGTTTATCCTTTTGATCTTTCATTCAAAAAATTCACAAAAATCTAACCTTTCATTGAAGTAAAAGAATTGAAAGTGGGGGGGAAATCACATTATGAAATAAATGTTTTTCTCCAAAACACGCTGGCCATAAATGTTGGCACCCTGTTATTAAATACTTTTTGCAACCTCCTTTTGCCAAGATAACAGATCTGAGTTTTCTCCTATAATGCCTGATGAGTTTGGAGAACACCTGACCTGAGATCAGAGACCATTCCTCCATACAGAATCTCTCCAGATCCTTGAGATTCACAAGTTCATGTTTGTGCTTCTTCTCTTCAGTTCACTCCACTCATCAGGTCAGGGAACTGGGACGGTCATGGCAGAAGCTTCATTTTGTGCTCAGTTACACATTTTTGTGTTGATTTTGATGTTTGTTTTGGACCGTTGTACTGATGGAAGATCCAACCACGGCCCATTATAAGATTTCTAGCAGAGGCTGTCAGGCCTCCATCATACCATGTATCTGAACAAGATGTCCAGGACCTCCAGCAAATAAATAGGCCCACAACATATAAGATCCAGCAGTAAATTTTATCCGTAGGCATGGGGTACTCTTCATCCCTGTTTGCACCAAACACATCTGCTGGGTTTGCTGCCAAAAAGCCCTTTTTTTGTTTCATCTGACCACAGAATCCGGTCCCTTTTGAAGATCCAGTCGTGTCTGACAACTGAATATGCTGGAGTTTATTTCTTGAGGAGCGAGGAGGATTTTTCTTGAAACCCTCCCAACAACATGTGGGGATGTAGGGGTTGTTTGATAATTTTTTTTTACGCTTTCTGACCCCCAAGACTCAAATAATCTCTGCAATTCTCCATCTGTGATCCTTGGAGAGTCTTTGGCCACTCAAACTTTCCTCCTCACCATCCATTAAGACAATATAGACACACGTCCTCTTCCAGGCAGATTCGTAACATCTTTAGTTGATTATAACTTCTTAATTATTGCCCTGATGGTCAAAATGGGGATTTTCAATTCTTTAGATATTTTATTCTTACTGCCACTTTCTATTTTGTGAAGCTCAACAATCTTTTGCTGCACATCAGAACTATATTCTTTGGTTTTATTCACTGTGATGGATGATTAAGGGAATCTGGCCTTTGTGTTTCCTCATATTTAAACTCCTGAGAAACAAGAAGTCATAGCTGGACAATTTCATGTTCCTAGTCACCCTGGTGTGCTTAAAAATGTAAATATTAATGGGAATATACTTCAGAGATATTTTTCTCATAAAAAATTCTAGGGGTGCCAACAATTATGGCCAGCGTGTTTTGCAATTTCAATTCTTTTACTTCAATGAAAGGTTAGATTTTTGCCAATTTTTTGAAGGAAAGATCAAAAGGATAAACAATGCAGATTTATTTTTTACAGCCATTTTTTATCTTATTTATCAGGGGTGCCATCAATTTTGGCCACCACTGTATATTGAGTCATCAATATATATAAGTTCACAATACTCATATGTATTTATTTTTAAACTTAAAAGGTTTGCCGCAATCAGTTTCCTCAATCGGTTTGAGTTGAGTTAACTTGTTGGGTTTTACAGTGTATATACTGTATATAAAATGTATTTATTTATTATGTTTTTCTCATTAAAAATACATTTAGCTATAAGAATTATATCAATCTAATAGATAAAGTTATTCTATTTTGCAATTGAGATTTTGCTTTACTATAGGCAAGAAAGTCTCTACTAATAAGCTTATATGGTTCATTTCACAATTGTACTAATTAAATATGCAACATATTTTTTTACATTTTGTCATAACTTTATTATTTGTTTTCAAAATGATTAACTTTTTTATTTATTTATTCATTTTTTGTAATAAAATGTACAGATTCTGAATATGATCTCAGACTTTTGAACTCTACTATAAATAAATTAAAATGGAAATTAAAATCTTAATCTTAGATCTAAAGTATTTATGCAAAATCATGAAAAATACTATATGTATACTTCAGTTATATTGAGAGCATCCTTTTTTACTATATTTTATTTTATTTATTTTTTTATTTTTTTTATTTTTTGCCTTAATCATGGTTTGTCATTCGTGTGCAGTTCAGTCTCCTCATAAGTACATTTAATTATTTAGAAGACACTTTTATCCAAAGCGACTTACAAATGAGGAGAACAATAGAAGCAGTCAAACCAACAGTAGGGGGACAATATGTAAGTCCCAGTGTTAGTCTAGCATGGTACATGTACATGGAACAAGGTTTTTTTGTTTTTTGTTTTTTGGCGAAAAAGATTTTAGCCGTTTCTTGAAAGTGTCTAAAGACTCAGCTGCACGGGTTGAGTTAGACAAGTCATTCCATCGGCAGGGAACAGTCAAAGTAAAGGTCTGTGATGGTGATTTTGAGTCTGTTTGGGATGGCACAAGGTGCCGTTCACTTGCAAAAAGCACAAGCTTCTGTAGGGCACATAAGTCTGAAGTATAGTGAGCTTAGGTATACGGTTGCACAGCATCAGTGCCTTGAATTTTGTGTGAGCGTCTATTGGCAACCATTGCAAACTGATGAAGAAAGGTGTGACATGCATTAGGAATTCTATCCAGGGATGCAATAAGTGTAAAGGTTGATCCAAACTGACATGCATGATGACACTAATCCCTGAACAATGCAGACGGGAGAGAAAAACAAGGGATTTCTGTAAAGGTGAGATCCTTTAACTGTGCATAGTGAATCACATTCCTCCTGTTGCTGAAATGTTCTTTCTCCTTATGTTTATTTTATTTTTATGAAATAAATGTGCTCTGACCATGCTCAATATGTTCAGGTGTATCAATGTCACACTGGATCTCCTCTTGCAACGGGAGATGATTTTTTTTTCTTTTTTTCCTCCATGCATTAATAATATTTTATTTTCTAGCATGCAACCTGTGTTTTCATATTATCTGATGCACTCCTGATGTTATTTGTTGAATTCGATTTTATACGATGTATCATGCATTTTACAATTTGGAGATTCTGCATCCATTTGGCCGTATAAACTTTGTGATCTTCATTCTTGATAATACCTTTCTTTTTGAATACCACATGCGATGACATCACCATGATCTCGTTACTGGCTGCAGGCAATAACTGTAGTGTCATTTGTTTTTTTTACAGAGATCACATGCATGTGCTGAGAGAGATCTGGTGACAAGGCGACTACTCCCGAGATAAACCATGAGACAAATAACAAACAGTGCACGGGCGTCTCTAGTGACACCGGCTCAAGGTTGGAGCACGATCAGAGGCGAGACAGAGATGAGTGGACCGAGCTTTTGGAAGCAAATAGAGCGATGAGAGATTGGTGTGTCAGTCCCACTGCTGGAGGATTTGTGCTCTTCAGCCTGCCGGTTGTGTTTGTGTGTGTGTACTTTCTCATACCAGGTCATGTTTCATACAGTACCAGGGCATAAATATCCACTCTGTTGAGCATGATTGGCAGTCGGTATATTTTAGGGAGGAGAAGTGACAGACTCTCTCTCTCTTTCTTTGGATTTCTTTTACTTTCACTTCCTTCTGTATTTGACCTAACCATCCTCACGGTTCATGTAAACAGCAAATGAATTTCAAAATTGTCCTTTGGATAAGTAATCATTGAGTAGGACCTAAACATTCTACACAATTACTGATTCATTTTGCATAACTGAATGATACGTTAGATTCTAGAGTGCATTTGATTGGACAGAAACGGTGATGAGAAGCTGAAATCCGTGGTGATGTCATAAAAATATGTGATCCATTTTATCGGAAGTCAGAGACTTTTTGAATGCTTATATCACCTAAATGCGAATTTTGTCATTGTTTTGGAACACATCAGCCTATTCATAACCTTAAGGCTAACATTTTCATTCATACTAAAAGCTAAAAGAAATGATTTCAGGGGGCCTTTAAAGAAAAAAAAAATCGGAATAATATATATATATATATATATATATATATATATATATATATATATATATATATATATATATATATATTATGAACAATTTTAGGTGAAAAACAACTAAAATATCAGTATTTTCTCTCACAGAACGCCATCAGAAGATTCGGATATAGTGCACATGTGTTCGTGGACTGCAGCGACCCTCATTCTGAGCTTTACATAATGTTGCTTAAAAATTCTCTAAGTGATGTTAGCCATTTTTCAAACTTGTGCCAGACTTTAGCCACTGAATTAGATCTGCCCTCATTCCTTCAACCACACAGCCTCTCTCCAAAACCTGACCTCCAAAGAAACAAAAATGTCAGCAAACCCGAATGAGTAAGAAGATGATTCAAAACCATTCTTTTGTGACTAAAAAGTCTAGTTTTGGGACAGAGACAGGGACATCTATTTCTCAAATTTATTTCAGTTAATTGGGACTATTTTATGCATGCTTTTTCAAAACAATCGCTTACAGCACTGTTAATCTAGTCTAAGTCTGCTTTTTCCTTTTGCAGCAGCCACTTGAATCAAATACACTTATATGTCTCTATTTATGTATTTTTCTCTTCTCCTGGGCAATTGTGGGCAAGAAGTCTTCACATGTACATTACTCATAAATCATCTTTCATGTTATTATGGCGTGTTTGAAACATACCTATGAGTGACGACTTGTGATGTACAACCCCGGTGGGATCTGAATCACTGCTCATGACTATATCTGTGCATTTTCATAAACGTTTTCCACATGGTCAGCGTTATAAATAAACGTGCGGGAGTGTTTGAGTGGAGACGTTATACAGCAATTCTCCAATTCCACTGCGTCAGCCCACAATCTCCCACTCATTCAGCGCAGGGTCAGCAGTGTCACGTTGCCTACAATCTCCAGAATCCCTCACTCTGTGTGTATTTGTTAGGATTCACCCTCCACACTGGAGACCTTAATCACACGTAGCGTGATACAGCTCCATTTTTATGTAAAACTGCATTGTAGGCACAGCAGTAAATGAATTATGAATTTATGTAAAACTGCATTAATGATTGTGCCGTTATCATATAAATTCATAATTAATTTACTGCTGTGCCTACACACCCTGTTTATAATAAACATTTAGAAAAATGTGTTTTCTACATTGCTTGCATGGGAACCAACTTATACATACACTACATTTCTTTTGTTTTTGAAAAGTCATTTCTTTCATCAAAAATACAGTAATATTGTTAAATATTATTACAATTTAAAAATCCTGTTTTCTGTTTTAATATATTTTAAAATGTAATGTATTCATATGATGGCCAAGCTGAAAATACTCCCGTCTTTAGATACATGTGATCCTCCAAAAAATCATTCTTATGTACTGATATGGTGCTTAAAGGGGTCATATAATGCCCTTTTTGTACAAGCTAATATGATTCTTTAGGGTTTAAATTAAAAGTTTGTAATATACTTTAATTAAAAATTCTCAGTATTGTAAGAAAACACTAATTTTACCTGAAAAAATCAAAAACAGCTCTGTTTTCAGCACACCATTTCAGTGCATGTGTCTTTAAATGATAATGAGCTTTGCTCACCCCGCCCCTCTGTTCTGTGGGTACACCGTTTGAAATAAAAACACAATATCCATAACGCCTTGTTCATTATAAACGTGGGATTATGAATTATATTGAGAATGTCGTACATAGAAAACATGCTGTAATGTACCCTGAGTGTAAACCAAGCGGCAACATTCTAAACTGAAAAATGAAGCCTACCCGGAAGTGCGAAAAACTGCAATACATCGAAAATCCGCTAGGGGCAGGTCCCAAAAGGGAGCAAATGTCCATAGCCCCCATGTTAAAATGTCCGTTTTCACAGCATAAATTCATGTTTTTACAAGTTGGTCCCATGGACTTTTATTGTATTTTTCGATAGGTTCCGAGTGCCTGACCACTGTGAGGGGGGTGAATTTTTTTCTAACTCGTTAGTTTAGATCGTATTTAGTTATAAAATATATAACAATAAGGGCGTGGTTAACTTTGATTGACAGCTTGATTGACAGCTGACAAGGCAGCGCCACGGAGAATGACAACATAAGAAGCGCCATTTTTTAATACAGTTGACATATAATACTACTGTTTCTGTATCATGAAATGTAGTTTTAAGAGTTTTTCAGGCGAGAATGTAGTTGTTTAAAGCTCAAATCTGTGGTTTATTTAAAGATTTATGAAAATTTTATCCAGTTGATCCAGCGATGACCGGGCGCTCGGCGCGATGTACCCCGCCTGGAAGAGTCTTACATCGGCTTGACGTTCTGAGGTTTGCCGCCAATGCCGCGGACTCTGGCGTCTCTGTAGTGGTTAAACATGAGATATAATTCTTCTTGTGTATATCTAATGGGTGATTTTTGGTCTCGTGAATCTATATTTTTGTCCCTGGGCAATCGTTTTGGCTGAGGGGAAGTTTCATAACTTTATAAGCTATTTAACTTTACCGATGTATGGTTAGACTCGCGCTGACTTTGTATGTTTGACTGAATTGTTTGCTTTATTTGTATAGCTTCTTATACCTTTTACTTATACTTTTATAATGGCTAACATTGATAAAACTGAAATTTAACAAAAAGAGACTGGGTTGAGTTTATGTCATTTTAAATTTTAATACAACGAAGATGATATGTAATGTTGTTTACTGCAAAATCTGTTGTTTAGTACAAATGCACATATTGCATGGACCATAAAATGCTTAATATTTTTATATTATATTTAAAATGAAAAGAGGCAGGTTTGTGTTTTATTTATATATATATATATATATTTGTTTTCATAAATAGGCAAACGTTATGTGCAGTTGAATATAATCAATATGCGTTGCCTGAACCACATTTGTGTGGCTATAATGTTTAAGATTTCTTTAAATGAAAACGAAAAGAGTTAGTATGGTGTTTTATAACATATTTCGTTGCCTGAAATATACACAGAGATAACCGGAGTAGCATGCGAGCTGAGTGTGTTTATATCTATGAGCTGAGTGAAGGTGGGCGGGGTGACGCGCGCTGCGTTAGAAGGTGGGCGGGGTTAGGATTTCCTAAGATTTTCCAAGATGGCGCCGCCCATACCCCCCATAAACGGCTTCAAACCCGTTCTTCAGAAAGTCTATGGGTGACGTCACAGACGCTTTGTCCATATTTTTTACAGTCTATGGTGTAAACCTTAGATGCATTCATCGTGAAGCGTGCAGCAAGGTTTGCAAATTTGCAAATATTAATATAAATATTAATATAAAGGTTAATAAAACATTGCACTCACTTCATCTGGAGGTTCAGCAGGAACACGTTGGTACCGATCCGTTTTTTCTCGTTTGTAAAGCTGTCTGGTGTGAAATGATTTGGCAAACATGAAAGCATGGACAATCGTGGGGAATCCCCGTGAGGGAATCGCCGCGTCAATCCTTTGGGCATATCCCTTCAAAAACAAAACTCAGCCACTGCATCTTCAACGGTTCGGATTTAGGAACATCAAAATGACTGCTGTGTTCCTTATTACACCGAAGAACAATAGCAGACGCCATTCTGTTCATATACATCGTTCCAGTGAGGGTATCAACAATGACGCGCGGACTATGATGACAGACAGCTCGCTCACGAGCGAGGGCGGGTCTGTGTTGAAACGCTGCTGTCACTCACCAATCGTGGGAGGGGCGTCGATTTTGTGACGTCACAAAATCGATTTCAGAGAGGGTCAAACATATAAGGAGATAAAAAAAAAAAAAAAACACTGGATGGATTTTTATCATTTTATGATGGTTGTGTACAGGCACTGCCAACACACATTTCAGTACAATCAACTTGTAAAAGTGTTTGTATCATTATATGACCCCTTTAAGAAACATTTATTATTATCAATGTTGAAAACAGTTTTTGCTGCTTAATATTTTTATGAAAACTGTCAGCATTCTTAGATTAATAGAAAGTTCAAAAGAACAGCATTTATTTGAAATTTAAGTTCATTTAATTAATCGTTGCTGAATAAAAGTATGAATCATTTCTTTAACATAATAATAATAACTTGGAATAACCTTATGAAGTCTAAAGTGCATGTAAATGGGACAAAAAAAAATGGCACGGCCAGGGACAAACAGCGTATGCAGTGTTGTTACTTTATCTTCCTTCTGTTCTAGGGACTGGGACAATGGCTGCTCCTCTTGTTGAAGATAAATTACATATATGATCTCAGGATGTCCTCTGAAAAAATGCTGGCAAGGTGCCACTTCATCCTCTCACAAAGACGTCCAACATCAGGACAAAGTTTGACTTTGCAGTCCACCTCTGTGTCTTTCATTCATAAACAGAGGAAATAAGGCAGAGGTGAGTGTTTAAGAACATTTAGAGTCTGTTAAACCATTTTTTTTTCTGTTGTCAGATCTAATGAGCGATATATGAACCCCATCTTATGAAGAGGGCTGTTTACAGATTTCGTTTGCTAGGTGATTTTCTGTGAATGCTTTTGAACAGCTATTGGATTCAAATGTGTTTGTATCTTAAGTCATATCCACATGCTTGAATGAATCATCCATTGGCTGCTCAACTTATATGGATTTAGAATATATGTGAATACATTTTCATGTCATAAATTATTTTATGGCCTAAACCAGAGAGTTTGGGGCTTTGCATCCATTCCCGTGAATTCATCTACATTTCTAAAGGATATCTTGGTTAAAGTATGCACATATGTTTGAACCATGAGTGCTTCGACCCGTGCTGATTTGATGCGGTGTGTGTGAGGGGTGAGGGGTATGGTTGAGGACACTGATGCTTGTATGCATGTTCATGAATGCTTTTGTTTCTTTGCTGATGTAAACAAGGCCTTATCTGCTGGTGAGATCATGCATCACAGCTTTATCCTTTCATGCATCAAGCTCAACATTATCCATCGCATTGGACATGCCACAGAGTCGCCCCAGTGCTGGAGAGTTCACCCGCCAGAGAAGCAAATCGTGCATAAGCAGGTGAGATAAGATCACACCGCCTTAGGATGGGATTTAGAGAGTGTTTATGAGAACAACTAAGTTGTATTATGTTCAACATGGGTTCATAGATGCAAACAAGCATGTCTGTCTGTTTACATATGTGTTCAGAGTGCACACAGTCAGGATGGATAGATGGATCTTGAAATATTAATTCTTCTAAAATATTGATCCTACATGTTTTGAAGCTTTGAAGTAGAAAAAAAAATAAATAAAAAAACTTTATTTGCACATATACTACTGTTCAAAAGATGGGGGGGTCAGTAAAGGCTTGTGCTCACCAAGGCGGCCTTTATTTGATTAACAATACAGTAAAAACTGTAATATTGTGAAATTTTATTGCAATGTAAAATGTAATTTATTCCTTTGATGGCAAAGCAGAATTTTCAGCATCATTACTCTAGTCTTCAGCGTCATGATCCTTCAGAAATCATTCTGATATTGTAACAAAATAGCATTCAGGCAGGCAAAGGAGCAGGCTGGGAAGTGGATCCACATGCAGTTAGATTTATTAAAACAGTCCACAGGGTCAGAGAACACAATGTAGCTGGAGTAAACCAAGGTACACGGAACAGGAGAAAATGTACTCGGTTACCTAATGTAACCTCGGTTCTCTCTAGAAGAGGGAACGAGTATTGCGTAAGTTGCTTACGCTACGGGTAAAGTAATCTATTCTCGAGATATGAAGCCAAAAAAATTATCCTTAATTTTTGTATTTATTGTCAATAGTGCAGCAGCTAGCAGACCTAGAGCAAGCTATCTAGTGCGCTCATTGGCTGCCCTGTGGCAACTGCAGCAGCCTACCACTGAGCCCTGTGTGATGTCACGCCCAATGACGCGCCCTTCGCGCCCTCACACGTCACATCCCGCCAGAATGGGGGTGGCTTAGCGTATAAAAGGACGGGCTCGGGGGCTGCTTCCCTGGTTTTCATCGACTGAAGCGAGATGGCATGGCATGGCTCATGGCACGAGCATGGCAGGTTACACAATACTCGTTCCCTCTTCTAGAGAGAACCGAGGTTACATTAGGTAACCGAGTGCGTTCTCTTACAAGAGGTTTTCTTGTATTGCGTAAGTTGCTTACGCTACGGGAACCCCTTTTCAACACCGTGCGCTAAGCATCCACCACATAAGTCCCAGGGGAACGCTCGGGGATCACAGATAGGTGGGAATAAGGCGGCCAACCGAGTGGGCCAGCACATGTACATAAGCACACAGTAGGGGATACAGAGCCGCGCAGGTGGTCCGTACTGAGAGAATATCAACCCTTTATAGTGCAGCTCACCAGGGGAGCTAAATCAGAGATGGTAGTCTGCACACGAAAATTCTGGGCAGAACATACACACGACTTAGACTGCCAGAAGTTTAGCCTGCAGGGCGGGAACTTCCAGGTTATAGAACCTAACAATTGTAGAGGGGGAGGCCCAGCCTGCCGCTATACAAATGTCATGAATAGAAATCCCACTGGACCAAGCCCACGATGAGGCCATGCCTCTGGTGGAATGAGCCCTGACACCCAAAGGGCACTGCAGGTCTTTAGACGCATATGCTGCCACAATAGCGTCCACTATCCATCTGGACTGACTGTGTTTTGAGGCGAAGAGACCCTTGGTGCACCCACCAAACGAAACAAAGAGCTGCTCCGAGCGCCTGAAGGTGGCGGAGCGTGTGATGTAAACTCTCAGCACCCTGACGGGGCAGAGGAGGTTACCGTCGACCTCGCTACCGGATGCCGGTAAAGCCGATAGAGAAATGACCTGCGCTCTGAAGGGAGTGCCAATTACCTTAGGGACATAACCATGTCTCGGTTTGAGAATGACTTTAGAGTCATTAGGTCCGAACTCGAGACACGCGGCATTAACAGATAACGCGAGTAAGTCACCCACGCGTTTGACTGATGACAGGGCTATCAGAAAAACGGTTTTGAGCGAAAGGTATTTCAGATCCACTGTCTTTAGAGGTTCAAAGGGATGCG
Source organism: Scardinius erythrophthalmus (assembly GCF_964197995.2). Taxonomy (NCBI): domain Eukaryota; kingdom Metazoa; phylum Chordata; class Actinopteri; order Cypriniformes; family Leuciscidae; genus Scardinius; species Scardinius erythrophthalmus. The sequence goes on along the minus strand of NC_138228.1, from coordinate 20,587,149 downwards.
CTTTCAGGGTCTCCAGGACCACAGAAAGATCCCAAATAGGAACCGACGGGGGCCGTGGGGGATTCATCCTCCTGGCACCTCTAAGGAAGCGGATGATGAGCTCATTCCTTCCTATTGACTGGCCGTGCGTCGACTCTGCGAACGCTGCAATAGCCGCAACATACACTTTGAGCATGGAAGGGGACCTGCCCATATCCAGCAGCTCTTGAAGGAAGCAAAGCACCCACGAGACCCCACAAGTTTGTGTGTCTAGTTCTTTGTTGGCGCACCATTTGGTGAACACAGACCATTTAGACGTGTATAGCCTTCTCATAGAAGGAGCTCTAGAATGCATGATCGTGTTCATAACCGCTTCTGGCAAGGCAACGGGTTTCCGTTGATTATCCATGCATGCAGCGACCAGCGCTCTGGATGAGGATGCCAAATCGAACCGCCGGCTTGAGAGAGGAGATCTCTTCTCACCGGAATCGGGCTAAGTCTATGGGGCTAAGTCTGACAGCCGCATCAGCTCTGGGAACCAGACTTGGTTCTCCCATCGCGGGGCTATGAGGAGCACCGAGTGGCGTCCTTCCCTGATTCTCCTGATTACCTGTGGTAACAGAGAGATCGGAGGGAAAGCATACAACGCTCCGACTGTGCCAGTATCAGCCAATCGTCCAAATAGTTCAAAATTCGCATACCCTGACTTCTCTGGGGAGCGAGGGCCGCGTCCATGCACTTCGTGAATGTACGAGGTGCCAAAGACAGGCCGAACGGAAGGACGGTGTATTGATATACCTGACTGTCAAAGGCGAATCTCAAGAATGGCCTGTGACGGGGTATTATCTGAATCTGTAAGTATGCGTCTTTCAGATCGAGAGAAATAAACCAGTCCCTCGGGCGAATCTGCGCGAGGATTTGTCTGGTTGTGAGCATTCTGAACGGTTGCTGCATGAGAGCTTTGTTCAAATATCTCAGATCTAAGATAGGTCTGAGAGCTCCGTCCTTCTTGGGCACGAGGAAGTAACGGCTGTAAAAGCCTGACTCACTCAGAGAAGGATGTACCGGCTCTATTGCCCCTTTGCACAGCAGCTTTGCTATTTCTGCGCGAAGTAGGTGTGCTACTTCCGTACTTACTCTCGTCTCGGTCCCTTGCTCGAAAGCGCGGGGCTTTTCCTCCTTGTGGCTGCTAGGAGGACTTTGCAGGCTCAGGTTTCAGCGCGATCTTAGGCCGGGGTCCCCGCGAGGGAGGCGGTCTGTGACGGCTGGATGAGCGCGATCTAGGGCGGCCGCCCTGTCGTCGCTGCGAAGATGGAGGCTGAGATGAACACTGTGTAGAGCTTCGTGCAGGAGGCTGAGTCTGAGAGCGGCCTGCAGCTGAGCTCGAGCGTCGGGGCAGGAAGAGGTTCATGGCCTGCGTAGCTTTCTGCACCTCCGAAAAGCGATCAGCAATCCCGCTCACCGCTGGGCCGAAGAGACCGGTGGGGGAGAGCGGGGCGTTGAGGAACACAGACTGCTCAGCTTCACCCATATCGGCGAGCGTTAACCAAAGGTGTCTCTCCGTGACGGTGAGCGAGGCCATGCATCTCCCAATGGGCCTGGGCTGCGGACTTAGTGGCGCAAAGGGAGAGGTCCGTCGCACTGCGTAAGTCCGTGACGACAGTCTGGTCCGGGCCTTTCTTGTCCATTTCGCGGAGGAGATCGGCCTGGAGAATCTGCAGGACTGCCATAGAATGCAGGGCGGAAGCAGCCTGTCCGACGGTGGAGAAAGCGCGGCCGACGAGAGCTGATGTGGTCCGACAAGCTTTGGACAGGAAGGCAGACTTCTGAACGCCATCTAGCAGAGGGCGGGCAAAAGTGCGCTGCAACCGCCTCTTCCACAGGGGGAATCTGGTTGTAGCCTCTCTCGGCGGCTCCGTCTACCTGAGAGAGAGTCGAGGAGACCGGAGAGCGGAGCCTCGCGGAGAATGGAGCATTCCAAGATTTTGAGAACTCAGCGTGGAGCTCTGGCAAGAAGGGTGCTGACCTAGAGGCAGGCGCTTGGCGGCGGCTAGGCAAAAAGCACCCGTCGAGCCTGTTGGGCGTGGGCTCCATCGGCGGTGACCACTCGAGGCATAGTTGGTCGACAGCCTTAGTGAAGAAGCGAAGAAGTTCCGTGTCCACGCTGGCCCAGGCTCGGCCAGACTCCTGGGTCAAAGAGGAGGCAGAGCGGTGCGATCCGGACCACTCTTCAGGGAACGGCTGTCACCGATAGCGTCTCCGTCCGCTTCATCCCCTGAGGAGACGGCAGTGAGGGTGAAAGCCAGCACCTGCGCGTCGGGGAGGGGGGGCGGAGAGGGAGAAGGCGAGGCTCGAGGGAAAGGCTCCGGCGAGCACTTCAAGGCCGCATTGGGCTCCGGTGGTCTCTGGGAGCGGTGCTTCTTCTTGCGTGGCCCACCAGAGGCAGGCTGTTAGGAAGGGTTAGTTGTGACTCAATCAGGTGGTAATATGTTGCATTCGCTACAGGATGTCAGTCACGACTCAGGAAGACAGAATCAGGTTGATATAGATTTACTTCAATAGTTAGGATAAAGGAACAGCAATCAGCACGGTATGGCATAAAGGGATTTCTTCCTTTGGTTGCAATATAAACAATCTGTAATTCTGTAGTTCTCTGTGTATGTGTGGTTCTGAATAAACAGAGAAGGAATAATTACTAACTGCAATAGTATCATCACAAATTAGTACAACAGTATGCTCATAAACTAGCATAGGACATTAGAACGATATTGTCAGAATATATTCAATAACCGAAAGAGAACTGCAATTCTCATAATAAAGTAATCAGTTGTATCGATTCCATTATTACAGTGAGAATAATCAGATTGAATATTCACTTAACACTAAACAAATATTATACAATTGACGTCTTCCACAAACAGCCATCATTAGCTTAGCATTAGGATGAATCAGCACATATTACAATGTTAAATAGCTGCTGGAAACTCTCAAAGAAACATTAATAATGAAGAGCGCACTTACATATCGTCATTGACGCACACCAACTAAAACCACTCAGGAATCATTAGAACAGGGTAAATTCTTGGTACTCAAGCACTAACAGTCCACACCTGACCAGAGATTCTATCAATTTCCTCATGACGCAGTCTGTGTTACGGCTGATGCAATACTTGCAATGAACTTGAGTAAGGGCAGGCTGCCACCTACTGGACATAATAAGGGGTGTTCCCATGTTAACTATATACATGTTTGACTCATAGTAGGCCTTTTGTACACAGACGGAGTGACAGCTTCAGCATTGAACATGTCAAGTCGAGCCCGCAGGGTCGACATTGTCAGTTCTTCGCAGTGGACGCAGCCTCCCGTAGACAGAGCGAGGGCTGCATGGTCTCGTCCCAGGCAGAGAGCACAGATCACATGGCGCTCTCCGGCGCTGAGGGGGGCTGGAGGATGGCTGGAGGTGGCGAAAAACAACCGGCTTCCTAGGTGCTGTCCTTAGCTAGCTGGTCGCTTGCTTCGATGGCGGCGGCTTCTCTCAGAGTCCAGCGATGCGGAGAGCTTCGCTGAAGAGATGAAAATCAGGAAAGCAGCCCCCGGGCCCGTCCTTTTATACGCGCTGTGACGCGTGAGGGCGCAAAGCTTTTATAGATATTGAGAAGTTTTGTTGTTGTTGTTGTTGTTGTTTTTCTATAGGATGAATAGACATTTTGCTGACAGGCTACTTGCAATTTTTTTTGGTGTTTTCAGTTCAGATGGTCCCTTGCAGACACGGCTTTGCAATTGCAATTCCCCCAACCCTCACACCGGTTTATTGTTGTGGTATCAACTGCTTTAGGCAAACCTGCCCTTTAAAGGCTTGCTAGTTCATCTACCTGTCAGTTAGATCCAGAACCCACTCCTCTTCATAAAGCCTGTTTATCTGCAATCTCCAACCCATTGCTCACCTGATAAACTGCTCCCTACTGGATCTGACCCCCAGTTATTAAAACTGCTGCTGTCACTCCAGTCTTAAAAAAAGGACCCCTTTCTTCCATTATGAATAATTTCTGACCTATATCTAACTTTCCGTTCATTGCTAAATTGTTGGAAAAAGTTTCGCTCCACAGCTACAGTCACATCTGTCTAAAAATGATCTCTTTGATCCCTACCAATCCGGTTTTCGTTCAGCCCATGACACTAAAACACCACTGTAAAAATTACCAATGACCTTTTATCATGCCAACTCTGGCTACCTTACCATCCTCATAATGTTAGCACAGCTTTTGACAGTGTTTCCCATCATTTTTCTCATATCAAAATATGGTTACACAATAATTTTCTAAAATGTAACACTGATAAGACTGATGTAATTGTATTTGGTACACTGTCCCTTTTAAATAAGTCTGATATCAGTTTTGTTATCAATAGAACACACTTTATTTCCTCTTAAAAAAAATTAGGGGTAAATTGGACTTCATTCACATATAAACTCCATTACTAAGACTGCATTTTTCCACCTATGCAATATTACTTGTCTGTGGCCTACTCTTAGCCCCAGATTAACATTAAAGCTTTAGAAGGTGCTTTCATAATCTAATGGATCGATTACTGCAATTCTCCTTTAATTGGACTGCTTGCTAAAAATTGTGGCTAGATTACAACATGTACGAAAAACATCACTCAGGCCAAAAAGTTTGAACATAGGGCTGGGTGATATATCGCATGACTTTGTTAGGCGCATCTCTTCAGTAAAGCCGGTTCCTTGATTAGTAGTAAATTGCCATCACCTGCTTTCAGATGGAGCGGCATTTACAACACAGAGCCGTAGTTCACTGACAAGCTGAGCCATGTCGCATTAATTATCGCAGGCGATACGTCCGCGATAATTAATGTGATATGGCTCAGCTTGTCAGTATGGCTCTGTGTTGTAAATGCCGCTCCATCTGAAAGCAGGTGATGGCGATTTAATCAAGGAACCGGCTTTACTGACGAGATGCGCCTAACAATGTCATGCGATATATCGCTCAGCCCTATTTGAACACAGTACCCTGTTACTCTGTTTATTACATTGGTTACCTGTCTCTGTCCGGATAAAGTACAAGATAATTATGGTAACCTTTACATTTTTGCATGATCAAGATTCTAATTATTTGTCAGCCCTATCTCTTTGAAGCTCACTTCAGCCATCAGACTCCAAACTCCTCATTGTTCCTCGTTTCCATCTCTCATCCAATGGTGGCCGATCATTTAGTGGTATGGCACCAAATTATGGAACTCGCTTTCACTGGCTCTTCATGACATCACCTCCTTTTTTCCTTACTTAAAACAGATCTCTTCTCATGGTATTTTCATCCAACTTCAGACTAGATCTCTCTTTATTTGTTTTGTTTGTTGTGTTTGTATTTTTGTCACAATAAAATCAAAATTGACAATTATTTTATATATATGTATATATATATATATATATATATATATATATATATATATATATATATATATATATATATATATATATATATATATATATAATATTGCATTGTTTATTATTTTTTTTTATTTATTTTTTTTATTCATGTGCCGCGTAATCTTTGATAAAAATAAATTTCCATCCCTCTTGCAGCGACATCTCTTCTCTGATGACATGTTTACTACAAGGGCAAGACAACGTATCACTCACATGAGATCGACCAATAGCAAACCACAACCATCCAATCAATTCCCCATGGACAAAATCAAGTCCCGCCCTACATTTTTTTCTTTTTCTAGAAGCCATTTTACTATGATGTACATCATAATAAGGAAGAAAAGACTATTGCAACTTCTGTTTCATGACAACTTTAAGTGCACCCACGTATAAATGGGTTGGTTATTCACTTTAAAAGTCAGTCAGATAGTTTATTCCTGTCTAGGTAGGTGGTTCTTGGCCAGAAAAAGCCTAAAGATTTACTTTATGCCAGTGTGTTTTGCTCTACAAGATTAGCTTGTGCATATTGCACTGTGAGATAAAGATGGATGCGTTTCCTTTTTTAACTGTAAATCACTTCTTGCAATCACTATTTTCATTAGCTCATTTCTCAGTTAAGCCATTGTTGGTGATTTGGGAATTGAAGCCAAAAAGTGGGTCAGAAAACAAACACAATGTTTGTCAAATCAGCACTTTAAACACCGAGCTGCAGGTGAAGAAGACCCTGAATAGTTTGCCCCATATGCAAAATGACTGCATTTAAAAATGCAAGGGTGTTCAGCAACCAGTACTTCTAAAAGTTTTATAATTGTCCGCTTAGGAACTGAAATTCCCTAATTACACACTTAACAATATGGCAGCATATTCCTGTGGCCATCAGCCTACTTCCGATTGGCTGAGACAACACTGCATGCAAATGACAGAATGAGGTTTCTATCAGAGTAGCATTGTGTCAGAAACTAAAGGTATCTTCCTCGCTCCTCTGTCAGTCAGTGACTTAAAAATACAGCATTTATTTTAAAAGCCCAGCTTTTAAGCTTCAGACAGGCTTCCAAAGCATCATAATGTCACATTAAAATGAGCTTTAGAGATAAGCATGTGTTTATTACTATTTATATAATGTATTTCTTTCAATTGCTCTGTCAGATGGCATTTTATTATTTCAATGGTCACAGGCACTGACAGAAATCCTGTCTTTTCTCATACACACCTAATTAATGGATCGTTACCACCTCCTTTAATATATATATATATATATATATATATATATATATATATATATATATATATATATATATATATTTTTTTTTTTTTTTTTTACCTCTCACTCCTTTTCTTTCAGCGCACACAGAATCTCAGTGAGCGTGACTCACACAGCCCTGCTGGAGTGTATGCTGTCAGCAGTTCTGTCTAACTGGGTGACAGGAGAGAAATTATGACAGGCAAGACTGCATGCACTCATGCAGACACCTGTAAATAAACACCCACAGACATTAAGGGCACCTATTATGACTCTTTTCACAAGATGTAAAATAAGTCTCTGATGTCCCCAGAGTATGTATGTGAAGTTTTAGCTCAAAATACCCAAAAGATCATTTTTTACAGCATGTTTAAATTGTAATTTTTTGGGGCTCAGAAAAGTGCGCTGCCCTTTTGAATGCAAATTAACTGCTGCTGCACGGCACAGGGGGCGGAGCCTCACGAGCTAGCGCTTCAGTCAGGACAATCTCATTTGATAATATCAGAACAGAAACTCTCAGTTGCGATGTTCATTTCGACTCGGAGTCGGACAATAATGCCCACAGAGCCAGAGAATATATGCTGTATGGAAACAGAACAGGTATAGTTTAGTTTAATTATGGTTATAACTTATTTGTCACCTGCTTTTATCCACTAATACAAGCCTGTTGTAGCAAAACCCATCCGAATGATGACCAAAATATACTGATGAGTTCAGTGAAGTTTATTGTACATCACACAAAAGATGAGCGTTAGTTTTACTCCAGAGAATCTCTGTAAGAGCTGAATAAACATAGTATAAGAAGTGCACATTAAAGTCTTATCCATAAACTCTCGCTCTCTGTCTCCCTTTCATTATCAACAACATACACAGCGAAGTACACAAAACACTTGTTACAACTAACAGTAAACAAATATACACACACTGTAAAAAAAAAGTGTAATTTTACAGGTAATTGTCTGTATTTTTTTACAGAATTTTACCGTTTTGTCATTATACAGCAAATATCTGTAAAATAAAAGGCATTTGCTGTAAGTTAAAGGTCCACTGTTAAATGTACAGGTAATTGCTTGTATTTTGGTTGTATCAATTTTACAATTTAACTTGTCTGTATTTTTACAGAGTTATGTGTAATTTTACAGAAATTATTAAGTAATATTTTACAGATATTTTTCTGTGAAATTAGAAAACAAAGAAAAGAAGGTATAGCCTAACTGCGGAAATCTGCATCTATTCAATATGTTTTCCTTACAGATTATTAAGCATGTGGGGGTTAAAGTGAGTTTTTTTAAGGTTGAATAATAGTATTTGTACAGCACATCCAGTACCCTACATAGGCTACAGTAGGCCTGTATTGAATTATTTTTTATTTCACATTTTATTTTATACTCATTCTGATCATTATTTCATTGTCTTATATTCTCCCATAATTTCATGTATATTTTATGAATATTTTTCCAAATCTCTATTGCTGCACATTCAGGGCTTTGTGTGTGAGTGCGCGCGCGCAATGACGCATATTCAAATTCGCCGCCATTACTTTTCCGCTCCCGCCCACAACGGTTATCGTTAGCTGATCAGTCGAGTTTGGGCCTATTTTTTACAGTCTATGGTTTGGGCAAGCGGGAGATTTGAATTCAGTCTACTCTCGTGAAGTGGATTGTGAGATCAACAGTGGTTCAAAGCAATCGTATTCGTCGAAAGCAGCCGTGAGCAGGAGCTCTGTGAGTAGGAGCTCTGTTGTCAGTCAGTCCGTTTGGATTCTTCGGAAATAACGCCCTTTTCAGTGAGCCTTGTTCGTCACAGCGGACATCATGCTAACCGATCACCGGCTGAGGTAAGAGTCTCATTATACTAAGTTACATGTGAACGATATTTTATATTACATTTGTGTTACGCTTACAGTTTTCAAGCTAACGTTAGCATTCTTAAATGATGTTCTGTCAAAACTGGTGAGAGCTGGAGGGCAAAACACTGAAAATGTAGCATGTGTCTTTACATTTTCCATCTGTTTTAAGAAAGATCAGTTGAACCCACACCTCAAAAGACCTAAAACAAGCTTTCGTAGACTTGTTATACATATCAAAAGTCTGTTTAATTGTGTATAAAATCTTCGTTAATACGCGATAGTATCTGTCAGTAAATCAATCTCTTAAATGGCAGGACATTTTGAAACACTGCCTGGAAGCTGAAAACTCTTCTCTTAAAAAATATCCTTGGCTTTAATTATAGTAAAATCATAGTTACCACATTTTTGGCGGATTTTTATTACCATTTTTAATAACCACAGTTATACTACAAATAGGCCTGCCATGTTTGTTTGTTTGTTTTTTTCTTTGTGGTTAAACCATAGTTAATTTTCGTAAGGGTTGACGTGCTATCAAGGCTGTTAAGAAAACAAATTCAGTAAATACTGTACTTGATGATACAGGAAAGCACATGAGACTAGAATATGAACACAACATGATAAATTGCATATTCTGGCATTGATCCAGATGAACAGGCAGTTACACCCCTAGGTGTCTCAGCTCAAAACTTAATTGTTAGCCTTTCCTGCGCAGCTTCCAGATCATAGTCAGTTGAGGTTTTGCATTGTCCCAGTGGAACATATTCTTACATGTGTAAATGTAATACTGAGTTGTTAAAAAAAATATATTTTTTCAGGTCAAGAATTTCTCCCCGCCTGCACGCAGCTACTCTCACCGATCGGTTACATCCAGCCGCAGCCGATGTCGAACACACCTGATAACAAGAACAAGAAACGTGACAGTTAAACTGCACAATGCAAAAAATCAAGAATTTCAGGTCAAGTGGAAAGCAGAATGATCATGGCAAACAAGGTATGGGAAGAAGTAAGTTAAAATATTGTAATGGCCGAGTCTTTTGGTTCCATATGATTGCACTAAAAGTGGCAGAAAATTTTATTTGTTTTATACTGTATTTTCCCATGTGAATATTCATTTGGTCCTTGTGAGGCCACTGTAGCTGCACAAGGTTTGGTTTTACTACAGTAAGACCACGATTGTGTTAGATTCCACCCATCTATTTAAATTTGTGATTTTTTTTTTTTTGTAGTGTAATTAGGCTCTGTCATTTAGAAGTGACTTTTCCTATCACTTAATGACACATATCTCTACCTTTCATTCCAGCCAGAGGATCTGACGGTTGCTGCTCGCATCTCAGCCTACCTGATGGAAAATTCTTGCTGGATGAATGACCTTCACCTTCAACTCAACCTTGCCAAGACAGAACTGCTTATGGTTTCAGCCAAACCATCCTTGCTGTGTGATCCTGCTGATTTGACTTATACAACATCAGAAAGATCCGGCCCTTCCTATCGGAGCCACACAACTCCTTGTCTAAGCTCTTGTTCTATCCAGACTGGACTATTGTAATGCTCTCCTGGCAGGCCTTCCAGCATCAGTCAAACCTCTGCAACTGATCCAGATGCTGCAGCAAGACCTAAACTCACTGTTTCAGATCTATGTGTCTCCAGAAGCTTGTGTTCTGCAAGTGAACGGCGCCTTGTGGTGCCATCATCCCAAAGAGACACAAAATCATTTTCACTGACCTTTACCTGGACTGTTCCCTGCTGGTGGAATGACCTGCCCAACTCAACATATTTTCAAGAAACTGCTAAAGATCCATCTTTTCATAAACACTTGACTCAATAATACTAAATCTTTGTTTTAATAAAAAAAAAATAAAAAAATGTGCACTGTGCTACACTAACTGGGACTTGTCACTGCACTTGTTGCTTCTATTGTTCTCTTAATTTTTAAGTCACTTTGGATAAAATTTAATTGTAAATGTTTAAAATAAGTTATATTAGAGTATAAAGGTATACAGCAATTGTCTTTTAATGTGGATATTTTTACATGTTCTAAATTATATACTAAGCTTGTATCATTCACGTATCTTGATGTTCAGTGTTTGTTTAATTAGTAATACTGTAAATGTGCAGGTATTCCGTACTTGTACGTTTAGTTAATTTAACAGAAATTGACTGTACATTTGCTATTATTAAGTACTTAATTAGAGATTGGTCAAAGTTGTGAAACTGGATCTGCAAAAATTAAAACTGTAAATATTCAAACTTTGTATTGGAATTCATGTATTTATTGCATTTTTATACATAACTTCATAGTTATTTTACACAGAAAAACGTCTCGGGTTACTGGATGTAACCCTGGTTCCCCGAGAGAGGGGAACGAGACGCTGCGTCGAATACAACGCTACGGGGAATGCCTTCGGCATGCGTTATCTGAAGTCACTATACAACTATTCCAATCTGGATTGGTGTGCGTCATCGTGCGTCATGACGTTGCATGTGACGGTGACCCGGACGCTATATAAGGGTCACAGGAACAAGGAAATGACAGCTTCGAAAAAGGTTCAAAGCAGCTGTTCTCAGGGCGCCCCGAAGGTGGGGAGAGGGGACGCAGCGTCTCGTTCCCCTCTCTCGGGGAACCAGGGTTACATCCAGTAACCCGAGACGTTCCCCTTCGTTACGGGGAACTCCCGCTGCGTCGAATACAACGCTACGGGGAACGAGTACCAGCTAGCCCCCACAGAGAACAAGCGCCCTGGGTGTGAAGCATCTGGCACACTCAAGAGCACTAAAGCAAGGGAGAGTGAAAGATCCAACTGTGCTAAGAATTTTATTCTTTCTTGTTTGGTGTACAAAGGGAAGGTCGCATCAGCAACCTCGATATTAAGGTCCAAGTAGATAGGCCTGATTAATGACAGGCAGAACACTTAACTCCTAACACCCTTTTTAGTGGATAATCTCTGGAAGCCTAAGAGGCTCTCTTGCTTACACCGTACATGCAACGAAGGATGAAGAGCTGAGGAATTTTTAGAATAGCCTCCGGTACCTTGGTCACCGGGGAGAAATATCTCAAAGAAAGCTAACAAACTCCCATTTAATACCCTATATAGATATACTCTGCGGAGCCGAATAAAGGCTCTAAGCAATTTAATATGATAGCCTGCAGAGACAGGGTTCATCCAGATTCTGACGCAGCATACAGAGGCAGAAAGCACTCTGAAGGTGAGGATCATTGCTAAGGACAGGGGAGAATTTATAGAACCCACTATACTAAGAATTTTATTCTTGTCTTTTTTGGTGTAAGAAAAAGGCTGAGTTAACAGCCTCAGAAGTGAGGTCCAATATATACATATGCCTAAAAAGGCAGGACACTGACTCCAAGGCACCATTAATGGATAACCCTAAAAGCCTAGAAGGCTCTCCTGTCACACTTATAGCAACGAAGGATGAAGAGCCAGAGGAAATCATAAGATAGCCTCCGGTACCCTTATTGGTGACCGGGGAAATTTCCTACTAGAAAGCTAACAGATTTCCAAAATATGTAGATTTTCTTTTAATCTGACATATATACACGTATCCCGCAGAACCGACAGGGGCTTTTCTTTCCACAGACCTGTCAGCCTGCAAGGATAACAGGATTCATCCTAAAAGGCTACAGGGAAATATGGAGGTCATGGGACGACCCGGGTGGACCACCCTGAGAGCATACGGAGGCCGTAGGCGCCATAGCGGCTCTGAGCGTGGACGAGAGGTCCCGATTAGAGTATAGAAGAATCCCAGTACTGAAGCCATAGGGCAGTAAAAGGCTGGGTCCAGCTAACTCAATTAAAACTTCCTGAGCCGGGGAGTTCTGGAGGTAGCTTATCTGATGACCTCGACCACCAGATCACCCTATTCGAGAAGGCCAGTGTGGTTTTTCGAGAATAAGATCTACTCAAAATCCTCTGACCCTCTCCAGAACTCCAGGGAGTAGAGCGACCGGGGGAAAAGGCGTACAGACGTTGCCTCGGCCATGTCTGTACCATGGCCTCCAGACCCAACGGGGCTGGATGCGAGAGAGAGAACCAGAGCGGGCAATGAGAATTCTCATGAGAAGCGAATAAATCTACCTCCGCCTGGCCGAATTTCTCCGATATAAGCTCCACCACCTCGGGGTGGAGCCTCCATTCCCCTGGCCTGGGCCCCTGCCTCGACAAGGTGTCTGCTCCCACATTATCAACCCCAGGTATATACATGGCCCTCACAGAGAGAAATTTGTCCTTAGACCATAATAGAATATGATGGGCCAATTTGCACAGAGGACGAGACCTCAAGCCCCCCTGATGGTTGATGTAGAAGACCACCGATATATTATCAGACCTAACAAGGACCTGATGGCCTCTGAGGTCTGGAAGGAAATGCCTAAGGGCAAAGAATACTGCCAGCATCTCCAGGCAACTGATGTGCCATGCGAGGTGATGGTCCTTCCAGACCCCGCGGGTGTACCGGCCCTCCATGACCGCACCCCAGCCCATGCGGGAAGCATCCGTGGTCAGAATTTTTCTGGGACACGAAGCTCCAAGCACCTGGCCTTGGGACAGGAACCGTATGTCTTTCCATATGACTAGAGAACGAGGTTATCTGGACGTAACTCTAATCGTACGGAAGGGGTTGCCCCTTGGGGAAAACCCCCTGGTCCTGAGCCACCACTGTAGGGCCCTCATATGAAGCAAGCCGAGTAGAATCACTACTGATGCGGTTGCCATAAGGCCCAAAATTCTTTGAAAATGTTTGACAGTGATGGCCTGGCCTAACCTGATAGCTCTAACTGCAGCCACGATACTTTAAATACGTGGCTGGGTCAAGTGAACTTGCATAGATTGCGAGTCCCACTCAGCTCCAAGAAATGTTATTCTTTGAAGAGGAGACAGAGAACTTTTCTTGACATTGAGCCTTAGCCCCAAGCACTGAAGATGACGCAAAACAACATCTCGATGTTGGATTGCTAGCGTCTCTGGTTCTGCCAGAATAAGCCAGTCATCTAATAATTTAGGATGCGGTTCCCCTGAAGTCTCAGTGGAGCAAGGGCAGCATCCATACAGAAAGTGCAAGGGGATAGAGTTAGGCCGAAAGGAAGAACCCTATATTGGTAAGCTTTTCCCCCCAAAAGCGAACCTAAGGAACTTCCTATGATAATGGATGATGAAGTTATGAAAATAAGCATCCATGAGATCTATGTCACAAGCCAGTCTTCAGATCTGATTTGCTGAATGATACTGGGTATAGTGAGCATATTGAAACTAAATCTCCTCAAAGATTTATTCAATACTCTAAGATCTACAATAGGATGAAGTCCACCATCCTTTTTCGGAACAATGAAGTAACGGCAGTAAAAACCTGAATCCCTCTCCTGATTAGGGGCAATTTCTATTGCTTTTGCTAAAAGAGATTCAACTTCATTTTCCATCACCTGGCGCTGATGTGAGAAAACCAGTGTGTGAAATACCCCGTTAAAATCGGGTGGTCTTACTTTAAACTGGATTTTATATCCTTTAACTATACCCAGGGTCCATTTAGATATATTCGGAAGGCCTGACCAGGCGTCTAAACAATCTACAAGAGGAATCAATTTCTCTGGGTTAGTCTCAGGTGATATAATGTGCTTATCGGTGGTCTGAAGCAGTTTACTGGCAGGACGTAACCGATGAATAATCTAATAAGGAGATCAGTCCCTCGAGACTGACCTCAGGTTTTGAGATTCGGTGACCTGAAGCGATAGACCGGCAGGAACTAACCGAAAATAATACTTTTTTTTTTTTTTTTTATGAGAACGTCTCCTCTGACCCCGAGCCCTGTACAGGGGGAAGGGGAGGGGAAGAGGTGACTTCCCAGAATATGAGGAGCTGGTGACTGTCCTCCATATAAGCCTTCCCTACCAAATTCGAGATAATATTTATATTAGCTCCACTTTAATTTTAGAGGGACGTGTCTGATTCATCAGAGGTAATACGATATCTGGGAGAAATATTCTTCTACCCCCTGCATCATTAAATTCCCCTTTAATTTTCCTCTTCAATTATTCCACAATCTCAGTACCTCAGTATGGAGATCGTTTGAAAAAGGAAGACTCTGACACAAGGATTTTGACTGGGTTTGCAGGAAGCACTCTTTTTAGACGCTTCCTTCTTATTAAATTACCAAACATTTAATTTCATTACAGCCCCAGTCTTTCTCCAGCAACTCCTCATAATGTGGTGAATATTCGTGATTCAGTGTTGATAGTATCTGACTCCTCAGAATCAAATAAATCAAACACCGGGTCTTTAACACGGTAGGAAGAAGCCACAGTGACGCGGGCTTCCGAACCGTGCGCGAGACCTGTAAACACTGCTCCACGTGCGAACCCAATGCAAACAGACAACGCGCTGCCTCGACAGACGCGAGCTGATGCACTAGGAACGCAAGCCTATTTTATTATTTTTAAACAGGCTCAGGCGGGAGCGGAAGAGTACACTCTGAGTCTACACCCTGCAGACCTGTAATCTACGCGCTGCCTCGGCAAACGCGAGATCCAAGCCACTATAGATTCTGTATTGCAATGCAGACATTAATCTACGCGCTGCCTCGGCAAACGCGAGATTAGTCACAGAATCTTTATTGCAGAGTAGCCGTAATCTACGCGCTGCCTCGGCAAACGCGAGATCCGAGCCACTATAGATTCTGTATTGCAATGCAGACATAAACCTACGCGCTGCCTCGGCAAACGCGAGATCCCAGTCACAGAATCCTTTCAGTTTGCACAAAATAGACAGTGCCCTCGAGAACTGTCCGTGCAAGCTCCGCTCACAACCCAACACCACAAAGCAAGTGTGCGCCATCCTTGCTTCTTTAATTTTTCTTAAATCAAGGAGACGCACACTGCCTTCGCCATAGTAGATTTGACAGACAACACCAAATAAGACGTACAGTTTGACATAGAACGCTGCTGAAGAACAGAAGCTGTCATTTCCTTGTTCCTGTGACCCTTATATAGCGTCCGGGTCACCGTCACATGCAACGTCATGACGCACGATGACGCACACCAATCCAGATTGGAATAGTTGTATAGTGACTTCAGATAACGCATGCCGAAGGCATTCCCCGTAGCGTTGTATTCGACGCAGCGGGAGTTCCCCGTAACGAAGGGGAACTATATATTAAAAGATAATTACTGTAGATCAGTGGTTCTCAACCTTTTTTGGGCCAGCGCCCCCTATCCAATATCCAGGTCCCTGAACGCCCCCCACCCCCAAACTACTGAGCGAGCAGGAATGAGTGAGAGTTAATAGATGAAATAAGTGCCAAATTGTCTTTTGTTAATACAACTGAACTATACTCAACAGTGATTCATCCCCCCCCAAAAAAAAGTTATAAATTGCATTGACATAGCAATACCAGTATTTCTCACAGGATTTTGGTAAATCTGTGGTGAGTGGACCTCAGGCCTTCTAGGGGGGTCCGGGGGCATGCCCCCCCCGTAAGAAAATTTTGTGCATTTTAATGTTAAATTCATCAATCTGGTGCACTTTGAGAGTTCAAAATTAAAAGTGCCAACCCATATTCAGTGTACAAAGAAAAATTTAAACCTCTTTTAGTTGTGTCTGTCTACATTACACTACTACATAATAATAGTTATAAAATTAATCCCATGACAGTAATAGCCATATATTGTAAAACAAATGCACTGAAAAATAAAGGACGATCATTAAAGTGGTAATGTTTGCACTTAGGTTTTATTACGCATTTAGAAGAGTATTGCAAGAAGCTGCTTACATTAACCTTACTTTCGAAAAATAAATAAATAAAATCTTGATTTTTCATGAAAAATTATGTTAGAATTGTAGGCCTAAAATACCATGGTATCAACTTGTTTTCTTGTTTTCTTTCTTGTTTTGTTTTCTGGTATAATTAATACAATTACAATTAATTTGGTTTGTTGTGATTAATTTGTGTTCATAATCAGTAAAAAAAATCTTCTAACAAGAATAAACACATATGAACAATTACATTATTATTGTATTATTAATTATTTGTATATCTTGAAACTACCCAAGCAGTGTTTCCTGCTCAGATGTGATGGCGGAATGAATACATTACTAAAATGTGATTGCAGAATATATTTAAATTATCCATCAAATTGTTATTTTCTCCTTACTGTGAGTTAATAATGCCTGACCAGTAAATTACTTGGTGAACAAAGAAAACATTTTGGCATTTGGGATTTGAATTAGTTAATGCCTAAAAATGTAAAAGTTTTACCTTATAAATAGAATACAGTTTAATTAATTTTAAAATTCGTCGCCAGAGTGAATGGGAACATGATTTATTTAAAATATTTGAAAAAATATGTGTTTCTTAAGTCAATACTTTTTAATGGCTTGTCAACTTTCCATACCTTTGATTCTAGTACTGTAAGTGCTGGATTCTCAGCACCACCGGATTGTTGTCAGCGCCAAACACATTTTTGAGCTCGTGAATGCTGATTCTTATCAGCGCTGGATTCTAGTCAGTGCTTGAGCGCTGGTCTATGACTGGAAAAATAATAGAGTCGTTGCAAAAGTAACGTGTCGCTACATGTCGCATAAAACTGGAAGATTTTAGAATGTTAGGCATTCTAAACTTTTGAATAAGAAATAATATCAAGTCGTCAAAATACAACTCGTCATAACTCCTCGAATCACAACAAGCGCGCGCAGTGAGAACACTCACAGCATATACACAACTTGACTGCACATCATGTTTTTTACATTATTGATACTGCTTTCAATCGTAATGCAATAGAAATGAACACAAAAAACATGCCTAGTGCCTACCTACTACACTGACGGTGGACTTGCGGTCAGAGCGGGTGCGGACGAATGTTTTTTTGTTTTTTTTTTAGCGCTGCTGAGGTATTCTTTCACGCGCACCATAGATGCGCACAATATGATATCACACTCTGCGCAATGCGCATGTTTTACAACATAATTTAACAAAAACATAGTCCTAACGCTTTTTAAATAGCCCACTTACAGTGTTTATTACAACTACTAAATGCTTAAAATGAAAAAATTAAAAAATTTGTGAACGCCCCCCATTAACACGTGAACGCCCCCCTTTCAAAAATCTTGCTTCCAACGCCCCCCATTGTTCTCTGAACGTCCCTGTTGAGAACCACTACTGTAGATAGACAGAGCATTATTATAAAATAACTTTATAAAACCCTAAATGTATAGTTTAACCTTAAAGTTAAATGTTCTTTTTATGTAATTTGACATCATTTATCCGTTTTTCCACGGTTTAATAAGCCATTATCAACAGTAATGTACTGTAATTTAATTAATTTTCACCGTAAAGTCAATTCTGTATTTTTACAGTTTTTGCCTGTAATTTTGTGAAATGGTTATTTGCTGTAATTTAACGGAACCCGTCTGGAAACTTTGCTGCCAGAGATTTACCGTTTTTTTACGGGATTTTTTTTTTTACAGTGCACCTTTTCAGTGGGTGCTAAATAAACTGGTAAACCTTATATCCGTAAAATGACTCGAAGAGCTGTCATAAAGAGCTCGCTCGCACTTTCATTTCTTCCATGTCCAGTCACGTTAGGCCTGTTGCTCCGGAGAGTGTAAGCTTGATCACAAACAGTACAGATCCATCCTTGAGTAACAACGGGAGTAAATGAAAACTGCTCTGTTCATTCTTACATCCATCAACAACACACCTCAATCGCTTAGGAGACATTCTTGTCTACAGCTGCTTAAGCGTCGAACAATGGCGGACTCTGTGTCCAGCTCACTCAGGGCGGGTCTGGGCTCAAACTGAAGTGTCACTCAACAGTCGTGGGAGGGGCCTGCTCAATTCTACGTCAAATTGCGCCAACAGCTCATTCTGAGACAGTGCTTATGATTTATTGAGATTGTAAAAAAAAACACTGGGTGGATTTTTATCATTCTAGGGTGGTTTTGCTCACACACTGCCAACACACATTTATGTTCAAACACCATGTAAAAGTGAATTTTGCATAATAGGTGCCCTTTAACACACACAACCATGCATCCAGAAGTGCAATGTGCATGAGTCACACACAGGGTTAATGTAATGAATACCACTGGAGGCAAGTTGATGTGAGAACCCAAGTGCAACTTTACTTCCAAAACATAATCAAACATAAAACAAAAGGCATGGAACTAAAAAAAATCAACATGACTTCCAACAGTAGTAAATTAAACAGTCATTCAATACTCGACAAAAAAACAAGGGGAAACATGAGGGCTTAAATACACAGACTAATTACAAGAAAAGGAACACCTGTGAACAATGATCAGACGATTAACCAATGAGAAGACACATGGCAGGATCACATGACAAACAGGGACTCACATGCAGGGATGCAAACAGCGCGCTTTTCGGCGCCTCACGCTTTTTTCTCGTCAGTTTGGGTGACTTGGGTCTGAGAGGATCCGTCTGATTATAATTTCACGAAGTCATCTGAAGCCATTCCATAGCTTAATGTGAGGGACAGAAGACTATTTACACTATTGAACTAAAGTTTACGGAAACCCGTTTTCCCTCTGCGGCTGTCAATCATTCTCCATTCAGTATTCAAACAGCGCGCGCGCCTCGTCCGTTTACAGCAGGATGCATGGTAAAACTCTCTCCAATATGATATTTTCACATTATAATGCTTGATCTGTAGATAAAAGGCTGTGAATTTGCATAAAATGACTTTATTTTGTGTATTTGTATTTTATGTTTGTTGCTGTTTTTAAACGGCGCGCTACCGTGTGCTTGTTAGATCACACACACATCACAAGGACTATGAATCGGCATCAAACGCACAATAACTGGAATTTAAAACTGTGAAGAATCAAATGATCCATAAACTGTTGGACAGATATACACTAGGATTTGTGCGCTCGACATTTCTTCGCTTTGTGCCGTGCACTTTTAAAGCGCTGCACACTGTGACTCCATGTTGCTTTAAGCACATCATTCTGCACCCGCGATGCGCATACACGCTTTGTGCGTTCTGTTTCAAAGCGTTTCATATTATCATGGTTTTGTGCACTGAAAGATTATTAAACGCCTATATTTTTTTATACCTAGCCTGCACAATACATTTAAAATAAGCATAATTTAATTGTATATTATTTCTGTGTAGTGTAGTCTAGATAAATACACTTCTGAATTCTTGACATTCATATATAAATATAAAATTGTGAAATGTATGATTGCCTGGTTGAATTTTATAAGAGTACTAGTAATTTGTTTTTATTAACATGTTTAGATTTGATAAAATTACTGTGCAGATTTTTTCAAGAATTACTTTTTGCTGCTGATTTATACACTCACTAAGTTTAATAAAAAATACATAGCCTAATACATTTATGTAATATTTAAAGGTGTTAACTGTAATCTTACACTGCAAAATGATAACTTACAAAGGATTAAATTCATCACAATTATGTAAGTATCTGGATATTTGCCGCGGGGCGAGGGCTTTGATAACCTCTCTCTTTTTTGACCGTACATGTGTTTGCATCCCTGCACATGACAAGACACAGAAACATGACAATAGGCTTGTTCGATTTCATGCAGCTCTGCGCAGACCGATCGGCGGCTGACTTGAAGCAGTGCATGCCGGTTTGAAATTTTGTCCGACTTGATACAGCGTCGATGCCACGTGACTGTGACGTATGCCATCAAAGTACCGCGAGAGCGATTCGAGAGTAGCCGGAGAACTCTCTCAAGAGCGGCTGCACTGGGCTGCAGGAGCTCTGATGACGACACAGCTGTTCCACGATTGGCCGGATTCACCGCATGACAACGATCATGTGTGTTTCATGTTCATTCTAACACCTTTAGTTCCTCTAAAGCTCTCAAATCAGTTTTTATAACAGTAAACATTCTTTTCATGTAGTTGCAATGTTATATTGTGTCATGTTT
Organism: Scardinius erythrophthalmus; assembly: GCF_964197995.2. Lineage (NCBI taxonomy): Eukaryota > Metazoa > Chordata > Actinopteri > Cypriniformes > Leuciscidae > Scardinius > Scardinius erythrophthalmus. The sequence continues at coordinate 20,566,713 of NC_138228.1, read as the reverse complement.
ATCAAATTAAAACTGATTAAAAAACATAGACTCTTCATTGATAGTAGCTTATGTTGAACTTTATTCTTGTTTAAACAGACGCTGTATGAAGCAAAGTGTTGAATGAAAATGTCTCTGAAACATCTGTGTATTATTTGGCAAATATTGCATTTATTTCACTTCAGCTGTGGTAAAGTATGCAAACACCACGTGAGCAGTCACTACGGGAACCAGAAAGTGTCAGACTTCACGTCTCCATTTGTAGCTCCTCCCCGCCTGCACGCGGCTACTCTCGCCGATCGGTTACATCCAGCCGCAGCCGATGTCGAACACACCTGATAACAAGAACAAGAAACGTGACAGTTAAACTGCAAGTCGCTATGCATTTGGAAGATGCTGTTATTTAAAGTGACTTGCTTTGCATTCAAGTTATAGATTTTATCACTTCATTCATTCCCTGGATGAGAATTAAACCTAAGGCTTGTTTGAGCTACAGGAATTATCTTGTTAACATTTAATTGAAAACACGATTACCAATTCCCTCATGTAAGACCACATTTATGTGTTGAGAAATTATCTTGGGTTTGTATTCAAAAATCCGATACTGGTAACACTTTATGATAAAGTTCAGTTGTAAGGCATTTATAAGTGGTTAGTTAATGATGAACTAATCATTTACAGAACATTCATAAATGATTAGCAAGTGATATACTAACATTTTATGTATGTTTTGTAAATTCCGTTACAAGTCATTTACTAGTGATTAGTAAATGATTAATTCATTATTTACGAAACATGACTATGCATTCATAAATGATTAATAAGTGATATATTAATTATTGTATGTATATTTTGTAGATTCAGTTAGAAGTCATTTACAATTGATTAGTAAATGATTAACTAATCATATACAAATGTTTAATAAACAATGTATTTTTTGTATGTATGTAGCAATTAGATGGTGCAGAAAGTGCTGTAAATGCCTTGAATACATGTACAGATCATTTGTAACATATTTACGAGTGATGAATAGTTTACACTTTAGATTAGGGGATGCAGAAAGTGTTGTAAATCATTTATAACACATTCTGCATCCCCTAATCTAAAGTGTAAACTATTCATCACTTGTAAATGTGTTACATATACATTCGTAGATTCGATTCGTTGATCTTATGCCTTTTTGATTCTTGAAGTGGTAATCTACGAATGATGTGTAACACATTTACAAGTGATGAATAGTTTACACTTTAGATTAGGGGATGCAGAAAGTGTTGTAAATCATTTATTCATGCGTTTACACATCTATAACAGGTGTTGAACACTGTAGTGTGTAGTGTAGTGTGTACTGCAGTGTAAGTGCTGACTGGTGAGAGTATAGACAGCTGTCTTCTGTAGTGTAGTGTACTGTAGTGTGTAGTGTAGTGTGCACTGCAGTGTAAGTGCTGACTGGTGAGGGTATAGACAGCTGTCTTCTCTGAAACACATGGAGTCTTTAACCACTGTGCACCTGATGTGAGCAAAACAGTAAAAAAAAAAAGTAACATAATTTATTAAACATTTATGAAACGCATAGTCATGTTTTGTAAATGATTAGTTAATTATTAACTAATCAATTGTAAATGACTTCTAACTGAATCTACAAAACATACATAAAATAATGAACATATCACTAATTAATCATTTATGAACGCATAGTCATGTTTTGTAAATGATTAGTTAATCATTAACTAATCAATTGTAAATGACTTGTAACGGAATTTACAAAACATACATAAAATATTAGTATATCACTTGCTAATCATTTATGAATGTTCTGTAAATGATTAGTAATACCTGGAAGAGTTTGTTTTATTTAAAATCGTTGTTCATAGTCTACTTTACAGCCGTACGTATTTAAACATTTTGTTTTAATTCCTTTTAGAACGTGTTGTTGACAGAAGGAGAGTCATCGCACTTTACCTTTTGTTCAGAAAGTTGCGTCGAAGGATGCGTAGAAGAATGTGGCTTCATCCGATCATCCTGCGCAGGAGACTGTTTGGTGCTTTTCACAATCTTGTCGCGGAACTGCGCCTGGATAACAACCGTCATCTGACATATTTTCGTATGAGTGCTGAGCAAATGGACGAGCTTCTTTCTGTTGTTGGACCCGAGCTCACAAGGCAGTCAACGAATTATCGAGCAGCCATCGAACCCAAACAGCGTCTTGCAATTACATTGAGGTAATAACAGACACACTGTGTGATTTGTCTGCCATCAAATTATATGTTTGTAGTTTAAGTACATTTCTCCATATTGTAATTTAATAATAAAATATAATACAATTTAAAAAAACCTGCATTTTTTTATGTAAATTAATAAAACAATGACGTAGTCGATTTATTTTCCAAAATGTGTTTAATTAAATTATAATTAAAAGGCAACAGAATAAACTCTAAACGGAACAGTTTAAATATCACAACAGAAGTATGAAAACTTTTATATAACTGTCTTATATAACTATATAACTAAAACATACAATTTATTAAGTTAAAGTCATAAATATTTACAACCTAGTTCAACTGCAAAACTGCTATTAAACAGAATTAAATTATTTTATTAAAAATGGTGATATACTGGTGAAGATGGGTCTTCCGTACCTTGTTGTTGGACAGACCTTGTTGAAAACGGTGTTGATTGGGCTAGGTGATGTGTCTGGATTTGCTGAGTGTGGCTTTGATGGTAAGTGGGGGTTGGCTGATATTGATGAAATCCTGAACTGTTTGGTTGCTGACTGCTCGTGAATGGTTGGGTTGAAGTGTGGCTTTGTTGCATGGTTTGCTCTTTTGCTTCTAGATCTGAGAGGTAAGTCAGTATATTAATCTGTGCTTTTGTCTGGTTCTGGGGAAGTAGTGTTGAAAGTCTAGGTACTAAACTAAGAGCAAAGTAGTACATTTCATCTCCAGGTTTGGGAATATATGGTGACGGTGTTGTGGTTGGTTGTGTTAAAATGTCCAATAGCTGTTGCTCTGTTGCAGTTAGATCATTTGACCTCCTCCTCTTCTGTCTTGTTGGCTGAGCCTCACTAATTAGAGCTTGCACTCTGGAATGGGGTGGAGTATTTAACCTTTGACTGGCCAATGGTGGTGTGGAGATGTCCGATTGTGAAATAGTAGAAAGTGTTGGGATTGCAGATCTCCGTTGAGGTGGCACTGGAGAACTTGGCCTTGATAGTTCTGTTAAATCTGGCTCCACATCATGTTCTGCAACAGTCATGTCCACAGGTCCATCTTCCAACTGCAGAGTGTGTCTGTAGCTACAACAAATAATAATAAAAACATTTATTTACATAGTTAAGAAACACTTTGAAAGACTATTGACAACACTTTGTAAAATTTAGCAATGCCTTTTTCATTTTGATTATTTGATATATCCCATTAACCTTCTGGACTACATATGGGGAAGTAGAAAGGACATCACTTGGTCATATTTCCATTCTCTGCGGATTCCACCAGCAGAGCCACTAGGAATTTTTTTTTGCTTTCGGTTTCGTGCAAAGGCATCACTTAGCACCTTCCACCTCCTTCTACACTCATTTACTGTGGGGAAAAGAAAATGCATTGTAATGACTACACTTTTGTCTGTTTTCTTCACAGATTCCTAGGAACTGGGGAAAGCTTTACCAGCCTTGCCCTCCAATATCATCTTGGGACAAGCACTGTTGCTGGGAGTGTGCATTTGACTTGTAGGGCAATTGAAAGGAAGATTAAGGCAACACAGTTTCCAAAGCCAACAGAAGACATGTGGAGATTCATCGCCTCCAAATTGTGGTCTAAATGGAACTTTCCAAACTGCATTGGTGCCATTGATGGCAAACATGTCAACATAGTGGCACCTGCACATTCTGGGAGCTTGTTTTTCAATTACAAGAAGGCATTTTCTATTGTTCTGCTTGCATTGGTAGATGCAGACTACAAATTTACATTCGTCCAAGTAGGAGACTTTGGCCGAACCAGTGATGGTGGGGTTTATCAAAACTCCTCTCTCGGAAGAGGCATGGAAACAAAAACTTTGTCTGTGCCAGCAGAGAACCCTTTACCAGGATCTGGTGTTCAGGGACCCATGCCATATACCATGGTTGCAGATGCAGCATTCCCCTTGAAGACCTACATTATGCGACCATTTCCAGGGAACAACATTCCAAGATGGAGGGGCATATTTAATTACAGGCTGTCTCGAGCCAGGATGGTAGTTGAGTGTGCCTTTGGCATTCTTTCATCAAGATGGAGAGTACTCCATACAAGATTGAATGTCAAGCCAGAAAATGCAGATTATGTAGTAATGGCAACATGCATCTTGCATAATTACCTCATGAACCCATCTCAGAACCAAAGATTGCTAGATGAGGCAGAAGAGAGGGGCAACGTGCTACCACCGGTGAGAAACATGGGTGGAAACAGGGGAAGTAGAGAAGCCGACAATGTGCGTGAAAGGTTTTGCACATTTCTGTTCCCCAGAAGGCAGAGTGTTGTGGCAGGACCAAATGGTTTAGGGAATAGTAGCCTAGGGCCTACAATGGCACCATAATACAGTGCATAAGTTTGTAAATAATGCTATTTTGGGTAATATTACATAACATGTTTTCTGTCATTTTTTGATTGTGATTGTACTGTGAATACATTTTTGCTTAAAATCACTTGATCATGTTTCATTTATAATATATAAACAGACATGAAATTGGTTACATGTAAATGAAACATTAGGAAATATTTATAGCCTACTTAATCAATTATAAGACATATAATAACATACGATTTTTTTGGTTGATGTAAACTAAAATAGTTATAAATCTGCCAACTTTACCACGGGCGTCGAGAGAAAGTGCAACCACCGTTTATGATGTTTTGCACAAAAAACGCTGACGATCAAATGACAGAGCATCATAAAATACCCTATACATTGTTAAATGGTATAAAAATGCAGTAAATTATATGTTTTGATGAAACACACACAAAAAAAATTAGTAGTCTAGTCAGCTTTCCTCAAACGAAACAGATTACAGTTAAATATAAAATGGATGACTTCCCATCTGCAGAAATAGCAGAAGCAATTTCATCCCAGGCTTTTTCCTTGGAAGACAGGTCCTTGTAGTATTTGTTTTTTGGGTCATAAAGCACTTTGTGCTTCTCGACCTCCATGATCAGCCTTGTGTCATCCATTGATACAGGTTGTGTTTACCGTCATTTGCCGGATGCACGTTTACTAGAGCCTAGGCCAGGGATAGGCAACTCCGGTCCTGGAGGGCCACTGTCCTGCAGAGTTTAGCTTCAGCCCTGATAAAAACTCACCTGCCTGTATCTATCTAGTAATCCTGAAAACACTGATTGCCTTGTTCAGGTGTGTTTAATTAGGGTTGGAGCTAAACTCTGCAGGACAGTGGCCCTCCAGGACCGGAGTTGCCTATCCCTGGCCTAGGCTATAGCATAGTGTCTGTGTACATAATAAACTCAAATAAAGTTTATATCGTATTTTGTGGCTAGTTTGACTTTATTTTATTTTTATAATAATATGCATACTTTCACCCAAAACGAATAATTAAAAAGTTTAAATGGGTAAATATTTGTTATACTTAATTCTCTTTTCTGCCATTATTGTTAAAACACTAGACATTGGCATTGTTGTTAAAACTCTTGACGTTTTGTGTTAAATCACATTTATTTTGTCCATCAAAAGTGAGCTTTCACTTTAATTGAGCGTGAGCAGCACAGCAAAAATAGACCAGACGGCGAAACCCCCGCTGCACTGCTGTTCACGCGACGCTCCTGCTTGACGCTCACGCGCTGCTCCTGCTCCCGGTGTGAATACACTCATTGATTAAAATGGACGCCGAAAAAAATATGCGCTGCTCACGCGCCGCTGACGCTTGCGGTGTGAAACCGGGGTCAGTATAGGGATCTCCCAGTCACGTGACCCCTAGCCGCGTGTCAGCCATTTTGACGGAATACTTCAGCGCACCTACATACATGAGAATGCGGATTATCACATGTTTTATGGCTGCGAATTGATTAAAATAATGAATAATGGTCACTGTATTAATTATCTTGAGCCTGCTGAAATGTTCCTATAAATATATTTTCTTTCCAACTGTGCAATCTGAATAAAAAATAGGCTAAATATATATTATCCACTAAGCTGCAGCAGTCCTATGCTCGTCTTCCCATTAACAGTTTTTTTTTTCTCTCTTTCTGACATTTCATACCTGTTGGGTTTACATTTTTAATTAAATTGACTTTAAAAAAAGATTGCTTGTGTGTGCTGGTGTTTATTCCTGTCTTTTAAAATAGTTGAATGAATGAATGCTCGCGAGGTGCCTGTAAAAATGTTAAATAGGCTAACGTTAGGCTATTTAATGTAGGCTACACAGGGTAGAGGAGAACGACAGTCAACTTTGAATATTATAGCATTTTGGCCATAAACATGTAAATAGTGAAAAGACTGACATTGAAAAATGACACAGAACGATTAAAATGTAATATTTAAATATTTAATCCAAATAAATAAATGTTCGTGGTCCGCACTGATGTTATTCATTTGTTCTCACACACTTCAGCGTTGCGGTCACTGGTTTAGACGAACACTGACCACTATCTAGCGCAGCGGCCGTCAGCTAGGCAACTCTTCACGTCATGTCATCACAAAAAGAAATATACAAGAGTAAGATAAAGGAATTAGGAATCATAGATCCCTATGAAGCACCACAAGTTCTTTTTGCAGGCATTAAATGTGTAGAAAAACGTCCTGACATTGAGTTCGGTGACATTTACAGCTACCTTATTCACTTCCCATCACGCTACACCGGAGCTTCATTAAAAGCATACAAAAGCTTAGCAGGCTATCGGTATCACGAGTCCGGATGGGTCAGCAACTCTTTGATTTGGACGCCAGCGGGGAAGGATTTTTCAGTCATCACCGCAGTTTTGATAGAAGAGGTGAATATTTCGCGACGACCTCATACTATCACCGGCAGTTTAGCATTTTCTATACCGTCAAAATGGCTGCTCCAAATGGCGTGACGTCACGCAGGACGTCCCTGTATGGGTCAATGACGTATAAGGATTTTCAACAGGCCAATTTTAAAATACAAAAATTAACAATATATTGCAATTGTTCAATCACTAAGAATGTTGTGTACATATAAATTCAAATAAAAAATTTTAATTAAGTGATTTTAGTGTTTTTTCATCTAGATGAATTGTCCATAGGCTTAAAAAATGTCATGTGGGGCGACCGTGATTTATCTTAAAATTAATTAATTTCCTTAACATATATATATATATATTTTTTACATGTTCTCAGTAATTAAAATGTTTAAAAACAGAGTATTTGAATTTCTTTTGAGTTTTTGTATATAATGATCTCATATTTTTGTTCTGCAATTTCAGTCGCCTTCTAAAATGCAGTTAACAGACTTATTTTTCCTGTAAATCGCATAAAACTGATAGAAATTTTTTAAAAATATAATTAACTAAAGCATACTGTATCAGTGATTCATATTTCAGCCACAGAAATAAGATATTTTATTTTAAATTTAATACAGTGATAGCTTTTATTGGTCGCACCACATAAGTGGTCGCTTCAAATGACACGAAAACCTTATACTGTATAGTTAAAAATCTATTTAAAGAGATCAATGAACAATACATTTTTTTTTACAATTTTTGTTATTTAAACCAGATTTTATACAAATTTTCACAGAATTTTCCTGAACATAAACATTTTATAAACTCACTTTTATAAAAAAAAAAAAATAAATCACTTCACAAACACAAGTGCACCATTTAATTTAACTTGACTTAGAATTTATTTCTAACAAATAATAATGTTATAGATATAAATTATTTCATAAAAGTATTGTATACAGGTAACATTTGGGGTCAATAGTTTTTTTAAAGTAATTAATACTTTATTAATCAAGGACACATTCAATGTCACATTCAGGCGCAGGCTATAATGTTCCGAAAGATTCTATTTCAAATAAATGCTGTTCTTTTGAACTTTATATTCATTAAATAATCCTGACATATAAAATGTATCACAGTTTCCAAAAAAAAAATGAACATTGATAATAATCAGAAATGTTTCTTGAGCAGCAAATCATTAGTGACCCTGGATCACAAAACCAGTCACAAGTCGCACGGGGTATTTTTGGCAATAGCCAACAATATATTGTATGGGTCAAAATTATCAATTTTTCTTTTATTCCAAAAAATCATTAGGATATTAAATAAAGATCATGTTTTTATATTTTGTAAATGTCCTACCATAAATTTATAAACATTTATTTTTGTGAGTGAATATAGCAATATTGCAAACATAAATGGACAACTTTAAAAGCGATTTTCTCAATGTTTTGATTTTGTAGCACCCTCAGATTCCAGATTTTCAGTTGTATCGGCCAAATATTGTTCTATCTTAACAAATCGTACATCAATGGAAAGCTTATATATTCAGCTTTCATATGATGTATAAATCTCAATTTAAAAAAAAAAATACCCATGTGACATTGACCCATTGAGTGGTTTTGTGGTCTAGGGTTACATATTAGAATTATTTCTGAAGGATCATGTGACACTGAAAACTGGAGTAACATTGCTGAAAATTCAGCTTTGATCATAGGAATAAATTACAGTTTACTATATATTCACATAGAAAACAGATATTTTAAACTGTAATAATATTTCACTCTTCTCCTATCAAGGTACTCTGCTCTTGCTGCAGGGTTAGAATTTTTTTGCTTGGCAGTGGCATCTGGTAAAATAGATTAAAATAGTTTTAATTAAAATAAATAAATAGGCAATAATAAATACACTACTAATAAATGCATTATTACTAAACTGAAATTACATGCTCTACTTTTTTGTGTTGCATTTTTCTCATATTGTACAAAGAGTAAACACAAACTGTCTGAAATCTATAAAAAGATCCCAAATTGCATAAAAATCTATTCCAAATGATACTAAAGTAAAGTATTTTTTTAATGTAAACCATCAATTGAATATAAAAGCATAAAACTGCCAATCTAGGACATATATCTATCATGGAAAACAGTCTGCAGTGGTCGCACCACATGATATTTGGTCGCACCACATGATATTTTCAAATTCAGTCATAATGTACAGGCACAGAATTGGCCACCTAAACAAAACAAGCTAGCTTGCCAAAAAAGGTCACTATGAAATTTATAATAAAAATATATATTTGTAGAAAAAACTTTAATATTATTATTTTTTTTTGAGGTCATACATGCCATCCAAATGTGGCAACTACATACCAACTATTACAAAGGTTTATTTTTTTTTCCAATTTGAGAGAATTACAAACCTGCTTGCTGCTTCCATGGGTCCTTGGTAAATTGGTTTATGATCTAACGTCCTGTGTTTGAATAGTTTTCAACATATAAGTCCCAAAATGGTAGTTCCTTGATGGTCGCACCACATGATATTTCATAAAATGGACATCATCGGACAAAGTTTGTTTGTATATTATGATGGAAATATAAATACAAATGCTTTGAATTTTTTAAAGGATTACAAAACATTTTGGAAATCATGCCAAATAGTGCAGAAAATAAATATGAATAAATTCAGAGTAATTTCAAAGACGTTTTCAAAACAGAAGTTATGGCCGGACGGTCGCACCACATGATGTTTTGACACTTAAATATTAAAAAAAAAAAATAATAAAAAAAAAATAAGTAAAGGTTTTTTAAAAGTTAAAGTGAGTACATACATGGGAGAGGTACTATAAATATACAGTATCTTTTTATGCATTTAAACTAATTTTTGCCTGAAAAAATGCAATCGGACAGAAAATTTAGGCGTCACGTCATTGACCCATATATATATATATATATATATATATATATATATATATATATATATATATATATATATATATATATATAATAATAATAATAATAATAATACTTAAGAAGTGACAGTGAAGACATTTATATTGTTATAACATTAAACACATTTCAGTTTCATACATGTTTCTGTTTACCAAATCTTGAAAAAATGCATCATGATTTCATCATGAAAAAAAAAAAAAAATGTTTTTTAAGCAGCAAATCAGCATATTCAAATTATTTTTGAAAGATCATGTGACATTGAAGACTGGAGTAATAATGCTGAAAATGAAGCTTTGCCATACTGTAAATTACAATTTTCAATAATACAACATATATAGTTTAAATTGAATCGTATTTCCCAATATTATTAACCTTGGCATAAGAGACATCTTTCAAAAACCTAATCTTACTGACCCCAATGTGTGTTGTATTTATATTTTATGTCATTATGTTTATATATATAAAAAAAATGCATCTGGAAGGTGAATTACTTCTTCTCCTCTCAGTGTTCCTCGTGACGACAACAGTTTGTGTCATCATCGCTGGAAATCCTGAGCCTGTGAACAGAATCTCTCATCCAAGTATGCATTTTCATCATGTTGAATGCTGTTCTTCATGGTGTATATATTCTTGTGTAGTAAGGTCAGACATTACATCATTCAGTTTTACATAAACTTTGGCCAAAAGGAAATTGGCAACAATGTCACTGGAAGACCCAAAGGACACAGAGAAGGACAGGGTAAAATAAAGGGAAAGGGCACCTTTCATTTCATTTAATTTTATTTTACAGTTTATTTAGCCATATATATATAATAGTAATAATAATAGAAGTGACAGTGAAGACATATTGTTATAACATTAAACACATTTCAGTTTCATACATGTTTCTATTTACCAAATCTTGAAAAAATGCAAGATGCTGTTCCCCATGCTGTTCCTAACACATAAGACTTTCTTCTGTAATTATTATTATTATTATATATATATATATTTTTTGCAGAATGTATAATTGATAAATCCATGCATTTGCAATAAATGGGGCTTTTCAAGTTTAAAAAAAGCATTCAAAAGCACCTGAAAAGTATAATATAATTAGCTTCATGCATTATTTTCTATCAACACTTACATGTTCTTATTTTTACATGTGCATAAGCAATGCTTCTATTGCTTGTTCTGCTTCTTCTTCACCTGTGTTTTGATCAGGAAACTCTGTACTCTTTCAGAAGATGCGTAATAGCGTCCCATATCGTAAAACAAAGTAAACATGGACTGGCAGAAAATTCTGCATCTTTATGTATATTTATTTCTTGTAATACATATGTGTGTGTGTAAATATAACCATGTATGTGTGGGGTAAAACTGTATTTTATTACATTATATTAATGTTTAATCGAAGACTCTACAGAAAGGTGTTTATCTTGTTACATAGTCTATGTGTATTATATATTCTTTATAAGTCTTATTTGTGGAAAATAAAGTTTGAGTACTTGGAGTTACCAAAGTTTTAGTTGACAGGATAACTTGCTGATGTTCTACATCTGTCTACATGCTGTCTACATCTATTTGAAGTCGATACAGTCAGCAAAGTCAATTTTGAGCAAAATCGAGTTAAAGTATTCTGAAAGTTCCAAAACAATCAACTGGCAACCAATCCCTGGTAATAACACCAAATTTGGAACAAACCAGGTCAAAACCAAATATCTATAGGAAAATATATATATTCAAAAAAAAAAAAAAATTTCATGATACCACAATTGTTTGATTAATAATAATTTATTTTAACATTTTATGTAACAGATAGCCTATATTCAGACATACTGTACCACACAGATGTAATATAATGTTACACATGAGATGATTTTTTCCCAACAGTTAACCAAACGTTTATTTAACCCTTGTTAAAAGAAGTGAACTTTATTGTATTTGAAATATATTCCCTTTTTCAAAAGTACATTACATCTCCAGATATATTAAAAGTATATTAGCATCATGATTTTACCTATTGTCACAATACAACTTTTAACACACTTTAAAATAATTGAACTTAAATTGTAAAATATATATATATATTTTTAAAGTGTATTTATTTGCACTTTATTAAAAATATATTTTAGGTATATTTTAACTGTGTGCTAGAAATGATCATTGTAACACTATACTTTCAAAATGCATTATAGTGTACAATAGTATTTTGTACAAAATATAGCTAAGTATTATTTGTCTATTAATGTGCAGTTGTTATTGAAGACAAAGTGTGCAATTTGTAGTCTATACTTATGGACGGTGCTGGTAGCCTCTTGGGCAAGTGCCCTGACATGTAGCCGTTGTGTTTCGGGAGACCCAAGTTCGATTCCTGGCTTTTGGACCTTTCCTGATTCTGTCCTCCCAAATTACATCCTGTCTAGCTACTGTCTTATCCTAAAAAAAAAGCCAAAAATAAATCTTTAATGAAAAAAAAAAAAATATATATATATATTATATATATATATATATATATATACACTTATTGTTATATACAACATGTAATATTGCTTGTATGTTTCAAATACACTTCAATATCACTAATCAAGCATGTAATTAGTCCCTACACAGGCATATAGTTAAAGTATACTAAGTAGGGGAGCGCGGGGCACAACCTAACGCGGGGCTAGTTGTAACACGCTTGTTTTAAATACTTCTGCACATGCTTGGATGACAAAACTTTGTGTATTTACTGGTTGCCATATCAAAACTATATAAAAAAAAAATTCCGCCAAATGTTTTTTTTTTTGGAAGATATCCATATTCATTTATTAAAAATTATTAAAATTTCTTAAGTTAATTTTTCATCTCTATTTTTTGTGTTGACAAATCTGATATTATTTTAATCTCCAAGATGTTATTTAACAGTTGAGATAGTTATTTAATGCTTCGCTAACTAGCAGAAGACACTAGCAGGGTTTAAATCCCAGTTGTGCAGGCGGGGGCATGTTGTAACACTGTGTTACAATGTGCCCCTATTAGAAATATGCTATTATATTCTATACTTGTATTAATTTTATTGAGAAAACGTGAGAAAAAGGTGAATAAAGACTGAGAGTCAATGTTCAGAAATTACTAATTATTTATTTGTTTTGAACTATGTTGTATAGCTGTGTTTTCATGTGTTCGTAGTCAAAACTCAAAAATGAGTTTATATTTAATTATAGAAAATTGCCATTATTTTATATGAAAAAGTTTTTTAATTGTATTTTATTTAGAAAATATTTTAGTTTGTTTTGTATATTTTTTTTATTAGATCAGATAACATTTTAAGCTTTCATATGTTATGTTACAATGTGCCCCACACATTACGATGTACCCCACCTATGGGGCACGTTGTCACATTTCACTTCCATTTTTTCGGGGTATATCAAGAAAAAAGTATACTGTATTAATAAAACAAAACCACATAATTGTACTAGACATGTGGGAAATTAATGTGGGAAAAAATAAATACTCTGAACCATAAGCAGATTTACACAAACTGAGAAAGTCAAAAAGCGTTACTTTGTGCCCCACTCTCCCCTATACTTGAAGTTGTTACAATTTAGTACACACAAGTACACTAAATACACTTAAAGTTATGCTTTACTACTAAAATGTACTTAGTACAAAATTAGTTGTTTCAAAATAGCACACTTCAAGTTAACTAATCATTAACACACTTGAAGTAGTCCTGGGCGGTATGACATGTCACGCCGTGTTCCGATCGTTGTTAAAGCATCATACACCGGTATTGTGGTATATTAAAAATGAATATCATAACAAAAATAAAAACCGGTATTCGGTATGAACCAGTATTCCGCCCAGCACTAACTTGGGCTCAATCCCAATTAACCCCTTGGCCCTACCCCTCCGTTTTGCGCGTTCCCGTGAAGGGGTAGGGTTGTCTCGATTCTCTTTTGGTTGGAGGGGGAGGGGGAGGGGTAGGGGTAGGGGGAAGGGCCAGATAGCCCTTGAAACGAAGATTTTTTGGGACCACACTTCAAACGAAGGGGTATGAGAAATGTACCTGCATAAACCGGCTACAGAGCAACATGACTGCCAATAATCATTTTCTTTATGTCACATTCAATCTTGTGTTCATATTTACAGTCATGTTCTTCAAAGAAACGGTTGCAAAAAAATCGCTAAAGTTCATTAACAATATGACGCGTGTAAAAAGCAAAAGTTTGAAGCGAATGAGGCGAATTCGCGCCGCAAGACCTCCAGAACCGCGTAAACGCGTCTTAACATTGAAATCACTCGTGCCAGACGCTCTATTCGCGTTTGGTGAGAACGCAGCATTAGGCGTTGAAGATATCGTCATCTCCGTTGTTTTCTGCGAACTTCAGAAGAAAAATGCAAAAAAATAGCTGTAACTCACGCAAGACTACAGCTGACGACAGCATCTTGGAAGTTTGTGATAAACATTGGCGCTAGGGTGACCACCTGCTAATAAGCCCAAGGGGGGACAAGGGGTATGTTTTTGAGGGACAATGTGGGACACTGTCTGGCGCAGCGGTGCCCCACTGGCAGACTCACTGATAGTGGTTTACCCATTTCTAGCACATACCACCTTGCATAGTATTAATAATGCCCTATTCTCCTAAACGTGTAACTTTTGATGTATGCTCATGAATAGGCCAACCAATGTGTATTTTTTTCTAAATAAAGACTCATAATATTTTGAACATTCAATGAATTGACAGATGTACTTCCACTTAAGATTTACTATTTAATTTTATTTATTTTTCATTACAATTTATTTACTTTAAATAAATTAATAAATTATAATATAAATGTATAGGATTAACGGAATTGTAGTTGCTCAACACCACAGGAACAGTAAAAAAAAAAAGTATTTAAAAAAAAATTAACGATTGACCTCGTATTCCCCTCCCTCCATGTCCGATTGAGAAGGACGTTTTGCAAAGGTCACAAAAAGCCCTCTCGGTATCCCCCTCAACACCTTTTTAAGCCACAAATATTAATTTCCCCATTCTTGTTTCTTGTACTTACACCTTCTCTTTTTAATTGATGATGGCGTTGGCTCTCAGACTCAGTCTCTTTCTCGAATTTTTTGAATTGGAAAGCGACGACGTATAATGACGTGTAACGGTGTAGTAGTGGTGTCCCATTTCTTAAGGGAATATTTTCACCCCTACGCCTTGCCACTCTGTTTCAAGGGGCAAGGGTAAGGGGTAGGCGAAGGGGTATAAAATAGAATTGGGATTGGGCCTTGAAGTATACTAAAATAGTTTGGCTGCAAGTATACTTAGCATACTTTTTTTCGCTAGGCAAGACAAAACAGATCATGTTTGCGTGGATACTCACCAAGACCAATTTTCTTGAAATACTGTAATTCTGTCACAGTATGTGTATAATGGGATCGTGCGCTATCTGAGGCGTCTTTGTGAGCACGCTTCGGCTCCGTCAGTCAGCCTGAGTAAGATCGTTTTGTTTACATCAGCATGAGTTTGAAAATCACATTTCATTGGTCCAGACTCGAGAAACATCAATCATTTTTCAAGTTTCAGGGTTTTTTCAAAATGTAAAATAAATAGGAATTTCACCAATTCACACAGATGAATTAAAAAAATAAAATAAAAAAAATACACATTTCACATTACACTTTTGTAAATAGTTATTTGTCCCCCTCTTTTTAAGTATACTTTAAATTGGGAGTCCCCAAATTATCTCTCTCAAACTCAAAGGACTCTTCAACCAAATACTAGCCGGCAATATGAGCTCACACACTTCACCTTATCAATATGAAAGTCTTTCATTTTCACATTGCAGGTGAAATGGTTGCAGGTTTGATGCTGGGGTACGTTGTGATCAATAAAAAAAAAAAAAAACCCGCTTCACTCGACATGGAGCAAACAAACAAAAAAGTATTCAATCAGAAGAGCGTGTTTCACCTCCCGACGTTAGATGTCCGTCAAACTCACGATCGCGGCGATTTCCTCAGGGCTAAAGGAATTCTGAGCACTCACGTTAACTCATAAGTAATCTGGAATCATCCTCATCTGAAACTGCCACGAATCCTCACGCTGACGACTCGCCAACTAAACATCCGAGCAAGATAGACACTGTTCAGTCTCTATAAATAGTCCATTCACTGTATTAGTAAATGGAGGCTGGAATAAACACAACCAGGAATATTTTGTGGAAAAATAATTCTTACCCGTCTCTGTAATATAAGTTTCTGTTATAGTTTTGACAACACACTAACTACATAAACTATTGTAACACATTATAGCATTAGTTATACTATATTTTTTTTGTGAAACAATATCACACCAAAAGTTCTTTCGGACAAATACGACTTAAACCATGCCAACGCAATACCCTCAACACCAACACATTCTTCTAAACGTGAAATTAAAGTCCTATGGTCTAAGGTATCAAATGCAGCTGAAAGGTCCAATAATAATAAAATCGCACAATTCCCTGAGTCAGTGGTAAGTAACAAATCATTTGAAACCCTCAACAATACAGTTTCTGTACTATGCAAAGACTTAAAACCAGACTGAAACACTTCATGGATACCATTTAAACATAAAAATACATTCAACTGTTCAAATACAACCTTTTCGAGTAATTTAGACAAGAACGAAAGTCTAGAGATAGGTCTAAAATTAGCAAAGACTGATGGGTCCAGATTACTTTTCTTAATAACCGGTTCCACCACTGCATGTTTAAAAGATTTGGGTACAACTCCCGTAGCCAGGCTACTGTTAATAATAGCAAGAACCGAAGAGCTAATGGCATCAAATGCATCCTTTAAGAGTCGTGGAGGAACAATGTCAGTGTGACATGCAGTAAATTTCATTTTGACAAAAGTCTCCCTCAATGAGACAAGGGACACCGGCTCGAACTGATTTAAGACAGCAGAGCGCTCAAAATTAATAGATTGGAAAATCAGAGAAGATGATATATTCGATCTAATAGCATCACTCTTGTCAATATTTTTTTTTTAAAAATTGTTCACACAGTTCAGCAGAATGTTCTAAACAAGCAGCTTGGGGAGTGTTCAAAACCGCATTAATGGTACTAAACAGTACAGCTGGCTTAAGGGAGTTACTACTAATTATATTCGATAAGTACTTTGATTTCTCCAGTCTCACACACTTTTGATATTTAGACAAATTATAGCGTAGGATATTAAGTGAGATCTGCAACTTATCCTTTCTTCCAGCGGCGTTCAGCCCTTCTGCATTCCAGCCTTATAGCTCTAGTTGTAGTGTTCAGTCACGGTTGAACTCTACATTTATCTCGAATCGTCCTGAAAGGGGCAACAGTGTCCAAAATGCTATTGCAAGTTGAAAAGAACGATGAAGTTAATTCTTCAGTAGTTAGCCCACATGATGGCATCCAATAGTCCAACTCAATTAAATTAAAAGCCTCAGAAAATAAATGAGAAGTTGAGGGATTTATCATCCGGCAACGACGTTTTGGAGCAGTCACTTTAGAGTCACGAGAAGTACATATCTCAAATAGGACAGGCAAATGATCAGAGAAAGTGGCATCACAGACGTCAATGTTATTAATAGGCAAGCCATATGCCAAAACCAAATCTAACGTATGTCCACGTATATGAGTGGGACTAACAACAAACTGAGTTAAATTAAAAGACTCCACAAGATTTAAGAAAGCTTTGACCAGAGGCTTTACAGGACAACATACATGGATGTTAAAATCCCCCACAATTAAAACCCGGTCATATTTGATCATGATACCTGCTAAATAATCAGAGAAATCGTCAATAAATAAGCAATTCAATGGTAAAACTTCAGAAAATACACTCGACTCACCAACCCCGACCCAGGTCTCAGTCACACACAACATGTCCAGGTCCTTGTAAGTAAAAAAGTCATTCAGAATAAAGGACTTGTTGGCTAGTGATCTAGCATTCACCAAAGCTATCCTCACAGGAGTAGAGTCTTTCAGCGACAGAGATTCGAAGACCAAGGACCGATGGAGAGTAGCGTCCACACCTCTTTTAAAACGGGAAGTCCAATGTGTTGTAAGCGGGGATTTAAGGTCCAAAGACCGATGGAACGATACATCCACACCTTTTTTAAACCTGGATGACCAATAAGTTGTGATCATAGGCTTTTTATCCAGATCCACGTCGGTCACAGGTACCAACCGCCTGTACATAGGATCAACGGTGCGGCGAGGCGCATAGCGACGACATTCCGCGTCACAATCCCCAAACATCCCGCGAGGATCAGCATTCGGGAACAAAGTCAGAAAAGTCCTTCTTTTCACCAACCGACCACCTCGTTTCCCTCGGCGTCTGAATCGCTTCTTTCTCACAGGAAACCATGGGGTTCGGCGGAGATAAGCAGGTAATTCACACAGGAACGGAGAAGAATAATTTTTTGTTCCTCCCCGGCTCACAAAGTAAATCGGCATATTCTCCAAACTCGACCTGATGGTAAGAAGTGTTTGGCGATCGTACACTAATAGAGAGTTTGTAGTATTTAAAATAGTCGATAAAACCAAGATAAACAACCACATAACCGGGAGCAGCAGACGGCCAGCCATACAAACAGGCGCCATCTTGCTGCAAAGATGAAGTTCTCCGTAGTGGCTTCTAAGACATTATAACTTGCTGGCCCAGAAAATGCATTAAAGACATCGTTAATATAGTCCAAGTGACTGCAGTGTCTCAATCTTAACTTTATAAAGCGACGAGAATACTTTTTGTGCACAAACCCCCCCCCCCCTAAATAACGACTTTATTCCACTATTCATTTCCTTCTCTCTGGGCCTCAAGTTTTTTCATGTAGTGTAACTGCGTAGCGCGTCTGTGTTGTACGTCACACGTAGGCTCACTATTGGCCGACGCTGGTCATGTGTGTGATGCATGTGACGTACAACACAGAAGCGCTACGCAGTTACACTACGTGAATAAACTCGAGGCCCAGAGAGAATGAATAGTGAAATAAAGTCGTTATTTTTGTTTTGTTTTTGCAGCAAACACTGCATATTGTAATTTAAGGTGCATTTCCCCAAAATGTTATAGAAGTGAAATAAAACAGCATTTTAAACACAGACCTTCTTTTTATCCTATTAATCTCTTTAGCTAGCCTAGAAATCTAGACGCACCCTAGCGGCAGCAAAATGTATTTCGCAGCCAGGTACGTCCAGCAACTCTCAATAAACCTTCTCGCTGCAAAAACCCAGATTGGGTCAGGCCAATCACGTTGTGTATAGAGTAGGCGGGGGCGGGCTTAACATACACGACAGAGTTGCGACGGTTACCTGGCTGCTGCTACTTGAAAACAAAGAATGGCGGCTGCTGATGGAGAACAACGGTCTTTCGAATCGGCTTTGGCCGCGACTCTGGAGGACTTGGAGTTAAGTTTTTCTTTGAGAAAAGAGCAAAGAACGGCACTTAAGTCATTCTTAAAAAAAGGAATATGTGTTCGTCGTTTTGCCGGCCAGATATGGCAAAAGTTAAATCTTTCAACTAAGCGCCGCTGTTGGGAAAACGCTCTGAATGGTTGAAGCGCTGTCCTATTGCGTGCAGAGGGAATTTGAAAGACAGCCGTTTATCCCGCCCCTCGGATTGAGCCGTGACTATGGTGAGTTTCCAGACCTAACATCTTGATGTAGGTCTGGCTTGCCAGGCTACTCTTTAGCCTCATTTACCTAAAAAACAATGGATTACCGATCTACAGACCATAAGTGTATTTCAACTTTCTCCTTTTTATGTATGGAAGGTATTTTCTGCCAAATTTAAATAAATAAATTAAATGATTAAAATGAAAATTAAAACCAGATTAACAATTTCATTACAGAAAACAGTACGCAAAAAATGTGACAAAATTGAGAATGAAATTAAATGATTTCATTTTCACAACATTATCCCTGTCAAATTGAAAAATAAAATGCAATTGGTGATTTCACATTTCATTTCCACTACAGTCTCGAGGCAAGACTGCCAATATTAAAATGAAAAGCCAAACGTGAAAAAGAAACTACAAATACAGTTTTTACAATGCTCTTTGGTAACGCTCACGCAATAATAGTGACACAATTCAAATACAAATGTAAATTTTCGTTTTCATTTTAATTCCTCTTTTATTTCACAGTTTTCATTTTCGTTTTCATTTTCAAAGACAACCTGCATGCAAATTATATGTTAATGAGTGGGTGTGGCTTATTCTAGTAATGGCGCTGAGACAAGCCTTCTGTAAAGCTAAGTCATCGTCCCGTGTGCATGAGTTGAATGTGTGAAACAAAATTATATAATGTGATTATATTGTAATCGAGACGACGAGATATGGCGAAATCTGTTAGTGAGCTTTTGCGGGAAGCTGCCGCAGCATTAGAACATGGAAACAACCAGCCTGACCATGTTAGTTATAGTGTTAGACTCAGACTAGACCATAATCGACGATGAGGTTCATTCATGTATTAGGCTGTTTTAGAAATTCAACTATTTGGGTGTACAGAAGTCTTAGTAACACCGTTTCTACAATAATTATAGCCAGACATTAATACCCAATGGCTTTAACCGAGAACCTCGGCCAATGTTTCATACGCGTCGCGCCTAACAACGCCCTTCAGCCGTGACTTATTCAGATGATACAGCACTAGCCTAGAGTACCTTATTGTTTTTATAAAACGGTTACCACGCAATACAAATATTAATCCCGAAACATATGTATCTATGCAACTTTCATGAAGTAAAATGAATCACTAAAAGCCAGTTCCATCCGCTGGAGAAAAAAAAAATAGTCCCTGACCATAAAGCAACAAAAGAAGTTACATTAGTTCTCCATTAGATGGAGACAAAGACTGTCTTAATGAGTGAGTCAGTCAGAGAAGACTTTTGAAATGACTCAAACTTGTGATCACGGAGAAGAAAGACGCACACAACTGACATGACTACAGGCACGGACAACCCCTATTAACTGTTAAAAGTACAAGATATCACACAGGACATTCAAACAGATTTTTTATTATGAATACAGGACTGACCTGAAGGAAAATGCTATATCTAGCCTACAGTTTGCAGGTGGTCTACACTCGCTTTCTCGATCTCATCCAGAAGTTGTTACTGGAAATGAAAAGCAGCATTGTGATTCTTTTTGTACACAAACTTAAAATAACCAAAAGACACGTAACAGTTAAACAGCGGACAGATACAGGCTGTCCTGATACTGTATCTGAATAAGTCACGGCTGAAGGGCGTTGTTAGGCATGACGCGAATATGAAACATTGGCCGAGGTTCTCGGTTAAAGCCATGGGTATTAATGTCTGGCTATAATTGTTGTAGAAATTGTGTTAGACTTCTGTACACCCAAATAGTTGAATTTCTAAAACAGCCTAATACATGAATGAACCTCATCGTCGATTATGGTCTAGTCTGAGTCTAACACTATAACTAACATGGTCAGGCTGGTTGTTTCCATGTTCTAATGCTGCGGCAGCTTCCCGCGCAAAAGCTCACTAACAGATTTCGCCGTATCTCGTCGTCTCGATTACAATATAATCGCATTTAAATAATTTTGTTTCACACATTCAATTCATGCACACGGGACGATGACTTAAGCCTGTTTCATACTTCTGCGTCGGACCTACGCCGAAGCCTCTACGCTGTAGAAGGCGTGTCTCAGCGCCGTTACTAGAATAAGCCACACCCATTCATTAACATATTATTTGCACGCAGGTTGTCTTTGAAAATGAAAACGAAAATGAAAACTGTGAAATAAAAGGGGAATTAAAATGAAAAAGAAAATTTACATTTGTATTTGAATTGTGTCACTATTATTGCGTGAGCGTTACTAAAGAGCATTGTAAAATCTGTATTTGTAGTTTCTTTTTCACGTTTGGCTTTTCATTTTAATATTGGCAGTCTTGCCTCGAGACTGTAGTGGAAATGAAATGTGAAATCACCAATTGCATTTTATTTTTCAATTTGACAGGGATAATGTTGTGAAAATGAAATCATTTAATTTCATTCTCAATTTTGTCACATTTTTTGCGTACTGTTTTCTGTAATGAAATTGTTAATCTGGTTTTAATTTTCATTTTAATCATTTAATTTATTTATTTAAATTTGGCAAAAAATGCCTTCCATATTTATGGACCATTTTAAGTATCTTTTAACTTACATCAACCCATTCAGTGTATCAGTATTACATAATTTTTATCATCCTTACAAACGCATGTCTGCCCATTATTTACTGAAAATTATCTTTAGATTGCAGTCATAAGTTATTACATGCACTTGGTGATGGTTTCTGTGTATTACCAAACTTAATATTAATTTACTGTTGTATGTTGAGCAGCGGACTAGGTTAAAGCCAAATGGATAGGACCTACGAGATAGATACAAGAGTATTCTCGGTATTCACACAAAATAATTTAGTTGTAATATGTGTCGTTGCATACTGTATGCTGTTTCACATAATTGTATTGAATATGTATTGCACTACATAAAGATAGGACTTCTGCAAAGTCGCACAGCTAAATGAGTGATTGCAAATGCTAGTCATAATAATTAGCCATTCTTTGCTGAAACTGTTAGAAATATGCAACTTTATATGAGCTGTTGTGAAGGAAAGTTGATTAAAGAAATGCAACAATCAGAGAATGAAGTTTAGGGTAGTTTGATTAATAAGCTCACTTCATTTAATGTTCATATATGCCCTTCATAACAATGATAATGGTAAACATATGGTGCAACAGCATTTCAACTTTTGGCCTGTGGAAAATGTATGGAATTTATTAGCAAAGGTTCAACTGTTGCAATTAGCAGAACAATTGTACACAAAGGGGTTTTAAAATATGACCTGTTATGCATGTTTTACTGGAAACCAAACCATTTTGTTTTCTCTCTTGCACTGAAATTTCAATGGTTATATGCAATACATTGTTTAGAGGTCCCTAAATAACCCTTAATATTTATTTTAGACTTTTATTCACGGCCTTTGTGGTAAATGATGAATTATGTTTGTGTAAATTATGTCCTTAGTGGTTATATAAGCCACTTAAAAAGCTAGATTCACTGCAATAAAGCAAAACTGCTTTATTTAGTCCCATGCTTTAAATAATTAATCAATTGGTTTATAGAATAACTGTCATATTATTCGGTATCCACTATGTTTAGTGTTTGGTCATTAAGTTATTTACTTAACGGTAACATGAAAGAGATTGCATGTATCAAACAATTGTGAAACTTCTTTCTTTATGTTTTTACATGAAAGTTTTCACAGTTTTACTCATACAGACGACACCATTGTCAAAATTATTCCTGTTCACACCGATCCACAAAAACGACTAAAAACACTGTATAATGCATGCCATGTGTATAGATAAGTGTGTATATGCATGCATATGAAATTTGCATTGTAGTTTACACAGAGACAGATCGTTTTCAAAAACATGTGTTTTGGTGTTGTGTAAACGGCTTCTTAGAAATCACCTGCTAAAACAAAGCCAAGAAGAACCACAGAAAGGTCTCAATCTGATATCTGTTCAAGAGCTGAAGTGCTAAATTTTAAAGGAACAGTTCACTGAAAAAAGTATATTCATGAAATATATGACTTACTCACCTTCAAACCTGAATGATCTTTAGTCCTCTGATGAATACAAAAGGTTAATCAGAGTATCAACTCCAAATATAAAAAAGTGGCATTAGCATAGCATCAAGTTGTCCATTCCTTCATCTCTCTGAAAAAAAAAAAAAAGATATTTGGAACATGAAAGTTTTCATTTTCTGGAATACTAGCTGTTTTACTTTTTATTGGTGTATATTCTTAATTGCTTTTCATAGATAGTTTAAAGCAATCAAAGCATCTGTCCATGTTGTTACATGACAATTAAGTTTAATTCAACAGGTTTACAATAGGAGAGGACTTTAATACAGTGCAATTTTATAGAGCTTTGTAACATCACACATAAGAGAGAAAACAACTTAACACAGCACAGTACAGAAAACAGACTATGCTCAGCTGAGTATCTTGAATGCTCTGTATTGATTTCTTGAGAAATGAGTGTGCTTCTATTCTCTTTTCTCAGGCTGTTTTCCTAGCGTCATTGTGGGATTTGGATCTGGGTGGGTTGTCCTGTCCATGTTCCCCTAACACCTAATTAAACGGGCACCCAGCTGCGCAAGGGGCAGGAACCAGAACAGAGCTGGGGTGAGCTGGTCAGTGGCCGGGACAGTAAACCGTGGCCTGCGTGAGCTAGAGGATACGGGCCATAAATCCTCCCCCTCCTCATCCCTGCTGGATCTACATGCATGAGCTGGGCACTTTCTGGGTTTTGCAGAGCAAAACAAGCTTACAGGCAAGTTCATCCCTCACTGTGGAAAGATTTGCCCAACTAGCCACCACACCCTGGGGCTGGCCACTGTGATCGTCATGAAAACCCCACTGAGTTTGGTTTGTTTCTCTGAATTTTTTTTTTTTTTTTTTATCAGATAATAAAAACAAATAGCAATAATAATAGTCTGTCCATCCGGGGTTTACAATTATTTACTTTATTACTCATCTTGATGGGAATTGATCATCAAGGCTTTTAACTATTGACTTTTTGGAATGTCAAAGTCAGCAGAAAGGACAAATTTTAAGTATTTGTCACAAGAGTCCTCAAAAAAAAAAAAAAAAAATCACTAGCAAAACATTTACTGTATTATAATTAAATATTAGCAAAAATCAATGTTTCTTGCAAAAAGGTCAGATTTTTGCAGAATACATGTCTGCTTTTGAATAGTTTACAATGGAGAAAGATGCATTTGAGAGCTATTAACATTTTGAATAATATTTTGTGATTATATTGGTGAAAAAGACAGATTAATGGTGTTCTTGGTTGTTGTGGTGCTTACAGAGTTTGCATGGGTTCAATCTGACTTGCAACATGTACCGATCATTTCACCTCATCACAACACCATCAGTCTCAGCTGCATTTGTTTAATAACATCGAAAGATACAATAAAAGGTTTTATTTTTATTTGTCAGTAAATCTAAATGTAGACTGTTCTGTATTTTCTTCATTGTTTATTGACATTTCAAAATCCCAAATGGTGAATTCTGAAGTTTTTCCTCTAGTCAAAAAAAGTTAACTTAAAAATGCACTCAAGAATAGTATTGATGTATTATCCGACATTAAAGTAAACTGAATTTAACTTACTGTCTCCAAGTCTCCACTCATGTCATCTTAAACAGAATTATGACATCATTAATGAGTAATGGATGGAGTGGAGAGAGCAAGTATCCCATTGTCTCCTGGGAAGATCGAAATTTCTCAGAATGGACCCTCTTTCTTTGTAGTCTTCAAGTTAAAATAAAATGAGTGTACGTATAAAGATTGGAAATGTATATATATAGTGATTTTATATAACACTGCCACTGTAAAAAAATATTTCCATGATTTGTTAACACAACATATTTTCTTTTGTCAAATCAACTTAGATGCACTGATGTTGTTCAGATAACAAAACATTTTTAGTTAAGGTTTATTAAACTAATGGCTTGGTGGCAATGCACTGATATAAAATAAAAACATTAGTTGATTCTACTAATAGATAGTTCACTAGACCTCTGAGTCTTAATTGTGCCTGCGCATGCGCCATACGCCCAGGAGTACGACACAGACGACACTAGATTGACTTGAACGAGAGGGCGCGATTTCCTCCTCAGCTTCTTCAGAAGCAAGGAAAGACGGTTTATGGTAAGTCATTTTAAAATTCAATGTCTTAATAGACTGGTTTTGTCTAAGGGTAATTTAATTTATTTCCTAGGCAGCGAAAATTCAGAAGAAGGTTTAAATAAGTAATAATTTTGCCTCAGAAATTCCGAAAGTTTCCATTGAGGTTATTTTAAAATAGTGTGTTTCTTATCTTTACAGTTTAGTAAGGCTGTTAGTGAAGCGTTTGAACCTTAAAATAATCCCGATAAATAATTTAGTTATTTTTCATTTTCGTCTTGATTAAAAGTTTGCCCATTTTAAAATATAATGCATTCAGGTTAAGTAACCTTTAAGAGATGGAAACGGCAATAAGTAATTGAGATTGAACTGTTAACGTTATACTTAACGTTATGCTTCTTAAGCAATAAGTGTTCCAATTAATTTTTTTATGTGATATTTCAGACGTGTTGAGCTTTTGAACATGTTTGCCAATACACGACGTAACGTAACAGTTAACTTGGAACACAGCTGAATAGACCTTTCTCACAACTTCCGTATTTGTGACCGGAAATACGCAATCGTCGTGGTAATCTACTTCCTCCGCAGTCAAGGCAACATAAACAAATGGCGCAAGCGACTAGCAAGAGCTACTGACACGCTAATGATGTGTCATTTTAGTTAACAGTTCAGTAACAGTTAGCCTCGCTCTCTACTTACCTTGATATTTATAGACTAATTCCGTGTGGACATTTTTTTACCCTTTATTTCGTTTTTTCCTTTTGGTGACGGAGTTTTCCTCTACGAGTCGTCACATCAGCAAATGTAATATTTGGCAAATCCGTTAATGAAGTTGTGTAGACTCTTTGATCCATTTTAAACTTGCCCGCGTTTATGTTTTTCTGGTGTGTTGACACTTGACAGGAACGTACTCGGTTACTAACGTAACCTCGGTTCTCTCTAGAAGAGGGAACGAGTACTGCGTAGTAGCTACGCTATGGGGAAACACTCTTTTCCTCGAGATACTATAGCCAAAAAATTATCCTTAATTTTGGTATTAATGTAAAACGCGTTGCGGCAGCACGCAGATATGGGCGAGACAGATCGCGCGCCCATTGGCTGCTCTGCGGCAACTGCAGCAGCCTATTGAGAGAGGCCCCTCATGACGATTGAACCAATGAGGGCGCTTTGCGCCCACTACGTCACGTCCCGCCGAAACGGGTGGGGCCTTGGGCTATAAATATAGCCTCGGGAGGCTGGTTTAGCTGGTTTTTCATCGCCGAAGCGAACCAGAGTTTGATGCATGCACGGCAGGATACGCAGTACTCGTTCCCTCCTCTAGAGAGAACCGAAGTTACGTTAGTAACCGAGTACGTTCTCTTACGAGAGGTTCTCTCGTACTGCGTAGTAGCTACGCTATGGGGAACACAATGCAAAACGCCGTGCGTGCTGAGATCCCACACTAAAGTCCCACGGGTAGGTGCCCGGGGCTCATACAGTGCATAATCATCAGAGACTCACAGAGAGTCCGGAAAAGAGAGACTGATAGCATCATTCCCTAAATATAGTGCTCTATGGGGAGCAGGTTATATCAAGTGTTCCATACAGCCAGGGTGAACAGCCTGGGCTGATATAATATCAGGGGGGACTTACACACTGCCCACAGAATATATAGTCGCTCAGTAAACGACGCTGTAACAGTTTCAGTATTCTGAGCCGGTAGTGACGGGCAGATAATACTGGTTTATTAGACCAAGAGCAGTTTGGCCTGCAAAGCGGGAACTTCTAGGTTGTAGAACCTTATAAATGTAGACGGGGAGGCCCAGCCTGCCGCCATACAGATATCTTGTAAAGCAATCCCACTAGACCAAGCCCATGACGAGGCCATGCCTCTCGTGGAGTGCGCTTTGACACCTAACGGGCATTGTAAGCCCTTTGATGCATAAGCCAGCGCTATAGCATCAACTATCCATCTGGATAGGCTCTGTTTCGACGCGGCCAGTCCCTTAGAGCGTCCGCTGAACAAAACAAAGAGCTGCTCTGTCTGTCTAAAGACAGCTGAGCGAGACACATAAGCTCTTAATGCCCTGACTGGGCAAAGGCAGCTTGTGTCCCCCTTCTCATCAGAGACCGGTAGGGCTGACAGGGAAATGATCTGCGCCCTAAACGGGGTGTTGAGGGATTTAGGAACCGAGTCGTTAGGCCCAAACTCCATACACGTCACGCTCACTGAGAGCGCCTGCAAGTCCCCTATGCGCTTCACTGAAGCGAGAGCCAGAAGAAACACTGTTTTGAAAGACAAATGTTTCAGGTCTATCGACTGAATAGGCTCAAATGGGGGCGCCTTTCATGGCCTCTAGGACCGTGGAAAGGTCCCAAATGGGGACTGATGGGGGTCTGGGAGGATTCATTCTCTTAGCTCCTCGAAGGAAGCGAATGATCAAATCGTTCCTTCCCAGTGACTGACCCAGCGTCGGCTCAGCAAACGCTGCTATGGCCGCCACATAAACTTTGAGCGTGGATGGGGCTCTGCCCGTAGCTCTTGTAGGAAGGAAAGAACCTCCGAAACTCCACAGTGTGAGGGTGATATGTCACTAGCTGCACACCAGTTAGAGAACACTGACCATTTCGAGGCGTAGAGCCGCCTTGTAGACGGGGCTCTGGCCTGTGTGATTGTGTTTAACACTCCCTCTGGGAGTTTAATGGGTACCCGATGATGGTCCACGCGTGCAGGGACCAGAGCTCCGGGTAGGGATGCCAGATCGTGCCATTGGCCTGCGAGAGGAGATCTCTCCTCACCGGTATCGGCAATGGGGCGGTATTTGTCACCCGCATCAGAACCGGGAACCATGCTTGGTTCGTCCAAAATGGGGCCACGAGTAGTACTGAGCATCCAGTCTCCCTGATTCGCTCTAATACCTGTGGTAAGAGCGTGACGGGGGGAAACGCATAGAGCGGGTAGCGGGGCCAGTCGTGGGCCAGCGCATCCCTGCTCTTGGAAAAAAACTCCGGACAATGAGCGTTTTCTTGAGACGCAAATAGGTCTACTTTCGCTTTGCCGAATGTTTTCCACAGCAGTTGGACTGTCTGCGGATGTAGGGACCATTCCCCTGCCGGAACGTTGTTCCTTGACAGTCTGTCTGGTCCTACGTTCAAAAGACCTGGCACGTGCGCGGCTTTCAGCGAGCGCAAATTGTGCTGAGCCCACTTCAGGAGGCGTTCCGTCAGCCTGTGAAGGGCTCTGGATCTGACGCCTCCTTGGCGATTTATATAAGCCACCACTGACATGTTGTCCGAGCGTACCAGAACATGGTGATCTTTTATCTGGGGATAAAAACGTCTGAGCGCGTTGATGACTGCCAGCATTTCCAGGCAGTTTATGTGCAGAAGCTTTTCCCGTTCTGAGCACTGGCCAAAGAACGGTCTGCCCTCGAGCAGCGCTCCCCATCCTGAGGTTGAGGCGTCCGTGGACACTACCTTTACGCTCGAGGAAATCCCCAGGTTTACACCTGACCGGTACCAATCGGTCACCTTCCAAGGTTTCAGCGCTAAAACGCATTCGTGATCGACCTTGAGGCGAAAGAGACCGTGGGTCCATGCTCTGCGCGGTACACACGCTTTCAGCCAGAACTGCAGCGGGCGCATGCGAAGCAGACCCAGCTGAAGCACTGATGATGCTGAGGCCATGAGACCCAGCATTCTCTGAAACTTTTTGAGCGGGACCAGAGCACCACGGTGAAAAGCTTTTGTCATGCGCTGAATGTCCAGTCTGCGCTGTGATGACAGCTGTGCTGTCATAGAGCGCGAGTCCAGTTCTATACCCAGGAACGATATAGTCTGACTGGGAGACAGTGAGCTCTTCGTCCAATTGACTCTGAGACCTAAATTCTCGAGGTGATCAAGTAATATGTTCCTGTATTCTATGAGCTCTGAGTGTGACCGAGCTAGAACCAGCCAATCGTCCAGATAATTCAACACTCGCATACCCCGCATTTTGAGGGGCGCGAGCGCTGCGTCCATGCACATCGTGTATACACGGGGTGCCAGGGACAGGCCAAAAGGCAGGACTGAGTACTGATATGCCTGGCCCTCGAAGGCGAATCTCAAAAATCGCCTGTGACGTGACGCTATTTGTATTTGTAAATACGTGTCCTTCAGATCTATTGACATGAACCAGTCCCCTTGGCGAATTTGCGAGAGGATTTTCCTGGTTGTGAGCATTCTGAAACGTCGTTTCATGAGCGCTCTGTTTAATTGTCTTAGATCCAGAATGGGTCTGAGACCCCCGTCTTTTTTGGGTACCAGAAAATATCTGCTGTACATGCCCCCTTTGCTCTGAGCCTGCGATAACGGCTCTATAGCCCCCTTGCTCAATAGTTTCGCTATTTCGGTTCGAAGTAGGTGTGCTACCTCGTCTTTCACCGTAGTTAAGGTTCACGCAGCGTAACAACGCGGGCGTCGAACGAACTGTAGCAAATAGCCTCTTTTTATAATGTTCAGCACCCATTCTGACACCCAGGGAAGCTTTGCCCATGCATTCGCGTGAGTAGCTAGGGGTGAAATGATATTTGGGCTCTGGTCGCGATCTGGTGGCGAGCACAGAGCGCCGTTGTGCTGTAACATGAACGCCGTGCTTGCGGCGTGTGAGACCGGGGGCGCGCTGATGACAGCGGGCAACCTGTCCGCGCTCTATTCTCCTATAGCGGTGAGCTGAGAGAGAACGAGCGGGGAAGCCTTCGTGGGGCTTATGATGTGTGTGAGCGAATAGGGGTGTGGGACAGCCGGCCCGTTCATAACGCTGACAACAGCGTCTGCTTTGGCAGAATGTATGCGCGCTGGTTTCGCTTTTACAGAGACCGCGGAACATACTGAGTGTAGTGTTTGTGGGCACTGGTTTGTGGGCATGCTCACTACATTTAGTGCACAATCGACGTGAGTCGATTTTATTTGTGCGGGCCGTGTGTGACGGGCTGTGCTTGTGTGTAGGAATGGGCACTGGGCATTTTTACTACACTCATAACACCATCGGTCGTGGCCGGGATACCAGAAAATACACTCTTTATGGGATTTATCTGGGTCGCCGTAAAAACGGCGTTTGTGTGCAGGCAAGCGGGCTGCTTCACCGACTTGTTTACTGCAAAATACGCTGGAACAGTCGCAATTACTGGAACTGAGCGAGCGGGGATTTTCGGTGGGAGTCCAGGCCGCAGCGGGACTCGAACACCGTCGTTTTCCTAAGCTGGCTAGGAAGACTTTGAGGCCTCGGGCTTCAACTCAACCTTCGGCCGGGGCCCGCGTTGAGGGGGGCGGCGGCTGGTAGAGCGAGAGCGAGGACCCTGGCCCTGGGTTTGACGGCGCTGTGGAGCGGATGCAGCGGGCTGGGGTTGCGGCTGAGAGCTGCGAGCAGACGGCTTTTTAGGGCGACCTGCTACGGAGCTGGAGCGCTTTGGCAGAAAATGCTTCATGGCCTGCGATGTTTTCTGCACTTCTGCGAATCTGTCTGCGAAGTCTTTGACAGACGATCCGAATAGGCCGGCGGGAGAGACGGGGGCGTTGAGGAATGCAGAGCGCTCTGAGTCCGACATCTCAGAGAGCGTGAGCCAGAGGTGTCTCTCAGCCACGGTGAGAGAGGCCATGCTCCGCCCTATGGCCTGTGCAGCGGATTTGGTGGCGCGAAGGGCAAGGTCCGTTGCGCTTCTCAAATCTGGCAGGCTGACAGCTTCCGGGCCCTCCTCGTCCATTTTGCGGAGAAGGTTGGCCTGGAATATCTGCAAGATGGCCATGGAGTGAAGTGCAGAGACTGCCTGTCCAGCGGCGGTGTAAGCGCGACCGTGCAGGGATGACGTCACGCGGCAGGCTTTAGAAGGTAGCGCCGTCTTAGCGCGCCGTCCAGCGGAGGGCGGGCAAAGATGGGTGGCTACAGCCTCCTGCACGGGGGGAAGAGAGTGGTACCCCTTATCCTTAGCACCGTCAACCACGGAGAAGGAGAAGCTCAGGAAGGAAAGGCGCTGGTCTAGAGGTCGGTGAAACATGGTCCCCTTGAAGGAAACAGCCGTCGAGACGGTTGTGTGCAGGCTGCTGGGGCGTCATCCAATCGAGGCCGAGGCTCTGAACGGCCTGCTCGAGCAGACGCATGAGCTCTGCCTCAATGCTGGCCCTTTTCCCCGATGGCCGGTGAGAGGAGGGTGCGAGATCCGCAGAGCTCGACCAGTCCTCGCTACCCGACGCTAGGAGAGAGCAGCTGTCATCCTCCACAGACGCAGCTTCCTCGAAGTCTCCCGTGGCGGAAGCGGCGGCAGACGGCGGCCGCTGTCCGGCAGTGAGGGACTCGATGGAAGCAGGCGAAGCTGGCGGGCGCGCCGGCGAGCATTCGCGGGATGGAGGGGGTTCCGGGACCCGTTGGGTACGGCGCTTTTTACGGCGCGGCACCGCAGCGGGCGAAGGTGCAGCCTCGTTGAAGAATGCCATGCGAGTCCGCAGAGTCACCATGGGCATTAGCTCGCAGTTTATTTATTCTTTTTGCGGCGTAGTTTTTCACCTATATTTAACGCCGCTTCGTCAGAAGTACAAACACAACAGCCGTTTTTTAAATCCTATCCAATGGTTGAAAGAAAAGGAGTAAACATGGTCACTAGTAGGTTGTGACGGCTGTCAATCAAAATGTGGAGCGGTGTATTCGTTCCATGTGTTTCCTGTCAGAAAACAAATAGATAATTTGGTAAATTTAAATTTAACAGAATTTATCAACTTGTTGCCTGCTGTGGTTGTTTTAATTCACATCCTTTCTAAAAAATATGAACGTTTTTGGTTTAATATATTCTTAATATATAAGACTATCAATGATCTAATTTCATGTTTTATATTTTATTTGTTCATTGTTTATTTTGTTGGGTTTTAGTTGGAGTTGGTCAGAACTGTTTAAATAATAATAATAATAATAATAAATTATATATATATATATATGATGCCTGCTGCCTTTGGGCTCAGTGATGTTGAATTTAAATGACATGTAAAATAAAGACATGTTATGTTACATAGTGTTGTAATGGTGTTTTCTGGAAGGAAAGGAACTAAAGAACAAAGAATTTTTATCAGCTGAAAGGCAGAATACAAATGTTTTTATTAAATTAGATAAACATTATATAACAGTTTCAGGTTATGGTGTTGGTAACATGTCCCACATTGTCCCACACAAACTTATAATCGTCCCAGATTTGGTTTGTTTGATGGTGGTCACCCTAATTACATTACTAACTTGGTCTAACATGATAATTCATACATACATCACAGTATGTCCGGATTTTGATTCGTAAACAGTTGTACGTTTTACATAATGTTATATTAATATGAAACACAAACAAACAGATCCAACTCTGAAATTGCAGTTTATTATTGAGTCAACAAGAAATTACAAACAATGCGAAATCTACGTTAATTACAATGTTCTTTTACAGAACTCGGCATAACAGCTAGCAGTTCCCTTTCGTCATCAGGGAACTCCGACGCCTCGTCGGGGGAGTTCCCCTGACAAATTGGGATCATGCTAGGGAGACCAATTGCCTACGAGGGAATTAAAACGAGCCAATGAACATTGGCATGCAACATTTGCATTCCGCAGCCCGCCTACTAGTGCGGGTATAAAGGCGGAAGCAAGCGCATACACAAATGCTTTTTGCTTCGGAGCCGACCGGTTGTGTCCTCTCTGAGTGAATGAGTTTAAGATTGTATCTTTCTTACGCTCTACGAGTCTGCTGTTTCAGGAGGGGATCTCTCTGTGTTGGTGAGACGGCGCTTCAGCGACCACGCGATTCCTGTCTGCCAGCTGCGTCTACACTGTTAATTCAAAAGCTGTTTTCACAGCTGGTAAACGGTTGAGTGCGCACAGAGGGCTTGCAGTTTCCCCGCTGTGTTGCCGCGTTGGATCCCTGTGTGCTTCAGCACAATAAAGAGAGTACTTTCTTCCTGAAAGAGCAACACGAGTGAAGATTGCGTCCTTTTCAGGATGACGTTTCACTCGTGTGTTTCTGGATGCGATCGTTTCCTGTCCTCATTGACGGCCACGACCGCTGTTTCACATGCCTAATCAGTGTGTTGAAGCTGCGTTCATGGGTGGTTCATGTTCTCCCATGAGTGCATGACCACGTCGGCACGTTGTTCGTCTCCCCTTTTTTAAAGGATCGAGCCGTTCAGCGTGCCGTGTGCCGTTGAGCGCCGGCTGACAGCGCGGGTTGTCACGGCAACTCAGCGCGCGTCATTTGGCGCTCTAGATGCGCGGCCGAGACTCGTGTACCTCTACGAGGTTGAGTCCCAATTGCTTGTTCCCCAATTTAGTTCCTTTTCTAAAAAGAGGACTACTTTGGTTAATGAGCATTTGGTGGTCTGAGGGTTACAGTGAGGAACGTCTCACCAGGTGAAAGACCCTCACGAGCTTCCTACTCCTCTAGCGCATCGCAAACATGCTGAGACTGTTCGTGGGTGGTTTATGCTTTCTTATGAGAGCATGACCACGTCGGCACGTTGTTCGCCTTGCCTGCAGGCTTGAGCGCTCAGCGTGCCGTGTGTCATTGAGGCGATGGCCACGTTCACTGTCTTGCATGCCTGGTTGACGGCCACGATCACTGTTTCACATGCCTAATCAGTGTGTTGAGACTGTGTTCGTGGGTGGTTCATGTTCTTTCATGAGTGCATGTCCACGTCGGCACGTTGTTTGTCTCCTCTTTCTCGTAAAGACGTCAGCCGCTCAGCGTGCCGTGTGCCATCGAGGCTTTCGAATGGGGTTCTGGTCCTTCTCATGAGGGACCGAGCATTTCATTCGGGGCTCCAGGGAGGACAGATGTCGATTGCTACATCGGAGAGAGGGCTGTTATACTCTGAAAATGATGCTGAGTTCCTACTATAATGGTGTGTTCTCATGCTGAAGGTTCAGACTTGACAGCCACACTTTCCTGGGCTATTCTAAATTACCTGGATGTGTGTGAAAAATTTTGGCAGTACGGAAGCTTTTTGGTGCCAATATGGCAAGCCAAACATGCCTAAATCTGCAGAAGTTTTTCCTCTCTCACTACCCCTGCACTTTCACTGCACGTGGGTAGTTCTGACTCGGGGTGGAGCTGCGCTTAGTGACTGACCGTGATTAGTCACAACGCTGGCCCTCGGTCAGACGATGTCCACACTTGTGGTCCAGCAGCGCCTCAAAACCAGCCCGCTCAGAGTTTGTTTCCCCCTAGCAAAAGGAAGGGAAATGACTCTGAGAGAAGCGACCAGAGTAGGTGACGTTCTGCTCTTCGGGAGTGCGTGTCATCACCACTCCTCCCCCCGGGGGAGGGCCGGGTGGAGAATTTTGTTTCTGTTCCGCCGCTGGTCATCCAGTCAGCGGTACCCAAAGTTTGAGCAGTCCACTTCCTCTAAGTCGCTCACGGGCCCCAGCGCTCAGATGGCAGTGAGGGCTTCGGCCTCGTCACTCTCGTCTCTCGCTGGGTGAGGCGGAAACCAGGACTCGATGCCCCCGGGCCTCGCTCCTCGTTTCCCCTCACGGTCGAGACTGGCAGTAAAATAAGACCAGTCTCCTCCGTCCGAGAGGGTCAGAATGGCAGTGCGCGCCGCCCCCGAGCTGCGCCGCTCTCGTTCCCCTCTCCCCAGCTCTCAAGATAGCAGTGGCGCCACCCCGGTCACGTCACTCCTGTCTGCCGCTGGGCGGGAAGGTACGGAGACCAGCAGCCGCCCTTGGGCCTCGCTCCTCGTCTCCTCCCCTTCTCTCACCAGGCGACAGCCCGCAGCAGAACACTCTAGGGTCTTCTCTGCCGTCTGTCCCCCGGTGGAAGCAGGTAGGTGTTGTCCAAGCACACACCCAGGCCCCGCTCTTGGCCGCTACAATGCCACCGGAGCCGTGTCCCTGCCTTCCGCCTCGCTGCCCCTCCGCGGGTACGCCGGCGGTGCGGGTAGGCTCGTTGCGGAAGTTTCTCGCAGCCTGGCTAGCGCTCCCGAGGCCGTCGCACTGGCTCATCCACACCATCCGGCTCGGCTATGCAATTCAGTTTGCACACCGGCCTCCCAAGTTCAAGGGCATCCACTTCACCCGTGTGCGTCCAGTGGATGCTCCTATCTTGTGGAAAGAGATCGACGCCCTGCTGGCGAAGGACGCGATCGAGCCGGTCCCTCCAGCCGATATGAGGTCAGAGTTTTACAGCCCTTACTTCATTGTACCCAAGAAAGGCGGTGGGTTATGGCCAATCCTGGACCTGCGAGTATTGAATTGGGCCCTGCACAAGCTCCCGTTCAAAATGCTCATGCAGAAATGCATTTTCGAATGCATTCGTCCCCGGGATTGGTTTGCAGTGATCGACCTGAAGGACGCGTACTTTCATGTCTCGGTTCTTCCCCGACACAGACCATTTCTTTGGTTTGCTTTCGAGGGTCGAGCACATCAGTACAAGGTCCTACCCTTCGGGCTGGCCCTGTCGCCCCGTGTCTTCACGAAAGTCGCGGAGGCGGCCATTGTTCCCATGAGAGAACAAGGCGTTCGCATTCTCGACTATCTCGACGACTGGCTCATTCTGGCGCACTCGCAAGATGTGTTGTGCGATCACAGGGACATGGTGCTCCGGTACCTCAGTCAGTTGGGGCTTCAGGTCAACTGGGAGAAGAGCAAACTCTGCTCCGTGCAGAGGATCTCTTATCTCGGTATGGAACTGGACTCGGTCGGCCAGACTGCGTGCCTCACGGAGGAGCGCGTCCAGTCAGTGTTCACCTGTCTCAGGTCTTTTCGAGGCAGGACAGCGGTCCCACTGAAACAATTTCAGAGGCTCCTGGGGCATATGGCAGCCGCAGCCGCAGTAACGCCGCTCGGCCTGTTGCATATGAGACCGCTCCAGCACTGGCTTCACGATCGAGTCCCGAGGTGGGCGTGGCAGAGCGGCACGTTCCAGGTCAAAGTCACCCCGCACTGTCGCCAAACCTTCACCCCTTGGTCGGATCCTGTGTTTCTACGGGCCGGAGTGCCCCTAGTCCAGGTTTCCAGGCATGCTGTGGTTTTCACAGATGCTTCTGCCAAGGGCTGGGGGGCCACGTACAAAGGGCATGCAGTCTCGGGTCTGTGGACGGGGCCCCAGCTGCATTGGCACATCAACTGCCTAGAGTTGCAAGCAGTACGCCTAGCTTTGTGTCACCTCAAGGGGTTTCTCAGACACAACACGTACTGATCCGTACGGACAGCACTGCGACCGTTGCGTACATCAACAGACAAGGTGGTCTACGCTCCCGTCGTATGTCGTGACTCGCCTCCCACCTCCTCCTGTGGAGTCAGAAGCATCTGAGGTCGCTTCGTGCCGTTTATGTCCCCGGGGAGCTCAATCGTGTGGCCGACGAACTTTCACGTCGGTCCCCCCTTCCGGGAGAAAGGCGACTCCATCCCCAGGTGGTCCAGCTGATTTGGCGAATATTCGGAGCCGCACAGGTAGACCTGTTTGCCTCTCCGGACACGACCCATTGCCAGTGGTATTACTCCCTGACCAAAGGAACTCTCGGCACGGATGCCCTGGCACACAGCTGGCCCCGGGACCTACGCAAATATGCGTCTCCCCCAGTGAGCCTTCTTGCACAGAACCTGTGCAAGGTCAGGGAGGACGAGGAGCAGGTCCTTTTGGTGGCCCCGTATTGGCCAACCCGGACTTGGTTCCCAGAACTCATGCTCCTCGCGACAGCCCCTCCTTGGCCGATTCCTCTGAGGAGGGACCTACTTTCTCAGAGAAGGGGCACCCTAGTGTACCCGCGTCCAGACCTTTGGAAACTCCATGTCTGGTCCCTGGACGGGACGTGGAGGTTCTAGATGGCCTGCCACAGGCAGTGGTAGATACCATCTCTTCAGCTAGAGCCCCCTCTACGAGGCGCCTCTACGCTCTGAAGTGGAACCTGTTCGTCGGCTGGTGTTCTTCCCACGGGGAGAACCCACGAACTTGCCTGGTCAGAGTAGTGCTCTCCTTCCTACAAGAGGGGTTGGAGCGAAGGCTGTCTCCCTCCACTCTCAAAGTGTATGTTGTCACAATAGCCGCACATCACGATGTAGTTGACGTGAAGTCCGTGGGGAAGCACGACCTGGTCATCAGATTCCTCAAGGGTGCTAGGAGGCTAAATCCACCTCATAATTTGCACCCTGTACCCTCTTGGGACTTAACTTTAGTGCTTAGAGCGCTCCAAAGTCCTCCTTTTGAGCCTTTGACGACAGTTGAGCTTAATATCCTGTCCATTAAGACAGCGCTCCTGTTAGCATTGGCTTCCTTCAAGAGGGTATGGGATCTGCAGGCTTTTTCGGTCGACGAATCGTGCCTAGAGTTCGGGCCTGGCCTTTCTCATGTTATATTGAGACCCCGGCTCGGATATGTGCCCAAGGTTCCTACCACTCCCTTCGCGGACCAGGTAGTGAACCTGCAAGCGCTGCCCCAGATGGAGGCAGACCCAGCCCTAGCTTTTCTCTGTCCCGTCCGGGCCCTCCGGGTTTATATAGACAGAACGCAAAGCTTACGGACCTTAGATCAGCTCTTTGTTTGTTATGGAGGCCAGCAGAAGGGGAAGGCTGTCTCCAAGCAGAGGTTAGCCCACAGGCTAGTGGATGCTATCACCAGGGCTTATGAGCCCCAGGGTGAGCCCTGCCCCCCCCCAGGTTGCGGGCTCACTCCACTAGGAGTGTTGCCGCTTCCTGGGCTCTGGCACAAGGCATCTCGCTAACAGACATTTGTAGAGCTGCGGGCTGGGCGACACCGAACACGTTCGCTAGGTTTTATAGCCTACGTGTGGAACCTGTTTCCTCCCGAGTACTTGCTACGGCCAGTAATTAGAGGGAATAGGTGTGTTGGCTTGCGACGCCATTCCGTGAGCGGATACGTGCGTCTTTTTGCTCCGTTGGTTACCCAACAAACGGCTAACCTCGTGAGTTCCTCCATCACCCCCAGCGCACCAGGTCTGCTACCTTCAGTAAGGAGTTTCTATTAGACTGGGTGCCTTTTCCAGTGGTCCCTGCGGCGTCCCATGATTGCCACGTGCAGTTCAGCCGTGTCTTCCCTTGACAGACTCATTCTGTCGTCCCTGTTGAGTACGCTCCTCACTCCTCCGGACTGGGACTACCTTCAAGGACTGCCATATGTTTCACTACCCTGCGTGGTTAGTACATGTGTGTATTTGAGGGCCTTCCTCTAGGCTGCCTCAGCTTCCGCAGCGTTCCCCCCCTTTATTATTTTCCTTGGGGACGGGCACGCTTTCCCAGTGCTATCCAATATCCACTGATTGGGTCTTGCGGAACAGCAGTGTGATTCCCTAGCTAGCTCCCGCAAAATTTCTGGAAACGTGTTTTACACGTGTAGCCTACTTAAACGGAAACACTTCCAACATGAATGCACATCTGCGGCGCCGTCACCCAGCAATATCACTGTCTGAAGGCACTAATATGCTTATTTGAAATGGTCAATTTATTACTAACTTCACGTGTATGTTTATTTTCAAAATTTAGGAATTTATGTGTTCCCCAGTTTGTACATGGGCTACCAGCAGCTGTGAGATGTCAGTGTTAATTTTATATTATACAATACACAAGGAACTAATGGACTTTTCTTAGCTTTTAAGTAAAATAAAGTAATATTGCAATGTTTTTTTTTTGTTTTGTTTTTTTTCTTAACCTCTTACTGTTCCTATTGCCTAAGCATAGAATAAAAACACTCTCATGTGTCAAGCCATCAGAACCGAACAGAACCGAAAACTGTGGTTAAAAAACCGTGGGCTAACTGTATTGTTGCATCCCTACTACTCAGAACATGTAACCAACATCTGCATGAATGGGGACTCCAGTATATGAGCATGAACCACAAACAACTTTACATGTGACACGAACAAAAATTATTAAGTAAACTAAACACTTAGACTAATCAAATGTACACACATACATGTATACAGTTTAGCAATGGAAAGAGAGCTGAATCAGAATACAGGAAAGCAAGAAGTTATTGCATTGTTTGAATTCAGCAGATAAACAATTCAGCCTTGAGCAAACCATCACTTTTTATTTCTAACACACCCTTCTTTAAAAGCTGTAGGGATTTTTCATGTATCAGATAATGAGACTAAATTTGATACTTGCATGTCTCACCCATTTGAATTAAACTGTCCTGATGCAATTTGTTGAAGCTCCAGTTGATCTTTGCTGATGTTGTCTTGAGAGAGATGAGGCTGCAGCCTAGCACAAACTTATGGGTCCTCAGAAGACTTCAAGCTCACCATCATTTTCACATCAGAGTTCCTCAGAATCCCCTCAGAAAACCGGATGATATTGTGATCAGTGGTCTTTTAAAGTGTTAAGATGTTACACCCTCTGGAGGTGAGTGAGCCAGTAAGAAGTTGTTCTTTTGGAGGGAAACTTTATGACTCTTTGTGTTCTTACAGGACATTGGTATATATAATTTGATTGGGTGTTTAAGAAGAACCTTCAAGATTCTTATAATACTAATGTGTCAGAGTTAACTAAATGTAATGTAATTAACAAATAGGGAACGGAAATTGGAAATCATCACACCAGTATGGAGACGGGTTAGTTGAGGATCAGTGCCGATGGCTGTCGTGTTGATGAGGCCTTTGCAGGGGAGAGTCTAGTTGACACAATCTCTGCTGACACTTCAGGGATGTGTTGTGGTCGTGTCTAGGCACAGGTTCACCATCTGATCTGAATACGCGCCGCATCCGGCTAACTACATCATGCGTTGTAGTTGTGTTTAGGCGCAGGTCCACCATCTGACCTGGATATGGCCCGCATCCGGCTGACTATATCATGCGTTGTAGTTGAGTTTAGGTGCAGGTACACCATCTGATCTGGATACGGCCTGGATTCGGCTGACAACGTTAAACCTTGGGATAAACAGAGAGACTAATATTAGCGTAGATGCCATTCTTCTTATGATGTAACAAGTACATTGGGTGTTATAGGAAGTGTTCCTGGTTCCAGCTGACCTAGTTTATGCAACCTAACAGTCATTTAACTGATTTGAATAATTTAAATTTGAATGTTTTGGTCCAGAATTAAACTGTGTCTGCTTCCCGAACAATGCTAGGAAGGCTGTTCCAAAGTTTAGGTGCAAAGCAGGAAAAGGATCTACTGCCTGTGGTTGATTTAGATATTCTAGGTATTATCAACTGACCAGAATTTTGAGATTGCAATAGACGTGAAGGACTATAATGCGTTAAGAGCTCGCTCAGGTTACACCCCATACTATTAAACCAAGGGAAAAAAGGCTTCTGGGGGGTGTTTGGCTCGATGTCATGGTGCAAAGGACCCTAGGTTGATTTTACTCCAAACCATCCCTTTAACACAACTCAATCAGGCCTCACTTTTTTGTGTGCATTGGGCGGAATTATTCAAAATGAAATATTGTGACTTGCGTTCCTGAAAATAAACTCAAAACTACAATAAGGTGATAACTCCATTTGGAGTGACTTTGTGCTTTCTAACTTTGCAGACCTTTTTTATGCTCAAACTGAAAAATTACACGGATAAAAATGTAAAATGTACAAAGGTATAATAAGACCCCTTTAAAGGAATGTTCCTGCATTTGATTGGACAGACAGTCTTTGACATCATCCTTGAAAGGTATGTGAAACGCTTTTTCCTTCGCTTCCATTTAAAAGTTAAAGGTACAATATGTAAGAATTGTATTAAAATATATCCAAAAACCACTTGCACAGTGTTATATATTTCTTTCAGTTGTGTACTTCCATTATCCTAAATTTTTCCAAGAATTTTAAAAAGTGGCACGCTCCTGTTCACTTGTCGCCTGTCAACGACGTAATATCCACTTTATCCCTGGTTTCCGCTTGTACTGCCATAGTAACCATGACGACAGACGTGGACAACTGCGTAGTGTGTAATGTCTAGCGGTACGCTGTTGTTGTTTCATTCAAACATTATGGACCATGGCAATCAGACTTTAGGACAAAAGGAGAACTAAAACAAGGATCAATATCAGTGTGGCGTTTTCGAGATGCTGAGAGCTCCATGTCCGTGACTAATGCCGAGTTCAGACTGCATGATTTTAGCCCCGATTTTGGCTCGCCGACAGGTTTTGAGAAATCGCAGACAAATGCCCGAAATCACAGGCAAATCGGTGCTCGTTCACGCGAGTGACAATCACGCAGTGTGAATGAGCAAAGACGCGATCTGAGAGAATCACCGACGAATCACCGAGAATCACCGAGAATCAAAATCCTGCTGTGTGAAAAGTGTTCTGACTGAAAACTACATCGGCGATGACCGACAGCCAAAGAGAGAGCAAGATACAGAGCAGCGTGGAGTTCGGGGAGGAGTTATAGACCACAATATCAGTATTTTAATAGATATATTTACAATTATATCAAACAGAAACAAAGCACAAACATTTGCTTGACCAGCAGCAACAGCAGCACATTGCAACATTATTTATTTACCCCCAACTCTCTTTGCAGAACACACAGTCCTTGCTCCCCTTGTCTTCCCAGCCATTTCCTTATGCATATAATATGTTTTTCTTTTTCTCCTTTTCGCTGCAAATCAGTGCACAGACAATTTGGATCGCAAGCTTCTTGCAGGCTATCATTTTTAATAACAATTTCAAACTCGCGCGAGAACTGCGGTCTTACGCACGCGGGATTTTGCATTATTTTCTTATCACTTCTCGCGTGTGTTTGGTTGCGAAACGTAGTTTGCGGGCCAGACAGGAGTTGTCGGCGATTCTTCCTCCTGAAAGTCATGCAATGTGAAACCTCCTGTCGCCGATGCATCGTGCAGTGTGAACACACCAGCAACTGAATGTTACCCTGGATAGTCATGCAGTGTGAAAAGAACAGTGACCCGACTACTTTGAAAATCGTGCAGTCTGAACTCGGCATAACTTAGACTTGACAGAGCTTCACGAGTCACGACTTGACAGGGACGACTCTTGCATGTACTTTATTTGACAGGTGAGCAAATGTACATAAAACAAATCAATGTTATATAGCTCAACATGATGAAATGTTATAATATGTTAGCTTACTGCTAGTCTCATTTAACAAACAAACTAACACATAGAATAACATTATAACTTTCAACACACCCATTGCTGTTTAGTATGATAGTGTAACGTTAGACCAAATTAAACAGCCCTGTGTTATTAGTACACAATTTGTTGGTTAATTGCATTTTATTTGCATTTAGCCTAGTTTTTTTTTTTTTTTCATGGTTTGTGATCCATTTTAAAGACACTAACAATTAGTTAAGAAACATGGCTTTTGCTTACACATACATTTTATGGTGCTTTTTTGTGTCCCTTTTAAAGCCTGAATGTTCCTGTTCATTGTACTTGCATGGAAAAGTACACGGATCACTCTTCAGATTAGCTCCTTTTATGTTCTGCGTAGGAAAGAAAGTCATAGAGTGAGTAATGAAAGAATTTTCATTTAATTTTCATTCAGATTTGAATAATTGTCTGTGTTAATCAATGTTACACAACAGTTGTTGTCGATTTTATTTTTAACTTGTATTGAATATATTCTTATATTGAATATTCTTGTCCTTGACGTTCCTTGTTTTACAGTCATTTTGCCTTAAATTTTCCTGATTCATGGGCGCTAACCTTTTTCATGCTTTCCCAGAGCTCCGAAGCATGTCTGCAATAGCGACAAATGTTTATCTTGAGAGAAATAATCGAATTGACAACTCATGAGCTCTACGCTGTTCTGTTGCTGAGAAATACAGGGATTTATGTGCATACACTGTGTGTCCTTTGCAAACTAGTCATGCAACAACAGAGAAATTAGGAGAGAAGCTCAGGAGACAGAAATAAACTTTTAATCTGTGTAACATCTCTCCTCTGCCCTTCTCGAAACTTCACCACCTGTTCCTCCTGCTAACATCCAGTTTTGCCCAAGAAGCCCACTTGCTAGAGTTGCTAATCCTCCCAGTGGGTCTTTTATTTTTATTTTATTTATTTTTTTAAGACTGTTTAAAATGTCTACAGCAGCAACTTTTTGAAAGTGTTTTTTTTTTTTTTTTTTTTTACATTATATATTGCGATATTATATAAATATTATAATATTAATAAAAAAAAAACAGAACTGTATATTCCAATAATTATTACTGGATGGATAAATGTTATCACAAAGTGTATACATAT
Organism: Scardinius erythrophthalmus; assembly: GCF_964197995.2. Classification (NCBI taxonomy): domain Eukaryota; kingdom Metazoa; phylum Chordata; class Actinopteri; order Cypriniformes; family Leuciscidae; genus Scardinius; species Scardinius erythrophthalmus. The sequence continues at coordinate 20,523,029 of NC_138228.1, read as the reverse complement.
TTTCTGTTAGTTCCTCTATTTTCTGTATAACCTATCTAAGTCGGTGGTTCATGGCCAGAGTAATTATGAGTTTTTTATTTGTATTTGTTTTTATATATAAATAAATGGAATGTTCTCAATCATTATCATATATTATAATTTGTTATTTACCTTGCAAACTGTTGCTTAAAAATGGCATAATGAATAGGAAGTGACATTGTTTGACTCATCAGAGGAGCCATGATGAGAATTGGTAAGTTCTACAATCTTTTAGCATTTACATTTTTTTATCTGCTGTTCAGAAAAGTCATATAGTTGACTCTTAAATGTGAGTTTATTCCAAAATGTTTTATGTATAATGACGTTTCATATTATAATTTAACTTTTAAAAAAAGCACCCATTTAAAATGACTCTATTTTAAATTGTAGTTAATGTAGCTTCACATCATTATCATTGTTTGAGCTGTTGTGTGTTTATTGCTCTTTTTGTATACAGGCCTTGTCTTGATATTGCAAGGATTTTCTCAGTATTCATTTCTGATTTCATCACAAAGCTGATCCCCAAACAGCATGAAGCAACACACCAAACAAAAATACATGAAGTACATTTGGTCATTCAGTTTGCGCCGATCTGTTTTTATGAACCTGAAGGATTCCTGCCTACATTACATTAGCAACCAATCTGCTTCACAATCTGTGCTTGGACTTCAAGCAATGCTGAGTTCTGCATCGCAATCAAGCTCCCTCTGAAGGGCCCGACTAACATATGAACTGAAGCCTTGTAATTTTAATTTTTACTGTACGCCTCTTCAACTTTTGGAATGGCCCTGCTGTGCAGTGAGAGGAGGTTTGGGAACATTAACATTCTTTACGGGGTCGCTGTAGGGATTGCAACATATGGACCCAACATATGTACGCGTCCTTCAGGTCAAACGCTGCAGACCAATCTTGGGGACAGAGCATTGGGAATGCGTTTCTTTGTTTGTAACTTGAACAAGCTTGAAAAAGGGCCCGAATCAAGAGACAGATATCCAAGATGGTCGTAACTCACCTTTACTTGAGTACAGTGAAGTACAGGCAACTTTTTTCAGAAGCCTTTCTTGCGCTTATGCTTACCACCGGGCTTGGTAGCAGCTGGAGCGGGCTGGGCGCCTTGTCTGCGGCCGGGTCCACGCTGAGGCCTGGGTGGAGGCTGCTGTGAAGGCTCAGCGGAAGCAGAGACGGAGGCAGACGGACGCCCTCGGCGACGAGCAGGCGGAGGATCTGCCCCAGGCGGATGGGTGGAGGAAGCAGCGGGCCGCCGGGGCAAGATGTGCCAGATGGTCTCTGTCTGCTTCTGGGCAGCAGAGAATTTTTTGGGGGCGAAGTTCTCCACTGCGTCGCCGAATAACCCAACCTGTGAAATGGGGGAGTCCAGGAATCGAACCTTGTCTGCATCCCTCACATCCGCCAGGTTGAGCCAGAGATGGTGCTCCTGAACCACTAAGGTGAACATCGCCAGATCGCTCAAGCTGCAACCTTCGTGCCCCAGAGGGCGAGGTCGGTTGCAGTGCGGAGCTCACCCATGTCTGGGCTACCCTGGTGCATAGCTATGAGTGCTTGGGCCTTGTGGACCTGAAGCAACTCCATGGCATGCAGAGAAGAAGCAGCTTGCCCACAGGCTTTGTAAGCCTTGCCCGCAAGGACGGATGAGAACTTAAAGGCCTTAGAGGGGAGACGAGGATCCCCCTTCTATGAGTTAGCAGTAGCCGGACACAGTTGCATCGCGACTGACTGCTCCACTGGAGGGATAGCCTCGTAACCCTTCGTTGCTCCTTCATCAAGGTTAGTGAGGGGGGAAGAACTACTAAGGTGGTTTCTAGCAGAGAAAGGTGCCGTCCACAACCTAGTAAGCTCCTCATGAACTTCAGGGAAGAAAGGTACTGGGGCGGCGGGCTGAGAACCAGCCCGGCCCGACCTGTAAAACCAATCATCCAACTGAGTTGGCGTCCCTTTTCAGCATAGCTGCCATCTCTGGATCTGGCTTGGGCAGCGCTGGTCTCCCAGAGGGAGGCAGCGGAGCCAAGTCGTCATCTCCAGAGCCCAGCTCTCCCTCTGATGCTGCGATGGACATCCTGTCCTCTGGAGGGGCTCCGAACGAAACGGCTGGTCGGTCCACTACAGAGGGACCAGCGTATTCCTCAGGGAGCTCTACCGGTTGCAGTTTGAAGGAGAAATGAGGGATCCACAGGGCTTTGCCGGGCGGATTACCCCTCACTGTAATCCTCAGATCACCCAACCCATGCGGCGCTCCAGCCTTCTTCTGGGAAGTTGGCCCAGAAGAAACACTAGAGCGGGGCATGGGAGTGGGGACCCCACCTTCGTGTTTAACGAAGACAAGTCTTGATCTCAACACCGAGATGACACACAGTTCCCACAGTGAGAACTTGAATCATCCACGAGAGCTGCTTCAGCGTTAGGGGTGGGGGAAAAAATCGATTCTTAGATGAATCGCGATTCGGGACGTGGACGATTCTGAATCGATTCACAAATGTCAAAAATCGATTTTCTAAAAAAAAAAAATTCTAATAACCTAACATTGACGGAACGCAAAAGGCGGAACTCTGAAGCGGACGTGCACGTCCGCGGACAGTCTGTGGCGTGCACATAACAGAGACATACACATAACGGACGCATGATGGCTGAGCGCCAAATGTGCAATGCCAGTCACAAAAAGTTACATTTTGACTGTAAGTTACTCTCTGCAGATGTTCATTCACTTTTATTTGTATAAGCTGTTTTTGATTGTGGTATACAGCAAACATTTCAAGTCATAACTCTTTATTTTTGTTGTGTACTATAAGTCAAGAGCGACTTTGTATGTTACTAATTATTCAGAATATGCATAAGTCCACAAGCATTATACGTTATGATAGCTTCTGGTACATAATTCTATATTTTTGAACGAAAACTGTTTGTGAATTTGCTACAGCAAATTTTTTTTTTTGTATGAAGGATTATATTGCTAATTGGAAATAACAAGAGGATGTTGGTTAGAAGTTAAATGCTACTATGCTAGAGATTCAGAATATGCTGAAGTTTGTATTAATTTACTACAAGTATGCTGCTAGTACAAGCACACATTTATTTTCCTGCTGGTTCTCAGCAATGTTGGGACATATGCTGGCAAATGTAACCTTACAGTTGACTTGCCAAATCACTTCCATTTGTTTTATTAATAAAATTAATATAGGAAGTATTAGAAGTAAGTTCGTTATGGGTCATCATAAATACTTTGCTTTAAAAGTACCAAGTAAAAACATTTTTTCAATGTTTTTGATAAAAGGCACTTCCCTGAGAATTGAACTTAATAAATGTGAAAAAGACACTTTAATGTCTGTCATTATGTTTGTCATTCTGTATAGCAAAGCAGATGAGAGTAGATCATGATCAGAAACCTCATTAGAAATCATTATCAATCAATTTTTTATTCAAAAAATTATGAATAAAATCGAATTGTTTTGAATCGAAAATCTTTTTGAATCGAAAATCGATTTTGAATCGAATCGTGGCCTCAAGAATCGGAATCGAATCGAATCGTGAGATGGTAAAAGATTCCCACCCCTATTCAGCGTGTTGTAAGCCCAAACAAGAGATGTACCTATTGTGACCGTCAGAGGGGGACAGAGCCCTACCGCACCGAGAAATGCACGGATGGAATGGCATCTTGAAAAAGACACAAAACACACCCTGTTGCTCTTTCAAGAAATGGGACCCATCACCAATGCCGGAGCAAACGGGAACAACAGCGGAAACAATTTTCAGTGAAGCACTCACTATTTCCGCCCTCAACTGGCCGTCAAAAAACACTCTTTTTAAAAATGCTGTTAAAAAAGCAGTTGAGAGCTTTCATAGCTCACGATCACCGCTGCACTCACTGTGACACACCAGCACTGGGAGAGTCTTCCAGAAGAACACTGACACACTCGCTCGTTGTAGAAAGCAACACTCTTCAGAGACATCAGAAGACCCGATTGGCTCCGAAGTGAAAGACAACTGGTGCGTGCATCCACTTCCATATTTATACCCGCGCTGCGGTGCGGAGCGTGTGATGCAATTCACGCATGCCAATGTACATTGGCTCGTTTTAACAATACTCGAAGATGACAGGCTCCCTAAGCGTGATCCCAATCAGTCGACACGGCAACTATGAAAGGAAACTACTGAAAGGAAACATTAATTCACTATTTACTAGTGGCTATACTGGTAACAAGGTTGTCCGTTAGCATTTGCATTCAGCTCAATGGTAGTTGCTGAATGCCAAGATTAAGTTTCTCTTCTTTAACTGCGAAATATTGCCTTGTTTTAAGTAAGCTTAGGTGGCACTTACTTTTTCTCCAAGTCATTTTTATATAAAAATAATCTCTTATTGCCATATTGTCTCTCCTAGCACTACAGTTTCAGTTGGTTTCTACCAATTTCTTCTAATAGGCTAGGTCCTATGCATTGCTCAAATATACAATAGCATATGTGATGTGCATTTTAAGTCATATTTAATTGAATAGTGATTTTCACAATACACAATACAGTAAAGCAGCTTTGGAGAAAATCATGGTCAATGTTTAATCATAAAATCTTATCTTCATGCCTTAGTCACATTTAGCAGACTATATATATATATATATATATATATATATATATATATATATATATATATATATTAGAGATGTGACGGTGATAATATTCTCCCACCGGTTAATCGACTTGTGACAACACCGGTATTACCGGTTTCATCGTGGAGGTGGGGGGTATAGAGTGATGTAATTTTTTTTTTTTTTACATGGCGTCAATTCATCATTTGTATTGAGTTTGATTGACATGCGATCTGACCAATCAAATTCCACCATTTTTGTGCGACAAAGCAGTCAGAAGAGTTATTGATTAACTTCTGTGGATTTGAACTTGGCTTTAACTGAGGCAATCTGTCACGACACATTAAAGAGCCAAAAAACGGTAGGCCTATTTTATATTTGTTTGACTGACCAAATTTGAAAGTTGAGACTTTGTTTCATATTAAATATTACCTGCTTGGTCCTGTCTTTCAGCGCGTTGTCAGTGTCCTCTATTTTTCACTGCTTGAGATCATGTTGAGAACAATAACACCCTATTTGAGGGTAGGCGCGATTTCGGATTCAACCACAGTGTTTGAATGGTGGGTTCGTTATTATTCTTGAAAAACGCAAACGCTTAAACATAAAACGTTTATTAAAAAGAATAAGAATACACCATGTAAGGTTACATTTCAGCACTTCGCGAATGGACAGTGACTCTTAAGTAGCAGGAACGCGTTCTCGCGCATTCATGTTAAGTGCATTTTTGAGAAACGCGCGTGGAATTGCGGCGTGTGACGAGCGTAACCTTGCACATAGAGAACGCTCTTAAGAGCTTAGATACATCGTTATCGGGAAACCCGGCCCTGGTCTCCGCACTAGCCTAACTGTAAACTATGAAAGCCGTGTGACCTCTGATTTTATTTCATTAATAAATTTTGACTAATCGCAGCAGTCTCGCATTCGTTTAGAGCTCGTGTGAATTTAACGAACAACCTCGTTCCAACAGGATACGCCACATGAATTTCACTGCGCTTTATGAAGAGTTTTTCTTTTGCGTGAAAAGTTCGCCGGAGATGTGTTAAGATTCATTCATGCACACAAGAGAGTGCATTCATAATTATTAGGCCAATCCTTGTTCAAGGCCGAAAAGAGAACTCGATACTGACGCGCGTCTTTTTCGTGTGTATGTATGTATGTGTGCGTGCGTGCGTAAGGCAGGACTTACAGCGCGGTCTCTTGTTTTGTCACGCTTGAATGGTTGAGCATGATCATACAACGCTAGTCAACTGGTGACAGAAAATATGGATACTGCATAATTGCTTAAAAAAAAAAAAATTCGGTGCTGCTGTGGGCAAGTGATAAAACTCAATATCATTGCTTGTATTGTCACAAAATGTAATTTATATTATTAACCAAATATAATCTGCTAAATGTGACTAAGGCATGAAGATAATAAGGTTTTATCATTAAACACTGACCATGTCTTAAACTACATATATAGGTGAATACGTATTAAACTACATATAGTTTAATATATAGCCTAGGTGAATGTGATCACCATTCCAGTCAACCAATCAGATTTGAGGGACAAGTTTACAGTTTATGTCTAGTTTAAGCTTAAAACAAGGGTTAGGGGCTTCTGCACCATTCTTATTCATTTCTCTAATAAACTGGAATAGCAAAGTGCACACCACAACTATAACGATAACGGCACAGAGAAACAATATCATTGAAATTTTCAGAACGATTTTTTTTTTCTTCCAGCTAGTGAATGATAAAAACATTGACAGCCAACCAGAATCCATCCTTATTTAAAGAGCTTGAACATTTAAAGCAGCAGACAACAAAATAATAGACTAAAGCTTAGAATAAAAAAAAAAATGTCTGCTGATATGGACATAATATATTTATAGTTATAGTTATCTATAAAGTCATGGTTCTTGACCTGAACAGGCTTTTAATCATGTTGAAAGTGGACTGGCTCACGTGCAGCCATGCAGAGTCATGCCATCACATAAACAGCTCAAACACTGCTTAAAAACGTTCTTATCCATATAATCCATGTCAGATTATGCTTGTATATGCGTGCTGTAATCAGTGAACAGAGTGATGAGAGGCTGGTTTATAGCCAGAATCTGGGACAGTGTTTTATGTCTCATTACTTGAGACAGGGACCTTCTTGTCTTCAATGATTGTCTGGAATCTACCATTTGAAGCAATCTCACAATGCATTAGAAGAGAAATTATAAAAATGACATGCATTATGGCAAAGTATTAATAACTTAGTATTCATAAGTATTAAAAGTAGTTCAGTGTAATTAGAAATGTACTATTTAACCCAGTATGTGTGTTTGTCATGCAAATGTTATGCTTTTTATAGTATCAAGCCATTAGCTTAGCAATATGCTAACTTCAAACTTTTGAAATCAATTGTCAGTGGAGTATCAAGCAGAGTCACTCACTTATGATATTCCATCTCTGTTATGATGCTCCCCATGATGCTCCCCATGTAGGGGGTAGACAGCAAGGTAGCTCACTGAGGTTACTGATAGGCAAGGCAAAGCAAGGAAAGTTTATTTATAGCACATTTCATAAACTATGGCAATTCAAAGTGCTTTACATAGAAATAAAAATAATCACAAAATAAAAGCAAGGGAAATTCAAACAGTAATTCAAAAGCTTTACATAGAAATTAATTAAAATAATCACACTATAGCAATTCATAGAGCTTTGCATAGAAAATAGACACAAAATAAAAGCAGGGGAAATTAAAAGTTATAAAATTAATTAATAGTAGGCTAAATAAACTCATCTGGCAAAACAACAGAGTATCTTATTTTGACTCTGAGATTTCCCCATGATGGTCAGTATCATTCTGTGGATTTTCATATACCGTGGATTATCTGAGCCCTCCAGATTAGTAATCTGGACCAATCCAGATCAGTAATCTGAACTAGTCACCACAGTGTTCTCTTGATAATCCGTACCAGACTACTAATCTGTACTAGTCACCACAGTGTTCCCTTGACCATCATGAGTCAATCCCTCTCAAACTCCACCACAGAAAGGTGAGCACTTGCTCACAAATTTGGTCATCAGGACCATCTGGGTTTCCCCCACGATCCTAATGATCTGAGTGATCTGTTGGGTTTATATTCAGTGAGCATATCTGCAATGTATTGAGGTCCTAGTCCATTGAATGATTTATATACCAGTAATAGTACTTTAAAGTCAATCCTAAATGTAACTAGGAGCCAGTGTAAATACCTGAGGACTGGTGTGATGTGTTCATATTTTCTGGTTCTGCTCAGAATCCTGGCAGCAACGTTCCGTATTAGCTGCAACAGTCTTTTGGTCTTTTTGGGAAGGCCAGAGAGGAGTCCATTACAATAATCCACCCTGCTGGTGATGAAAGCATGAACTTCAGTTTTGTCTTTGTTTAGCTGAAGAAAGTTTTGGCACATCCAACTATTGACTTCTTCAATGGATTGGCACAGGGAGTCAATGGAGCTGTAACCTTAGGCCAGGTGTCGGCAACCCGCGGCTCTAGAGCAGCATGCGGCTCTTAAGCGCCGCCCTAGTGGCTCCCTGGAGCTTTTTCAAAAATATGAAAATGGAAAAAATATTTTTTGTTTTAATATAATGTGCTCTCGCGCGTTGGCTGGCGCTGAGCCAGAGACAGGCGCGCTCAGAGCTGTCATATATCACAACTTTTCAGTGTTTTCAACCACATAATGTTTATTTTAGGTTTCAGACATATAATACAAAAAAAAAATACATTTAGCTGCTAGAGTTTGTAAAATACATACTGATGTTAAAGGAAGAGGCAATAATAACCATTTCCATTATAATTAGACACGTTTTATTCATATTAGATACACATTGTGTAAGTAACTTTAAAGTTTACTCTATTCTTCTCCCATTTCACCAGCCACTTACTTTTATGTATTTCGGGAGAAGTGGATGAGTTCACGTGTTGTAAATCCAACAGATCCGACAGCTCAACTAACGCGATCGTTATAAAGGTGTTTAAACAACAAAACGCTTCCACTTGCATATATTTGACAATCGGAATATCAGATATTTCATGCCATATCTAACAAATTTGTGAATATTTTGAATAAAAAAGGAAAAATGACGTAAAAGCAGATCATCATTCATTCTGCTCTGTTGTTGCTGCGGTGTGTCACGTGACAAGCAATGACGCGTCACCATGGAAACCATAAAGTGACACGTTCTAAATAATGGTCGCCTTGATTAATACACTTTTTAATACGCTTCCACTTGCATATGCCAGTAACTGTTACTCTCATGCATTGGCAAATCATGACATTTGAGATTAATAGGCCTACAGTGAAAAACAAAACTTGAAGATATTGCTGGTACAACAACAATTTATTGTTATTTATTAATATAAAAGTATTTAAACAAGTCGTGTGTGTGTGCGCTTGTGTTGTGTGCAAACGGAACTCCTCCAAGTCTGCAAGTCCAAAAATACATGCGGCCCGCGGGCCACATGCGGCCCGCCAATCATCTCCATGCGGCCCGACGGCACCAACCTCCCTCCTCCTCTTTTCGCTCCGATTGACCTGAGAAACGTTTTACGTGTGAATATTTCAGCAGTTATTATATGTGTCCCGAATTTATGTCGACTGAACCAGCGATAGGCTACCAATCATTCGTGAATGAATCATTCTTTTGGTTCGATTCTTTCTAAACGCGCTTGCATAACGGTCTAAAACTATTCGGATTCATTCGGACCGCTCCGTCACTGAATCATCTGAAGCGGTTTCTCGTTCAGTACAGTTACAACAAATAGCGATGTTTTCAGTTGTTTCACTAGTTGTTTAAACACGGCCCAGCGCGGAGTTGCGTTTACTCCTGGACCCGGACACACTAATATTAAACAGCGTTGCGACAACCAGTGGAAGCGTTTCAGTTCGACAGAAACATTTCTGTTACAAACCACAAATCACTCGATGATTTAATTAGTATTAAATCGGATGAAACAGCCTCAACATTCCCAACAAGACTGATGAGGAAAGCAGGAGAAACACTGTGGCATGAACGAAATTAGAAGACTTTAAATCCCCTAATCACCCTTACAAACATTTACCACATTTACTGTAGTAATGTACCATGGTTGGGCAGAAATGTGCAATATTTATATTGAATACTATGTAGTAACAAATAAATATAGTAAATATATACTATAATATTATATAGTATAATAGTAAATATAGTGATTTATATTGCATTAGATTTATTAGGTGGGTAGAGGAATATATATTTAATGCTTGTTATGAAATTATGTCAGTTTCTTTGTAAAGGTGCGTATAGTTTTTAACTTGTGTTTAGGCATTTTTTATACAGTGGGAGCCTGTGGTTAACAAGTCTCACTGTCAGAATATTTTCATTTAAGCATAACAATTATAAATAAAATAATTATTATTTCTCACCAACAGCTATAAGTTTGTATAATTTATTTGTTCCAAGGAAAATAGTTGTACACAGCTGTAAATTATCAAGTTTTTATTTATTATGGTTTTATATATTTGCACACTGTTGGGTACCACATTTCCAAGTAAATACCACACTTCTTTAGGGTTACTTTAGCTTATTTATTGAAACTGTTATGTTTCAATAAATAAGATAAACCCGCAAACCAACCCACCGGCCCACCTCAACTTTTCGATTTGATAATGCGGCCCTCGAATGAAACTAATTGAATAGCCCTGATTTAGGCTATGGTGAGTTTACTACATTTTATTTTATTAAATGCATTTATGGTGAGATTATTATATTTTCATGTCAATCTGTGTTCGTTTTGACCAAGAACCATGCGCTGTCACTTTAATTCAGCGCGTGCAGCACAGCAAAAATAGACTCGGTGCAGAAGCGATTGCAGCATCCGTGTGCAAAAAAGTGAAAGCTTTACCTGTTAACATGGGTGCGAAAAAAAAAAAAAACGCACTGTAAACGGACTACGGAGTATATGTGAAACGGGCGTGACTGACGCTTATATATGCAGTGGAAAAGCAAACGAGCTAAAGCGAGCCGAACCGTGCCGTAACGAGTCGAGTCGTACGAAAAGCGAAGCGAGCCGAACCGTTCCGCGCCGAGTCGAACCGTACCGAGCCGAACCGAGCCGTACCATGCAGTGGAAAAGCGCCTTATATACGCCTACGTATGCTTATTAATCTTCGAGGCATTTAGCTGTGAGTGAGGTCTCCCACACTGCTTAATCCATTGTCGGCATCTTTCCGCTTGGGTCTTGGGTTTTGGAAAAACCCAAAAAACGACCCCTCCCTATAAACTTTTGGGGTACCTAGTGTCAGGCTTGCAGGTGCCATAGGCGCATCGTTTCACCATGTGCTGAAATCGCAATGTTTGACGGAGGTCCTTCTCCTTAGTTACAGTTGCTAAGCTAGGATTGTACGAGGACCGTTCGAGGGCGGGGTTTTGCGAACGGTCAATTAACTGTTAGATAGAACTAACTGGATTAAATAAACACTTTGTATTGTATTTTTGAATAAACAACCTGTGTGTGTGCAGGTTTATATTACGTTGTGGGGACCAAATGTCCTCACAAGGAAAGTAAAACCTGAGATCACCTACATTCCTATGCCTACATTGTGGGGACCAGCCATGGGAGGAATGGATTAATACACTTTTTCACATTTTTTTCTGTGATGGGTAGGTTAGGAGTAGGGATAGTTTAAGGGGGTAGAGTTTGTACAGTATAAAAACCATTACGCCTATGGAGAGTCCCCACAAAGATAGCGAAATCGAGCATGTGTGTGTGTGTGTGTCAACATTAATTGACTGTATGCTAAATAACTGCACAGTTCCAGGTGCTCGGCCTCCGGTGTGTTTGCTGAAGCGAGCTCTGATCTGACACTCCTGCATTGGGAAATTATCCAGACTGGTTATGACACACTCCACTGAGCCAGGGTCATCTGGAAGCTCATGAAATAACCTCGACCACCTCCAAGTCTTTAAGCATATGGCCTGTTTGACCCTCAAGGGCACAGATACTCAGAAAAGCCTCAATTTGTTCAAGGATCTACTGTTGAAAGTAGCCTGACTTGTAAATTTTAGATCCCTCAGCTCATTTGTTAAGCTCGTCACTCAAAGCGGAGCAGCGTTTGGGCTTAAAGGGTTAGTTCACCCAAAAATGAAAATTCTGTCAGTAATTACTCACCCTCATGTTGTTCCAACCCCGTAAGACCTTCGTTCATCTTCGGAACACAAATTAAGATATTTTTGATGAAATCTGAGTGCTGGATCACTCCTCCACAGGCTTATGGACATTTTAACTTGCTGGCCCAGAAAATGTATTAAAGACATTGTTAAAGGGGGGGTGAAATGCTCATTTTCACTCAATCTCCTGTTAATCTTGAGTACCTATAGAGTAGTATTGCATCCTTCATATCTCCAAAAAGTCTTTAGTTTTATTATATTATATTAAGAAAGATAGGATGTACCGAGTCTTTCCGGAAAAAAACGAGCGGCTGGAGGCGGGCCGTGTGGGCGGAGCTAAAGCTGTGCTAACGCGCCGAGCCAGTGACAAAACACAGAGACAATAGATTAGAAGCAGTTTTACTCACCGAACCTTTATCATTGTGACTGCTCGATCCTTAAGCATTAGACGATCTGCAAATCCGTCGATCTGGGCTTTGTTTATAAAACAATCATCGTCGAAATGCAGGGAACAAACAGTCTACACAACTCCGTTTATGCTCAGGAAAAACAAACTCCATCCACTGGTGCCTTAACGCTGGGTTCTTTGGGAATCTGTGCAGGGTTGTCTTGCCCTGGCAACCAAAAACACACTTCTTTGGTGACATTGGCTTCCCAAAAGCCGGGCAGGGCGCTTTGATGGCGAACTGCTTTCGCTCTCTTTATCTGGTCTACGGATGCGCGCGCGCCCACGATCTTACCGGAGAAGTGCCCTTAGGACCCATATTAGGAAATTCCGTTACATCTGACGTCACACATACCCATACTCGAAAAAAACTTTCCGAAACTTGTGACAAACCGGAAGGACAATTTTTGGCACAGAAATACTCCTTCAAACGTGCAATTAAATTTTTGAAACTTTGTCCATGTTTAGCATGGGAATCCAACTCTTTAACAGTGTAAAAAACTCAGTATGCATGAAATAGCATTTCACCCCCCCTTTAATATAGTTCAAGTGACTACAGTGGCCCAATCTTAAGTTTATAAAGCGACGATAATACCTTTTGTACTTTTTATTTTTTTTATAAACTTTATTCCACTTTTCATTTTCTTCTCTCTGGGCCTCGAGTCTTTTCACGTAGTGTTTTTGCGCAGCGCGTCTGTGTTGCACGCCACACGCATCACACACATGACCAGCATCGGCCAATAGTGAGCCTACGTGTGACGTACAACACAGACGCGCTGCGCAAAAACACTACGTGAAAAGACTCGAGGCCCAGAGAGAAGGAAATGAAAAGTGGAATAAAGGCATAATTTTTGTTTGTTTTTGTGCACAAAAAGTGTTCTCGTCGCTTTGTAAACATAAGATTGAGCCACTGGAGTCACTTGGACTATATTAACAATGTCTTTAATACATTTTCTGGGCCAGCAAGTTAAAGTGTCCAAAAGCCTGTGGAGGAGTGATCCAGCACTCAGATTTCACCAAAAATATCTTAATTTGTGTTCCGAAGATGAACGAAGGTCTTACGGGGGTTGGAACAACATGAAGGTGAGTAATTACTGACAGAATTTTCATTTTTGGGTGAACTAACCCTTTAAAGAGGCTCATAAAGCAAAGTTGCTTCATAATTCCTTGGCTTTAGAGAAGGTATGTATGTTTTTTTTTAGTGTTTTTATAAAACCAATAGATGCTGATTGATCAGTACATAATGTATCACAGATTCCACATAAATATTAAGCAGCACAACTGTCAGCAATGATAATAATGATACATATTTATTGAGCAGCAAATCAGCATATTAGAATGATTTCTGAAGGATCATGTGACACTGAAGACTGGAGTAATAATGCTGAAAATTCGCATGGCATCCCAGGAATAAATTACATTTTAAAATATAAAAAGATAGCAAACAGTTGTTTTTAAATTGTAATACTTTCACAATACTACTGTTTTTACAGTATTTTTGAGCAAATAAATGTAACCTTAGTGAGCATAAGAGACTTCTTGTCCTAAAACAAAACAAAAACATATCTACCCCAAACTTTTGAGTAGTGTCTTCTGATGACTTGAACGCAGGAGACATATTTACCTCTTTATGTGTGTGTTTTTTTTTTGTTTGTTTGTTTTTTCACAGACCTTTACAGCAGCAACCTTCTTCAAAAACAACTCTGTGTTTTGCTGAAGAAAGCCATATGGATTTGAAACCATAGGGTGAGTAAATGATATTTCTTTTTAACTCCGTTTGAGATCCAATACCCCTTGTGAACACTATACTTTTTAGTTGAGATAAGATTAAGAATTTTGTAAAGCACAGGGCAAGAGTGGTTAAAGATGTATTAAAGCAGCTGAACAATACTCTAAACCTTCCGATGCTCTGAAAGTTTGACATTTATGTTCACAGGAAGAAGCTGGTGGGAGCAAACCATTGTGGTGATGAGGTGCCATTTTGCACTGATAAAAATATGTGCTTTATTTTCATATAAGCATATAATTATAAACTCTTCCGGCTTGGCCCTTAATGAATAAGGGAGGAAGGGTGAAAAGCTCAGAGAGAAACATCAAAAGCTTTCAACACAGCACTCTTTGGCTCAGAGCTGCCCACACACAGGCATTTCCATCTCTGTACACAGAGCATCACACCCCTTTACTCATCCACCCAGATCAGCCGCCTCAGCCAATCACAGATCAGCGCTGTGACCCGCTGTTGCCCTTATCCTGCCTACAGCCAATGATCTCATCCCCCTCGGTGGATCCCGCCCACTTCTGGTGCCTCTGCTGTGTTTGCCTGAGGTCACTGGGATTTCTAGCAATTATACCTCTTTCTTTTTGCTGTTCTGCATTTCATTCAAGCTTTTTATATCACAATGTGCGCATGGAGATGAGAGGGTGTTCTTGGGGTGCTTGTTCTGGCAATTTGTTCAGATAAATTACCCTACAAGGCAAGTCGGTTCACTCGTCGACCAACACCATCGAGCATTCCTTTTTTAGTCATGCAAGTAACTTGCCTACTTGAGTGGGGACAGTCTAAAACCTCCAAAACCTCCAAGACTTAGGCCTGGTTTCACAGACAAAGCTTAGATTGAGCCAGGATTAGGCCTTGGTTAGGATATTTAGGTAGCTTTTATAAACATCCCTTGGAAGAAAACATTACTGATGTGCATCTTAAGACAAAATAATGGCAAGTTTGAAGAAATATCAGTGCAAGTTGCTTTCAGTTAAAACAGCTCAAACATGCATTTTAGTCATGGACTAGGTTCAAACCTTGTCCGTGAAACCGACAAGAGTATAATGCAGCTTGATGTTGATGATTAAAAATACGTTTTTTTTTTTTTGTTTTTTTTTTTTTGTCTGATGCAGTAAAATCAACAACAATTATTATAGGATATTACCGTTTCCAAAAAAAAAAAAAAAAAAAAAAAATATATATATATATATATATATATATATATATATATATATATATATATATATAAGCAGCACAACTATTTCCAACACTGAAAATAATAAGAAATGTTTCTTGAGCACCAAATCAGTGTATTAGAATGATTTCTGAGGAATCACGTGACACTGAAGACAGGAGTTATGGTGGTGAAAATTCAGCGTAGCAAATTCAATCAGAGTTCTATTAAAAAAATTCAAGATTTATAATGGCAGTGAATGGAGGATGATATTTTGAAGCCCCCAAAAAAGTGCATCGATCCATTATAATAGTAATTAATTTGGCTCCATGTGGTTAATAAAGGCCTTCTGAAGCAAAGTGATTCATTTGTGTAAGAAAAATATCTATATCTAAAATAACTATCTTCCGACAGACCCCATACGCATCAATTTACGGCGAAAGAGTATCATCCTCCATTCACTGCCATTATAAATCTTGGAAGAGCCAGGACATTTTTTAATATAACTCTGAAAGAAGAAAGTCATATACACCTAGGAAGGCTTGAGGGTGAGAAAATCTTGGGGTAATTTTCATGTTTGGGTGAACGATCCGTTAAACTGAAAGCAACTTGCACTGGTATATCTTAAAATATGTCAGGTCCATTGTTTTGCCTCAAGATGCAGACCAGTAATATCTAAGGCACACTTATAAAAGCTGTTTAGATGTCCTAATTAAACTAAGGCCTAATCCTGGCTTAATCTAAGATGTGTAACCAGGCCTAAAAAATCTTAAACTCCAAACTTTGAAGTAAATGTTTATTTATTTATTCATTCATTCATTTACTTTTTAGAAGCTTCAAAAAGCCTTAATTTTTTTAGATTTGACTTGTTTTTAATTTTAATTTTAATTTTAATTTTAATTTTAATTTTAATTTTATTTTTATTTTTATTATTATTATTATTATTATTTTGTTATGGTTTACACTAAGTCTTGACCTCAAGTTTGTCCTCCCAAACTTCCAGTTTTCCCTCACCTCCCACTGTGCAAGGTTGCAGGGACACGGAGATGGTTTATTGTCTTATTGGGGTGCTGAGCTTTCGGTGCTCTGCCTTTTCCTGTTGGATGGAGCCCTGCAGGGAAATCAGGAAGGAATCGGTTTAATCCAATGAGCCTGCTGTACCTCTCAACACTTTGTGCCAATGAACAGAGCGCACACACACACACACACACACACACACACACACACACACACACACACACACACACACACACACACACACGCATGAACACACATGCACTTCATAGCAATGCTCCATCAATCCCTCTGTGTCCCTCAGCTACTCTATCTTCCTCCGTCTCCTTGATTCTCTAACAGTACACCTGTTTATTCTCTAACCCTCTTCACTTTTTTCTTCTTCTTCTTCTTCAGGCTAAACTCAAACACCATAGCTGAACCAACAAAACACTGTCTGACTGTAGTGTCTTCTCAAACGAAGTGGACTTCGTGTCTTGTGGCCTTTGCTCGGCTGTGTCCATAAATCTCCATAAGGTACTGCTTGTGTCATTTTAGGTTTCAGAATGGTGGACTATTACCCAGCAGTCCATGCAAACAAAAGTGCAGAAAAGTTCTATTTAGAACAAGGTATTTAGTGGTATTTAAGTTTCCCAAATTCATGAGGTGTATTGGCACTGGCGACATCAGACACATCGGGACATATAAACCCTCACTCTTGATAGTTTAAGCTTTTGCTCAGCAGGGAAAAACACGGCTGAAGGTTCATTCATGTCAATCACAGATGGCTATGCACCAATTGGCATGAATTCCCCTGTGCTTTGTACCTAATCCCCTCCTGGCAAGGGCATAGTGTGTAACGGGTGACAGTTGGATGATAACCTGTCAATCAAGTATATATGAGGGGCGGAGCTATGAGACAGTGGGAAGAGCACTTAACTTTATGTGTGACATTGATGGGTTGGTTATTACTCAGTCATTTATCCATTGCCAGTTTGACCTTTGAAAGTTTAAGGCTTTACAATTTTCTTTCAGTCATTATTTGCTCACACCTTTCCAGTTAAAATATGTAAACATCTTTAAGAAAATAGCTTTTAGTTTGTTTGCACATTTGTCAGATAGAACACATTTTCGAATGTCAGAAACATATAAAATGCATCACAAAGGAGGAAGAAGCTATCTGTTTGGTATATAGAATCATTAGACAAAAATATGCAGAACACAAACCAATTTAGATCAAGTAAAAAGAGCAACATCAACCCTCAAGTTTCTGTGATATTCTGGTCTTTAGATTTGGGCTCAAATCCCAATTGAATGTAAATCTATAGTAATTGTTTGCCCATTTTATCAGCCACCAAAATCAGATGTAACAGCACATCTCTTCTCAATAGGCTGCGTTGCAAACTGTGTTGTGTTAGGCTTTTGCAGTGACCAGGTGACCATAAGACCCTTTTGGGTTTGAATTTGCTAAAGCGTGTAAGTGAACTAAATAGGCTTGATGGTGTTTGGAGGCAAACAGTGGTTCAGCCAGGTGTTTAGAATCAATTTGGGTGATTTAGGTGATTTATGATGTTTGTGTAGAGCTGATTATGCAGTATGTAATTTATATGGTATTTATTCCTTTTTGTGATATAAGTTCCAGCCATTGTGAATAATCATATTTAGATGTTTTTGATCTTTTGGTTTAAAAATTCAAACATAAATCATAATTACATTTTCTTTTTACAAGTAATATTGGTGAGAGTTTATTCATAATAGATATGTATTAGAAGCAAAAGAGATGTGTTAGAGGCTTTTTTCCTACATTGAAAAAGTATAGTAAGAAAACAACAGCAAGAAAGAGAATAAATCAAGGAGCTGTGGTATTTTGGTATAATGTTCATGTTCATTAAATAATCCGTTCTGGGATATCTGCTTTATTTTCATTTCAATTGTAGCAGTGTTAATTATAACCTAGTTTTTAAATCTGTTAGGGTGCAGTTTTTTGTAACACAAACCAAAGTTTTTTTTTTTTTTTTTATTAGGAAAAACTATCTACAATGACACCACAGTAATTACAGTAATGGGTATTTTCTTAATATTTCAAAAGCCATATTATTTACTATGAAGAACCTTAGTACATTTTCATAAGGGCAAACTACAAAGTAGAATCAAGGACTTAAAAGTATGTACCTCCATGAATTATGGACCAAGCTTTCAGTTTTCCTTCTCAGTTTTGTTGTAATGATCTTTGATCATAGGGAAAAATCTGGCCTTGCTTGGCTTAATGATTCAAGAGATGACTTGAATCATTAAGTGTCTGATAAAAGAATAACAATACCTGTTAAGGAGTATAGGAAACAAATACCCACAGCACAGTCCCAGTAATGTAGCAAAGTCTAATTCAAGTATTTTATAAATAAACAAAATGTTAATTAGGTTAGTTTGCCTTCCCAAAGCAATTAGAAGAAAAACATTTGTATTTTATTTATAATTTTAATTGTATATTTTTTGTATAATATTGTTTATTGAAAAAAAAAAAAAAAAAAATATATATATATATATATATATATATATATATATATATATATATATATATATATATATATATATATGTATATATATATTCAAATATGTATTGAAAGCGGCACTATGCAATTTTGGCTTTTAGTTCGCTGTTTTCTCGCAGGTTTCGAGACCTGATATCACGCGATACTTCCTGACGCTGAGGCGACTCTTCTGATTCTTTTCACTCCTCTATCAGAAATCTTGCGAGGAGCACTGGTAGAGGCAAATTTATGGTGAAATTATTGTCTTTCCACTTCCGTATTATGGCCCCAAAAGTGCTCACTGGACCATTCAGAAGCTTAGGATGGCGCCTATAACCAATGTCATCATTATGTTTTGCAACAATTAGGTTGCGAAGGTCTTGAGACAGCTCTTTGCTTTTACCCATCATGAGATGTGTCTTGTGTGACACCTTGGCAATGAGACCTTTTTGTAGGCCATCATTTTGGGACTGAACCAGCTATTATTAATTTCCACTGACGGGGCTGGATTGCTTTTTAATTACTGTAAGTTTTCAGCAGTTGTCTTGGCTTTCCATGCCTTTTTGCACCTCCCTTTCTTCATGTGTTCAATGCTTTTTCCCTGTGTCATTTCACATTATTACACATAACTTAATTTCTGAACTTATTTTTGTTTTTTTCTTTGTATGTATGGCTTACTTGGGTTGTTACCAATATCTGGTGAAAATTTCAGGTCAATAGCACCTTTGGAAATATATTTACTGAGAAAAAGTATGACGTGTTCAATACTTATTTCCCCCGCTCTACATACATACCAATTTTTTCCCACTAAATTATTGCAGTTATAAATAGATGATTAACTTGTAATATTGGTTCATTTTGTCATGTGTTACTTCTGTTGCTTTTAAATGAGGTTTGAGATTAAATCCTTCTGATAACACTGGGGACATTTTTATACCAAGATAAGGTAAGTATACCATTGTCTATATTGATAATGGCTTTCATGGCTTTCATCTCAGTAATTCAGCTTTACCAGTGTCTCCATAACAGCAAAATGGTGGATTTGTTCCACATTAGAGAGTCATCTGATATTTAGGAGAATATGTCAATACATGTAAAAACTCAATTGATATTGCGTGTAAACATCTTATGGATTGTCTAAATATTTGTCACTTTCATCTTATTTTTTTTATTATTAATTATTATTATTATTATTATTATATTTTTTTTCTGTACCCAGGGATGAACTTAGTGATTTGTAGGAGCTAAGCAAAATGCAGGTATGGGGACCCATTTTGCTGTCACTTTCTCTCTAGTATTTTGTATTTTATTAACCCTTCACAACTTGTCTATGGAATGGGAACATATTTTAATTCCATTCATTGGAATTTCGAGAGTGAATCCCGCATTTATATGTAAAAACAATGGGTTGTACATTAATATTAATATTAGCTCAAATGATCTATAGGGAATTTTAATAATTAATCATGAATATGATTAATATTTTGTATGTTACAGTTAAATTAATTTATCGCAGCTGAACTAGATTGATATATGAATGATTACCATAACGGGTTATGGTTCATCATTAATACATCAAATAGTCTTATTTCAGCTCGAAGTAATGGGATAACTTTAATGGAATTAATCTAGTTATCAAACAATCTGTTTGTCCAGCAAACATTGAGATTAACTTAATTCTCAAGGAAAATTATCCTTCTTACAAACACGAGAAAGAGTATCTTTTCCAGGCCTTGAAAAGACAACTTTCTATGTTTGTAAAATTAGCTTACTTAAATCGTACCAAGATAAAGCATATAGCTAAGATCGAACATTTCAGGGACTAAGTAACATGGGTAATTAAATCAGAGTCAGTCAAGGGCATATGGAATTTAATAATACATCGAACTAAGGAATATATCAAACTACACAATACACACGGATTATATGTCTATGTACATAAAATACAGTTAAACAATACAAGATAACGAATAACAGTGAGAGAGAATAAAATGATCAGAGTTAGAAAAAGATAGAATGCCAGACAAGGATTAAGAGAGAGTGGATGAGAGAGAGAGAAGGATGGGAGATGAGATCGGAAGTGAAAGCAAAAATCTCTGCGATCAGAGATCGCAGTTGGCTATGGCAAAAACACAGACAGTAACCCTTAAGACACAACAAAGAAATCACATCGTAAGTTCAATTTAATAATCGATACTTGCATGGCATATGGTTCTCTTTGTATGAGGTAGGAAGGCAGGGTTCTGCGTGTCTTTAAAAGCAGCGCGAGTCGTCTGAGGGGAGGCGTGCGCGTGCTGTGTCTTCCGGCGCGCGTGCGAGCGCGGGAGGTTCAAAGAGTCTCTTTCTTTTGAGGTGAAGTTGCCGGGAATGATTCAGGCTAAATTCATTCAGCTCGTGAATGAACCGAGGCGAATAGGAAAACGAAACTAGACTATAGAAAAACATAAAAGAAACAAAAGAAAAGAAAAGAGAAGCAGGCCGAAGCCGGTCCGGACTTGGGTTTCCAGAGTTTTTGGAGGAGGGAGAAGAGAAAGAGGAAACTGAAGGTTTTGGCTTTTATCAGTGTCCCGTGTACCGTCCCCTTTTTCATGGACAACGAATCCTCTTCGAGCATTCCGAGCTGAAGATTTTCTTTGTGTGTTAATGCAGCCCGACCCTCGTGTGGAATTATGTATTTAATACCAAGTATGATATTATGCTCAGGGAATTAAAAACGCATGGAACCATAACGTTTATCACAGCCTCTTATCAAAAATCTTCTTCATCATGCAAAGGCGATCAAAACAATACTAAGGATGAATATTGACAAAGATAGCAACATAGAGATACATTCTTTTTGTTGAACAAAGGCACTTAAAGATTACATTACTGTAATTCAAAAACACAACTATTCTAATATAACACTGGTGAACATGCAAATCACCTGGAACACTTTTTGTACCATTTTAATAGTTAGTAACATGAAATTTCACTAGTGGAAGTCCATATATGTCAATGTGTATGTGCATATCTATGAGGTCGGCATCTGTTGCATCTCGTGGTGCATACCACGTGAGGGGTTGGGGGCTATTTGAGAATGTGTTACTCGGCAAAACAAAGGTAGTTCTGTGGGCAGACTAACTTGACAGCCTGAGGCGTCATATAATTTTGCTGAGAGAAGCAAGATAGTCCTAGTTGTCCAAAAGAACTGAATGGGGTAAGTCTTGTAATTTTGCCTTCAGTACACAAAGGACAAACGTTAGACACAGTAAGGGAATTGTGGTCGCAGCACGTGATAGTATGAGAAACAAACAGGGCCTGTTAGTTGATTTCATTAAGTCGTGTAAAACATTAACCAGGGCCTGCTTGTAGACACTTGTGTCAGAAAGCTAGTCAACTAGGCCTTTCTGGGTATATGCTCATAGGTATTTTAGCATGAGAGAAACAATCAGGATTCGCTAATTCAGAACATCTGGCCGGATAGACTGTCAGTGTCGTTACATATATGTGGATGTCATTCCTGACACTTGTACGTCGCCGTTGGTCCTCTTAGCAGCATGAAAAGCAATGCTTTTATTTAAAATTTGAATGGATTATATAGCCTATATAAAGCTGTCACTCACTTCAGTTCATCTCATGGAATTCTGTTATAATCAATGATGCTGTCTACACTTCACAATTAATCTCTTATTTACCTTGTGTCTACACTTTGTTTGTATCAGTAAGAGGATTCGCTGGCGTCCAGAACTGGTCACTGAACAAAAACTTAGGCATTTCAAGTGGTGAGTGGATTCTAAACACCTCTGATTGGACATTGCGTTCAAGAAATCAACATATATATGTGATTGGCTACATTGCTCAACAATGCAAAACACATTGTAAATAGAAACCTTTGGCAGTCTCTAAAGCACACACAAAAACATACTGGAGCGTTTGCCAAATTATGTTTTGATGGGGCCACCTGATTCCCCATGGGTCCTAAGCGGCCGATTATCTCGCTTATTGGTTAAGTCCGCCCCTGGCTTCACTGCAGCTTATAAACCGGGAATAGAGTAATGGAGATAGTGAAGTATTGTCTTGTTTCTCGGTAAAACGTAAATTGTTTTGATATAATTCCATTAGTAATGACTGTAGCCCTTGGCGAGTGCTAAAAAGCATTGATCCACTGTTTAAATGACTCCCCAAAGCCAAACTTTCTATATCTCACAAACAGAAGAGTCCAGTTTACTCCTTAAAAAGCTTTTTCTGTGTCTAAATCTATGAAAATTGTGTTTATTGATTTTAGAAATATGTAGCATGAGGCTGTATTTAAAATAGGACAATATAGAACATGAGGCTGTATTTAAAAACGATATCTGTTTTATGATAAGTGTTGTATGATCTGAATGTGTGATATTTCTGAAGATGTTTTTATTGTCAGTATATTTGTTGAATCCTTAAAGGAGAACTCGGCAACTCTAGCGAACTCTAGTCACTTCTTCGCTGATTTTCCCTTTTGTTGTCGCATGTTTTCCCCACGAGCTCCCCCTACAGCTGTGGGGGGGCGTATATGTCACAACACGGTCGTAAAAAACTCACTTGCGGCGGCCTCCTCCCCCTCTCTACCGCTGCTCGTGTGCGTTTGTTTTGATCGGAGCAAGCCAACTGAATCGTGTGGAGCTTTGTCTACCGAGGTGGGTAATCTGGTAATACATCATACATGCGTGTGTGTTTATGTTGAATTGCCGTAAAGCGATTCGTGTTTCGCGCTCGTTCTCGTTCTCGTTCTCGCTTCTCACGAGACTTCCAATTTCTAATTTGCCGGGACGGTAGTCCCCAAGTTGCAAGGTTGGTTTTCCGCCTGGGAACGCTGGGGGGAGCGGGGAAAGTCACCAATATCACCAGAACAGGTTGTTTAACATCCAAATGATTTCTAGACAGTTTTATTAAGTTAAAAAAGTTACCAAGTTCTCCTTTAAATGGGTCCTATTATGATTTTTCACTTTTTCAACTTTAGTTAGTGTGTAATGTTGCTGTTTGAGCATAAAAAACGATCTGCAAGGTTACAAAGCTCGGAGATATTTTATTTAAAGGTGCATTGCGCAAGTCTCTGAGTTTTTGCAGAACTATGCCCCCTCTGGCGACAAGCAAAACTGCAATATAGGCAATTTAATAGGCCCAGTCTCAAATTCCGACCCGAATCCCTCTTATTTATTTTACTGTACAGGATTATAGAGGCAATCGCAGTGATCAGAGAAGGGCTCATTCAGCCCATCAGGCAATTGTTCAAGCATGTATGGGTTAGAAAAACGGGTATTTTTAACATGAAATGTTGCGCAATGCACCTTTAACATAATTCACTTTCCAAGAACTACAACGAATGACTCGTTTGGACTACAAAGCATTTTTCTTTTTTTTTCGGGCTTTGTGAAGTCATAATGTTGCTAATTTAAATAATCCCCGCCCATGGATTCACAAAAAAACCAGGACGAGACCTGGATGAGCTACATTAGAGAAGACAGTGTTGTTGTTATGTCAAAGAGTGTCACGGTTTATGAATTCCCTGCCTTCTTCATGTCTTGTGATAGTGTGTGTGTGAGCGTGTATGTCAGTGTGGGTGTGTCCTCTGATTACTGCTCATCATCAGCGCCACCTGTCTTCACTTTCAACTTGTATATTCTCAGTGACTGGTATCTTGTGTTGTCAGATCGTTGTGAGATGTCCTGTGTTGGTTCCTGTCCCGTTCCGTGGTGTTCTTCGTGTTCTTCGTGTTCTTCGTGTTCTTCGTGGTCTTCGTGGTCTTCGTGGTCTTCGTGGTCTTCGTTTCCCTGGTCTTCGTTTCCCTGGAAGGTTCTCCGTGTCTCACTGCCGATTCAACTCGTCACTTTCCCGGACACTGGATTAATCATCACTGGATTTCATCACCCGCCTGGTTGCCTATCGAAGTCCCTGCGCCACTCGCCCACTTCTGTGTTCTTTGTTGTTTTGTGTTTCTGACCGTGTTCTGTTTATTTGACAATAATCACCTTACCTGCATATTGCTTCCACTCGTTTCCTGACAAAGAGACTATGTTTTTCCACCCCATTTCCAAAATAATTTGTTTGACCTTCCTACAAACTTGCTAACGAACTTAGAGTGGTTACATGTATTTTAAACACTGTTCCTGAACATTATAACCCCAATGTTTATCTGTGTGCTGCTCATTTTACAGGGAACAACTTCCAGTACCACAATGCGGGCTATGCATAAAAGCTTCTCCTGAAATGAAGCAGTTCCCACTTTGTCAGGACAATCTGTTGTTTGTGGATCACAACTTGTAAGTATGTCTTATTATATCTAGTTGCGTGTTCTAATAACAGTTCCAATTATATGTTACATGCTGTTGTCACGATGTAAACAAAAGGAAAAGCTTTGCCTCCGCTCGGCTGCTAGCCAACATTAGTGCAGATAGAGTCTTCATTGAATCATTGTAGCTTTTGTAAGCTTTAGCTTTTTTAAGGCTGTTCACCGCCCCTTAGGAAAATTAACCTTGGTTTTGTGATTGATTACTGTTTGTATCAGCATAGCACATTCCGTATTTCGGAAGGAGGGGCTTCTAAATGGCGTGTTCAGGCCAGACGGGGGAGAGTGCTGTAATAATGTAAAATATATGAAAAAGAATGTGTTTTTTTGAAGAATAAAGCATGAAAGCATATTCTAGTACACCCCAAAAACAAAATCAAGACTTCATAAAGGGACTTTGACCCCTTTAATTGTTGATTAATGATTGATTTTAATTTGTCAACTGATTTGATTCTATGATTTGTGTATTGGTCACTGAAATTGTATTCTTTAGCCAATGGTTTTTGTGTTGCACTTTTTGGTGGAATCAAATGCTTATTAGTTGTCTCTGCATATTAAGATAGGATAGGAGAATGTATTTTAACATCAAGAAAATGACTCATTACGTTTAAGGCTATTTTCTCACTCGGTTTGATCACTTGTTCTGGACCCAAGTTTGATTCCACCCCCTCCGCCCCCTATATTATTTAGTTCTGAACTGCATGACATTTGCAGTACTGTACATCAAAAAAGTTGCACACTTCAGCTTTAAGTATTCAGACATCTCCAAAACCAAATAGTATTAAATTATATTAAAATCTCTTAAATCTTTATTGTTATGAGGCAAAGGGCACATGGAACAAAAATGTTTGGATAACTTCAATCCTGCCAGCAGCATGAACAGTCCCTACTGTACCTTTAAAGCAGTGGTTCTCATATTTGTTTTGGTCATGCCTTCCTTTGTCACAAGAAAAAAAAAAATGGTCCTTTTGGTTTTGTCGCTTTCTGTTGAACCCCAAAAACAGCTTTATTAAGAAAAAGAATAATAACATCACAATGAACTTCCCACACCTTTGAAAAAAGAAATCATCCATGGAATACAAAAGCAGATGGATGAGAAGATTGTAACTGTCAAGCTCCAGAAAGCACATAAAAGTTTAATAAACGGAATCAACTTGTGCTATCTTCTGAAGTAATTTAATAAATTTGAATGAGAGACTGTAATTTAAAGTTGGCATGAAACAAAAGTTGCGATAGTCTTTTCTTCCCTATACCCTTACGAAAAAGAAGTTTATTCAAGTGTTCTATTAGTATACTTCTTTCAAACTAAAACTAAGAAAATACACTTTCAGTCTACATTTTATATACTTCTAGAAAATATACTTTATTTACTTCTCAGAAATATACTTAAACTTACCCTTAAGTGTACTTGACTTATACTGAGAGAAAAGTCCAAGTATATTTGGCCTGTACTTGAACTCAATCTTTTGATCGAGATATACTTAAAAGTATAATTATGTATTAAAAGTATACTTGGCTTGTAGTTGTGTTAACTCTTTTGATCGAGTAGCCTATTAAATATACTTTTTTTTCTTTTTTTTACATAGTTTTTCATATACAGTCTTATGAAACTTGCATTGTTTGAAAATTTTGATTAGAATATTGATATAAAACAGATGTGTTTCTAATTCTGCCTATCTGAATTTATGTGTAGGCTAGTCCACTGGTAGTGTATAGGAATTTACTCTAATTTTCCCCACAATTGACTGAATTTTCCAGCTATCCATGTTTTCACTGTTATACGGTAGGGGACGCTATATGACACATCTTCTACAGAATCTCAGGAGAAGAAACACAGAAGAAGAAGAAGCTGAAAGAAGCAATAGAAGATTGCTCACTCAAATGTAAAATAAACATTGAATCAAAATCAAACAATAAACAAAATCAAATGTGATCATCAAACATTAAACAATGTGTAAATCAAAACTGCTTTTTACCAAATTAAATGAAGCGTAACCATGAAGAGAAAACGACTGTGAAGCTTTGGGGGTGTTGGACTCGATCTACTCCATCTGTGTTTAGATAATTGTTCTGAATCTGATCAAGGCATAGTCTTGACAAAAATGTGATTTTCTCAACTTTTTGTTTAAAATGTTGCCTTTCTTTATGAAACTTACCAACATTCAAGTGTTGATTAAAAAAGGAGGCATAAAGCTAATAAAATGTTTTTTTTTTTTTTTTTTGTTAAAGGTATAAACAATAATATCTACATTTGAACATAGTAGTATACTGCAAGATAATATATATACATAGTAAACTATAAGTATAATATTATGTTCACTTAAAGACAACTTACAAGTATACTTGCAGTAAAACTACTAAACTAGTAGTTTACTGAGAGTACACTTCAATGTGTACTTTCATAAACAAAAAAACGTACTACTTGTATTAACATAGTAAACTAAGTAGTTTACTACTCTTACACTTATAGACACTTATAGTACACTTAATTGTATACTTCTAAAAGTGGGCCAATTTAGTCCCAAGCATTATTGAAATAGTACACTTACAAGTGTACTACAAGTTGATATTAGTATACTTGCTACATAAAGTGCACTTAAAAATATACTTGAACATGACTTAAGTATTCTTCATATAATTAACTTGATGTATACTTATTTTTCGTAAGGGTATTGTGATGCAGATCCAAGTGAAACAGCTTTTTTGAACAATTACAAATGTAGGGCGGGAGTTGATTTTGTCCATGGGAAATTGATTGGATGCTTGAATGGTTGTGGTTTGCTATTGGTCGATCTCATGCAAGTGACAGGTTGACCCTCCCTCATGCCAGTAAACATGTAATCAAAGATAAAAAGATATGTCACTGCAAAAGGGAGGGAAATTTAGAAAAATTCTCACACACACCACACAGTTTGAGAACCACTGCTTTATGGGATCAGGGTAAAGGTGGTACCTCAATAGACCTTCTCTGCGGCTGTGTATTAGTGTGGAAATGTGTTGAGCTGAGCTGAATATCCAGAGGATTTGTTTGTAAAAGCATAGAATACATTATAGGGCCTAAAAATCTTATAAGATCAAGATCCACTTTAAGTGTTTTAAACCCATCCATGCCTAAAACACCTTATTGTGTCAGTCAGTTGCTTGCACTCTTAAAAAAAAGCATATTGAACACGGCAGGTATTAACAGCTGGAGGTAGAATGACAAGGTAGTATTTTTGGGGCGGGAAGCACATTGACAAAAATAGAGGCCCTTCAATTCTCCATCTTGCTGCGCTTGATGTCAACAAATCCTATTCTGTGATGACTCACAAAATGGAAGGGGTGTGTACAGGTGTCGAGTTGACAGACTGAACATGTGCGATCAAAACACACCCTTTCTTTTTGAAAAGCCGCTCTTGCACTCAGTGATTCAATCTGGAACAACAGAATGGATGGGTCGCAGGGGACTTTAACTACTGTTAACTTCAACATGGTGTCCTAAAAATGTGGCACTTGTGCAAGATGTCCTTCTGATGCATTTGTACAACAATTAAAAAATAACCACAATAATGTAGTATTATTCAGTCACTATTATATGAAATTTATTATTCAACATTTAATATAATTGTTTTTGATTGCTTTTTTTTTATCTATTTTTATACTTTAAAAATGTAACTGGTAGTTCTGAATTGGATGTTATGTTTATCCTAATAGAAAGCAGATTGCCTCATCCGACAGGAAAATAGCTTGATTTGCAGACAAATTGTGGTACTTCAATAAACAATCATATTCTCTATCATCCGCGTTACTGTCGTCATTACCATAATTGCCGTCATTTCAAACTCATTTGCACTAACACCAAGTGTTTTGTGCTCTTCCCATAAGGTTGCTATTCCCAAAATAGTAATTTAAAGAAAATTTCCTCTCATTTGTGACATTGTTCCAAAAAAACAAAACCAAAAAACCCAGTCTCAGTCTGTGTTCTGCTTCCATTATTGTCCATATGACAAATAAAAAGATCATAGTTCAATTTGCTTGAATATTTCACAAAAGAAAGGTTTGTATATGCTACTCAGCTCAACTTTACATACTACATTTAAATTTAAGAAATGTTTGAATATGCTAATTTGATACCTCCAGTTTAGTGTTCCATGCACCTCTGATGTTTGGCACATCATTAACTCTTCACTTTGTTCACTTCACATTACGTTTTAATTGGAGCAATAATTATTGTGAATTACAGTAATTAAGCTGTAAATTCCTTTGACCATGCAGGTTTCTTTCTCAAATTCAA
Source organism: Scardinius erythrophthalmus (assembly GCF_964197995.2). Classification (NCBI taxonomy): domain Eukaryota; kingdom Metazoa; phylum Chordata; class Actinopteri; order Cypriniformes; family Leuciscidae; genus Scardinius; species Scardinius erythrophthalmus. Next base: position 20,493,782 of record NC_138228.1, on the reverse strand, counting down.
CAGCAATATACAAATGCAAGCTGTAGTTTACCCTAGCTAAGTCATTTTTATATTGTTCTCTACTGTTCAAAAGTACCTTACAGGCTGCATTGTTTTTCAGAAAACGCCTCGGTTACGACTGTAACCTCGGTTCCCTGAAGAGGGAACGAGCGTTGCGTCGATTGACGCTATGGGAACGCTTTGCGTGATGACGTCTTGAAGCACATGTAAAATCAGTCCAATGGTGTGGCGGGACGTCAGAGGCGGGTGACGTCACGTACCAGGAAGCTATAAAAGCCGGCCTGAAGCAGGAAACAACAGCTTAGTAAAGTCTGAAGTCGTGCTGACAGGCATGAAGGAGATATGGCAGGGTGACGCAACGCTCGTTCCCTCTTCAGGGAACCGAGGTTACAGTCGTAACCGAGGCGTTCCCTTTCAAGGGAACTCGCGTTGCGTCGATTGACGCTATGGGAACGTCTATACCAACGCCTCCATAGCTACAAATGTCTGTCCTGTGTGAAATCTAATAGAGCAGCACTAGGATGACAAAACATGAGACCCTGAAGCAGAGTCTAGATCCAAAGAGTAAAACCTGACGAAAGTGTGCGGTGAGGACCAGCCTGCCGCATCACAGACATCCTGTAGTGAAACTCCTGAAATAAGGGCCTTAGAGGCCGCCATACTCCTTGTAGAGTGCGACCGGACAGCCAAAGGAGAAGGCTGCCCAGCCGCCTCATGAGCAAGTGAGATAGCCTCGACCACCCACTTGCTCATTCTTTGCTTAGACACCGGACCTCCCTTGTTAGGGGAGCCAAAGCAAACAAATAACTGATCACTTCTACGCCACAGGGAGCTCTGTGGACATAGGCGTCTAACGCCCGAACTGGGCAAAGCAAATTATTAGCCTCCTGGTCCGCATTCTGGAAGGGAGGAGGACAAAAGGCCTCCAAGTGCCACGAAGGAAACGAGATACCAGAGGGTCCTTCCCCACAGACATTCCACCCAAAGGAATGTGGTAAGCACCTATGGCCGCCACATAAACCTTTAAAGTGGACGGGGTCAGACCTGCAGTGAACCGGTCCTGCAGGAACTCCAGCACTGTACCAATTGGGCAGTGAACTGGGTCCAACCGACGGTCACTACACCAAGAAGTGAATACTCTCCACTTCAGGGCATAAAGTTTCCTCGTGGAGGGAGCTCTGGACTGTAGAATGGTCTCAACAACCTCAGTTGAGAGACCTGACTCTATGAGCTGGGCCCCCTCAGAGGCCAAGCCCACAAGTTCCACAGTTCTGGGCGGGGGTGAAGTATCGAGCCCCCTGCTTGGGACAGAAGGTCCCTCCTGACAGGTAACTCCAGAGGAGGCCCGTCGAGGAGGGACACAAGGTCGGGAAACCATACTCTGCCCGGCCAGCGCGGGGCTATAAGAAGCAGGCAAACCCGGTCCCTGCGAACCCTCTCCAGAACTCCCGGGAGCAGAGCAACTGGGGGAAAGGCGTACAGACGTAGCCTCGGCCACGCCTGTACCATAGCATCCAGTCCGAGAGGAGCTGGATGCGTGAGGGAGAACCAAAGTGGACAGTGAGACGTCTCTCGAGACGCAAACAGATCCAGTTGTGCTTGGCAAAAACTCCCTCCATATCAGCTCCACCACCTCGGGGTGGAGCCTCCATTCCCCGGGCCTCAGCCCCTGTCTCGACAGAGTGTCTGCCCTGAGATCTGTGATAAAGCTCCTCAGAGCCCGGAAGACAGCTAACATCTCTAGGCGAATGATATGCCAGGAACGATGATGGTCTTCCCACAGACCTTGAGCTGAGCGACCCTCCAGGATCGCTCCCCAACCCGTGAGGGAAGCATCCGTCGTTAGCAGTCTGCGACGACAAGAAGCTCCCAACACTGGGCCCTGGGACAGGAACCACGGTTTCTTCCACATAACCAAGGCACGTAAGCATCGCCGCGTGACCTTGATCGTGCGAAATGGGTTGCCCCTCTGGGAAAACCCCCTGGTCCTGAGCCACCACTGCAGGGGCCTCATGTGCAGCAGTCCAAAAGGTATCACGTTGGAAGCTGCCACCATGAGACCCAACAGTCTCTGGAACTGTTTGACAGTGAGTAGCTGGCCTAGCTTTACACTTTTCACAGCTGCAAGGATGGACTCTATACGTGGCGGTGACAGGCGCGCCTGCATCGACACTGAGTCCCAAACCACGCCTAAGAAAGTGGTTCTCTGGAGTGGAGAAAGCACACTCTTCTTGGCGTTCAGCCGTAACCCCAGCTCTTTCATGTGGGCGAGAACAACATCTCGATGTTGAACCGCCAACTGATGCGACTGAGCTAAAATCAACCAATCGTCGATGTAGTTCATGATGCGAATACCCTGGAGGCGCAGCGGCGCCAGCGCTGCATCCATGCATTTCGTGAAAGTGCGGGGTGATAAAGCTAGGCCGAATGGAAGAACACGATATTGGTATGCTTTGCCCCCGAAAGCAAACCTCAGGAACTTCCAATGACACGGACGGATGGAAATATGGACTCGTTCAGAACTCGAAGATCTAAAATGGGACGCAATCCCCCGTCCTTTTCCGGAACTATGAAGTACCGGCTGTAAAACCCGGTTTCCCTGTTGGAGGGGGGTACATATTCTATGGCCCCCTTCTCTAACAGAGTGTTTACTTCCTGTTCCATAACCAGAACCTGCTCGGGGGCCACCACAGAGGGCAGAACCCCCATAAACCGAGGTGGGCGTTTTTTGAACTGAATCTGATACCCTTTTTCCACGGTCTGCAGGACCCAACGAGAAACATTTGACAGTAGCTTCCACGCTGTCAAAGATTCTACTAGAGGTACCAGCCTCTCGAGACTGGTTTCTGGATTTTGTTGTTGTTGAGCAGTCAATTCGTCGCCCTGTAACGGCGCACCGGCAGGGAACGATCGAACAGACTGCTCTAACACCCTCCTCGGAGGGGGCGGGCATCCCGAGGCCACTACGTTTCCGGGTGGTCCTTGAGATATGTGCTCGCCGGAGACCGCTGCGCCCTGTAACACCGGAGGCGGCAGGGTTAGCAGAACGGTCCCCTGAGGGTACCGAAGAGAGGCGGGCACCGTAAAAGAGGTGTTAACCGCTCTACTTCGGGGGGGACTACCCTCATTAATCCTGAGCCCTCGGACGTCAGGATTTCTTCCCAGCAGCCTTCTTGGTGGTAATAACGGTCCGCAGAACCGTTCTACCCCTTGAAGACTGCTGGGTTTGAGAGCGTCCTCCGTGTCCCCGATATTTTTGTGGGGGAGCACGGGAGGACACACTCGGTATTTGAGTGGCACGATGTTCAGCGCTCTTTTAAGATAAGTGAGGCTGCTCCCGCTCAGCAGCCTCATATACAGGAGCCTTCAGGGAAGATGCCGTTGCTGGAGAGAGATAGCTCGCAAGCGTCTCCTCTACCTACGGCATCTCACCATAACCATGTTCTTTATATTGGAAAAGATGAGAAGTAGGTTTATATTTGTGCACTGTACACACTGTATGACACAGGTTTCCCCCCACGATCCCGACACCTCGGTGTGGAGATCGGGGGAAAACGGAAGGCTACTGCGCTGAGGCTGTACACGAGATGGTAGGAAGCGTTCGTCGAGCTTACTCTTCGAGCGAACGTCCTGCCTATCTTCTGGCCACTCAATAGATAATCTCAACAGCTCTCGTTGACGACATCGAGTAATTCCTCAAACGCATGAGACTGAGGTGGCGAATCCTCAGACTCAGCGTCAACACTAACAGCATCCAGTTCCTCAGAACTGGACAATTGCAGTGTTTGTGCCGTCATCGGGGCGGAAGAAACCGCATCGCGTGCTTCCGAACCCAGATGACAGACACCGGGTCTATCAGATAAAGGCTGAGATAAGGCAGAGCCCGTCTCAGACCCCGCTGATAGATCCATTTGCGAACCCCAGGACTGAGATTGCCGCTGTGCCTCGGCAGCAGCGGGACCCACGCCCTGGGGAACGCGAGTTTCCCGGAAGAAACTCAGCCGGGATCAGAGCGAGCGCATAGACAGCGCCTCGCAATGCACACAGCCGGCACCCTCGAGTGCTGGCTAGGCATGCTCCTCACCCAAACAAACAACACAAAGAGTGTGAGTATCACCTCCCGTTAAATAACGCGGGCAGGGATGGAAACACACTCTAAACTGCTGCTTGCTCGCCATACTGAATATATATATATATATATATATATATACATATCATATATAACAGCAACATATATATATATTTTTTATATATATATTTTTTTTTTTTATGTGTGTGTGTGCACGTGAGGGCAGAAAAACGTTCGTCATGTTTACTTTATAAACGAACGTCCTGTTTATCAGGGCCACTAAATACATAGTCTATCAACTGCTCTTATCACTACTTCCAGCAACACTTCAAATGCATGAGACTGAGGTGGGGAACCTCAGACACAGACTCAACACTAACAACATCCAGTTCCTCAGAACTGGACAATTGCAGTGTTTGTGCCGTCATCGGGGCGGAAGAAACCGCATCGCGTGCTTCCGAACCCAGATGACAGCCACCGGGTCTATCAGATAAAGGCTGAGATAAGGCAGAGCCCGTCTCAGACCCCGCTGATAGATTCATTTGCGAACCCCAGGACTGAGATCGCCGCCGTGCCTCGGCAGCAGCGGGACCCGAGCCCTGGGGAGCGCGAGCCTCTCGGAAGAAACTCAGCCGGGATCGGAGCGAGCGCATAGACAGCGCCTCGCAATGCACACAGCCGGCACCCTCGAGTGCTGACTGGGCATGCTCCTCTCCCAAACAACAGAACGTGAGTGTCCATACCCGTAATATAACGTGGGCAGGGAAACACACACATATTGAAATGCTCGCTGGATTTGTATATATATAGTGACAGACAACAATAAATAGACAAAGACAGATTTCACATAGAGCGCTACTGAAGACTCAGAAAGCTGTTGTTTCCTGCTTCAGGCCGGCTTTTATAGCTTCCTGGTACGTGACGTCACCCGCCTCTGACGTCCCGCCACACCATTGGACTGATTTTACATGTGCTTCAAGACGTCATCACGCAAAGCGTTCCCATAGCGTCAATCGACGCAACGCGAGTTCCCTTGAAAGGGAACTATTGTTTTTCAGTAAATATTACTGTGAAGTATTATCACAAATAAAATAAAATAATTATATCTAAAATGTTTTTTCCCCTTCAAACCTGAATTTTCAGCATTATTACTCCAGTCTTCAGTGTCACTTGATCCTTCAGAATCATTCTAATATGCTGATTTGATGCACAAGAAACATTTCTTATTATCACAAATGATGAAAAGTTGTCAAAAGTTGTGTTGCTTATTTGAGGATTGATTTATATGATTTATTTATTTTAGGATTCTTTGATAAGGACACACATAGCCACTTGTGATTATTGCATCATTTAATGCATTTAAAAAAGTATTTATTTCCTTAAAAATATATATTAATCTGACTGACCCCAAACTTTTGGACTGTTGTGTATGAGGTAAACTGTAGTTCCTATCTTCATTGTCATTTGTTTCCTTCCTCTTCTCATTCTCTGACTTCCTGTTTGTCCTTCTCAGGGCAATACAGAATGTGTTGATCATTTTACAGGGTCACCACACACTGTGTACCATGGCCTAATTACTCAGCTGTGGCTCAAAGACAGGGAACGTTGTGATGTGCAAGCCAAACAGAGGAGCTCTAAAGTAGGCCAGTCCTATTTCTATGTTTGGGAAATCAAGCACAGGGTATTGTTTTGAGTGCTGTTTGCTATTGCTCATACCTTGAACAAACTCCTGACCCCCAGTTGTTTGTGCTACAGATATGAATAAGACCTCAAATCATGTGCTATTTATTTTCTTTCATGTTCAAATTTGGGATTGTACATTACACTGACACAGCATAAAACTGATGTAAAAAATAAAGAGTCATGTCTAGACATCAGAACATCATGAATACTTAGGAGTGGACTCCCAAGTTGACTTTGGCCAACCGCAATTAGCTCTCATTTCCTTCGGAAAAGGTAAAAATCTAATTGTTTTCTGTTGAAATGGCTGCACTAGCTGGTAGCTGTTGGTCATAATGTGATATAAATGCATTATTGCCATCTTTTTTACCCATTTGTGTCTGATTAATTGTGTCCTGCTTCTCTTGCAGTCTCACATTGTCAAAGAAGAAAAGGTGTTTATACAGGTGTGGGCATTGAGGGTGATGGGGCTGTTAACATTTTAGCTTACTGTGCGATATTTCAGCCTATTAGTACTTCCTCTGCAGGATTTTATCCTTCATTCTCTCCATTTTGCTCTTGCTCTTCAAATTTTGAGTAAATTAGTATACCTCTGAGATATTATGCTTGCAAAATGGGACAGTTTTAGGCCATAGCAAACTGCTCCTGGTGAAAAATAAAACCGAGACAAAGCTGATTTACTTTAGCGCATTATAGGGAGATTGACATCTGCCCCATGCTAAACATTATTTGCGGACTAAGAACAAATTTTCTAAGAGGACTTTTTTTTTTTTTTTTCTAAAATTGCTTTATGTATCTAGACATCATGTTAAAACAACCTTTCAATTACCTGAGAAATCCTGCATGTTTAGATTTGGTTTGTCATCCTGCTAGCTTCTGGAAAATCCTCTGGAAAATGTCTTGTGACCCGATTGAAGAGGAGCAGGTTTGTTTGACCCAGAGACTGGGAAGAAAGCAGACTCAATGCTAAAACATTGAATCAAAGAGAATTTAAAAAAAGCCCTGTCATGCTTGATATTTTGGAGTGCTTTTGATGTTCTGGGTCAGCCTTGGAGAAACCTCAGCAAAAGATCTGCAACACTGTAGTGCCAGCCAAGCAATCAGGGTATTTTTCCAGCTTCTTGCAAAGTACTATTAAATTTCACTTTCAAAGCGAGGAAATAATGAACAAGGTGGTAATTCCCGGCACCAGTCAAAAATTAAGGATATAATAACAGAGAAAGATAGAGTGAAAGGTGGGTGATAAACAATTTAAGCAAGCCTTTGCGTATATCGATACGAAGACAAGGCAAAGCCCAGATGAAATTCACACTGAGTTCTTCAGTCCTCTTTTTTAACACGATAGCATTAAAATTACATACTTCAAATAATTGTTTTGCAGCTTGTGATTCCTTTGTACTACAGGCACAACTATGGTCTATATAAGTAAACAACTGGAAGTTTTATTCAATTAATTCAAGTCATAAAAAAAAAAAAATCTGGAGTAATGATGCTGAAAATTCAGCATTGCAATCACAGGATAAAAAAAAAAAACAAAACAAAAAAAAAAACATTAAAAAACGGTTCTTTTAAATTTCAACCCTCTATGGCATGATTTTTTTTTTGGGGGGTGGTGGGGTGTGGGGTGTGGGGTGTGTGGGGGGGTGGGTATGTTACCCCATTTTTTGGGAGCTTGGGGGTCCCTGATAATATATCCATCATAACCATAATTTTAAATATTACTGTTGTACTGCATTTTTTAACTTACAAATGCAGCCTTGGTGAGCATAAAATACTTACTTAAAATAAATAAATAAAAATGAACAGAAATATTAACAGAAATGACAATTCTCAGAGTGTTTGGCATAGTAATGGTTATGACAATGTTGATATGTTTGGTCTTGGCGGAATAGATCTGCTACTCTGCTGCTGCTGTTGATTATTGCTGCTGCTGCAGATCTATTGCCAAAGCATACATTATGAACTGCTGCTGCTCCGAAGAGCCATAGAAATCATATGTATGTTAGCTACGTGTAACTGGCCCTTTAGTTTTGAGTATGAGAAATGAGGCATATATGCTTGGTCTCGGCGGACCCATATATAATTCTGCCGGAAATGCAGCTGCTCGCGTACTTCGTATGTAAATAAGATGAAATCATTGTTTGCATTTTAAATCATGAGAATGTACACATTGCCAGCACAACTCATCTCAACTCAATTTAGCAAGACACACAGTGTCTACGTCTGCTAGCGTTCTTTTGCTGTTGATATTTGCTAACATTGCAATCTGAATTTGTCATACATGATGCGGCTGCTGTTCAAAAATACCAGGAATTGCTGTAGCTCCATTTGATATGCAGATACAAAAGTGAAAAACCTTTTTACTTCAGTTCAGCAAAGCTTTGTCTCTGTATCCTCATGGCAACTACATTGTCTGCTTGCTGCTGCATAAATGGAAATTGCATATTCGCTAGCTGCTAATTTTCTTAGTAATTCACAATTTAAGCATTAAAACAGGACTGTTAACATAGTAACATACAATAATTAAACATTGTTTATGGTTACTTAATAAGGAATTGATAAAGCAGACCACGCAAAAACACATAGTGATATAGCATAAGAAAGACTGTTCACTTATCTTAGACATTGTTGAATTTCAGTGGATTTCTGAAAGCGAACTGCACTGCTACGGCGAATGCTAACCAGAATCAGAAATCGCCCCCTATACCCTCAAATAGGGCACTATTTGAAGGGACATCAATTTGTAGTGGTGTCCGAAATCATAGTGGACGTTATTGAGTGCACTCATTCAATCCCACATTGCACTGCAATAACAAGTGTACAGCAAATGTACGTTCAACGGCTGTCCGAATTCGCTCACTCGTTTTCATTCACTCCTTCAAGTGAACAGTATTAGTGGACTAACGTAGGCAATAGTGAAAGGGTTTAGGGGGCAAGTTTGGATTCAGCCCAAGTAATTTAAGGCTGAGCACGTGAGATCATTAGCTACTGATACAGTAGGAACCAGGCGCGCTGAAAGCTGTTTCATGCGAGGGGGACTGGGGGCTGAGGGCTGGGTTGGAAAATATGTGACGTCATTATGCTGTGGCTGACGACAAGACATGACATTTCTCTGTACTGTATATGTGTTGTAGCCATTAAAGAAAACATTTAGTTTCATATTTATGTTTAAATATTATAGGCTAATGTTATTTTTTAATTAAATCAATGTTGATTATGAAAGTTAGCATATGCAGCATGAGAAAGATAAAGATACATCATGAGATGCGCAATATGACTGGAGACATGGAGTGGGTAAGACATGATTTTGACCACTTCATTGAGTTTTGTTTTGTAGAAAGACTAGTATTTTTAAAATATTTTGGTTTTGTATAAATTGTATCTTAATTTTGATCAATGTTTTATCAACCAATTGCCTGTATTTAATAAATAAGAAGCAAATATATAGCAGACAATGTAATCACTTGTATTGCACGTGAACTGAGGGTGTCGAAACTCAGCTTGTGCCTCACACTCACAGATTTGAGAAATATAGGCTATCTATTATAGAAAGCTTGAAATGTCTACTTTTAAACGAAACTATTCAAAACGAAAAGAAATAGGCTACTCTCTGATTATGTAATCCATATGAAATGTGCATTTCACATGCATTTCTCTCTGGCGTTCATGGCGAGTCCGCGTCGCCAACTTCATCTTTGCAGCGACACAGAAAACACCAGTTTATTAATAAACAATTAAATGTCTCCTTGATATTTTTGACACATTCATACTTTTATGCGTGCGGTCGTGCGCTTGAGTGCGGCTATATTATGTACACGCTCATTATCCTGTATATAGCCTATTTAAGTAATAAAAATAAATTTAAAGGGGTGATTTGTCCACTAATGACTTAAATGAACAACTACTAGAAAAAACTAGAAAAAAACATTAGTCGGAGGTAGCCCTTATTCCACATATTTTCGAACCAGCAGGCCATTCTGGGTTGAGCGAGCGACCCTGAGCGGAATGAGCGAGCGGAGCGGAATATTCAGAAATGCGCTCTCCGCTCACGTGCTCTGATCGGAACAAAGCATGACAAATTCAAACTTTATTTCATTTTCTCCGTAGCTTGAACACTCACGACATTAGACATAAGACAGTTAGTTAACGCTGTCCATTTATTTATTTTTATTTCACGTTTTTAAAGTACAATATTATTATATTCATATTTTTCTCAGCCCCCGCAGCACCTCCCTTCCCGCGCTACTGGTAGGAACCAATCAGCTGTGCCCTATAGATAACGATGTGATTGCAAGCAGGTTGAGTTAAGGCCCAAGGCCCCACAAAAAGAAAATGTGAGGGGTGCTTGCAGGCATAATGCTAGTGTGATGACATTGCTATATGGTTAAGGTGTTTTGTGTGTTTTTAGCTCATTGCTATGCATTTGCTAGAGTGTTTTGTGCTGAAGGTTAATACTTAAGGTTAACAAACCCCTAACCGAACATATGAGCAAACATTAAATTGATCACACTATGCTGGGTGAATTTTCATAGTTGCATATCTGAGTGGAATGCACTTATTTCTGTGATGGAAATGAGTTTTACTGGGGTTTTATTGTGTGCAGGGGGATTTACCCTATGTTCTAGTTATCCTGGTGGTCTTTCATGTCTCTTTGGCACAAGCGTGGCATGCTCACAGTGGTGGCACAGACTGTGCCCAGGCTTTCTGCCACTGTGAAACATGGCTCCACCAACTGCCTCATGCTCCCGGTGTTGTTTTTGGGTGCTGCTTGTCCAAAGATTCATGTGCATCCGTGACCTGATACATCAAAGGGAGCTGAAGCATAACATGACACCAGCCTCAGATCAGGGGATCTATTAAATCTGTTGACCATGACTGTAGCTGGGTGAAAAGTTATAAAATTAACTGGTGTGTCAACATTTCTTTGAAATAAAAAAATGCTGACACAAACTCTCTTAAGTCTTGTAGAGATCCAACATATGTAGAGGAATAAACACGTCACTTTCATCAAAGTGCAATACTTTAAATAACCTTTCCAATGTCAAGTCATTTTACTGTCACTGTGAATAATGGCTGCTGCATTTAAGACTGGACTACTGTACTTTAGTGATGGAAGACGAGTTTGTGTGTGATTGACATTGGCATATTTTTTGATGGAGAGATTCCAGAGTGGCTGATGAACTATGACAGAAGCACACAAGAGAAATGTTGTTTAAGGCCACCTTGAACATTTATTATTTAAAGGGATAATTCACCCAAAAATGAAAATTCTATCATTAATTATCGGAATACTTCGGAACACAAATGAAGATCTTTTTTGAAATCTGAGAGCTTTCTGTACTCTCCATTGACAGCTATGCAACTACCACTTTGAAACTTCAATAAGTTCATAAAGAGATCGTAAAACTTATTTCAATTCAGCGGTTTAGTCCAAATTTTCTGAAGAGACTTGGTCACTTTATATGATGAACAGATTCAATTTAGGCTTTTATTCACATTTAAACATTGATCAGCAGACATCAACAAAAGCTCAACTGAACCTGCTTGACACACAAGAACAAACCTGTTTTTTTTTTTTGTTTTTTTTTTGTGGAAGCTCAAACGTGGTACTTTAAGAGTATAAAGATATTTCAATGATAATAATACATTTCTTTCATTCTGCATTGTGAATGACGTGGATGCCATTATTGTATATACATATCTTGATTTTTACTTGTTGCAATCGACTATAGATTGAAACAGATTGCACCACTTTTTCCATGGTGCTGGTTCAATATTTATTTTTAAACCATTATAAGCCATGAATAAAACCAACCAGCTATGAGGTGAAACACAACATTACAAACTTACAACGAATTACAAATCCATGAAACGTTGCTAATGACATAATCAAACTGAATACTATGGAGAAATAAAAAAATAATAATAATTTAAAGTAGTTGATATCTTTTTCACAGCATCATGGGTAATGCAGTTTTTACCAGGAATTCTGTTCGTTAAATTGTGATTGAATCGTTAAACACGATTCTTAAAAATAAAAAAAAGTTAAAATAATGAAAACTGATTGCTTCAACAAAATCATATACCATTGATCAACCTGTGAGCTCACAACAGGTCTGTCTTTAAATGTTTATAATATATAATTTAAGATATATATCCCTCTGGAGAAAATGCATGCACTCTATTGTTGACCACTCTAAAGGTAGGAGACCATCAGCATTGCTCAGAGCAAACCTGTCACAACTGGATGCTGAATGTGAGAATTTGCATTAACCCAAACTACAACATGCATGTTTTGAAATTAATTAAATATGAGACTTGACATCAGAGGTAATTATAAATGGCAAATTGTGATTAGAGAATTGCATACTGATGAAAAAAAAAATGCAAATTAAGCAAGAGAAAAATAGCAACACATGTTAGAAGCTTTAGTACACTGGGATTTATAAGAGAAAAACAGCAGAACAAAAAAGGAATAAGGGGGATTTAAGAGTGACTGGTAGAGGCAAAAATGAAAGATGGCTTCCACACAAGATGATTGACTGGCAGTTTTACACACTGCTGCTCACCAACTAGAATCCTGCTCTTAAACCTTCTCTTCACTCACCCCTTCTTTCTCTCCCTCCTTTTCTTTCTCTTGCAGACGTTAATCCGCCTTATGTCATCATGACCAGTACTAACCAACCAATCAGAAAAGGCCTTTAGGTGAGGCTTTATGTTACATGCATCAGTGCATTCTGAAAAGTGAGCAACTCTAACAACTATGCTTTCAAAAGATCCCATAACCATAGGGTCATTTGGAAATATTTGTGCTTGTGTTATATTTAAATTCAGGTCCAGCGAAGTCTAATAAACACATAGAAAATTGCAATGTGTAATAAGAATTTCTAAATTCTCAAGTTATAAAATAATAGTGATGTGTGGATTTATTTATTTTTCTCTGGGCCAAACTGTAGGTGTATTAATAAACATATATTCTGTTTTTTTTTTTTTTTTTTTTTTTTTTTTTTCACACATGGTAAAACTAACTAGATATATTAATACAGTCAAAACTTCTTGAGACCTCCATAATAAATCCTTCTATTTGTATCATTTACATTTTTCTTATTCAAAATTATATTATCAGTGTAATGAAACTGTCCAGCTGAACAGATGTCCAGGTAACAGCTGCTTGTTTAGATTTTCACCATTGTAGGTGTACGTGCAATTGAACACCACTCTGTGTTTCCCATTGTGGGTCACAACATGGTGGGGCAGAAACCATGATTCTGTAGACAGGGTTGCTTTTTGAGGTTTAGTGGTGTAACCGGCTTTCTTCAGTTTTTGGATCTCTTCATGGTACTTGTTAGCTAATGGCAGGTCGTTAGCTAACCGACATTCAGTGTTACGGAGGTGGCCCATCAAAGCATCCTTTGGAGCATGTAACAGAGGCATGGTTTTAACTCTCAAAAGTGGGGTGGCGTATCGTTCAACTCCATGCTCTTTCACTCGCACCGTATCTGTGTCTCCAGCATGTTCAGTGCTTCTTGGTCTTGTGACCTTATCACCATCTTGTCACTGTGATAAGGCAGGATGTCCATCTGCCATAACCTTTCAACTTGACGAAACAGTTCTGCAGATGGGGAGCAGTTATTCCGTTACAGTTTAGTAGTAATGATTTCATGAATTTTTTCACTGAGAAAATAGAAAACATCAGATCCACAATTGTAAACGTTCAATCTTCAATCGCGCCTTATAATTCAGCCCCGATTATCACCCCGCAAGAACAATTACAGTGCTTTACAACTATAGAACAAAAAGAGTTAAATAAATTTATCATTTCCTCTAAAACAACGACATGTTTATTAGATCCCATACCAACTAAACTATTGAAAGAAGTGTTACCTATAGTGAAAGAGCCTCTCCTCAATATTATTAACTCGTCTTTATCTTTAGGTCATGTTCCAAGAACATTTAAATTGGCAGTTATAAAACCTCTCATTAAGAAACCACAATTAGACCCAAATAACCTAGCAAATTATAGACCCATTTCAAATCTTCCTTTTATGTCCAAAATATTAGAAAAAGTTGTGTCTGCCCAACTGGGCTCTTTCTTGCAAGAAAATGACACCTATGAAAAGTTTCAGTCTGGGTTCAGGCCGCATCATAGCACTGAAACTGCGCTCGTTAAAATCACAAATGATTTACTCTTAGCTTCTGACCAAGGCTGTATCTCAATACTAGTTTTACTTGATCTTAGTGCTGCGTTCGATACTATAGATCACACAATACTCTTAGATCGGCTACAAAACTATACCGGTGTTCAAGGACAAGCATTAAGCTGGTTCAGATCATACCTATCTGACCGCTACCATTTTGTCTATTTAAACGGAGAAAAATCGATCATAACTCCAGTAAACTATGGAGTGCCGCAAGGATCTGTGTTAGGCCCTCTATTATTCTCAATATATATGCTGCCACTTGGAAATATTATAAGGAAACATGGAATTAGTTTCCATTGTTATGCTGATGACACTCAACTATATATTTCATCACGGCCGGATGAAAACGCTAAATTATCCAAATTGACAGAGTGTGTTAAAGATATAAAAGATTGGATGACGCACAATTTTCTTTTATTAAATCCAGATAAGACAGAGGTAATACTTATCGGTTCAAAAAACCGCCCACAAAACCTCTTACAATACAACTTTAACATAGTAGGGTGTCCTGTTACTTTATCCTCTACAGTAAAAGACCTGGGTGTTATATTAGATTGTAACTTGTCTTTTGAAAATCATATTTCATATGTTACAAAAACAGCATTTTTTCACCTTAGAAATATTGCTAAATTACGTAACATGCTATCTGTTTCTGATGCAGAAAAGTTAGTTCATGCATTCATGACCTCGAGACTAGATTACTCTAATGCTTTATTAGCTGGTTGTCCTGCATCCTCAATAAACAAGCTACAGTTAGTCCAAAATGCCGCCGCTAGAGTTCTTACTAGATCAAGAAAGTTTGACCATATAACACCAATTTTATCATCACTACATTGGTTACCTATAAAGTTCCGTATTAATTACAAGGTATTGCTACTGACTTATAAAGCCCTAAACGGCTTAGCTCCAGTTTATTTAACGGATCTTCTATCGCCCTATAATCCATCGCGCTCTTTAAGATCACTAAATTCGAGGCTTCTGGTCATACCTAGGATATCCAGATCCACCAAAGGAGGGAGAGCATTTTCACATTTAGCACCAAAACTCTGGAATAGCCTTCCTGATACTGTTCGTTGCTCAGATTCGCTCTCCCAGTTTAAAACTAGATTAAAGACGCATCTCTTCAGCCAGGCATTCATATAATATTTTAATCTTACAGTTAAATCCGGTCTCTACTTCATAAACGCCAGAGGAGAACTGGCCCCCGACTGAGCCTGGGTTCTCCCAAGGTTTTTTTTTCTCCATTAGGTCACCTAATGGAGTTTTTCGGTTCCTTGCCACTGTTGCCTTTGGCTTGCTCAGTTGGGGATGCTTAAATTGATTAATCGATTCACCAGTGCTATTGATCTGCATTACCAAACGTGGATGTTTTACACCAGAAACAAACACTGATGTACTATTTTATTTAATACTGTGAAGCTGCTTTGATACAATCTGTATTGTGAAAAGCGCTATATAAATAAAGTTGACTTGACTTGACTTGACTTAGACGAGAACAGACACTGTGAGACTGAAAGTTGATCCTGCAGATGTTTGGAGGGGCCTTGCAAGGACCCCCAGGTGGACCCAATCACACTGGTTCAATTGGGGTGATGAGCTCAGTGTGATCTGAATCAATAAGCATTAGGGGACAAGCTTTGACAAGAGATGGTATTGGTATCCCTCTGAGGTGTCTGTACCTTCCCTGCAGGGTATTCACTGGGTAGGTGTATTCTGCTGGTCCAAATTGATCTGCTGTAAAAGCCCCCTGAATGTTGAACCTTTCCTGGGGTTACTTGGGTTGGATAAGCTGAAGTTCACGCAAGGGCCATGCAGTGACCTGATGTCTTGATGCACCGTCCGTAAATACAGTTGCTCTGGTCTGCCCTTTAAACCAAGGTGTTGTGCAGCTGTGGTGATCGAAA
This sequence comes from Scardinius erythrophthalmus, assembly GCF_964197995.2. NCBI lineage: Eukaryota > Metazoa > Chordata > Actinopteri > Cypriniformes > Leuciscidae > Scardinius > Scardinius erythrophthalmus. The sequence continues at coordinate 20,477,928 of NC_138228.1, read as the reverse complement.
CGGTGCACTCTGAGCATCGAGTACAGCAAATGTGTCTAAAGCTTTGTGCTGGTGATGGATGGTAACCATAACAACTTTAAGGAACACTTTCCCTCTGCAACGAGGTTGGTCTAAGTAAAGAGTTTTTGTGGTGGAGTTGTATAGGCTATTACTCTCACTGGTAACCTCACCTTTCCTTTGGTTGATGTCGTGGAGTATGGAGAGGTGTTTAGTTTGGCAAAGGTGGAAAGGCCTCTTCAGGTCACAGTCTTTGGCCATGTGGACACTGGCTGAGATAATGTTCCGTACTGCAGTATGGGACAGATGGCTTTGAGCTTGGTAGGTGCTTTTTGGATGAACTGCCTTAGGTTTGGTTAGTGGTTCTAAGACTTGTCTTAGTTACACACCATGCAGTATGGTGGTTTGTTTTCTTTGTCCCCGAATTGCTGCCCTTTGATCTCGCTGTGTGGCTCTTGTCTCGTCAGCTGGTTCAAATTTCATACAGATGCAGCCAATCTGTAAACTCGAGGAGGGAGTAGTCTTAGTCTTAGTCTTAGGAACTTAGTCTTATCTGGGTTTCTCTTGAGGTGATGCATCCGGAATTGTGTTTGTTGTGAACGAGGAAGATGATTCAGAAGGTATTTCTGTCACATAAAATAAGGACAGAAGATGCAATTGCAAGAAAAAGGTTTATTGAATGAACACGTAGTCAGGGATATAAATCACATAGTAGATGGTCCCTGGTAGCGCAGGATGGCAGATGGGCAACCCAGATCCCGTGGTGTGAACAGGTGAGATGAAATCCTTGAAGCAGATGACGGGAACACCAAACGAGTCCGCAGAGTGAAGAGACGAAACAGGATCCACAGAAGACGACAGGCAGAACGAACTCAACAGGAACACCACACCGGGAATCAGGAACACCAAACGAAGACTCACTACACAAGGGAAAATCCCACAACGATCTGACAAACACAAGACGAAAGACCATGAGCTTAAATAGAGATCGCTGATCAGAATCAGCTGGCGCTGATGACAATCAGCGGCTGATCAGCGACCACGCCCACACACACACACACACACACACACACAACACAAACACAGCGCGAGAAGGAGGCAGTGAATTCATGAACCGTGACATTACCCCTCCCCCTAGGAGCGCCCCCTGGCGCTCCCAGGAGGACCTACCTGTTGATTGTAATCATCAATAAGGGAGTGATCCAGAATGTCTCTAGCAGGAACCCAACTTCTCTCCTCAGGACCGTAACCTTCCCAGTCCACCAGATACTGAAATCCGCGTCCCCTCCTTCTCGAGTCCAGAATTCGTTTTACCGAATATGTAGGTTCCCTATCTACGAGTCGCGGCGGTGGGGGAACCGGGACTGGCGGATTAAGATGAGAACGAAACACAGGCTTTAATTTGGAGACATGAAAGGCGGGATGAATTCTCCTGTACGCTGGAGGAAGTTTGAGGCGGACTGTCACCGGACTAATGATCTTGGTGACAGTGAATGGGCCAATGAATTTAGGAGCAAGTTTATTAGATACGGAGCGGAGCGGAATATTCTTAGTAGAAAGCCACACTTTTTGACCCACGACGTACACGGGAGGCCTAGACCGGTGGCGATCGGCTTTGGCCTTGGTGCGTGCCCTCACCTGGAGCAGAGTCTCATGGGCTCCGGTCCATGTGCGGCAGCACCTCTGGACGAAGGCGTGAGCGGAGGGGACCGCGACTTCGGATTCCAGGCTAGAAAAAACTGGTGGCTGGTACCCTAAGCTACACTGAAACGGAGATAGGCCCATGGATGACACTGGTAACGAGTTATGGGCGTACTCCACCAATGAAAGTTGCTGACTCCAGGAGGAAGGATTCTTGGACACCAAACATCGCAACACTCTCTCAAGATCTTGGTTGGCCCTCTCGGTTTGCCCATTGCTTTGGGGATGGTAACCCGAAGAGAGACTGACAGTCGCACCCAGTAATCTACAAAATTCCTGCCAAAATTTGGACACAAATTGGGACCCTCTGTCAGAAACCACATCCGTCGGGAGGCCATGTAACCGAAAGACGTGATCTATGACAGCCACCGCTGTCTCCTTGGCTGAAGGTAATTTGGGCAAGGGGATGAAATGAGCCGCCTTCGAGAACCGGTCCACTACGGTCAAAACGACCGTCTTACCCTGGGAGGGTGGGAGGGCGGTTATAAAATCTAGCGCAATATGGGACCAGGGTCTCGAAGGGACAGACAGCGGTTGGAGTAGTCCCTCTAGGGGGCCGATTGGAAGTCTTACCAGTGGCACAAACCGAGCAAGCCAAAACAAAACTCTGAATGTCACGAGCCATTAACGGCCACCAGAATCGTTGCTTGACCAAAAAGCTGGTGTGATTAACACCTGGATGACATGCTACACTGGAACAGTGACCCCATCGAATAACGTCGGACCGAACCCCCTCTGGCACAAATAAACGACTCGGTGGGCAACCGGGCGGAGGCATTACCCCTTCTAAGGCCGTCTTGACCTTCGATTCGACCTCCCATGTGAGTGTGGAGATAACTACTTTCTCAGGTAAAATACACTCGGGAGTCACCGGGCGTTCGGATGGATCAAAAATACGAGATAAAGAGTCGGGTTTGATGTTTTTGGAACCCGGGCGATACGATAGAACAAAGTCAAAACGTCCGAAAAAAAGTGCCCATCGAGCCTGCCTGGAGTTGAGTCTTTTGGCAGATCTAATATATTCCAGGTTCTTATGATCGGTCCAAACGATAAAAGGTACCCCCGACCCCTCTAACCAATGGCGCCACTCCTCCAGTGCTAACTTGACTGCCAACAACTCTCTGTTACCAATGTCATAATTACGCTCGGCAGGAGATAAACGATGGGACAAAAACGTGCAAGGGTGCATCTTGTCATCTGAGGAAGAACGTTGGGATAGAACTGCACCTACCCCCACCTCTGACGCGTCGACCTCCACCACGAACTGACGTGAAGGATCAGGGGCAATCAGGATGGGAGCAGAACTGAAGCGGCTCTTGAGGTTAGCGAATACAGCCTCGGCTGTATCGGACCACCTGAACGTCGTTCTGGGGGAGGTCAAGGCAGTCAGAGGTGCGGCTAGTTGGCTGAAATTGCGAATAAAACGCCGATAGAAATTGGCAAACCCCAGAAACCTCTGTAGTGCCTTACGGGAATCTGGACTTGGCCAATCCATCACAGCCTTAACCTTGTCAGGGTCCATGCGTATTCCCTCAGATGAGATGATGTAGCCTAAGAAAGGAACAGACTGTGCATGAAAAGCGCATTTCTCCGCCTTGACAAAAAGCCCATTCTCTAGCAACCTCTGAAGCACTCGTCTGACGTGCTGAACGTGTTCCTGGAGAGAAGATGAAAAAATCAATATGTCATCCAGGTAAACATATATGAACTGGTCAACCATATCTCTCAGCACGTCATTGACGAGTGCCTGGAAAACTGCTGGGGAGTTGGACAGCCCGAAGGGCATGACCAAATATTCAAAATGGCCCCTGGGGGTGTTAAAAGCAGTTTTCCATTCATCCCCCTTCCTGATGCGAACCAAATGATATGCATTGCGTAAGTCCAACTTTGTGAAGACAGAGGCTCCCTGCAACCGCTCGAAGGCTGAAGACATCAACGGCAAAGGATAAGTATTCTTTACCGTGATGTTGTTCAACCCTCGGTAATCAATACACGGTCGCAGAGATCCATCCTTCTTACCAACAAAGAAGAACCCCGCCCCCGCCGGAGAAGAGGAAGGGCGAATGAATTCAGAGGCTAAAGAATCAGAAATGTATTTCTCCATGGCCTCCCTCTCTGGAACAGAAAGAGAGTATAACTTGCCCTTAGGCGGAGACGTTCCTGGTATAAAATCTATAGCACAGTCATAGAGAAGCAGCCCGAGACTTACTGAACACTTCCTTCAGGTCGAGGTACTCCGCGGGCACGTTAGACAAATTCACCGACTCCTCCTGCAAAACAGAACTAGACACCGAAGAACAAGCAGACATTAAACAAGACGCATAACACTTAGTGCTCCACGCAGACACAGAATTGTGGCCCCAGTCAACCCTGGGATTGTGCTGGGTAAGCCAGGGATGACCGAGGACCAACGGAGCATGAGGAGAGTCCAGGAGTAGAAATGACAGTTCTTCAGTGTGGTTGCCTGAGGTTATGAGTGTCAATGAATCAGTGGTGAATGAAATGACAGGTAGTTCTTGTCCGTTGAGTGCATTGACAGAAATCGGGTTAGTGAGTGGTATGATGGGAATCTGCAGCTTACGTGCTAATGACAAGTCCATGAAATTTCCCTCGGCCCCAGAATCCAAAAGTGCATGACCGTTGTAATACCGGGTTGCCCATTGCAGTCTCACCGGGAGGAGGGTGGAGGAGGTCTTGCTGGTGGAGATCCCGCCCGACAGTAGCCTCCTGCTTACTGCCGAGCTCGATCTTTTACTGGGCAGGTGTTGATGAAATGTCCAGTTCCACCGCAGTAAAGGCACAAGCCCCGGGATCTCCGTCGTTCTCTCTCCTCCCGGGAGAGCCGAGCTCTACCCACCTGCATGGGCTCGTGATCGAAGGTTGGGCTGACCGTATCGCTGCCACTGGCTCGAGGTGCTGGGAAGGCCTCTGGAACCAAGGTCCTGCGGGAATGTTGGTCCACTCGCTGCAGTCGAGCATCCACCCGCAGGGCCAACTCGATAAGTCCATTAAGATCCTTAGGAAGATCCAGGGCGTAAATTTCTCCCTGGATACGGTCAGCCAGCCCATGCAGGAATCTATCCCACTGCGCCTCCTCGTTCCAGTTACACTCCGCGGCGAGGGTGCGGAACTCGATTGAGTAATCGGTAACCGATAGGCCTCCCTGGCGAAGATCAGCTAGTTGACGTGCAGCTTCTCTTCCGGCCACCGCCCGATCAAACACCCTCCTCATCTCAGCCGCGAGTGACTGGAACGAGGAACAGCATGGATCCTTATTCTCCCACACCGCCGTCCCCCACTGTGATGCACGTCCAGACAGTAGAGTGAGAACCAGAGCCACCTTGGCTTCCTCTGAAGCGAAAGTCTGCGGTTGCAGATCAAAAAACAGGGAACACTTGGTTAGAAATGCTCTACACAGTTGTGGTTCACCATTGTACCTCTCAGGTGCAGGTAATCTGGGCTCCGGTGGATGGTTAATCTGTGGCGGCGGGGGTGGCGTAGGCGGTGTGGGCGGCGCAGTGGGAGGCGTAAGATCTTGAATACGCTGGGTAAGCTCGGACACCTGCGCTACGAAGGCTTGAACCGCGCGTCCAGTCAGGTTCAAGTTCTCCTCCTGCTGGTCCATCCTCGTAGCGCTCCTAGACAGGAATTCAGCCAGGTCAGAGTCTCTTGCTGCATCCATAAGGTCAGATCGTTCTGTCACATAAAATAAGGACAGAAGATGCAATTGCAAGAAAAAGGTTTATTGAATGAACACGTAGTCAGGGATATAAATCACACAGTAGATGGTCCCTGGTAGCGCAGGATGGCAGATGGGCAACCCAGATCCCGTGGTGTGAACAGGTGAGATGAAATCCTTGAAGCAGATGACGGGAACACCAAACGAGTCCGCAGAGTAAAGAGACGAAACAGGATCCACAGAAGACGACAGGCAGAACGAACTCAACAGGAACACCACACCGGGAATCAGGAACACCAAACGAAGACTCACTACACAAGGGAAAATCCCACAACGATCTGACAAACACAAGACGAAAGACCATGAGCTTAAATAGAGATCGCTGATCAGAATCAGCTGGCGCTGATGACAATCAGCGGCTGATCAGCGACCATGCCCACACACACACACACAACACAAACACAGCGCGAGAAGGAGGCAGTGAATTCATGAACCGTGACAGTTTCACATTTGACCCACTGTGCAGTTCTTCAATCCCATCCCCGTTTAGGGCTTTGAGCATGGCTCTCCAAAGTCTCTATTTCTATCAGTACGAACTGGTAGGGTCGACCATACCTTCTGTCAAGGGCTTGCAGGGCATTAGTGTAAGGCATGACTGACTCTGCATGTGCACCTTCATGTGAGCATTAGGCACCTTCACATGCTTAAGAAGGACGGAGTACTTATAATGCTGAGTGGAGCAGGTGGTCCAGAGCGATCCTAAGTTCCACATACTGGGCTCTGTCCTCTTTAATGAAAGCTGGGAAGGTTGGGCCTTCTACTGTTGGAAGCCAGTATGATGAGGGATGTAGGGTACAGCCTCATTCCTAAGCTGAGATGTGTAACTGGGTACACAGTTATTGGCATTGGCTCAGTCTCTGAAACAAACTGACTGTGTGCTGGAAAAGTCTCCAGGGGGATATTTAATTGAAAAGAAGTGGGGCGGTTTGGCTTGGTTCAGGGAGAGGAGCCAAATGTTTAATTCAGGGCTCTTCTCTATTGTGCACTAGGTTCTGGTTGGGTTTGACGGGGGACTGCCGCATAGTGAGGCATAATGGTGTGCCGACAGGGCAATCTCTCTGCTCACAGGAGGTGGTGACTGGAAATGAGTGTCTCTGATTTGGGTTTTCCTCAGTACTTGTGAAAGCTTCTCAAAAAAGGGGGGTTGGGGTTTGGCAGGCTGTGGCCAAGAATGACGATCTGAGCTGACATCATCAGGGCTAGCATCGGATATCAGCTGTCCTTTCTCCATTGATGTAAGAATCTGGGTCCTAAGTGTCTGATGCTGGGATGGTGCTTGTGAGGAGTGGGTGGATGCTTGAGGAGTTCTGTGTAGCAGGACTTTCTCCAAGAGTTATATTTTACGACTAGCAGTCTTGCTCTGTTGCTTGGTAATTTACATTATTTGCAGCATAAAGTCCTCTGTTGAACCAGCTGTTCTGCATTGGGTGTTGAGAGATGGGGGTTGAAGTCACCATTGCTTTCTCTTTAGGTCTAACAGCCTGCCCTGATGGGTTCCCCTCATAGTCGACCACATACTGTAATCATCTAGGTAGACAGGCCTCTGAATTGCTCTGTGTGGATGTCAGGATGAGGCAGGGGCAGACTTTGACAGTTCAGACTCTGGGGTTACCATGGTAACAACCTGGCGCCGGCTCGAAGGACCAATAATGCAATGAAAGTGGTCTGGTTCTTAGGTAGATTTGGTCATCACCATGGTGTGTCGGTAAGGACACAGAGACAGGAACCCCATTTAAATGACTTTATTGTCCATCAAGTTTACTGGTTACATTGGTATGGGTGGTCATTAGTATATGCACGTTTGTGTGTGTGTGTGTGTGTGTGTGTGTGTGTGTGTGTGTGTGTGTGTGTGGTCTAAACAAAGGAAAGGAGAAATAAATTGCATAAATTAAGTGAGTCTAGAATAAACAGGATAACATTACCAGATATACCAGATATACCAGTTAACCAGATAACATAACAGATGTAAAGCTGCACACATCACTGTAATACTATGAATAATGTGCATACTGAAACTTGTAAGCTTTATGAACCAAATATAAATATGCATAGGTAAATATACATCAAGTGCACATTTGACAGATTAATCACACTTATAAACTAACTAATATTTGAATTAGGTGGATATATATCACAATGACATTAACAGATTCACATAAGACGATTCTAAAACCTTTGCTAGTGATTCAAACCTTTGCTAGAGCAGAGCTGTGGGTCTTCCGTGAATCTGTTTTATCTTACATATGAACAACTCAGCAAATTATTGTAATCAGTAGAAACAGCTATATAAAAGATAAATAAACTCTTACTTTTAATTAATGACACACAACTCCGGCAGGAATTAGGAAAAAAACAACACACAAACCAACTCTCTCTGATCGAGTGAAAACAAAACTAAAAACTTCTGCACACAGTCACCCAACCAATGCTGTGGTTTGATTGGCTGTCCGTTCGCATGATCGTGGCATGATCACTACTTAAAGGTGCTCTAAGCGATGTCACACGTTTTTTAGGCTGAAACATTTTTTGTCACATACAGCAAACATCTCCTCACTATCCGCTAGCTGCATGTCCCCTGAACACACTGTAAAAAAAAACGTGGACAGCCCGCGGAAAACCCTAGACAGCCCAGGCTCCACAAACGGCAACAAAAACAAACTGGGCCAACTTGCACCACGAAACGTAACAAACAGAGTTCCAGCCAATAACTGACAATAATGATTTGGGGGTTGGGGGGTTAGTGCGCATGCAGATGAAGGGGGGTGTGGGGAGTGGAGGAGAGAGAAGCATGAAGAGGGAAGTTAGCTAGAGGAGAGACGTCACCCAACATCGCTTAGAGCACCTTTAAGCTTGTCCTGTATGTTTGTTGAATGGATAGTGGTGTCCAACAGACGGCGCATCTGACTTCCTCTTCTACAATCAGCATAACAGCTTGTGAAATGTTGAATTGAATATGTGCATTTCCAAATGGCTATACTGTGAGGAATTGTGGAGCTGACATGAACAAAACCAGATGATAATGTGCTGCAACAATTTAATAATGTTCCAAAAAGCATCTTCAAGAGTGCTTCAGTGGAATCGTATTCATTTTATATAATGTTTTACATTTTCCTACAGTAGAACTGTAATCATTTCCAAATTTTATTTTGAATCCCATTTTGAAGCATATTTTGTGTTGAACTCTTTCATGACTTTTACACTGAACAAAATTATAAACGCAACACTTTTGTTTTTGCCCCCATTTTTCATGCGCTGAACTCAAAGATCTAAGACTTTTTCTATGTACACAAAAGGCCTATTTTTCTCAAATATTGTTCACAAATCTGTCTAAATCTGTGTTAGTGAGCACTTTTCCTTTGCCGAGATAATCCATCCACCTCACAGTTGTGGCATATCAAGATGCTGATTAGACAGCATGATTATTGCACAGGTGTGCCTTAGGCTGGCCACAATAAAAGGCCACTCTAAATTGTGCAGTTTTATCACACAGCACAATGCCACAGATGTCGCAAGTTTTGAGGGAGTGTGCAATTGGCATGCTGACTGCAGGAATGTCCACCAGAGCTGTTGCCCGTGAATTGAATGTTCATTTCTCTACCATAAGCCGTCTCCAAAGGCGTTTCAGAGAATTTGACAGTACATCCAACTGTCCTCACAACCGCAGACCATGTGTAACCACATCAGCCCAGGACCTCCACATCCAGCATCTTCACCTCCAAGATCGTCTGAGACCAGCCACCCGGACAGCTGCTGCAACAATCGGTTTGCATAACCAAAGAATTTCTGCACAAACAGTCAGAAACCGTCTCAGGGAAGCTCATCTGCATGCTTGTCTTCCTCATCGGGGTCTCGACCTGACTGCAGTTCGTCGTCGTAACCGACTTGAGTGGGCAAATGCTCACATTCGATGGCGTCTGGCCATGTAACTTTATTTAATGAATTTTGATGAATTTCTTTATTTTTAACATAAAGAGGGTTTTTGTGTGTAGGACATGTTTTGTCTCTTATCTCAAGAATCAAGATAGTGTTTAAACAAAGTATAATTCATTTTTGGTATATCAAACGGGCAAATCTGTGTTCTTATTAATCTATTACTTGTTCCAGAGCAAAAAGATTTGGCTAATGGTAAAGTTAAGTTTTATAACTTTATATTTTTATTTAAATGAAATCCTGTACTATAACCAGCACTGCTTTTGTACTTTTGACTGGACCGTTTGCTTGTTTATTTCCTATTAATGTACAAACTTCTCATAATTTTATAATAGCAAATATTTTTTATTTTTTTTATTTTATTTTTTTATAAATATTTTATACAAATAATATGCCATATTTGGTATTGAGAAAGGGTCTGTTAGTGATTGTGATTTCCATTAGATGGCAGCAAAGTCTGTCTTTATGAGCAAGTCAGTAGCATAGACTTTTATATTGAAAGGGGCTGAAACAAGGTTGTCAACAATAAGATGTAACTTACAAATGCATTGACTAGCATTTTAAGGCTAAAGGACAAATACAAAGATATCGCTTTCCTCAGCAGACATTCAATCTGATTTTGTGATTATGAATATAAGATTGACATGAAGAAAATATCAGCTAGATGCAGGTAATGCACTCGCTTAATTGATCTCTCTCATAATACTCCACATAATACAATAAGCTGCAATAAAACAATGCAGCGTTCCTTTGTTACTAGCTCTAAGCCTTGGGCTCAAATGTTAAACTGTCAAATTGAGATTTGAATCCATGGCAGAAGTAAACTAGTTCCACTCAAAAGAGGGTTTTTAAAGACACCCCGTTTTTGTTTCTTATTCATTTAAACACTTGTGCTGTTGAACTGTTATAAACACATTATCACACTGCAAAAGGGTTTTTAAAGACACCACGTTTTTGTTTCTTATTCATTTAAACACTTGTGCTGTTGAACTGTTATATACACATTATCACACTGCAATATGGCTCTTTATCAGTATGGCTGTGACAGCATGCAGATATAGAGTGGCATCGCATGGCTACTTGTGTGATACATATATATAAAGGAAGTGACACACGTGGATGCCAGACCTCGGGTCTCTGGAGTGACTGAGCAGTACAAAGGTACAAAGCACTTAGGCGGCTGCAGCTTATTACCTTTGAGTAATTGAGGCCTTGGACAGGGGGTGGAGAAACCCAAGAACAGAGAAATGCACATCACAATCTAAAGTACTTCATGTGAAACATCTAAGGGCAACACATGGAATAGCACAATCATTCTGAATGATTATGCAATATTAAAAAAAAAAAAAGTTCACTGGTGGCTGTGCTATGAGTAAACAGCAATTTTGTAACCAATGCGGTTTTTTTTTTTTTGTTTTTTTTTTACAATCCATTTCACTTCATTATTTCAAATATTATAATTAATAATTTATATAATGGAACAGATTACATGAGTTGATTTCAAGTTATAATCCTGGTTAAACAGGAGCACAAATATTAACGATCAGGGCCGGATCTAGACATTTGGAGGCCCTAGGCAAAATTCATGTTGGAGGCCCCCCACCCCCAATAAAACACACTTGAAACAAATATGATTCCTAACCTTTTTATTTATACAACATTTAATTTTAAATTTAGTATATTTTTACTTACACAGTACATAAGTTTGGACAAATTACTATTTGTAATGTTTTTGAAAGAAGTCTCTTATGCTCATCAAGCCTGGATTTATTTGATCAAAAATACAGAAAAATAATATAGTGAAATATTATTACAATTTAAAATAATGGTTTTCTATTTTACTAGGCTATACTTTAAAATATATTTCTGTGATGCAAAGCTGAATTTAGTGTCACGTGATCCTTCAGAAAACTTTATAATATTCTGATTTATTATCAAATGTTAGAAATGGTGCTTAATATTTATTTTATAACATGTGATACTTTTTTTCATGATTCTTTGATTATTAAAAAGTTGTTTTAAAAAAGTCTTCAATATCACTTTTATAAATTTAACACATCCTTGCTGAATATTCCTGTTTTTTTTTCTGTATTTTTGATCAAATAAATGCAGGCTTGTAGCATAATAATAAACTTCTTTCAAAAACATTAAAAATAGTAATGGGTCCAGACTTTTTACTGGTAGCCTATCAAACTTTATCTAAGCTAATCTCTTTTTTTGTTTAATGAAGATGTTATTGTTATTGTTGTTATTTTGCTGTTTTATTCAGTTTATTCACAGTTCCAGAATACCACTTCAGTAGATGAACATCATGAACGTGCTTTTATCATTTTTCTGCGTTATGGGCAGGATTTTTCCCTCCCATTTAATCAATATTGACTGCAGATATTGTCATATTATTAATATCAGTAATATGTTATTATGTATTGCATTGCTACCTTAAATATGCTATACACAAATCAAGTGGAAGAGAAAGACACGATCGCTACTGAGCAGGAAAAAAAATCTAAACTAATATTCCTATAGGCTATGATGTCAGGGTATTATCTAATCATCAGCATCAGAATATAGAAGATAGACCCATAGATATGAGATCCTTTATTTGAAACATTTAAAAATGTTGCAGTGTGTTGGTTTTTTAACTTTGAATACAAACGTCTTGTCTTTTACTTTTGTAGCTTTTTTACTAGTCAGCTCTGGACGCGATGTTATTCATTGATTGTACGCGCAAATTCAAAGCGTCGAGTCTGGGCACGTTAATGACGCTCGCGCGCTCTTTTAAACTCATAAAGCGGTGAATGGTTTTTCCAGAAATGACGCTGATCTACAGTAGCCCACAAGTTTATATTTAAAATACATTGCAATCACACCAAAATCGATGACCTGCATTACGAGCTGTGCTTCTTTGCGTGCCTATTTCTGCTTTTGCTTCGCACTCAGCACCTGATGGATGCGTTCGTTGACCGCCTCTGATCGCCTCTGACGTCCCCTCGGACTAAACTGGCTGGCGCCTCTACAGTCATGGGCTGGCGTTAATGTGACGTAATGTAACAGTCTATGGTTAAGATAAACATCGTCACTATTTTTAGTTGATTAATAGGCTACATTTTGAAATAAATTGTAGATAGGACATTTAATTTTTTTTTTTTTTTTTTTTTTTGTCCCTCTGTCTGGGCCCCATCCCGCCAATCGGGCCCTAGGCACGTGCCTAGTTTGCCTTTGCGTTAATCCGGCTCTGTTAACGATAGGAGATGGAAACCTGGAGTCCACCAATTTCAGCAAAACAGTGAATATGTGTTGAACATTATTCCTAAATCTCAGCCCAGTTAAATTTCATTAGGCTATATAAATTATGTTGATTATGTATTCTTGTGTAACATTTTGTCAGTTTAAAGGATTTGGGGACACCCATTTGGGGAAGTTATCTATTCAGAAGGACAGATGTTGGTGAGAACACTACAGGGGAATAAAATTGAAAAACACAATCTCATAGAGTTTAGCAGCCTTATGCCTGCGTAATGCATAAAGCTGTTTTGATTAGCATCACAGATTTTATCTGTAATAACCAAAAATGATTGTCATGATAATTATAGTTGTAGTCGTCATCATTATCATAACCATCACCCTTATATTTTTTTATCATCCTTGAACAATCTAATTAAGCTTACTCATGAACATTACAGAAACATCTCATTATGACATCCTGCGTAAATGTGTTTAATCTGCTACTAACAATTTATAATAACTTATACAGTATTAAGTACCTGTTAGATAAGATGTTAAATATATACAGACCAGTAGTTCAAGTGCATTTATAAGTGCAAAATACAAGGGAGACCCAGACCATATTTGCACAGGAAAGTTGTCACAACTATATCAGTAACTATAAGTCAAAAAGCAAATTACACAAATGCCTGTTTTCTTTGTTGTTTCCAAAGGTCAAAGTTTTCCATAAATATCATTTAAGGTAAGTTGGGCTATCATTGGGCTTTACTGTATAGGCTGTCTATCTATAGAAATTTAATTTCAGCAATAAATATATCCTTTGAAATATTCACAGTAAAAGTGCAACAACTAGCTCCAGTTTCCCCTATACACTAAAGTTTGATTGCAAATCTATTTTAATCTACAGTACGTCAATTATATATTTAGCATTATTTAAAGTAATAATTATTTTTATAATATTAATAAATCACATTATAGCGTGTTACCTCATAACCTCACCTTCATTTCCATGTACATTTGCAGAATAAAGGCATCCTGTCATCGCCACTGCCCACGTGCAGAGCTAGATTGCCCGCTGCAGGCAGAGCGCGGGAAGACAGGGCGCGGGAAGCGCGCGGAGATTCACACAGCAGGACGCTATGGAATAATTTACCTCAGCTGCCTTCACTGCAGATGAATCCAAACTAAATGTATCAAGAGGGGAAAAAATACTTATTGCTTAGTTTTGTTTCTTAATTTTCTTTGTTAAATAGAAAACCTGGACACTTATTCCAACGAATTAAGTATTTTCCCAAGGAAAGAAATATGATATTGTGCAAAACGGAACAGAATGGACGCTCAAAGCCTCAGAAGAGTTCACCGATGAAGCTCGGTGCTAAATAAGCTGTGGCTTTTATCTCAGAACACGAATCGGAGATGAGATCGCCCTTAAACATAATGTTACATCGCTGACGAAGAAAAAGAGAGAGAGCAAGAGAGAGAGAACACACTGATGCGCGCGCGCTCCCGGTGCGGCACTCAGCGCGCTCAACAGCTCGTGCCTCCTCCATCCCAACCCTCTCCGCCAACGCCGTCTCTCCAATCTCTGCCCTCTCCCTCCCTGTTCGCTTTTCTTAAAGCTTATTTCCGTGACGATCCGAAGCTTTTCACCGACACGATGAGAGACGCGAGCAGCGCAGCAGTGGGACAAATCGAACCGAGCCGCTTCAAACGGAACTGAGCTCCAGAACTGAACGAACCGGCATCACAAAACACAACCAAAAAAGGAGATTTTATTCAAATCACGTCTTCATCTTCTCTCTTCTTGGTCTTAGAGAGAGCGAGAGAGATAGAGGGAAAGCACAGGAAATCTTTAAACTCGCCGTTTTCGGATTCTCCGTTAAAAAAAAGGTGAATTTTGTCGTTTCAGATGTTCACATACTTTTGGAGACGAGAGAATGACCTGGGTGATCCACAGCAATAATCTCTGTATTTAATAAAATGATGCATTGACTTGTTTCTGATGTAACTGCGCAGACTGCTTTACATATCACCCAGCTTCAAATGGTACTTTTGGAAACGAATAATAGTAAAAATAATAACATTAATATATATATATATTTATTTTTTTTATTTTTTTTACTAAATACTTCTAAAAAAAATCTAAATTTCGTTAAACATTGGAATTTATTTATTTATGCGTAAAGTAGGGAGATTTTCAACTGTTTCATTCCATTGCATGATTTTTTTTCCTTTTTTTTTTTTTTTTTTTAGCCACCCATCGAAGGCAACCTGGGACCACCCGTCTCCAAACCCTGGAGATGTAAAGTTGGACACCGCTGAAACCGAGTAGGTATCCTCTATGTTATCACTTGGGAATGGAAGGGCACTAGAATTGATTGCTAAAGCCAGGACACCAGAGAAGGGTGGGAAGAAAATACAAAGTGCGCTATTCATGGAAAATTGCAGTCTTTTCTGGACGGAAAACACGGATCTTTCGAGAGCTTTTGGTTGTTTTTTTTCCCTTTCGAGAGCCAAGAGATCCGCAGAGTGTGGTACTCTCAGCAGCATTTGACTCTGAGTTTCTTCACTGATCTTCTGATAACATCTGTGCTAATTAAGTGCGTTCAGACTGTGGAAAGCAAATAACCTCCGTTATGCATTGAAGGTCTAATTGGTGTTTTGGCGACAGTCTTAGGATGCACCTGTCATTGTTTTTTTTTTTGAAATGTTAAGTGGATGCAGTGGTTGATTTAATTTAAGTATGTATTTATTTTTATTTCATGTTTTTATTGATTCAATGCACTTGAGCTTTCCAAGAACATGGAAAAGGCTGATTATTCGGAAGTAACAAAAGTAATATTTTGCCAAATGTTTCTTGTTCTGCACTGTTTGTATGTGTGTGACAGCTGTAGTGAGACTCGAAACAGACTGTTTTTAATGTTGAAGTGCATTGAACAGGTTAAATGTGCTTTCTTTCATGTCATGCTTGAAAACATTAGTGGTGATTATGCCATTGAGTCCTGCTTTTGGGTGTAGTGTAAGCTATCATCGAGTGACAGATGTCCAGTCCAACCCATGATAATGCATGATCTTTATCGTAAACATGCAATGATGTGGAAGGAGGAGGTGTTTTTTTATTGTGTGGAACGCTCAAAGCATTGCTACTGTCACTCGCTGTCTGAGCCTTCTCATCTCACACGCTTCTCTTTTTTTCTGTGTTTTATTGCAGTGCTGTGAAGTGGCTCTCAGCCTTAACTTCATCAGGACTCGGCGGAAGGATGCTGTGGTTTACCCTGCTAAGCACAATAGCTTTAGGATGGACTACGCCGATCCCTCTGTTGGACGAGTCGGAAGAAATAGATGAGCCTTGCTTTGACCCTTGCTACTGTGAAGTCAGGGAGGGCATTTTCCACGTCCACTGCGACAGCAAAGGATTTACAAATGTCAGTCAGATCTCCCAGACATGGACGAGACCCTTTATACTCAATCTGCAAAGGAACTCCATGCGCAAGCTGTATTTTAACAGCTTTTTGCATCTCAACAATGCTGTGTCACTCAATCTGGGGAATAATGCTCTGCAGGACATACATGTGGGCGCATTCAATGGCCTGAGCATCTTGAAAAAGCTGTTTTTGCATGAAAACAAACTGGAGGTGTTCAGGAATGACACTTTTATGGGGCTGGAGAGCCTTGAGTATCTTCAGGCGGATTACAACGTCATCAAGAGAATAGAGAGCGGGGCGTTTCGGAACCTGCACAAACTCAGAGTACTTATTTTGAATGACAATTTGATACCTGTGCTACCCAATTTATTATTCAGGTCCGTATCACTCACGCACCTTGACTTACGTGGCAACCGCTTAAAAATTCTACCCTATAAAGGGACTTTGGAATACATTGGTCGCAGCTTGATGGAGATTCAGCTAGAGGAAAATCAATGGAACTGTGTGTGTGACATTGTGCAGCTCAAAACCTGGCTGGAGCGCATACCCTATACAGCTTTGGTGGGTGACATTACTTGTGAATACCCATTTCATTTACATGGTAAGGACCTTCGTGAGATCAAGAGAAGTGAACTTTGTCCTTTACTCTCCGAAGCCGAGCTGGAGGCCAAACATGGCATTCCCAGATTACCATTTAATAACGACAATGTCTGGCCCACCAAGCCTTCGTCTATGTTGTCATCCTTTCATAACACAGCTTCCTCAGTAGAGTACAGAGAGAGACACGTAAAGCCGACTAAACGGCCCAGACCCACAAAAACACCACCCACTCCTCGTAGCATTTACCCAGGGTTGAATCAACCTCCAATCGCTGCCTACCAGACCAGACCCCCTATACCAATCATTTGCCCAACAGGGTGCACGTGCAATTTACACATCAATGACTTGGGCCTCACCGTCAATTGTAAAGAGAAAAGCTTCCACAACATTTCTGAGCTGCTGCCACGACCACTTAACGCCAAGAAACTCTATTTAAGTGGGAATTTGATTCAGAAAATTTATAGGTCGGACTTTTGGAACTTCTCTAGCTTGGATTTATTGCACTTGGGTAACAATCGGATATCATATGTTCAAGAGGGTGCATTTATGAACCTACCTAATTTAAAAAGTTTATATTTGAATGGCAACGACATTGAAAGGCTCACTCCAGGCATGTTTCGTGGTCTGCAGGCACTTAGTTACCTGTATTTTGAGTACAATGTCATTCGAGAGATCCAACCGGCTGCCTTCAGCCTCATGCCAAACCTGCAGTTGGTTTTTCTCAATGACAACCTGCTGCGCACCCTGCCTGTGGATGCTTTTGCCGGCACTTCCCTAGCTAGACTCAACCTGCGCAACAACTACTTTCTGTACCTTCCTGTGAACGGAGTACTGGAGCATCTCCACTCCATCGTTCAAATCGACCTTCACCAGAATCCCTGGGACTGCTCTTGTGACATCATCCCACTCAAGCAATGGATTGAGAAGCTCAGCTCCGTCATTGTCGTTGGAGAAGTGACCTGCAAGACCCCAGACTTCGCCCTTGGCAAGGATCTGCGCACCCTGGAGGCTGAGGTCATCTGTCCTGAGTTGAAATTCACCGCTTCTTCTCCAGTTCTCCCCAATGACATGACGGCCACCAGCGGCTCTGAATTAGGACAAGCGCCGGTAACGGGAGCTGTCCCACTCTCTGTGCTGATTCTCAGCCTGCTTATTCTCTTCATCTCTTCTGTGTTTGTGGCCGCCGGTCTCTTCGCATTCGTCCTACGGAGGCGAAAGAAACTTCCCTTCAGGAAGCGACAGGAGGTGGACCTAACGGGCATTCAAATGCAGTGCAAGATCTTTGAAGAAAGACAGACTGCCTCGCCTGAGAAGCCACCCCGTCACGTCTACGACTACATACCCCATCCCGTTACTCAAATGTGTAACAATCCCATTTACAAACCACGAGAAGGAGAGATTGAGGGCGAGCAGTTTGCAGAAACCAAGGAAAATAACAGTAATTATCGAACTCTTCTGGAGAAAGAGAAGGAATGGACGATGGCGGTGTCCAATTCCCAGCTCAACACCATTGTCACCATCAATCAGTCCGGTGACATGACTGGCTTTCACGAGAACGGAGTGCTTTGCCCTACCGTGATTGACAGCCAGAGGCCAACCCCTACGGTCGGTTTTGTAGACTGCCTGTACGGCACCGTTCCCAAATTAAAGGACATGCACGTTGCACATGCACATCCCCCTGGAATGCAATACCCTGATTTACAGCAAGACGCCAGATTAAAAGAAACATTACTTTTCACTGCGGGGAAAGGATTCCCTGAGCAAACCCAAAGTGAATACCTCGAGTTAAGGGCGAAACTCCAAACCAAGCCGGATTACCTCGAAGTCTTAGAGAAATCGTATAGATTTTAATTGAGTAGAAAAATAAAAGAGTAAACTCACTTTCACAACCCCTTCTCGCCCCAAAATAATACGTATCAAAAAAGAAGCATGGCAAAATTATATGTTTCACACACGTACACATATACACTCACACACACATTTCCCCCAAGTCGCTTTTGGAGGAAAGGCCATACTCAGATTTTTCAATGAAGTGCCTTTTTTTCAGAGTAGCCAGCAATGTTACCACCCATTATTTTTGTACGGAACAGATTTGTTGTTGAACCTCCGGAGCGCCTGGCACAGTTTGTAGAATATTTGCAGTTTGCTGCATGCATTCGACTGCAGATGGAGGTCATTGATCAAAAAACTCACCTGCTATAGAGATACAGCGACGTATTACCCATTGAGTGGTCTATTTAATTTTCTATACAGCAAAAGACTGAGTTCTATCTCAAGGACGCACCAGAGGATCAATATTTGTGAATATATAATGACACTTCAAGATTTTATGGAGTTCAATGCACTTTCTTAAGAAAAATGCTTCTGGATACTATCACTAACAGCTTTTTAGGAAGCACTTTTAATGTTTTCTCTCTCTCACAAAGATTTGACAAAGTTAAAAATGTGCATATATTTATTCTGTAATTTCAGTGAAAGATTTAATTGTAAAGGTAATGTTAAATCAATGTATAGTGATTATGCGTCTGGTATAGCCTTCTTAATAAAAATACAAAGTCTTAAATAAAAAGGGTACCAATGCATACTGCTTGTGAGAAATAGACTGGACGTATTGGTATGGCGCTTCAAATGACAAATTATAAAATGCACATTAACCTATCAAGGTCTCATTGCTGCTAGAAGTCAGGTTGAGACAGTCTGATGGTCCTGCCTGTATGCATGTGTCATCGATGGGTTTGGACAAGAAAAGAAGACCTTGGATTAGATTTGAGTCTTTCTGTAAGGTATGTTTTTATACCTGTCCACTGCTTACTAAATTACACAACATTTGAGATGAATATTTAATGCAATGTCACTTTTACATGTGTCCACAAGAGTGAGATAGAGAGACACGCTCTCATCATGTCTGTGGATGGACAAAATTGATGTTTGATTATTTGAGGAACGCCACTTATTTATCAGGTATGATATACAACTTTGTGAAACATGACATTAGATTATAAATTCTGCTTGTTTGTGTTGGGGGTATTTTATATTTTCTGTTGATGCATCACTTAAGTGACATGATTACAAACTAGAAAGTGATCTATTCGACAAAAAAGGATTTCTACTCCCCATTCGACAACAAAATGGCTATTTTTTAAAACCAAATATTATATGTCTGTTTGCCAGTGACAGTTACCTTGAAGTTCTATCCATAACCATTTAATACAAACTTTGAAATACAATTCATTTAAGTATGATTATTTTTCATGGGGCTGTCAAGGATGCAGAACAGTAGTTATTCATTTGTTCTTATTATTCAGTTGACAAGTGTAGCTTCTGTTTCCTCTGTTCAATACCCAACAATAATTTTATTTATATTTTGCCCCTACATTCATCTTTTACCCAGACTGTTTTGTCAATATTTCAATAAATTTTGCTTGGTCCATATTTAACAGCACTCCCTTTTTGTGGAAATCTGTTTCACATCAATAATATGTTCAAACAGAGCACATTTTCTGTCAGAAATATTCATAAATGGTTGTTAGTTTGGTGCCCTAAAGTGCATGCAAATGCCATTTCTCAGTGTCTTTACTGGGTTTGTTTCTTCTCTGCATTCTTTTTTAGAACTGTGAATTATTCTTCTGTAGAATGTGAGGTGTAACTGTTGTAAGTGAATGTGTCACTTATAGATTGTGTAGTGTTAACTAAAGATGTGTTCAGCTGCTGTCTGGATTCTTCACTGTGATGAAGAACTGCTTAGGGGACAGTAATGGTCATAGGGACAATGTCACCTTGCTGTGGATTACATCTAGGTTGTCCTTGTCTCTATATTTCAATGTAATGATCTTTATTTTTTGCTAAAGGGTAGAGAAGCTAATGATGGATGACGGTGGTGTCAACAGAGTTCTTTTTTGAATGAACAATTTTCCTTAGAGTTGACCTGGGTTAAATATGTAATTAGAACTGTCATTTTTGTCTTAGCAACAAATAGTTGTTATTGTATTTTTTAATTTGCCTCCCCATTGGTTGCAGTAATCTATATAATATACAACTAATATACAAATATACAAACAAATTAAGGATATTACCTCAAAATAACAAAATGCACTGTTTTAGAGACTCAAGGGGAGTCCGGACCATGTTATGACCGTAGTTACATATACTACCCAGAACAAATTAGCTTTTTGCTACTTTGTCCTTGCCGTCTTTTGCTGAAAAAGGTAGTGCTATAGGTTTTTTTTTTTATTTTGTTATGCCATGTTATTGACCTTCATTGCTTTACCCCCCATCCCCCCCTCCACCCCCCCACCCCCCCCCCACCCCCCCATTAATACATTCCCCTGAGTTTAGTCTTTGCTTGTTAGATTTATACCAGGGCAAATTATAATTTGGTTGGTTAGGGTTTATGTAATCTATACTTGACTTATGTCAACACATTGTAGCTCATTTGTAGTATCGAGCGATTTCCTACATCAATGTCATTGTTTTGTTTTGTGGCTTGGTCCTGGCGAACCATCGACATGGCTGCCGTCTTTGCCTTGCTTATTTTTTTATGTGGTCTTTGCTGTGGGGGTTTGTTGTGATTCATTCTAATTTCACTTACTTTCTTCCTCCTCTTGATGGTTTGTTCTTGGGCTTTTCAAAGGGCCTAATTAGCTAAAAATGATCAAAACCCAGGGAGATGGATTGAGGGGGAAAATTAAAAAGGAAACGGGGGAGGAATATAAAATTGAATTTAAACAGGCCAAGCATGTAGAATCAGATAGTATCAGATCTTCTGGAATGTACCCAAAATTGAAAATATATTTGTTGGAGTGCAATTGAATGAAGATCAATATGCAATCAATATGCAATATGCAAGCATTTCTGGTTACTATTACTCTGTATGACATATTTCTTACTTTTCTTCATAACATTCATTGCTCAATGTCTTTTAATAAGCTAGTGTTTTGATGATTTTTATTGGAGATTTGAAATAATTTCGGTTTAAATGGATATTTCACCGCTGGGAAGATGAATGTGTATTTAAATCAGGTCATTTATGTAGTAGAAATGTGAAATTATTTTAGAAGTTGGTGCCTTCTAGACTTATTTTTGGCTCATGTGGATGAAAGACAACATCTCCCAGAATGCACTTGCTTCGCTGCCCTACGAGCCCACTCCCAAGCCACGCCTACCGGTAGCTCCTACTACTGGCTGTAGTCTCTAACCTCTGGCCAAAAAAGCCTCTGATGACGCAAAATGACTATGTTTGCGTCATCTGAGTTTTCTTTTTCCAGACACACAATACAGAAATCTCTCGTCTCAGGGGGACATGAGGGAGGGAAGCACGGCCATTTTAAAATACTACCGGGTTTCTACTGATACAAAGCTTAATGCTAATCGGTGAAGTATCCCTTTCATACGGCAATGTAACCACAGGTGTAGTCACATTACCTACTGTATGAGCGTTACATTAATAACACATACAAAGTGTCAACATACTTTTTGTCTCCATTATCAACAGTATCTATTTCATATTCCTAACACACTTGTTTTATGATTTATTTTCCTGTTTTACTTTACTTAAAGTGTGTGTATGCCTGCTGGCTTTAAAATGAATGCCATTTGCTTTGATATTTAGTTATCTAATACAATGGCATTCAGAAATTTTAAGTGGGGCTTAAGTGTCCTTTCTGGGGGTCATTGTAAACATGTGTATGTTATTGTGTGAGTTACATGGATGCTTTTCATTATTTGCTAGCATTTTTACAGATTTTGTCAGAATAGTGAAGATGGCTTCAGAGCCAGAGGGAATAGAGAATGTAATGACTCGTGGCAGTGCTGAAGGTTGCTGTCCAAGGTGCTGAAATTAATTTGCATGCAAACGGAATAGAAATTAACTCCAGCTCTATCCCTAGGATTGTACTCTTTCAAAGTTTGATTTGCATCTGCTAAAATTCTTTGTGAAGTCTTTCATTTCCCATTACCAAACAACATTTATATTCTTCTGAATTATGAACTGAGAGCTGAAATGTTTCAAATCCCATTATACATTCACAGTATTAATAATGCACATTACTTCAGTGCAAAGTTAATTAATGAAAATACAGTGTCATTTACTGTATATGAAAACTGTGTTTGTGTAATGTCAATGTATTAATTACAAAAAAAATTCTGAGCTGAGGTGCAATAAGTCAGAGCTGATAGATATCAAACCTCCCCATGTGAGCAGCCATTCACATGTCATGTCTACGCATGTGATAGTTTAGTTTAAAAGAGGAGAGAGACAGTAGGAGGGAGGCAGAGAATTGAATACTGTGCTTGTGAAAAAAGTCTCTCCCTGATTTTCGTTGCAATTGCAAGTATTGTGTTAGACAGCATTGTGTTCTGGCTGATATTTAGGTGTGAGCAGAAAGCAGTTTTCTTTTTCTTCTTTTGTCTCCTGTTTTTTTTTTTTTTTTTTTTGCAGCTCGTTCATGTAGGACAAAGAATGAGAGCAGATAGATAAATGGAGAGAAGTCGGGGGTGTCATCCGCGTGTATCTGCGGTGGCAGCAGTGTAAAAGCATTCGCACTTACTTTTCTGGATTCTGCTCTTGTTACAGGGCAGCCTATGATGTTACTGACACTTTGCCAATGTCAATTTTTTTCCATGTCAATACAGCTTAAATGGATGGATGGATGAATGGATGGATTGTAGGTACGAAGATGGATAAATTAGTAGGCTAATAGATCAACAGATCGATTGATCGACAGACAGACAGACAGACGCTCATTTATAAGAGACGAGGTGGTGAATATTCCTGGAAATGTTCTGATCACATTACCAGGCGTTCTTATGCTATAATGCATCAGAGAGGTTTGTGCGAATGCTGGAAAGAGGGTGTTGTGTACTGTATTGTAGCAGGCAGTTAACTTCCTTTGGCTCTCGGAGCCATTAGAATGCACCTCAGAACGGTACAGACACAGCTGAGTGTATCGATCCAAGCTGGCAGCGCCTGCCACCGCTCAATAGAAATATCTATTCAAGCACTTGATCGTGACTGTGTGTGTGAGTGCACTTTCTTGTGATGTAAGTTCTTGTGGTGGGAGGGGGGAGGGAGGTTTCAAACTCATTGCATCTGTGCAACACTGAGCCAGAGTTGTGCGGTTTATTCGCGAGTGGGTAAATGGTGGAAGTTTTACATAAGCAAGGTCACTTGCGTCATCTGTCATTAGGTGATGATGAAACCCACATCAATCAGTTTTTCAGCAAACCCTTTCGTACCTGCTTAATGCAAATCAGAGCATTGTTTGTTTGCATTTGCGTGCGACAGCTGCACGTAGCCGCATCATTAATAACTGTAACGCTGACATTTACTCCTCAATCTGGCACTGTTGACTTCCTCTAGACGGTTAGCATGCAGCGGATGCACAAGAGGAAGTGTTGTGTGCTTGTGCGTTTTGTATACATGTGTTTTTGTTTTGTTTTTGTTTTTTTTGTGCACACGCTTAAGTTATTCTACAGAAACAGGAGGCTCCGTCTTAGGCTCTTACGAATAGGTTAAAGCTTTGAATTAAGTGTCAAAAAAAAATCTTAGTAACAAGTAGGACTTGATTAAGAGAGCTATTTATAAAGAAGCTATAAGAAACTTTATAAGAAACTGACTCTTGGTGCTAAATGAGGTGGCACTCAGGGCTACAATGATGTCAACCCAAAAAGCCTGGAAGGGTAGTCACGGCAGCACGACACCAGTCATTTGATGTAATTATAAAGAAATAATTTAAGTAAGACACCGAAACATTTCATATTTAAATTTATTTTAATTAATTGCTTTGCATTGTGCAAAATTATCACAGATAAGTACTGATGATGTGGAATCCTTTTCTATTGATATATGTCTCCTTAAAAATAATAATACATTTTTATCAAACCCCTGTCATTATACTGTATAACTCCAATACATTGACTTTTTCAGAAAGGGTGTGGTCTCCTCCTCTCTGCTGCCATCTTGTTACTCGAGTTGAGACCTCGTCTTAACACATAGGAACCTTTATGAATCACACTTATGCTTAAGGTTAGGAATACGACTAAAATTGCATTCTTAGAGTTTTGACACGCTTAAGAAGACGGAAATTTTACTGTGAGCAGCCTAATACATATGGCAATATTTCAACCTAAAATGAATCATTATTATTTTTTTCATTTATATCTTTTTTTCTTCTTTTTTAGGGTCTTTTTTCGTTTTTGTAATTCTTATTTATTGGGAGGATTTTCAGTTTCTTAATGTACTGAAATAATGTAATATACTGTGTAAAGATTGTTTCTTCAAACATTTTGTAAATACTGCCATCGTACATACATATTTTATCATTTAAACTATATATATATATATATATATATATATATATATATATATATATATATATATATATATATATATATATAGCTTTAATAATTTATAATACCCCCAAAAATAGGTTATATTTTCATTATGATTTATTATTATTATTATTATTATTTTGGGGTGAAATATGACACAGACATAGTCTTGACAGGATCTGTCAGATTCACCCAGAGGGGTGTGTGTGTGTTAAAAATAGGTACCTAAAATAGGGAGGTACCTAAAATAGAGAGCTGGATGCAGATGTCAATTATGTTTAATTTAAAGGGGTCTTTCTCAAAAAATCCGAGGAGCAGATGACTTCAAATTAACATTTAATCTCACTGATGAATAGGACAGTAGAGATATTAAAGAAATATTCTCATTTGTGCTTTTTCTTTCCCACAGGCTGATCTCAAATGACTTATAGTATGTAAATGGCTTCTCTTTTGTGAATATGAGGATTTTCCAGCTGCCACTACAGTGACGTCAAAGCTGTTATTTGTTTTTGTTTATTTTTTTCTCCCAAAACTAAGATCATGAGGGTTTGAGTACCACTACACTGAGCGTACATTGTGGTATTTTCAGTGAGAGTTTTACACACCATTGAAAAACACTATGCAAACAAGCAACTGAATTGTTATTGGTTGAAATGGCTTTTCTGTTTTCGAGCTCTAAAACATTCTCCTCAATTTTCAGCGTGGACTTCAACCATGTGAAGTGTACAAGCAAAAGAATTCTGTAAATGGATGTTATGCACTTACAGTCGAGTGTTTCCAAAGCTCTCTGGTTTTGAAGCACTTTCAGGAAAGCTCTGTTATTGCAGATCCAACAGTCAAATTGAAGGTGGCTCGTACTGAGATAAATAGATGTTCTTTCTCATAATGCAAAAACAACAGGCTCTAAACTGAATTCATAAATGAATTTGCTGCCATTTTGGAGTTTAGGTCATTCTTTGCAAAATGAGAACACTTGAGACACTTTTATTTGTTTAACTAGATACAATGAGAATATGATATGGTGTTGTCTATTTATGTGCACATGAGATGTACAGTGACCCCAAAAAATATTTGTCATTTTAGCCACGCTTAAAGTATGGATGACATTTCATTAGATAATCAAAGCAAGTGGAATTTTCATGTGCAACTTGCTTTCGTATTTTATTGCATTTCTGTCAGGACCACTACCGTCAATTACGATTGACAATTAGCATACAGTTTGGATTGGCGGTATGGTTCCGTCCTGGGCGAGAACTCCTTGTGCATCCATGCAGCCTAGCATGGATAAGAGCAGGGAGAGCAGCAATAACCCCCCTTGGGGTAAACACAACAGAACCAACATGAATGTTTGCAAATATATTTAATTCAAGATTTTAAAGTACAACATAATTCAAGAATTTATTCTGATTCAAGGGGAATCAGAATGCCATACTGACTGGGCGAGAGGAGGAGCTGGGGATAGAGGAGGGTAATTAGCTCCTGAGAAACGAGATAGCTGCTGATAATACTGAAGGAGCTTATATATGTATACGGTGATAGGCGTCTTTTCCTATAGGTAGATGTGGATCAGCTGAGAGTCAGCTGATGTGAGCTTGACTAACGTGACTTGCCAGAACTAACGCTACGCTTGATTTATCTAATGCAATGAAATTCATACATTTAGTGGCCTGAATGTCCAAACACTTGTTGGGACTGCTTTATATTGTAGCATTGTTTAGGTTAAGTTTTAGGGGCCATTTACATGACACCGTTTTCAGCTAAAAATTTAAAACTTTTTATGCATTTTGCCTGTTCATTTACACGACAACTGCGTTTTAGGCGCCTCAAAATGTGATCATTTGATACGTGTTTCAAAGTGCGTGTTGCGATACTGTTATCGTCTCCATGTAAACTACAAAAATGCAAATTTGTGAAAACGGACAGTTTCAGTCTAGGCACATAGTGTTTATTTACAAAATTGCATCGCCACCTAATGGCCTGGCATGCATAACACCGTGTCCTAACTATACGCGGCGGTAAGATTCCAGCGACAGGCAGTGTGTCTGCCCACACTAGATGCGACGCGACTGTGAGACCCACAACGTCAATCAAAAATCACAGCCAATCAGAACAGTGTGTGGGCGGAGTCTCGCGGCAAGTGCACAGCACCAGAGAGTAATCTTGACGTCACTCGCAAGAAAATGGATAAGTAACTACATAATCAAATTTACAAATATTACACCATTTTAAAAATACATAGGCTGCTGAGTTACTAAAACAATCTTTGTCATATAATACACTTATTTTTTCAAAGTTTTAACATTCTTGTTTCCATTTGTTTCACTTTAAGATCTGAGGTGAATTATATCCATTGTTGCTTTTACAGCTACAAAGCTGGAGCACTAAATGATATTCAAAGTCACATTACACGCTTTTAACATTAAATAAAGCACATAAACAGTACCTGAGATTATCATTGCCACACTTTGTGTTTGTTGTTCCGGCCGCGACGTCACAAAAAAATAGAAACCGTTTCTAAAATAGAATCGTTGTGTGTCGCCGTCGCGCCTGGTTAGGACAAAAACTCTGATTAAAGCCCCGTTCACACCGCCAGCGACTTTGTCGCTGTATGTCGCTAGTCTCTGTACTGTGAAGTCGCTTGTGGGCATTCGTAGTGCTGTCGCTCTAGTCTAATGTTATTGGTAGACTGCACTGAGACTGTCGACAGTTTCTTTTCCATGCATCATTTTATTATATCCATGTTTGAGGTTACAGTCAAATCATATAAAACAGTGAAATCGCCCTCGAACTCTTCTGTCTTGCCTGCACTCGAGACGGTGACGTGAGCTGAGCTCCACTGAAAGTCTTCTTTCCTATCGGTTGTCGCTCGCGAAAACCGCTTCTCATTTGCATAAAGTTGAAATTTCTGAACTTTTGTCACGCGTCTCGTGTCGCTTGACACGCCCTGTCGCCAACGGTCACTGTCGCTCGTGTCGCCGGAAGTCGGCAGTGCTCCATTGAAATGAATGGGATCACGTCGCTGCGTGTCGCTGGTGGTGTGAACGGGCCTTAACATGGAAAAGATACCTTTTATCGCGTGTCGCGGCATCGCGTGTTGTTAGGACACGGTGTAATACAGTGTTTTTTGCGGATCCGTCTGAACAGGAATCGTTTGACAACATTGCTGTTTGTACACATATAACGCAAAGGAAAAACGTTTTCGTTTTTAGGTCGTGTAAGTGTATTATTTATTGTTTTATTTATTGGCTGAATGACTGACTTCCTTTGACAGCATGAGAGATTACCTTATAATTTTATTTAATTTTAATTAGCGAGTGTTGCTCTTATTCATAGGATGTTGTTTTCACAACACAATATGTGGAAATGGGAGCAGAGATCAGGCATTAGACTGCAGCCGTCTGTCAGGTTGTATCATGTATGACTGAATTTGCCCCCCGTACACTAGGATTGGGCCAATGACTCTTGAGTCATTTCTGCAATAACTCACAATGATGACCTTTCATAAATTTTGCAACGTCATGCCAAAAGTTCCACAAAAGGGGAAGTCACTGGCATTACAGCCATTTCCATGGTAACAATTACTTCTCTGATTGTAGGATGTCACTTTTGGGATTCTAGCAGTTTGGGGGTATGAAAGGGGTCCTTGATTCAGAAAGAGTTTTAAAAGCCCTGCCCTACAGAGAACCTTTACTTCAAACTCTTCCATATTTTAGTACAAATTCATGCATTGAATAATACAGATGACAACATACACAGGTTGTGTGACTTGTTTGTGTGGTGAATTATTTGCAGAGAGCATGCAAACATTTATTACGTTTTCCCAAATTTTCTATTCATCGATGCTAATGCATTAGGTCAGTCTTTTTTCACATTTTGGTGACCTATTCAGTACATGCTTGTAAGTCATACAGATCTAGTTCACATCCTCTGCCACTCTGGCTCTGTTTAAAGGATGTGGACAGTGGGTGTATCTGTTTGGGGTGATTCATGACTCCAGGCCTTCCCTATGACAGCCTTCCGCTGCCATCTCTCTCTCTCTCTCTCTCTCTCTCTCTCTCTCTCTCTCTCTCTCTCTCTCTCTCTCTCTCTCTCTCTCTCTCTCTCTCTCTATCTTGACAGTAGGCTTTTCTGAGCATACTTGGACGCAGCGTACCGACATTTCCATTGCCGCCTGTGGCCGTGGGGTCAGCCAGGCACCCACCGATCCCGCCGTGATCTGCCTGACTGATCCGCTTCTTTCGGCCACAATGGTTTGTGTGTGCACGAGGTGTGTGTTTAAGTGTGTTTCATTCACCATCTGTTTTTCTTTTTCTCTAGTTGACTCACTTGCCTTTCATTTCAGGAAAAACTTTTCTTTTTTTTCACAGCGTTTTAGTGTGGGATCCTTTGATGTGTGTGTTTGCACAATTCTGTGTCAGCACAAGGTTGTTGTTGTTTTTTTACTCTTGAGGCCACAGACAGCTGAAAACTTTGCTGTGTTTGCGTGTGTGTGTGTGTGTGTGTGTGTGTGTGTGTGTGTGTGTGTGTGTGTGCATGTCTCAGCACACCTCAATGTTGAGTTGGTTGATTTAAGACTTCACGGGATGCACGGATAGCAAGCATTTATTTATTTATCAATGACATCTCTCTACAAATATTTATATTTATTACAAATATTATATAAAGATCTTCACTCCTAACTCTTTCCCCGCCATTGAAGAAAATTTTCGTAATTTGTGAGACTATGGGCCCCTATTTTAACGATCTAAGCGAATGCCGCAAGTGCACTTAGGTCGTGTCCGAATCCACTTTTGCTACTTTAACGACGGGAAAAATGGTCGGCGCGCATGACGCATGTTCTAAAAAGGTTGTCCCTATTCTCTTAATGAGTAATGGGTGTGTTTTGGGTGTAACATGCAATAAACCAATAAGAGTCTCATCTCCCATTCCCTTTAAAAGCTAGTTGCGCTCGCACCATGGCGGATTGCTATTTACATGGCGGAATTTGCAAGCGGAAAAAACTGAATGCTTCTCTCTAGTGTGGAAACGGATCTGCTCATGTGCAAGGTTAAAGCACACGAGCAGACCATCTACAGGACAAAGTGTACGTGCGTTGTGGACCCGCCTATAGACGCATATTACTAACACGCTCTTTAAATAACAAAAAAAATATTGCGCCATTGACTTTAGACCAGGTTTCAGTTGGTCAATAGTGCAATATTTTTTTTGTTATTTAAAGAGCGCAATAGTGTCACAGTTCTGTAAGTTTGGACATTTAGTTTGTTTCATCACATGTATCCCGTCTCCATGGTCACAAGCATTATGAGTTAGTTTAGTTCAGCTGTGTTTAATTAGCACCTCGTTATCTACGCAACTTAAGTTCCTGCTTGTCTGTTGTTCATTGTCCGGTCTCGTATGTGTTTGGTTGTGTCTGCACTAGCTGTCTGTATTACCTTGTGGATTATTAAATTATCTTGGAAACGAGCTCACCGTGATGTTGGAGCCCACGCTAGACGGAGCGATTGAGCCTGACATCACACCGGAGGGGAGCCCATCAAAAAAGGTGTGTGAGGTAGCTGTCCCATCCTGCGCTGAGGGAGTATGTGTGGAAGTTGAGGATTTGGTTAGGAGCCCCGTCCACCTGCCCGTTACTGAGAGTGAGTTTCTGGACCTATAATTTAGAGTTAACCCTTCATCTGTCTGATTATTCTATATTGGACTCACTGGCCCCACCCAGCCTCCCTCTCCCACCTCCTCTTCTAAATGTCCTTGTCAGTTCATCATCTCAGCCTTCTTCCCAGACCTCAGCCACGTCTGCTGCCCTGTCCGAGTTGTCTCCCACCAGTCCCGATGTTTCTCTGTTGCCTCCTCTCAGTGACTTGGTTACACCACAGGCCTGCTGTAAGCCACCTCCCCCAGGGCATGGGGATCCCGTGGCTCCACCTCCTACTTCAGATCATGATAATTCTACCTTGACCCGTCGCCCTGACTCCTCCACCTGCGCTCCTCCCTTCCTCGATGTCTGCTGTGAGTGTCGAGCATTCGGTTTCGCTGAGATCCCTCAGACCGTCGACTTCACCCGAGTCAGACATCACGTCACCTTCGCCACTTACCTGCGGGCCGTCAAATGCCCTCAGGCCCTCCACCCCTACAGCTCCGGCTAGCTCTGCCATCCCTCGTGCTTCACATCCACCCTCAGTTGCTCTAACTCAGCCTCAGCCCTTCAGATCCCTGCGTCCACCTCCGGGGGTCGTCACTGCGGCTCCGTCGCGGCCACCTGTCTTCTGCGTCACTCCTCTTCATCAGCGCTCTGTCTGCGCCATGGGCTCCACCACCCTCGTCTCGTCGCCTTCGCTCGTCCCCAAGGTGGCGTTGAGGCCTTCACCACCATGGCTCCTCCCTCCAGCACCACGGCCGTGGTCCACCATCCTGGCTGTGGCCTGGGTCACCATCTGCCGCTTCCGGCTTAAGGCTCCTCCCTGGACTCCATCACCATCATCACCGCCACTGGGTTCTTCTGTCCTGCCTCCTTCCAGTCAGCCGTCCACCTCCAGAACCGCCTCCAGTATCCTCTGCCTATTTCATCATCTCCTCATACTCTACGCCTCCTTCTCTCTACGGTGCGAGGACACACCTTCCGGGAGGAGGCATTCTGTCACAGTTTTGACTTTTAGTTTATTTCATCACATGTACATCACACCGAAACTAGCAAAAAAACACTTGCATCGCGCCTGGCACCGCATCGCGCCGGGTGTTTGATAGAGCCCAATGCTGTGTTTTCACTGTTATATGGTAGGGTGCACTATTATTCAGCTTCTGAAAGAGTACTGAATCTCCTGATCAAAACACAGGCAAAGAAGAAGCAGAAACAAGCGATATCATATGTAAGCATGTAATATAATGCGATCATCACCATTAAACAGCCTATAGATCAAAACTGCCTAATGTTACTGAATGAAATGTAACATTACATTGTTACAAACTGTACTTTGGGGGTGTGATCTAAGTCTTGATGGTCGTTCTGAATCTCATCCAGATGTACCGGTAATCTTTGACAAAAACAAGATTTTCTCAGCTAACGCGATCCATGACGTCATACAAAAAAAAAAAAAAAAACATACACTTGTTGCTTCCTGACTGTGTGTGTGGCTGCTGTGGAGTGGAGGCTGTTTCACTCTTTCTCTCTTGCTCCAGAAGAGCAAAGAAATGTTGCACTTTGATCCACCTCCATCCTACTGGTTTGTGGCTGTTTATAGTCTGCATGCATGTCTGTGTGTATATATTTACAATGTGTGAAACTAATGTTTTATCCTACTGTTAAAGGCCTGTATGGATGGTGACATCTGCACTGAAAGCAGCCCGGGGTGGGCTACCCTCTGGAACTGGAGGCTGCTTGACCTTCTAAAGGGGTGATTTATAGCTTCAAAGTGACCAGAAGTCATTCAGCTTCAAAGAGAGTTGGCGATTTGAGATGACATGAGGTGACAGCAACCATTGGCGAAGTGACAAATACAATGCAAATGCACATCAATAAGGCAACAACCATTGGAAGCTCAGAGTGAGTCTATCATGATCCACCATAATGATACAAGAATTGGCAAAATTTTGATTAAAAATCATCCCTTAAAGGATAATAATTTAATAATTTAAGGTATAAAATCTTACATGAAACAAAAAATAAGCTTAGCACATAGTCCAAGCTGCTCTTTTACATCCAATAAAAGTGAATGTTGACTCATAATGCAAGCTTCAGAAATGACAATAAGGTATACAATTACAAGAGGTCCATGACCAGAAATATAGTGTCAGGAATATGATGCTATAATTGAAGTCTTCAGAAATGTTTGAATATATTTTACACTCACAAGTTGGTGTTGAACATTTGAGACTAAAATTATGTTCTACACAAAAAGTTGTAATTTTCAAAAAAACTTTAACCTGTCTAAACCAGGTTTAGTCCCATTTTCTGTGACCTAATTTAAAGTGAGAACTTTTTACTTCTAATAAACCATTATCGGAACTCTTTATCTCAATAAACAATAATAACTGTGTGAATTAAAATGAAAAAAAAAAAAAATATATATATATATATCTTATATTTACCCCAAAGTAGAGACTACAATATATAAACTATGAATAAACTATAATAGTTTTATTAATGATTTGTAAGTACTTTATAACTGTATGTTTAAGTGTTACCAGAGTGGGTCATCATTTCCAGTTACTCATATTCATTCAGTCTAAAATAAGTTGTCATGCTTAAAATACATTGACCTGCCCTTTATTTCTTGCTCATTATATTGCCTTCAGGTTATTCATTTGAATTCATCCTTCAGTTCCTCCGACTTCTTCCGGTTCTCCTCTCTTCCTGTCCTTTGTGCGTAATACTTCAGTGTCCCATTCAGTGTCAGATGGGCTGCGCTGAAGTGGGTCACCATAAACACTGAGGACATCAGAACAAACCTTTCTCAACGCAGTGTGTCACATCTCAATGACAAACAACAGACGCCACACCATAATTTATTAGCACCATAATTAATAACTGCTGCATCATCTTTCAGCTCGTACGTGTGGCACAACCGTTTGTGTGTCCCGGGGTGAGTGGAGATATGAAGATATTGATCCAGTAGACTTTGAGACCGGTATGAACCTTCTACAAAACCCTTGATAAAATCTAGCCAGAGATGATCACTGGGTTCAGAAGTCTGAGACCTCTAGTACTTTTATTATTATTATTATTATTATATTATTACTATTATGCCCCTTTTTACAAGATAGTCTCAGGTGTCCCCAAATTGTGTCTGTGAAGTTTCAGCTCAAAATACCCCACAGTTTGCAGTTCATCATCATCATTAAAGTGTATTATCTGCATGCTTTTTGAAGCCATATCAGTCTAAACTTCTGATATATGGTTTTCTGAGCGCACACATCCGAAGCATGCAAACAGAAATCTGGATGTCAGACGGCGCGTGAATGAATGTGAAGCTGCGTCACGCTGCATTGCATGCTGGCGGTGCCATCATTATGGGAGGGTCACTCTCTGCTACTTGTACTGAAATTAATACGAATACCTGCTTACCTTTTGTTTTTGACTTGAAGTTAAATATTCACATTCTTCATGGCATCTTTGCAGGGAAGAGAAGCTATTTTATCACATCGCATGATCATTTGATGTTTTCACTGAATTCCTTTCACAATGTTGATCTGGTTATAATGAGAACAGTGTCACAGGCTGGGGCGCTCGCTGCTGCTTCATCCATCATATGGTAGAAATGATAACACCATCAACAAGCTGATAGAAGTCGATTCATTTCTTTGTTGGAAACGTATAAATGTAACTGAAGTTTTATTGTTGTCATTGTAAAAAATCACTTTCCCATATGGCCACAGAGGGGAATCAGAGATTGTGGGTCACACTGTATTTTTTTGGTATTTATTTCAACAAATGACAACCAAAATCAAATCCATAGAAGCCTGTGAACAGTTTTGCACTGGTTGCGTGCAAGTTCTACTAATTCACAAGCCGAGTGAGAATCATACTCACAAATGTTAGTTATTAAAGAGTTTTCTCTCTGAACGATGATGTGAGTTACTATGATGCCGCATGAATGACCCACAATGCCGACATTTTTCACAATCACAACTCACAAATCGAAAATCAAAATACTGTCCTAAACTCAATAGCAGAAAGGCAATGCGATCCTCCCAGTATGGCGTATAAACAAAGCAATTACCCAGAAGTGTGACGTCAGCTTCACATTGTCTATTAAACTAAGTTCTCTTTCACGTCTTATTGCGCTTAAACTGTCAAATACACACAAGGTTATGTCAAAATGAACATGACATGAACTATTTTTTTTAACAGGGTAATGAGACATTGAGTGTGATTATTTAGTATTTATAAAAGGATCTGTGAGCAGTATAAAGTATGTTTAGGATCCATAGTAATGTTTAATACTGTATGTATGTGTTGAACTATGCATTTATATGTAGGTGTGTATGCATTTATATGTAGGTGTGTTTAGAGAGGCCAAGGTCTAATTGTGTAAATATTTCATATAAGGCTCTATCACTTCTGCACTTGCAGATATGATTAACCTTGAGCCCACTCTAATGCAGATAAAGTTTATTTTTTGTTTTATTATTACTCATTTTAATTGTTTTGTTTTTCCTCACCGCTTTTTTTTTTCTTACAATATCCCATATTTGAAAGAAAGGAAGGAAGTTGAATTTTAAGAGTAAGAAAGGTTGAATATGATTGTGAAAAACTAAATTATCAAATTATAATTGAGAATTTTGGCCACGTAATCATTGATCACCATTATAAGTGAACTCGCATTTTTTTAAAAAAGAGTGTCTGTCATATTTCTTAAATGTCCAACTCTAAGTGCCACCTGGATTTCAGTGTAAAACAATGTGATTTATAGGTGTTCAGGGGTATCTAATGGTCCACATGTCAGAAAATGTTTGAGGCAAATGCAAACACTAAATAATTGATTAATGACTCGAGACAAACATTTAAAGAAAAATAGACTTTCAATTACTTCCTGGAGTGCTGAGAACAGTGTGTGTGTGTGTGTGTGTGTGTGTGTGTGTGTGTGTGTGTGTGTGTGTGTGTGTGTGAGAGAGAGAGAGAGAGAGAGAGAGAGAGAGAGAGAGAGAGAGAGAGAGAGAGAGAGAGAGAGAGATTGTATCCCTGTATTGTGAGACTAGTACAGGAGATAATTAGCTGTCAGAGTGTATTACTGCTCTCAGCTGGAGCTGATAAACACAGGAGAATGGCTCTCACCTACACAACCATACTCTGTTTTCATACTGTACACACAGAGCATCCAGAATTAACACTTGCCAAGTGCCAACTGCGAGTAAAATTTGTTGTTGGCAAGTAAATATAACATCACCAGTTGGCCAGAAACTTTTTATGGTTTAAATTGCAGTGTAAGAGCCAGGTTTTTAAGTTAACAACCCAATAATGTTTAAGAAAAACAGAGAAGACATTTCTAAGACTATAGTGAGACTTTTTAATGGTCTGGTATATTTTCACAGATATTAAATATAGAGTAATAGTAAATAAGTTCATGATAAATTAAGTTGCATTTATTTAAAGTATGGGGTGAGTAAGATTTTGTATTTTATTTTTTCGAAAGAAGATTATTACTCCAGTCTTCAATGTCCCATAATCCTTCAGAAATCATTCTAATATGCTGTTCCCTATCGATATGGTTCACTCATAGTGCGTCGTTAGACGCAATGGGAAAATGTGTGAATTTACTGGCGAAAGGGGCTGTAGAAGCTGTTCTTCCGGCCCACAGCGAGTCAGGCTTTTACAGCTGCCACTTACTCATGCCAAACAAGGATGGCGGCCTCAGGCCCATCCTGTATCTCAGGCATCTAAACTGTGCCCTTATAAAAACGGCCGTTCGAGATGTTAGTGTGCCCGGGGGATTGGTTTTTCCTCAGTGGATCTGAAAGATGCCTACTTTCATATCCAGATCGCCCCCCATTACAGACCGTTCTTGGGATTCACGTTGGAAGTGGTGGCTTACCACTATACTGTCCTTCCATTCAGACTATCTCTGTCACCGCATACTTTTCAGAAAAGCATGGATGCGGCCCTCTCTTCCCTGAGACAGAAGGGAGTGCGAATCCTGAATTACCTCTTATTAGCCCAGTCAGAGGCCGAGTTAGATGCTCACAGATCCTTACTCCTCAGCCAGTTAGAATGCCTTAACTCAGGATCAACGATGCCAAGAGTTCACTGTCTTCCATTCAGCGGATCTCGTCCCTGGGAGCAGTTCTCGATTTGGCCCAAATGTGGGTCATGCTCACGCCAGAGCAAGCTCTAGGGATCCAACAAGCTCAAGGTGTCTTTCAAGGTCAGGGTTTCGCACCCCCTCAGAATGTTTCAGGTGATGCTGGGCCTTATGGCCTCCGCATCAGTAGTACTTCAGCTAGGCCTCCTACACATGCGGGCCACAGTACTGGCTGAATCTGAAACTGGAGCTTGGCGTCACGGATGCCTCCGTATCATGGTGAACCACTCCTTCATCATGGTCTTGGCCCCACTATGCGAGGACAGGCCGACTTCCGGCTCCTGGTTGAGCGCGGTGAAGCTGCTGCACATCAACTGCCTGGAAATGCTTGCAGTCTTTATGGCCCTCAGAACCTTCCATTCAGACCTGAGAGGATACCATGTCTTAATCTACTCGGACAACATGACAGTGGTGTCCTACATAAACCACCAAGGTGGACTCCAGCAAGCCAGACACCTCCTCGTATGGGCATAAATCAACCTGTGCCAACACGTGCTGGGCAGACTGAACCAAGGGGCAGACATGCTGTCCCGGGACAATGTGTCCTCAGAAGAATGGACACCCCATCCCCAGATGGTTCACATGATCTGGAGCATCTTCGAGAGGGCAGAGGTAGACCTCTTCGCCTCAGAAGACAATGCTCACTGCCCAATATATTTTTCAAAGGACAGGGACGGGCTGGCCAACAAATGGCCCAGCCTTCCCCTACACTCTATAGCCTTCCCCTATCCCCTATACAAATGGCCCAGCCTTCCCCTATACTCGCGCTGCTCTCTCAGGTCTTGAGACGGATCAGGGAGGACAGCGCAGTCCTTCAGGTGGCCCCCTTCTGACGAAACCAGTAATGGTTCCCAGAATTGATGCAGCTGCTCACAGCAGCCCTGTGGCCAATTCCCTTGAGGAAGGACCTCCTTTCCCATTCAAAAGGAATGATCTGGTAGACAAGGGTCGCACCCCTTCCACGCTCAAGGTCTGTGTGGTGGCCATAGCAGCATTCCACACTCCTGTGGCCGGCCAGTCCGTAGGCAGGAGCAACCTGGTTGTTCGCTTTCTAAAGGGGTCCAGAAGGCTAAACCTGCCTCGCCCCCTCACGGTTCCTATATGGGACATGTCTATGGCTGAACTGCGCCCCCTTTCGCTAAAGACCGCCCTCCTTCTAGCCCTAGCATTGGTCAAGTGAGTGTGCGACTTGCAAGTGCTCTCTATGAGTGCTTCTGAATTGCCTTAAATTTGGGCCTAACGACTGCAAAGTCATCCTCAAACCAAGACATGGCTATGCACCTAAGGCGTTCTGTGCGGCGACTGGCTGGTCCTCGCCGTCCACCTTTGCCAGATTTTGTAGCTTGAACGTCCCTGCTCTTCAAGCACGGGTCCTATCTGTGTAGCTGGGCTTTGACCTCTACATGAGCTCAACCGACATACTGTCTGAGTCTCTTAATGTCGGGCGTTTACCTCACCCTACCTAGTCTTGGTGCCCCCTGGGCCCTTGTTCAAGCGTCCTGGGTCAAGGCCTTAGAAAGATTGACGTTCCGCAGTTATAAGCACTGTGTGATTGGATTTCCAATGCGTCTAGTGATGCAGTACAAGTGAACCATATCAATAGGGAACATCCTCGGTTACTAACGTAACCTCGGTTCCCAGAGATAACGGGAACGAGAACTGCATAACTTGCCGTGCTATCATGATGCACGACTCGCCATTTGTTGCTTCAGTCAAATTGACCTGAGTTCCTAGGACAGAATGCCCGCAGTATATAGAGGGATATCCCCCCCATAATAGTGGGCTCTGGCTTTCATATATATATATATATATTTATATATATACATACATACATATATATATATATATATATATATATATATATATATATATTAGGGGTGGAGCCGAACCCGAATACGGTATTCGGAAAGGCACAAATAATGTGTTTTTTACGAATACTTATTTCAAACAAATACTTTTAAAAATATTTGTATTCGGGAACAAGAAAAACTCTATATCAAAAAGCAGCGTTTCCTCATGAGACATGGCGACCGGCGGTGCTGCTGATGTGGTGGCTGAAATATTTTGGATTAGGCTAATGTCACGTTGTCATAAGGGGTAGTTCACATAGCGTGTTTTTTGCGCGTGCAGATTTCAAATGTAGGCGCGCGGCAAGCGCGCTTATAATAGAAGCGAGCGGCGCGCTGCATAGCAACGACAGACGCCACAGGAGGGCAAACGCTTGTGGAAAGGAGAAAACGGTGCGAACTGCGCTCTTCATGATGACGAGGAAGTATCAGCAAAGAATTAATTGATTTCTAGCCCTTGCATTAGCTTTAGATATATTTATGGAGATGAGAAATGAAATAAAAAGCCGTCATTATGTCATTAATATCAGTCCGTCAGAAAAGCAGTTCTAGGCTTATTCTTGGCTGGATAACTCTTAGCAGGTTTAAAAAGCTCTTTTAAAATTAAATATGAATGCAGTTTTGGATTAAATAAAAGTACAGTCAAGTCAAATAAAACATGTTTTATCTCCTGTTTGGTAACACTACAATAAGATACCATTCATTAACGTTACTTAATGCGTTATCTAACATCAACACATTGAGTGAACAATATATTTTTACAACATTAATTAATGTTTGTGAATGTTATTTAATACAAATACTTGATTGGTCATGTTTGTTCACTTCATTTTTTTGTGCATTAAATAATGTTAACATAAATAATGTTAACTTTTGATTTTAAAAATGTATTTTTAAATTAACCCCAAGGAGAATAATTGCGACAGTATATAGCCTAACTATTGTTTATTGTTAGGTCATTTTATCTAATGTTATCTAACAAATGGAATATTATTGTAAAGTTTTTTTAATACTACAGTTTCCATCTTTGTAACCGTGATATACGCGCTAATATATATGTAAATTTAATCTAAATTAAGCTTTGGTACCGAAATTGTTACCGAGAACCGTGGATTTTCACAGGTATTGGTACCAAATACTGAAATTTTGGTACCGTGACAACACTAGTAGCTCTGTTAGCTCGGTAATTTAGACAATAGGCTGTTGACAGAGTAACGTTAACATATGTAATGGCTGTTATGTTATTTTCTTTTCAATGACGTTCCTTGTTACATGTTCATTGCTGGATTTATGGAAAAACATCAACCAATATTGCATATCCATAATTATTATAATGGATATAATTAAAGAATACTTACACTATAACGTAAATTAGAAGTGCAACGCAAAAAAACTGGATTTTTACACCTATTTTGAATTTTACTCAAATACAAATACAAATACAAATACAAATACAAATACTTTTCCCCTCTCAACAGATACAAATACAGATACAAATACCGGCTGCTTTGCACACCCCTAATATATATATATATATATATATATATAAGCAGAGTCGTGGTCCCATGTACAAACCAGTTGATAACCACTGCGTTAGAGGATAGAATCCAAGGTAAACTTTGACCGGTGGCTTGCATGTGATTTTATTGTGTTATATCAAACACATTGAACTATTATAGCAACTTGCATTATTGTTCTATCATGAACTAATAAGGAAGGTTTTATGTGTTTATGCAGGTACAATAAAGATTAGGAGGTGATATAAACATCAGTCAAGTTCAGGTTAGAAAATCCAATATGTCCAGGATTTTCTTGTTGGAAATTAATTATCTAAATTTGATTTCTAATCAGATTTTCTTATTGGATGCTAACATAACTCAACATAAAAACTTATACAAATAAATCTTGTATTATTAATATGTTTAGGGCATTAAAAGGAAAGTAAAGAAAATCTTTTAGGATTTGAAAACTCAGTTTTTCAATTTACTACAGTTTTTCAATCTTATACAGTTAGAGCTCTGATTAAATAATCAAATAATAATAATAAGGAATCTCATATGTGTCACAGCTCTTATTGTGAAATTCTCTTTTGTTTCCTTTAGTTCCTGTTTCCCTGCTCTGTTTAGATTTGGTTTTCTGGGTTACTGATTTTATCCTCGTTCTCTTACGAGAGGTTCTCTCGTATTGCGTAAGTTACTTACGCTACGGGAAAGTCTTCTTTCTTCGAGATCTGAAGCCAAAAATGATCCTTAATTTTGTATTCATTGTCAACGCAGTGCGGCAGCCGGCAGACCAAGGCAGGCTGTGTAAGCGTGCTCATTGGCTGCTCGGCGGCAACTGCTTAAGCCTATCAGTGAGCCTCGTGAAACGTGGCCTCCAATGAGGGCGCTTCGCGCCCTCCACACCCTTCTAACCGTCAAGATGGGTGTGGCCAGTGTGTATATAACGAGGGCTCACAGGCTGAATATCTGATTTTCTAGTCTTCAGCGAAGCTCTACGCATCGCTGGATCTTGAGAGCCGCCGCCGTTGAAACCAGCGACCAGCAAGCTTAGGACAGCGCCTGAAGAAGCCGGCCGCCTTCGCCGCCTTCAGCCATCCGTGCCTGCTATGCTATCCGGCGACATATCCTTTTATTACTGCTGTGTGTGTTCGCCCTGCGAGCACCAAGAGCGCGCGCGTTGCGCCCACCCCTCTGTTTCGAGCTCTCTAGCCCGCGACGCGCGGCGATCAGAGCCCGGAGGCCATTAAAAAGCACAGTAAAAAAGGGCTATACTCTGCAGTTCACTTTCGGCCTGTCGTTGGCACCCCGTACATTTACGAAGTGCATGGACACGGTTCTCGCTCCCCTGAGGGGTCGGGGAATGCGAATTCTGAACTACTTGGACGATTGGCTAATTCTAGCACAGTCAGAGGCCGAACTCATCGCCCACAGAACAGTGCTTCTAAGCCACCTGGACAGCCTGGGGCTCACGGTCAACTGGACCAAGAGCTCATTAGTGCCCAGTCAATCAACCTCTTTTCTGGGTTTGGATCTGGACACTGTGGCAATGACGGCCCGCCTGTCGACACCTGGCCGCGTCCTTCCAGCCGGGCAGCACCGCACCTCTCAAGACATTTCAGAGGATGCTGGGTTGTATGGCTTCAGCTGCAGCAGTGCTTTAGCTGGGTCTGTTACGTATGCGCCCGCTACAATGCTGGCTGAATGCCCGAGTGCCTCTCAGAGCCTGGGCTTCCAGCGGCATTCGAATCAGAGTGACTCAGAGCTGCGTTTCAGCACTGAAGCCCTGGTTAGCGGCTGACTGGTACCAGCGGGGAGTGACAATGCGAGCCATCTCACACCGCAAAGTTATCTCGACGGACGCTTCCACCTCAGGTTGGGGCGTTCTTTTCGAGGGCAAACCGGTATTTGGCCTGTGGTCAGACCAGGAGAAATGCCTCCACATAAACTGTTTGGAGATGATAGCGGTCGAGAACGCGCTCAAGCGCTTCCTCCCATTCATACAGGATCACCATGTGCTAGTCCGCTCGGACAACATGTCCGTGGTATCCTATGTGAACCGACAGGGCGGTGTCAGATCCAGGAACCTGTGCAAGCTGACAGAACGCCTTCTCGTGTGGGCTCACCGCTCGTTGCGCTCGCTGAGAGCCGCGCACGTGCCGGGCCACCTGAATGTCAGTCCAGACAGACTGTCCAGAGACATCATTCCCCCGTGAGAATGGTCCCTGCACCCCCAGACAGTCCAGTTTCTCTGGCGCCTATTCGGCAGAGCGGAGGTCGACCTCTTTGCGTCGAGAGACAACGCTCACTGCCCGAAATTTTTCTCGAAAAGCGAGGACGCGCTGTCCCAGACATGGCCCAGCCTCCCGCTGTACGCTTTTCCCCCGATCTCCCTGTTACCACAGGTCATTACGAGGATCAGGGAAACGCACCACCCAGTGCTTCTTATAGCCCCGCGTTGGGAGAACCAAACCTGGTACCCAGAGCAAGTGAGGCTGTCGCACTCATCCCCATGGCCGATCCCGGTGAGAAAGGATCTCCTCTCTCAAGCCGGTGGATCTGGCATCCCTATCCAGAACGATGGTCTCTGCATGCATGGGTAATCAACGGATACCCGTTGACCTGCCAGAAGGGGTCGTGAACACGATCCCGCAGTCTAGAGCGCCCTCCACGAGACGGCTCTACGCGTCTAAATGGTCGGTGTTTTCTAAATGGTGCACTACTAAGAGCTTGGATCCACGTGCATG
The DNA here is from genome assembly GCF_964197995.2 of Scardinius erythrophthalmus. NCBI lineage: Eukaryota > Metazoa > Chordata > Actinopteri > Cypriniformes > Leuciscidae > Scardinius > Scardinius erythrophthalmus. The sequence goes on along the minus strand of NC_138228.1, from coordinate 20,435,098 downwards.
TGGGGTCCCACGGGTGCTCTCCAACCTACAAGAGCTGTTGGACAAGGGCAGGTCCCCTTCCACGCTCAAAGTGTATGTGGCGGCTATTGTAGCGTTCGCTGAGACGACGCGCGGCCAGGCAATAGGAAGGAACGAGCTTATTATCCGCTTCCTCAGAGGAGCTAGACGGATGAATCCCCCGCGGCCCCCCTTGGTTCCTATTTGGGATCTGTCCTTGGTCCTGGAGGCCCTGAAGGCTTTTCCCTTTGAACCGCTTGAATCCGTGGATTTAAAGTACCTGTCGCTCAAAACCGTTTTTCTGATAGCTCTGTCTTCAGTAAAACGCGTGGGGGATTTGCACACGCTATCTGTTAGCCCTGCATGTCTTGAGTTCGGACCGAACGACTCGAAAGTCATTGTCAGACCAAGACACGGTTACATCCCCAAAGCGATTGGAACCCCTTTTAGGGCACAAATCATTTCCCTTTCGGCTCTGCCAGCATCCGATAATGGGGACAGTGATAACCTCCTATGCCCTGTCAGGGCACTGAGAGTTTACATCACGCGCTCCGCTGCTTTCAGGCATTCCGAGCAGCTTTTTGTTTCCTTCGGCGGACGCACCAAGGGTCTCGCCGCCTCGAAACAGAGCCTGTCCAGGTGGATAGTGGACGCGATTGCAGCAGCTTATGCCTCCAAACACCTGCAGTGCCCTCTGGGTATCAGAGCCCACTCTACTAGAGGCATGGCCTCTTCGTGGGCCTGGTCCAGTGGAATTTCTATCCACGATATTTGTATGGCGGCGGGCTGGGCCTCCCCATCGACATCCGTGAGGTTTTATAACCTGGAAGTTCCCGCCTTACAGGCTAAATTGCTGTCAGTATAAGTGACATGTATGCTCTGCCCAGTCGCTTATGTGCAGACTACGTTCACATGCTGGCGATATTTCTGGTATGGTACTTAGAGTGAAGTGTTTTATACTCAGACCGGCTGGGCCGCTCTGTTTCTCATTCCCCGTTACGCGCTGTTTACCGGTGCTGGCCCGCACTGCTGGCCGCCCGTCTTCCACTCTGTTGCGCGGGGGGTTATTCTCTTCGTAAAAGACCGATGATGTCGCTCTTTTCTTACCCTAATGTGTGCTTATGTACTGTGTGGGCTCGCGCTGCCGGCCCCACTGTTTTGCACTGATATATACTTATAGACCGGCCGCACCGCTCTATTTTATACACTGAGTGAAGTGCTTTGTGTTGGCCCATCTCTCCGACCGGCCACCTGTTCCAGCAGAATGTTTTTCCCCGGTCTCCCTGGGATTCATGTGCTGGATGCTCGGCGCGCACGGCGTTGACAAGGGGTTCCCGTAGCGTAAGCAACTTACGCAATACGAGAGAACCTCTCGTAAGAGAACGTACTCGGTTACCTAATGTAACCTCGGTTCTCTCTAGAAGAGGGAACGAGTATTGCGTAACCTGCTGTGTCGCGCCACTAGCTTTTTGCGCTTCAGACTACGAAAACCAGATATTCAGCCTGTGAGCCCTCGTTATATACACACTGGCCACACCCATCTTGACGGTTAGAAGTTTCACGAGGCTCACTGATAGGCTTAAGCAGTTGCCGCCAAGCAGCCAATGAGCACGCTTATACAGCCTGCCTTGGTCTGCCGGCTGCCGCACTGCGTTGACAATGAATACAAAATTAAGGATAATTTTTGGCTTCAAATCTCGAAGAAAGAAGACTTTCCCGTAGCGTAAGCAACTTACGCAATACTCGTTCCCTCTTCTAGAGAGAACCGAGGTTACATTAGGTAACCGAGTACGTTTGTTTCTATGGCTGTTATGTTCAGTCCCTTGCCGGTTTTCATTTATGATTTTAATGTGGTTAGCGGTTATCCCTGACTGAGTTCTCATATATTTTGAAATAAAGACTATCTAGTTGGTTCTGCTTCTTGCGTGCTTATCACATCGTTACAATATGATTGCCATTGTGTTTCCTCAAGATGATTATATCGTTGTTATTGTTATTATTTTTACTGAGATTACACAATAGGGGTGTAACAATTTGTCACAATATATCGCAATACAAAAATACAACAATATGTATCGTGGATAGTGACAATATGTATTGTGTATAGTTCACCCAAAATGATAATTACTGTGTTAGAGAAAAAATAAAGTATACAGAGTTTAGTGCCTGTACTACATTAAACTTAAACTGTTAAATATAATGTATACTAATGCAATGGGTGAATATTTGTGGGTCCTGATAATGCCAAATGTCTGATGTTACCAGTAAAAAGTGGTCTACATTATTTTGAATATTTCTAGTCCGTGACAGTGTAGAAGCATATTCATCTAAAATAATTTGGTATTTTCAGCTTTAGAATCATGAATATTTTTATTCTGGTGTCATCATTGTCCTGTGCATTGGGTTACCAGCACCAAGTCACCTTGTTAACCTTTTCACATGTGTCTTGGAGTATAATAATAATCAATATATAATCACAATAATATATCATCGAAAGTTCAGTATAGTGATATGTATCGGATCGTGACATGATTGTATCATTACACCCCTATTACACAATGCACAAAAGAAAGGCTTTTCATATCAATTAAGATAAAAAAAAATATACAAAAAAATAAACTAAGAATTAAAAAATAAATGTGTAGGAATCTCGTTTTAATTTATATTGCAAGATGAGAACTGGCATCCTTTCATTAGATTTTTTTTTTTTGTGATATTATCATTATTATTATTATTATTAAATAATTTATCTGCACATTTGCTAAATGTGTCTGATTAATAATATGTAATCAGTTATATATTGATTATATTTCTTATATTCTGGGATGTTGTCTCGTCGTCTTCCATTATTATCCACTGTAGTCTCCTCACTCAATGCAATTTGGCTGGATTTGTGAATTGTGAATCTGTTTCAGTTTTGTTCCGCATCCATTTTCCCACAGCCGACTCCAAATCTATTCTCTCACACATTGGACCTGCAGCTCCAATCCAATTCTAGTACCTCAAAGTAGAGCTGGCAATTCAATCCCAAGGTATTGATTCCTTCAGTTGGAACCAGCTTTCAGCTCTGATAGCTGCTTGCGTTGCTCTTAACCTGATATGGCCATCAAAGCTTGACTGCGGGCGTATAGGCACATCTGGAGAAATCGCTATGCTAGCTCATTGTGGCTCATTGTGCTAGCGCTAGAGAAAGCATGATGCAGTCAGCACTAGCTCTGACTCTAATGGTATCATCACCACCAAGTAGTTTTCAGTGAAGTGAAGGAGAGCTATTATACCTGACAGTTTGCTGCAGTGTTGAGTGTACATCACACAATATAATCTACGGGTCAGGTTAAGCAGAGTCCGTCACACAATGCTTTTCTGTAGAACTGATGACCCATGGTCTGAAATAGTAGGTAAACAACGGGATGTGATTTTGGCGACTAGATCTATCTATCTATCTATCTATCTATCTATCTATCTATCTATCTATCTATCTATCTATCTATCTATCTATCTATCTATCTATATATATATATATACTGTATCTATCTATCTATCTATCTATCTATCTATCTATCTATCTATCTATCAAAAAACAGACAGGCAACAATGCACGTCTCATCTCTTTCAGCTCAAAGGTCAATCCTCAGATCATAAAACAATCCAACTTAACACTAGAAGTGTCATGACGGTTATTTTGACCGTTTTGAATTTTATATCTGCAATAACTTTGTTGAAAAAATAAATAAAATCCTGTTGGTACCTGACTTTTCCTAAAAGTGTCTGTATTTTCATTTAAAATGTTTTTCATATAAATTACACAAGGCAAAAAACCCCAAATGAAGATATTTACCTATTTCGGCCATAGACGGTCATATAGACCGCACTGAATTTCGCGGCAGTCTTTTGTTATATTTCCCGCGGTTGACCTTTGTCTCTCAGCAACTTGCAGATGAGCTGAGAGCACAGTTCATGGAGGAGAAAAGAGCAGTATGGCAGTTGGCACAAGGTTGCAGTCAGCAGCAGAAGCAACCACTGCAGCAGACACCAAAGCGAAGGCAGTGCCAGGTTCGGAGAAGCTGCAGTCAAACAAAACCCACGACACCTGCTGCAAATGCCGCAAACCCGTGTGTGGAAATTGTGCGAGAAGAGAGGTCACTTGCCTTGACTGTGAAGCTTAAATAGCCAAGCACTATATTGATGTAAATAGTTAACATACAATTTGTAATAGGCTAGTATTTTTATGTTTCTGTAGCCTACGCTTTCTTCTTGGTTCTTCTTTGTTTTGTTTTAGATCAGCTCGTTTCTAGCTTTTTCTATTAGCCTATTTTCTCTGTTACTATATTAAAATAAAATGTTTTATAATTAAATAAGATACTTTTAGTTGTTATTATTTTGTTTTGAGTTATGTTGAATGGATATGGAAATATAGCCTATCTGTTGTGAATATGCGATAATTACGGTAGGCTACTAATGATATTATTGTTTCTAAATGTATAATTAAACTTGTTTAAATGTACAGTTTGGTGTTGTTTTGTTTTTAAAAGATCCTAATACAATAAATGCATTCATCTCTCAATTGGGTATTTATCGTTAAAGATATAGAGTTTGGAATCTAGCGGTCAAAATGACCACTTGCGGCAGTTCTAGTAGTTATGGAATTCTGGCACTTCTAGTATTAATAAAGTCTAAAAGAAGCCCATAAACGCCACATGTAATTGCTTCATTAAAATATACTTATTAGTCTGAGAATAATTGTATGTCTCTAAGCTCTCATTCAACACATCACTGAAAGGAAATCGCACATTTCGAGCTTAAATCTGAATGTCTCATGAAGCCAGTCTTGTCTAATTGCTTCTTTGAAGCAGTTTGAAAGAGATCATGTAATATTTTTGGAACGGAAAATATCTTGCAAAATGATTTTTATTCAACACAGATGTGGTGCTAAAGACTTTCCGTAACAGCTCGTTCATTTGACAGCTGAATTCAGCATGGGGATTTGTAAAATGTACTGATAAACAATACTATAATGATAAAGTACCCATTAATATAATTTCAGGTGAATGAGATAACATAAACATCAGCAATAAAGAAGAAATGTTTTGTTATGCTTACATAAACTAACAGCACAACGTGAGGAACAAATGGTTAAGCCATTGTCTGTGAATGATTCTAGAATGGATACAAATACACTTTGTCTCAAGGGGCACTACTTTATAACCACGACCTTTGGTAGAGACCCATCTTGCAAAACAAATCATGGTTGTAAAGCTGTAAAACACAAACACACCCACCCAGGATTTTAATTTCATTCTTTTGCAACATAAAGCAGACATTCCAGCTCTGCTCTTCTTTAGTGTGCTCCGACTTCAACTACACACAAGACTGGAAAAGAAGGAATTAACAACGGTGAACAGTGAAGGTAAATAGAATATATTTAAATGAAATGATTTGTAAAAATTATCAACTAATATAAGACGTCCATGTATAAATTCAGCTGAAATACATAGCTGTCGAAAGATGATTTTTGTTATCTTGACGTTTATGACGCTTTATAGGCCATTTGCTGCATGCACAAATGTTCAGTTGTTTAGCTAGACAAGAATGCTTTCCAAAAATGTTATCTTGATAGGATTGTTTCAAACCACAAGCTGCTGTGAAAATGAAAAACACAATCAATTCAACTTTGAAGTACTGAAATTAAATCGAGACTGTTTGATCCATAAGAACAATTAGGTCACTATTATTTTTTGACATGTGAATCGATTCAAGTCAACAATATTTTTTTAAATACTGAAAAATTGAGTTGGGTTCAAATAAAAGATGGAAGACAATACAAAGTGTAGATGGTACAGTATCAAACTGAAAATAGATTGTTACTGATGCAGCATGAAGTTTATCTTCTTGAACGAAACAAAGCAGAAAATAGAGAAGAAACTAAACATGCTAAACACCATTTGGACAACATTAACAGACTTAATACAGAATTGACAGAAAAAAACAGTGTGTGTGTTCCAGATGTTTCTGAATGTTTTGTCCTGTTGTTATTGTTGGATGTTTCACATCTTTAACCCTTTCATGTACAAGAATACATCTCAAAAAGCAGTAACTTTAAACTTAGTGACAAAGAAACAAAATATGGCAAAAGACAGTGAAAAACCTTTTGAATATTATTCTCTGCATTTCATACACAGACTCAAGGACATGTACTGCATATGTCAAAGACGTGCAGGAAGATGAATTACAGGATGCTGTTTGATTATACTTTGTGTGTGTGTGTTAATCAGATGGGAAAGCGCCACTTCTCAGGGTTGGAGGTGACCCTGATGGTGTTGTTTTCATTGGTGCTGGTGGTCGCTGTCGCATTGGTTGTTTTACTGGCCACTGGGGAACCAGGGTCGATGAGAGAAGGTAGGTGATGAGATGCCAGTATTATCTCTTTGAATGACGACATGCAGAGACATGAGCGCACGTGTATAAACTGGATGTAAAAAAAATAAAAAAATAAGTTCACCCTATGTTCAATTATTTGTGCTATTGTGACAAAATAAATAACCAATATGATTTCCTTGTTTACAAGTTGAATATTTAATTCAGTGTAGTACTGTGATGTTTAACAGAGATATTAGACACAAATTATTACCACAAAAAAGCATTGTGGACTGAGGGCAAACACATGTCAACCCTGATTGTTATCAAGGACACCCAGCAGTGAAAAAACAAAAAGCAGAGACTATACAGAGACATTGGGGAATGGCTCACATGGGGACGAGGACTCAAGCACGCACAGACAGGGTTATTATGACAGCTGTCACTCTCAATTTCAATTTACCGCCCTGATGTTGGTCAAGTGGTTTATATTTAAAGGGAACAAATTGAGCCTCAGACAGATGGATGGGTGGGGGGAGTCTCTATGGTTTCATGCATATGACCTTGTTTTAGGGGTACAGGGTACTGATGGAGATCAGGTTACAAAAGCAATATATACAGTATATATATATATATATATATATATATATATACACACGCACACACATATTTTTGGAAAACATCACATGTAGCAGGTAATTTAGATAAATGTGGTGTTTGATTTATGATTATATCAGATTGCATACTGGTCAATGATTACAAAATAACATCTGTTGGGTTATGTACTATGCACGTTTGAAGAATTCTGACCTTGTAAATTTATGTTGTACGGCAATAAGCCAGAGTTTGGTTACTAGTGATTTTGCAACAGTTACGTTTTAAGGAAGGGGTTAAAAGACATTTGTGTTAAAACAGATAAAGGATGTTGTTTTGTGGAATTAACATCAAATTCAACTGATGTTGAATTTTGCATCACAGGAATAAATTACATTTTAAAATAAACTAAAATAGAAAACAGTTATTTTAAATTGTAATAATATTGCACGATATTACTGTTTTCACTGTATGTTGCTTAAAATCTGTTAAAGTATATCATGATGGTTAATTGCTATTTCAGATTCAGATTCAGGATCAGACATTGTCCCGGAATGTCCCAAAATTCCAGATGGAGAGAGAGTGGACTGTTTTCCAGATGGCGGTGCTTCCCAGGTAAAACTGCAGTGGACATGGCCTACTACATTCCGTAAAAACTTCCAGCATGCTTTTCTGAATCTTCCTGTGTGTCCTTACAGCTAAAATGTTCAGAAAGAGCATGCTGTTGGAGCCCCCTGAATGAGACTAACGTCCCCTGGTGCTTCTTCTCCAAAAACCACGGCTACAGCGTGGTCAGTGAAAACAAGCCTGACAGCACACGTGAGTTCAGCCTGAAACGAGACGTACTTGCTGTAATAAAACAATATTACACGTATCATTGGGTTTAAGATAAGTCTTTGTAATACCTCTTTTATCACAAACCAATTATACAGAGAATATTTAAAACTTTGGAGTGGTGTGGAATAGTGGATGTCACCATGAGATATCACCATCGTACCCTTGATCAAGGTTATATCAGGTGGAACAGTCTCTTTTTATTATTCTATAATTGCCGATATCGTGTGAATCAAATTCAACTGACCCATGGTCTTGTGGTGATAAATAAAGATTATTGAGATATTTCAAGGCTTAAAAGAAGTCTTTTTTAATTAGCAGTGTTTGCTTACCATGACTGTTGATCATAATATGGGTTTAAGATAAACGTTATACAACTTGTAAACATTTGTACTATGGACATAAGTGATACCTCATATAAAATTACATTGACATTGAAAGAAGGACTTGAGCCACACAACTTACATTTCCTTCAAAAAAATGTACAAAATTTCCATTGCTCACAGATTTCTTTCTTTTTTCTTTTTTAAATTGTAAAAAAAAAAAAAAGAATAATAATAATGCTCACTGTTAGTTCATGTTAGTTAATACATTAACTAATGCTAACAAATGAGACCTTACATCCACAAAACCAGTCACATTTTTTTATTATTGAGATTTATACATCATCTGGAAGCTGAACAAATAAGCTTTCCATTGATGTATGGTGTGTTAGGATAGGACAATATTTGGCCGATATACAACTATTTGAAAATCTGGAATCTGAGGGTGCAAAAAATCTAAACATTGAGAAAATCGCCTTTAAAGTTGTCCATTTATGTTTGTGATTGTGCTGCATTCACTCACAAAAATAAATTTTATATACTTACGGTAGGAAATTTACAAAATATCTTCATGGAACATGATCTTTACTTAATATCCTAATGGTTTTTGGCATAAAAGAAAAATCGATAATTTTGACCCATACAATGTATTTTTGGCTATTGCCACAAATATACCCGTGCAACTTATGACTGTTTTTTGTGATCCAGGGTCACAAGTGTTATCGAAAATATTATTTCAGTTTTTCTACTTCAAAATTGTAATGGTTTAATGTGTTTCTTTCCCATTACCAAACAATCAGTGTGAACTTTGAAAAGTTTGTATTTAACCATGTAGTAAGTAAAGCAGACAATTCACCAAGACCTCTTTGGAAAATGTTTTGCTGTAGATATTGAGGCCAAGCTGACAAGGATGGATGCTCCATCTCTATTTGGAGCTGATATTAAAGAGTTGACCTTCTACGCTGAAATGCAGACAGAAAACCGCTTTCGATTTAAGGTCTGTTGATGAACTGACACAAATATCCACGACATCATGTCAGTGTAAACATGTTTATAATGGCGTGCAATGTTCTCTTTGTTACCAGATCACTGATCCAAAGCAAACCAGGTATGAGGTTCCTCACGAGCATGTGCAGAATCTCCCTTCCAGTCCTCCCACCGGCACCCTAAAATACAGAATGGAGCTGATCCATAAGCCCTTTGGACTGAAAGTTTGGAGAACATCTCCCGAAAAACTCCTGTAAGTGGCGTCCACTTGGGAGCTTTTTTTCTTTTCTCTTCATTTTCACAGATGGATTATATGTTGACTCTTTGTGAGCTCAGTGCATCGTTAACTATACAGCACATAATCATTTTAAAATGTTTCTTTGACTATATAAAGAGCAATCACAATAACACCAAAAAAGACAGAAACTAGAAGCATGAATAGAATGAGGGAATCCGAATAGGTCTGAAAGAAGCCTGAAGCAATGCAAACAAGCTTTTTGTAAAGGAGCTGGTCTTCGTCTCGCTGTCTACATGCTGTAGATGGAAATTGTTTTGTTTCCTTTTGTTATTGTCTGCCGCCATCTGTGCATTTTTTTTTATTTTTTTTTTACACTGTTGAAAATGAAAGGCAGGAAAATGGCCAGTTCTGATTCCTAGTTCTTACACATGTTCAAGTCGAATTTGATTGTTTGATTGTATCAGGCCAGCTTTATGGATGTTGCATCTGTCACATAAGCAATCTACATTCAGTTTGGGGGCCTTTTTAAAACAGAACTCATTCATATTAAATAAGAGAGCATAGCAGAAGCAGCAAGGCATGGGCAAACTTTTAGTGCACACTGTATACTAAAACTGAGTGAGAATGCCATTTAAACTTTGTTGTCAATATATTTCTGCAGTACAGACATTCAATACATGATGCTTAAGCAATTTAAACATTTAAAAATTAAAGTTTACAAACAAAGTGTATTAGTTTTCAAACTGACAACCATTTCATAATTTGTGGCATTAATTAAGGACATTATCAGTGTAGCAAGCAAGACATAATTTATTTCCATTACAAAGCTACATTTCTGTTTTAAGCTGTGAAAGCTCAATCTGTGACCGCTGTTGCAATGCTCAAACACTGCAGATGCAATAAGTGTGAAACAGACTTTATACGTACATCAAATGATCCAAATTAAATGCGTCTTTCTGTATTAAAACTTTCAATAGCAGGATTGCCCATTGAGAAATGGGCCTTATTTCCAAAGAATAGGGAACCACAGTCAATAAAAGCCACATTTCCCTTTACGTGACCATTTTCATGTTGTCTGTATGCATGTTGCAAAACAATAAATGGATCAGTAATCTTTTATCTCCTGAATTGTATTACTTTAAAGCCTAACAATAATGGCTTTAATCATAGAAATGCATGGTTCATATAGAGGTTTCAGCATATTTGGTATTTCATAAGAAGTGTAGTTGCGTAATATGCTGATTACCTTATCTTTGGTGATATTATTTTTTATACTCCAAGTAAAAGTTTAGATAAGAAGATGTGTTTGTCACAGAAAGATTCTTAGCAGTCAGTTTAGATTTGGTTTTGGGAATAGGCAGTCATTTTCCTTACGTTACAGAAGATGATCCTTCTGATCCTATGTCGATAGTTGTGTTTTTATGTAGTTTGGATGTGCAGTTTCAGTGTTTTCGGACCCCTCTTGATGACATGCTGGAACGGTGAATCTGTACACATGTTATTTAAGGGTTTCATGACATTCACCCACAAAATGAATTATAAACTTACTATTTACAACATTTCTAAACCTCTTGCTCCATCAGGTTTGACACAACCCTTGGGCCGCTGGTTTTTGCTGATCAGTACCTTCAGCTCTCAGCTAAACTCCCCTCTCACAATATTTATGGACTTGGAGAGCATGTCCATCAGACCTTCCGCCATGACACCAACTGGAGGACCTGGCCTATCTTCACAAGAGATGCTTTTCCCAATGGCGTGAGTCACAATATTTTCACTATTCCAAACCAGTATGACTTACTTTATTCACTGGAATACAACGTTTTAGGCAAGTTTTTGAGGGATATCCTGGCCATTCTGGAATGAAGGACTAAAGGATGTCAAGCTTCAAAAAGGATGCAAAAGCATCATAAAATAATCATAGAAGTAGTTCATACACATCATGCAACATATTCCAAATATTCTGAAGTCATATGACTGAAATAAAATTTTCATTGTTCACTGATAATTGCTGCAATCGGATCAGTGAGTCAGCGTTGAATGTAAGAAATGAATCAGTCTGAACAACATAGCTATTTTTCCGAGATCTAAGGCAGATATCAAGATTTTCAGTTAGTTACAACTTACAAATTATTGCATGATATCAGAGGACTTAAAATATACTGCATTAGTTATATATTGTGTTCCAGAGAAGAAATGAGGATGACTAAATGATGGCAGAATTGTCGTTTTTTTTGGTTAACTTTACCCTTAATGAGCTATTTATAACTTATCTTACTCTATATATAAATTACTTTTGTTGGAATAACCCAATGTAATCAGGTTAATTTTGCCATATTAACATGAATAAAACAATTAATTTAAATATTTACCATGAAGCACATTGTTTAGGTTACTTAACAAAACTTCTGTGTGGGATTAGCCCTGGCATTTGTGTTCAAGACAATGCAACATAAATGTTCTAAATTGTCTCATTAATTGATAAAAGGCTGAAATTTGCCATCACAAACATTAATGCCTTTCCCTACCCCAGGGCACACACAACCTGTACGGACACTACCCCTATTTCACATGTCTGGAAGATGAGAGCGGTCAATCCATTGGAGTTTTCCTCATGAACAGCAATGCTATGGGTAAACAGTTGTTTTATTTTGTCATTGCCATTTTTTTTTTGCATTCACAGTAACAAAAATGAGCTTTGCCGTGGGCTAAAGTCATAATCTTTAACAACATGATTTGTAATGTCTGTGCACAGCATATATAGTGCGTCTTGATGTGCTTGTTTGTTTGGAATGGCTGCTTTTGCTTAAGGTTAGCAAATTAGGGTAATTTCATTTTTTTAATGTCTGTGTGCAGAGGTGACTATCCAGCCTGCTCCGGCTGTAACCTTCCGAACTATTGGAGGAGTTTTGGACTTCTACATCCTGGTTGGAGACACACCGGAGGCAGTGGTGGGCGAGTTCACAAAGGTGAGCGTTGCTGTCGCATATAAATAGAAACACTAACAACACTTGTTGACAAAAGTGTCTGCATTTTAGAAATGCTTTTACATGTTAGATAGAGACATGGCGAGGTGGGCAGTACACACTTCACATGGAAGTATGTGGGCAACCCGAGTCCGATCTGAAAGCAAAAAAGAGAAAGTTGTAAAACTTTATTTTGATAGTCCACTTAAACATTCTACTAACTATAAGTAACTTTGCAACTGCATGCAAATTAGCAGTCATTAGGTATTAGTAGACTGTATGCTTAGTATCTGCTAACACTTTATTTTGATGGTCCCCTAACAGACACTGACTTAGAAATTTTGCAAGTACAACTTATTCTACTAAGCCTAACCCTAACTTAACTGTCTAATACTCTAATCAGAGTTAGTTGAGATGCAGTTGCAAAGTTATTTATAGTTAGTAAAATGTCTAAAGTTGCTTTACATTTGAAACATTTCATATTGTAACAGAGTCAGAAGTTGAATGCATCAAATCTTGTATAATACATTTTATAGATTGTTTATTCATTCATATTTATGAATTGTTACATATTTTTACTGTGGAAATATTTTAAACAAAATACTAAAATGTATTATGCAAAAATACAGATTGGTCAGTTATAGTATTCTGCAGTCTATTATTTATTTATTTACTTTTTAGAAAATGACAGCTAAACCACTATATTATCAATTATAAACATTATAAAAACATATTATGAATATTTTCAATTAAATTTACAACAAAAAAAATGTATTTATGTATATATGTATTGAAATATACATAGCAATATTATAATTTGTTGTCCTCCCTATTTCTCCACACTCTCTTTTTGATCACACAATACAGCTATTTAAGATCACATTGATATTTCATGACCATTTCAAGGTTATCATTAACACAAAAATAAACTAAAACTATTGAATATAATATATATATATATATATATATATATATATATATATATGAAAAAATGAAAAATGAAAATGAAAAATTATGTCTTGGCAGCTAGCTAAAAAAAATTAAAAATATATATATATATATACTAGAGGTGGGCATAGATTATTTTTTTTAATCTAGATTAATCTAGATTAATTTTGAAATTAATCTAGATTAATCTAGATTAAAATGGCTCATTTGAATTCTGCCGAAGGCATTCAGAATATGTGTGCTACCCAAATAATGACTATAAAAGTAAGTCTTTGAGAACGGGTTTCTCAAGCCAGGTGGCGCATTAGACCAGGGGCTCATCTCCTGTTTCCACAATGCATCACAAACTGCTTGAGAAAGCTGTTCTACTCACTGTAAAAGGTTACTACTGTACTGTTACCGTCCGTAGGCAACATTAGGTAGGCCTATGTTATTATCAGCTACTATAGGCTATCAATTAGGGATGGGCGATATGGCCTAAAATCCATATTGTGATATACATTGCAGCCTCTTGCGATAACGATATTATAATAAAACCATTTCAGAACAGGTTACACAGACCCTGCTAAACAACTGCTAAATGTTTTTTTTTTAAAGGGTGCATGTAGTTTTGAGAACATATATTGTGCAAAACTGTAAGTATACAACATAATTTTGCAGATAAATAAAATTTAAGTAGCCTACACTAGCTGCAGAGACTTAAGTAGGTCTAATGTTTATTATGGCTTAGAGCTTATAAAACCCCAAATTTAAAATTAGAATATTTTAACTGATGTCTTTTCAGTTAAAAAGAAACACAACAACGATTCTTTAAATCGGGCGCAGACAGAGATTATGTTCTACACCACTCAGATATATTGGGAATAATACGCGCGCGCTGGTATTCAGTGATATGTTTCGTTTTGAATTTGAGGTGGTAGAATGGATTAGTCGTGTGTTAACTTACCGAACTGTTACACCACACAGTCTACGTCGGACGGCTTAAATCCGAACCAAGTCCAAATAATAGATGTTGCACCGATCTTTTACACCAGCACTTTCAGCCGTGTTTACTTAAGATGACGACGAATATGATGCGTTGCAGCCGGGTGTACCTCGCGGCCGCGGGTAGATTGCGTCATCATAGCTTTTGTAGCTTGAGCCAGCTCCCAACCCAACTTGGAGAATAGATTAACGGCGATATTTTTTTTATCGCGCAATAAGAGTCTCGCGTTAACGCAGCGCGTTAACGCCGATAACGGCCCACCACTAATATATACATACATTTTTTATACATTATATATATATAAATGTATTTTTTATACATTATATATTATATATATATATATATATATATATATATATATATATATATATATATATATATATATATATATATATTATACATTATATATACTTTTTTTTTTTACTTTTTTTTTTTTTAAGCTAGCTGCCAAGACTCAATCTGAAATAAAAATGCATAAGACCTATATAGTCATATATATAAATAATAATACTAATAATAATGATAAAAACACACAACAAAATCACTAAAACTTTAACTAAAATAAAATGAAAAATATAATAATAAAAACTAAAACAGAATTATACCAAAATAACACCTGTCCATTTATTTATAAAAAATGTTTGGTAAGCAGCCATAATAAGTTATTGCAAAATAAACTTTGACAGGGTGATCAGGAGAACGCCATCAATTCTTACCAAAACTTCATCCTTGCTAACTGATGTCATCTCGTTCTGAAGGTTGAAGTAAAATCATATAGGCCCAGATGAACCTTTCGCCTGAGGGAGTCCTGTGATGTTCTGCGTGTTTAACATTGCTTTATGTGTCTCCAGCTGATTGGCAGGCCTTTCATCCCTCCATACTGGTCTCTGGGCTTCCAGATCTCTCGCTGGGACTACGGCAGCCTAGACAATGTGAAGACAGTCGTGGAGAGGAACCGACAGGCCGGCCTTCCGTATGTAAGTGCCAGGAACAGAAGGAGGGTTCCTCACTTTGTTCTACAAAATTTGATTCCATCCTGCACTTCAAAGCCACGATCGGGAGCACGGAACAAAGCTTTATTAATAATAACTTTACATATGTGAATTTCACCTGTATACGCAGTTAGAAACGTTTAGCACCTTATGGTAGGGTTTTAATTGGCGAAAGATGTATTGAAGCTCAATGTTTGATGTAATTCGAACAAAGAGGGCATTAGCATGTCAGGATAGCATCTCCATCTGATTAGCATGAGCAAATTACTGGCAGGAGAATCTCACCATCTGCTGATGTTCGATGGAAGTCAAGCCTTCAAAAATCAAAATGGACAATGTTGGCATGCAAAAGAGGCATAAAGGATTAGTTATGGACGAGACTTCAGCGAGAATAGCCTGATACAAATATTAACATTAACAACCTATTTAACTTCCATGATTTGATGCTGAAGTGAAACAGGATGTTCAGTGAGAGAAGAAAACTTTGATTTTAAGGGACTCAACGCCAGACCATTATTTATGTCCACATGTTTTGTGTTTCAGGACGCCCAGATCACTGATATTGACTACATGGAGAACAAAAAGATCTTCACCTATGATATGGATACATTTAAGGATTTGCCTCAGTTTGCTGACTACATGCATGATAAAGGGCAGAAATACATCGTCATACTGGTAAGCCATTGATATCGAAGTTATATTTATGCTAAGGTTTAGAGTTTTATAGGTTGGCAAGTTATTTCAGATTTTTGGACTGTAGGCAATAGCAAGTTTTGAGTCATATATTTCAGTGTTTTCAGTGTTTTTTCAGTGTTTTTTGAGAGTGTTTAAAAGTACCCTTTTGGTAGGATCCTGCTGTGTCCACAAGTTCAAAGATAAATGGACCCTATGAAACACTTGAGAGAGGACATGCTGCTAAAGTTTGGGTCACTGAATCAGATGGTGAAACACCTTTACTGGGAGAGGTAAGATCCTCCAAAGATACTCCTGATCGTGGTATTTTGTTGCTTAATTACTAGGGTTGGAATTGAAAACCGGCTCTTATTTATAAAACTTACTGAACTGAATGGTTTTCACAATGTTTGGTTTTAGTAACTGTTGTTGGACATCTGCATTTTTACAGATGGGGGGACAGATAACATACAGCGTAACCAGAGTAGTCTGATCTGGGACTAAATTTTGGTGTATTGATTAAAATGTTTTCATTAAAATATTATTTTTTTTTTCTATTAAAAAATAAAATAAAAATTATCATGACCATGCATGAATTAGAAACTCGTTCCCACAAATTAAGAATTTGTTCTCTCGTTTTAGTACAATTCACAATTTGTATTGTAAATATATTATATAATTCATAATTTCTAAAGGACCATGTGACGCTGGAGTAATGATGCTGAAAATTCAGCTTTGCATCACAGGAATATATGACATTTTAAATTATTTTTAATTGTAATAATGTTTCACAAATGACTGATTTGACTGTATTTTTAATCAAATAAATGCAGCATTGATGAGCTTAATAGACTTCTATCTTCTTTCTCTTTATATATTAATAAGTATAATTATTAACTGTTTATGTTACAGTTGTGTGGTGGAGGATTGTACAACAGTGCTTAGTTAAAATAACTAAAAGCCTGTAATCGTCAAGTTGAATGTGGGGCCGTTTACACAACACTGTTTTCAACAAAAAACTGAAAACTTTTTATGGCATTTTGGGGGACTGAAAATCATTATTGTCTCTGTGTAAACTACAAAAGTTTGAATTTGTAAAACTTTGATGTCATGCGCATGTGTATTATGCATGTTTAATCTTTAGGCACATAGTTTTTCTTTACAAAGTGACATCGCCAACAACATTTTTAATCCGTGTGAACGGGAAACATTTTGATTGTCGTTTGTACGCGATAAACGTAAAGGAAAAACTTACCATCCACCTTTTAACCCATTAAACATGAACATAATTCTATTTTAAGAAACAATTATATTGTATTTACTGACTTAGTTTGAGAATTAACCTTGTGGTGTCATGCAAAACTGTAAAAACAAAATTGAACCTTGTAAAAATTAGAATAGGAATGTATAAAGAAGTAGAATAAGTAAAGAAACATCGAGAAAGTGGAGTTGCCATGTGATAGCCATGAGAGAGGCCATTAATTTAACATCTGTAACCTTGAGTTAGATCATTTATTAACCACCCCTCAAGGCAACAAGACACATATCACATGACAATATCACTTGTGATTATTTAGCCGGTTAGGCAGAGGCAGATGCTAATTGCTTTTCTATAGTTTTATTTCAGGTCAGTGTGTGCATTGATTTTACATTAGAGCTTAATATCACGCTTTCATGCACCTCAGAGCCATGTGAGATGAGGAAAAGAAAAGAACACAAGAGGAAATGGAAACGCCCATGGCTTAAAAACATAAAGACATAAATAAAATGAAAGTGACAGTGCTATCTGTGAAAGATTGTGATGTTTGTGATTGAATCTCATAAAACATGGGAATTTTACCCAAATAATAAAAAGAAATAGTATATAGGCTACTTTTAATAAATGCATATTTATTTATTTACTCTATAATGACAGTTAAGCATATTTCCTCCTCCCCTCTCTCTCATGTCACAGGTCTGGCCAGGGGAAACCGTGTTTCCTGACTACACAAACGAGGCTTGCATTGATTGGTGGGTTGATGAAATTTCGCGATTCCACAAAGAAGTCAAGCATGATGCTCTCTGGATTGTAAGTAACCCACAGAGATCATTACCCGTGACCAAATATTGAACTTGATCATTTTACGACTTGGTAGAAAGGCCATGAAAGGTCATGAAAAATGTTCTGATTCGTATCTCCAACTTCCTACAGTCTCCGAATCAATATGATATGTCACTGACTCAATATGTATTAATCATGATATTCGAACACAGCAAAGCTCTATAAACATCGCTGTAGGATTTTAAACTACATCTGATCTGTACAGAACAGTATAAAAGCTTTAAAGTCAACATGATATCAAAATTTCAATTAATGTTTATTTGTATAGTTTATTTGTACATATCATTTCAAAGCCGCTTTATAGAAAATGCATTTTCTAAAATATTAAAATCTAAAAACTTACTCCATCCAATCAATTCCTGGTTGATAAAATCAAGTTCTGCCCATCTTGTTTTTTTCTCCCGAAATATTCTGACTTGCATTCTGAAAGTAATGGTTCCGAATGCCATTTCATGTTGACTTTAAAGCCTCCCTAAAGGGTGATGCTTTAATCTCGAGATAATTTGCTGCCTGAATTAGGGAGCGCTGAACTAATTGCTGTTTTATTTCTAAGGACATGAATGAGGTGGCCAATTTTGTGAAGGGAGGCATTAAAGGCTGCTCTGAAAACAAACTCAACTATCCTCCATTCACCCCACGTGAGTCTGAAATGCATCTACAGTTAGATTTATTCATAGCAGATGCATATCAGCTAAGCATTTCCTCGCCATCTGTAAACATCCGTACTCTTTATTTCCATTCGGCTCTAAAGATGTCCTTGATGACCT
This sequence comes from Scardinius erythrophthalmus, assembly GCF_964197995.2. NCBI lineage: Eukaryota > Metazoa > Chordata > Actinopteri > Cypriniformes > Leuciscidae > Scardinius > Scardinius erythrophthalmus. The sequence continues at coordinate 20,416,343 of NC_138228.1, read as the reverse complement.
GATGTACAGTAAGACCTTATGTATGGATGCTAAACATAAATGGGGGAACCACTATGATGTCCACAGTCTCTATGGGTACTCTATGGTCCTGGCCACTGAGAAGTAAGTTTTGTTTTTTTCCACACTCTATATGCTAATAAGCAACTTTAATAGAGAGAGTTGGACCCTAAACTAAAGTGTTACCAAAATTACTTTAACCATCTATTGCACAATGTTGCCTCTCTATAACAAACTAATTTTCTTAATTTTGCAAGCATGTTTTTAAAGTTGGAAATAAGATGCAGGGACTTTCTTGATCATATACCCTTGATGTCATTTTAAGATCTTTTTTTTTTTTTTCTGGCATGAGACATTGTGGAGGATGCATATTTTTGCAGCTCTGGAGAACTGACTTCAGAAATATGATTATATTTTTTGTTTGCGAGTAAACATTTTAAAACTGCTGGAGTCATATAAATTATTTGTGCATTTTGGGGAATTGCTTAAATGTGTTTGTTCTCTTAAAAATTGTGTGACAGTGGAATAGATATGAATTATGTGGATATGGATGCAATGAATGCAGATGCTATAGAGCAGGGGTCGGCAAGTAACTTTGGCCGCGGGCCAATATTTTTTTTAGCCAGTAGATGGCGGCGGGCCAGCTACACAGAGTAGGCCTATGGATACAAATTAAATACTCTTATATAGGCCTATAATCGCGGAAAATGATGGGTCCGTCACCGTCCGTGGATCATTCGTTCAATCATTTTTTTTTTTTTTTTTATTAAAACCAAAAATAAAAAGATGAAAAATGACTTGTTTTTCCATTATTTATTTCCTGAACTAAAAAAAAAAAAAAAAAAAGAATAACGACGGGTTTTCTGATTTTGCTCAGATCAAAAATAGAAAAAAATAATTAGCCTACTGGATTAGACAAATTTTAATTTAGATTTTTAATTTTTAATTTTTAATTTAACACCTTATATATCAAGGAAATCAAGTAGGCCTACTATTGTGGTAACAGATTACAGCCATTTTGTGAATAGCAATCATGCCTCATTCGCTTACAGTCCGACTTTTGAACTTTATTCCTTTTTTTATTATTTATCCGGGACACACACATACACACCTGGTTTAAGGAGGTCTGCGCGGGACTGTTTTTTTCCGTCCCGCTCCCACAAGGTTCTATTCAGCAACCGCTTAAAATACACTCGGTGTTCACCCGCTTTATTTCCCGACCTGACGGGTCCGCAAAATTTAGATCTCGTTTCCATAATCTCACATTCAAATGTCTCTAACGGAAAGAAGGAGATTAAGTAGCCTATAATAATTATAAATGCTATACAAAAATTGTGTTCGTACCAATATAGCCTAAATATTAGGCTATTTTAACATTGTAGCCTACTGTCAGCAGAGAAAAAAATGCCACAGAAAAAAATGATAAAATAAATGAAATAGTCTAACATAAATTATATAGGACAAAGCATATCACTCAAATTTCTAAGCAACATAAACGAAAATCATATTGCCCTACTGACAAATGAAGTAGGCTAGGCTATTTTCTGCCGAACTATTTCAAACATCTTGCAAAAAAAGAATGTTGTTGACTGACAATGGTTTCAGTAGCCTACCAAACAGCTCCTCAGAGGTGTAGGTCAGAATTAAGTGCGGATACGCTGTCAAAAGATGTCGGGAGTGGGCTATTGTCAGTCAGACCGCCCGCTCCGTCCAAAGTAGGCTACACCAGAGTTCTGACCGCTACCGTCTTTTGACGCGCAAATGGACACAAAGTGGTCAAGCGTAGACGCGGCAGACGCGAATTTGACGCGATATTCGCGTCCGGTGTGAACGCACAGTTAAATGTAATCCCGCACCGCATGATTCCCTATGGGCGTTTCACACAGTATGCACGGGGAAATCGCCGCGCGACTACGGCTTTTCTCAAGTAGGAAGAGTTTTGTGCAGGATTTAGGACTTCCAAAATAATCTGGCAGGCCAGAAAATATTGTTGGCGGGCCACTTTTGGCCCGCGGGCCGCCAGTTGTCGTTCCCTGCTATAGAGAATATCAGAGTTATGCAATATTGTTGTTATTTGTTATTGTATTATTCATTGGTAAATATATTTACCTACTATTTTAGTATTTACTTTACATTTAAATGACAAAGTTAAATGATAATAAAGGAATAATATTTTTTGTGTTTTTCAGCAAAAACTTTAATTTATTTCCAAAATATTTGCTAAAAAATGTTTTAGGATGTCCAATTAAGACAAGAAAACTGAACCATTTATTTTGTTCATAGTGTATACAAATGCAAGTAAATGTAAGTTTTTTTTTTTCAATAGAGAATTAAGAGAAAAAGTGAATGCATGTGTGTGTGTGTGGGGGGGGTGGTGGTGGGATCAGTTTTGAAATGATTTATTTGAAGAATGTAGGACGGCACACGACAGCTCTGAGTCAGCAGTAGTGACTCAAGTAGCATCACGCGTGACTCATTGTTTTCCTGTCATATGGCAGGATGTTTTCCTCAAAGGGGGGTGAAGAGAGTTGAGTTGTAACATGCTTGCTCCTTTTATTTTCAGCAGGAAATCTGTTCTACTCATCTTGTAATTTCTACATCATTGATTTGTTCCACTCTCGTTCCTTTACGCCTCCTCTCTCATTCAGCTTAACTCCCACTTAACTCCTGCTTGTATGTCTTTTCATCTCTTATGGTTTCCTGGGCCACCCTACTTGGCGTTGTGTCTTTTAAATGCCCTCCTTTATTTCTTTTTATTCTGGTGCCAACACTCCTGTTAGCTCTAAAATTGTGTTTTTGCTTCCAGGGCGGCGAAAGCAGTGTTTGGGAACAGCCGTTCCATGGTCTTTACCCGCTCTTCCTTCCCCGGGGTGGGCAAATACGCTGGGCACTGGTTGGGCGACAACGGTGCCAACTGGAATGACATTAAGTGGGCCATACCAGGCATGCTGGAGTTTAACCTTTTCGGAATCCCTTACGTAAGTGGTTTCATTCAGTTTATGTGTCCAAATAAAATGACTTTTCAAAACATTGGTAATCGATTGTAGACACCAGTCTTTCTTCAAAACGCAACAGCCCCACTGAGAGACATGGAAAACATTTAGAAAAAGCTTTTGGTTTTGATTATGTTTCCATGAAACCCAATGAGAAATTGAATGGGCGTTTGGACTCAGTGTTCAGGTTGAATTGAGTTAACATTGACTGGCTGACTCAACAGTCAGATCCAATGAATTCATCATTGGACAGACGATGTAAACATCTCTTGTTATTGCTGCGTTTAAAAGCAGGCCTTGCACAATATTATCTGATCACCAAACGTACCGTGATTTGTACTTTGAGGTATATCGTTTTTAAACTTCTTATTTTATTATCATTATAACAGTATACTGTATAACTGTCCCATATTGGCCAGAGTTTGATATTTCATAGCTTGTGAGTTCTCAAATAAAATGCAGTGTATTACAGTATTGCATTCTTATTTAATTATCTACATTGTCTCAGATGTTTCTCAACAAATTCCAACTAAACTAAACTTGGTTACTAAAATTAGCCATAAATGACATACAGTATGATTGTAAAGTATAAGAGTATAATCTGAGTTGCTAATAGCTTTTAAAGCTGAAAAATTAACGTGGAGAGCATCTCAGATCAGTTGAGCTTGATAATAAATATTTGATCAAATATTGAGACATTTCTCATTTTTGATATCAGACTTTGGTGCCCTTGCAAATCTGAGCACAGTTGTTAAGATATCTTATGAAGAATCATGAGTCTTTTTCTCAGTAGACACATCTAAGAAATAGGAGACTTCAGCAAAACTCTCCACTTAATCTCAACTGAGATTGAATTTTTCTTTCAAAGATCAGGAGATATTTTGCATGTATGTGAACACAAATAAACCGGAGAAAAAGTGATTGAAGTGATGATTCCTATTCAAAATATTCAATGTTACATATGAATAATTTTGCACTCCTGGCATAAATTAAGAAATTAATGTCACTGCAAACCAGATTTATCATAAACAGTGGTCAAATATCGAAGTCTTAAATCTTTCTAATGATGCTCAGTTTGTCTAGATCAAGTAAGAGTGTGATGTTTTAACGGGTAGTGAATATTGAACAACAATAATATCGTTAAACAAAAAAAAAAAACATCTGTGATCTTGAAGGGGTTAAGTAACTTATTTTAAGGATCTGCCTCTCTGAAAAGTCCATAAGCCAGTCAAAAATAAACACAAATAAGTCACAAATTTTATAATAATATACTGAATCTCATGATTTTATTCGGCAGAACGGAGTGGACATTTGTGGGTTCTTCGACAACTCAACAGAGGAGCTTTGCAGACGTTGGATGCAAGTCGGCGCGTTCTACCCCTTCTGCCGTAACCACAACGCACAAGGTTACAGTGTACGTCCCGACCTCTAAATACCAACAAACATTCAGTCTAAGTGTACAAAGCGTCTTCCTCTTCTAACATCTCTGCTATGTGTTACTAGCCCAACGGCAATGCACGGAATTACAAACATGTCCTCTCTCTTTAAATGCTATTTGTAGAAGATTTATTTCTCTAATCATCATTGTGAGATTGGCGTGAGAGAAGCAATCAGACCTCCGGAGCGAGAGTTTGAGAGGGCGAATGAGGATGAATGGAAAATGATATTCTTGGTGAAATTAGATGAATAAGATTTGACCTTTTAGTCAGAGAGTAATCATTCCTCGGCTGTCTCTGGGACCGATGGCTCTCCACCATGATGAACATATTATCAGTAGCCACAGTAAAATCCATTTACCTCTCGGTCTCTCTTTGCTCTTCAGCTTACTCTCCATGACTAGTTTGATATCCCTTTTCTAACAGGACCAGGACCCTGCAGCATACGGTCTTGACTCCCTCTTGGTGAACTCCTCCAGGCATTACCTTAACATCCGATACAACCTTCTACCGTACCTCTACACACTGTTCTACAAGGCCAACGTTAATGGAGAGACCGTAGTGCGTCCCTTGATGCATGAGTGAGTTCGTAAGCATGTGCAAACAGTGTCATCCTCAACAACAAACATTTGTTTTGTGTTTATTAAAGGAGAACTCCGGTCAATTTTAACATTGAGCTCATTTTTTTGTACATTTGGAGTGATGTCAATACAGAGAACAACGACAAAAATCGGTGTTGCCTACACCGAGTTATTCTATTTTTAAAATTTGCACCCTGTTGACTTCAATGGGGCAAGTACTAAACCTGCTTTTAGCCTCTTAACATCCTTGATGTGTCATTACAAGTGCACAGAAAATGTGAGTGATTCCTTCAGAGTGATCACGAGTGAATCTGACTGCAGTAGATGTGAAAGATTTGTATAAAAATGATGTTATTTAAGCCAGCGCTCATACCTGTGTTTACATCCTGTTTTCGGTTGAAGTCCAAAGTAGTCGATTGCCGAGTTCATGCGCTTGAACTCGGCAATCGACTACTTTGGGCTTCAACTTTATGTATGTATGTGTGTATGGATGTATGTAAAGTTGTATTAACCAGACAGCATCCAGGAACAAACTACAAACTGCTTTATAAGATAGTTTTGTCGCTGTGCAGGTTCTATTCTGACAGTGAAACCTGGGCGGTGCACAAGCAGTTCTTGTGGGGAGCACACCTTCTCATCACACCTGTGTTGGATCCTGTGAGTGAACATACACACACACACACACACACACACACACACACACACTGTGTTGTATGACTTCCTGTGTGCTCATGCAGATGACCTCCTCTGGGACAAATGCGAGGAAGATGGGACTTTTTTCTCACTCTTTTCATTTCCATCTCCTCCTTTTCTCTCTTTCTAATGAGTTTGTCGACCTCATTATGAAGAAATTAGAACTGAATATAGATTGCGGCCATGTGAAAATGGGTGATGAATTGTTTGAACAGACTTCGTGAATTTTATCAAGAATATGACTGAAACCCTTCATGTTCAAAGAGCTTCCCACGAGAACATGGCAAAAGGCCCGTTTTGAGAAAGTTTGATGCGCATACGTCAAGAGACGAGAGTGTTGGGTTTATTCAAAATCTTTAGGGAGTGCATGTGATGTAAACACTTCAATCAGCAGCAAAATCCATATGCATCAGATGCATGAAAATGATAATTACTGGACCATGTGGTCTGAAAAAAAAGTTGTTAGGTGCTAAAACAAGTTGCAGGGAAGAAAAACTGCTGTTGTTTTTCCTCTCGCAAGCATTAATTTAATGACACCCGACATCTAACTTGCAGATCAGTTGAACTTTGATCTTCTCAACATGGGTTTTGACTAGGGAAATCTATTCCCACCTTCAGAGATTTTGTCATCTTAGCCATCTTTTTTAAGTGCTAAGATGTTCTCGCTCATCTTCGCTCTCAATTAAAGAGTCAAGAATGTTGGTGAGCTTCAAAGAGGGAGAAGCCACCGCTGTGTGGGGGTCAGAAAAAAAAAAAAAAAAAAAAAAAATATATATATATATATATATATATATATATGCATCACTGCATGAATAAATTACATTTTAAAATATATTGCATAATATTTCACAAAATTAGTTTTTGCCATCACAGGAATAAATTACATTTTAAACTATATTCAACTAGAACTGTTATTTTAAACTGCAATCATATCTCACATTATTACTGTTTTTACTGTATTTTTTGTCAAATAAATGCAGCCTTGGTGAGCAGAAGGGACTTATTTCAAAAACATAAAACAATCTTACAGTCCAAACTTTTTATTTATTCATTCATTCATTCATTCATTCATTCATTCATTCATTCATTCATTCATTCATTCATTCATTCATTCATTCATTCATTCATTCATTCGTTTGTTTGTTTGCTTGCTTGTGTGTTTGAGTTGTTTTGTAGTTAACCCTAGGGTTTAGGATTAAGTTAAAAATGACTAAATAAAATAAAACACAATTTCCATGGACCTTCTGCTGATTAGTTTAGTTACTAACTGTAGGCTGTTTATGTTTCCCAAGTGTTTACATTTACAGTGGCGTCAAACGTGGCTCAGGTTAATCATTATTTGGACTATCTCTCGTTTTAAGAAACACTGTTCCTGTCTTAAAGTCACCCAGTTCCTCAGTTCAGATTGCTTTCAGCTTGGTATGAATATATTAGAGTGCCACCATCAGTAATGTACAGTTGGGTTTCCCTTAGGCAAAGGCATGAATCATCTTATCTTTTGGTTCGTTTGCTGCTCCTCTTTCTGTCAGCTTCTTACTCTCCAATATATCGCTCGTATTCTCTCTTTCTGAAGCTTGAAAAACCATGACAGGAGGACCAAATCTCTCTCTCTCAAAAAAAACCACCGTCCCTGAGGGCCTGCCCATTAGTTTAATGAATCATGCTCATTATTAAACCATTTAAATAATTTCTGTCATTATGTTCAACATGCACATATGCTTTCACACGTCTTTATGTCTTTAACACGGCTGGTTCTTCTGTTATAGGGTGTTACAACTGTGGAGGCCTATATCCCAGATGCCATCTGGTATGACTTTGAGACGGTAAGACCATCATCAAAATTGTACATGTTTGTGTGAATTATTCCAGTAAAATCTGTGCTTGAAACTTCCTCTAGAGGTTTTCGTTTAAGAGTGTGGTTAGTGCTCTATCCAGATAAACTACCAGCGATCAGATCACTGATAGGATTGGTCCATTGCGTTTATGTGTTGTGCGTCCCAGAACGGGTCGATTACATAAGACGTGATTGGCAAAGCAGGTCTTAAATGACCCTGGCAGAGGAAGAGAAAGTTTGATGGAGAGGAGCTACACGGAGAATCTGATTGGATCTGAAATGACTTATGGATAGAGCGGAGACTCAATGTCTGTCTCGGCATTGACCTAGTCGCACAGTCGGAGAGAGGGGTGAGGGGTATTGTGCAAGAGATGGGGAACTCAGCCAGTGTGAGACGAATTAACAATGAAAACCATGCTGAAAATAAGCTTAAGCTCAGTTTCTGCTGTAATATTATAGTGATTACATTTATTGTTATTACTGTAAAATCGATAATGAATTAAAATATGGTTTCAGATTATCTTTGTCTTTTTATGAAAGTGATGGTGAATACCAAGTTATCTATAAACTATGACTCTGATCCTAAATCTAATTTGCTGATTCTAAATAAATCCATATTTTAATTGATACCTGAAATTAATAAATATATCTTGATGTAACTTAAAATGTATTACTTTTGTATTCACATTATATTTAATATTACATATACTGTTATATTTACAGTGTAATGTTTTTATTTGTTTTTTAGGAGACAAAGATTACAGAACGCAAAGTGAAAGTTAACATGCACCTGCCCGAAGATAAACTCGGTTTACACCTGAGAGGTGGAGCCATTCTACCTGTTCAAAGACCAGATGTTACTACCACATACAGGTAATGACGGGTACCTAAAAAAAAAAAAAAAAATACTCATATTAAACCACTGTAACTAAACTCTATCCATGAAAATACAGCCAATTGGCTTTCAGGGAGTCTTTTAGCCCCGCCCGCTTTCATCAAACACATCTGATGCCCAGTACAATAGTGTCCATGTTTTTTTTTTTCATGGTGTTTTGTACATTTACCATTACACAACAATAATATTCTTAGAGTTACCTTAGCATGTGAATATGATCATCATTTTGCACTGGTTGTAACATGATTCACAATATCACCATAATATGATTAGCAGTACAATGATTTCTCTCAATAGCTTTTTATTTTATAGTGCTTTTATCCCTCTGAATATATTACACCTTCAACAATAGACATGGAAATGTTCTTTGTCTTTCAAAGTCTCTTTTGGGGGTGTGCTTGCACAAAAAATAGGGGTGACACAAATGCCTCACAAATACAAGGTGCAGTACAACTTATTTAAAATTCATCCCGCTTTGCCCGGTGTCTGTGACATGTTATTCACAAACAAGAATCCCATCTGAACTTCAAAGGATCCGTTTTCTATCTGCTTTTCAATTTCTGGTAAAAAAAGTTGTACGTTTGTGTGATGAAAGTTATGTGTTCCCTCAGCCGACGTCATCCCATGGGACTGATCATCGCTCTCGATGACAACCAGGCTGCGTCAGGCGAGCTATTTTGGGATGACGGAGACTCTCGAGGTATTTTTGAGGGACTTGCTATTAATTAGAAGTTGTTGTTTTTTTCTCTATGACAGTTCACCGTCAGAAACAAAAATCTACCTTACAGAGGGCTCAATAATACGGATGATTTTCTGCAAGCCCGGTTAAGCCAGAATTTCAGATTTTTACTTATACTTCCAGGGTTTTCACTTAAAAATTATTTTATTCTTAGCTACATTTTTTCTTTAACAGAACAAAATGTATTTATATTTCATTAAAAGCTAGATTTTTACTTCGCAAGGACAGTTACAATTTAACCCCATGGCAAATATAAATTCATACAGTAAACACACAGTTTGCTTGGATTCATCCAAGACTTGCACGTTTGAGAAAACCTTCTCGGTTTGCAAGCAGAATTTGCAACATCCAAATGTTCAATAAATTAACAGTGCAGAGAAAAACAAATGTTAGAGTTTGCAAGGCATAAAAAAACATGAATATGAGCAACAAACTTAAGATGTAGTGAAAAGGCAACACTGGCCTAAAACGAATTCAAATTGAACACAGGTTTATCCTTATTGTTGAGCCCTATAATAATCTTTTGTTTAAGCTAAATTATTAGATCTACACTAATGCTTCTTGAAAAAAAAAAAAAAAAAAAAAAACCCTCTTGTATTTGTCTCTCATAACTTCTCTTTCTTAGATACTGTTCCATCCGGCTCCCACATTCACTACCAGTTTTCAGTGGATAAAGTACGTCATCCTACTGTCACTTTTGTTGTTGTTGTTGTTGTTCTTTTAGATGGCATTATAGTGTACAGTATGTCCAAACAGTAACATTTAAGTCTTTTTTTTATTACATATTGTAAAATTGTAATCAGTATTAATATCTGATATTTTTCTGCTGGATCAGAATGTCTTGTCAATGCACGTTGCCCACAATGGATACATGGATCCAAACAACTTGAAGTTTGAGAACATCACTGTGATGGGAGTGACTACTGCTCCTGTTGTCGTGCTTGTGACAGACGGTTCCACTAGTAACCCTCTGTTGTCGTCCCAGGTTCACTATGATTCTACCAAACAGGTAATCATATAGTTTTAACATCCATGCGTTTCCTGTTCAATATAATATACAATATATATACTTCCATTAAAAGCCAATGTTTTCTTAATAAAAAGACCTCTGAAAATAGCTGTCCTTCAAAGGGCATCACATAATGCTCAGAAATGTATTAGCTAATTTGACATTCTTAAAATATCTCTAAATGAAGTAAAAAATGCAAATGAACAAATAAATTAAAAAACAATTCACTGCTGACATAACATACAGTAATTTGGACTGTGAGCCAGTCCAACAAACCATGTCCACAAAACAGAGACTGACTTGTGTTTAATATGGAGCAGGATTCCCTAGGGTACCAGGAGAGACCCTGTCATTCCAAGTGAGTGTCCAGGTATGCTCTCGGACCAGTGATTGAATTTGTCAGGGCTCTCAAAAGCACATACATATTAGGCTATGATGAAGGGCATTGCTTTCTCCCAGAGCTCTAGGTCTTGGAATGACAACACGAGGATGTGTGGACTTCAGTCTTAAACTACATAACACATTAATAATAATTTATGGCATATTTACAAAGTAACACAAAGAGACTTAGTGAAACAGTATTTGTCATTCGCATCCTTTAACTAGAGATTGGCACCGACTAGGGTTCTGATGTAAATACTCCTGCTGTCTTAGTGTGATAAAAATCATTGGGTGTTTGTGGTCTGCTAGGTGATGCATTTGAGGAATCTGGAGCTGGAGCTTGGGAAGAGCTATACAGTCAGCTGGGAGTTCACATCCGCTGGAAATTTCGACTGCCACCCCGAATTTGGCGTCGATGAGTCTAAATGCCAAGCCCGCAACTGCATCTGGCAGGTCAGAGAGAGAGATGATATTTAATATTTAAGCCTATTGTTTTCAAAGAGACTGATTGGTCTGAAGTCTATATACAGAAAGGCTATTGTATTTCTTGTTATTGTACTTTTTCTGCATTTTCTGTAACGTAATTACTCCATATGTTTTTACTCTCTTTTGTAGCCTTTAAATTTTCCCAAGTGTTATTTCGCCGAGACACACGGCTACACATCCAACGTTTTTTCTGAGTCAGACAATGGCATCATTCTAGATCTTGACATCAATGGTGCTTTCTCAAGTCAGCGTTCTCTATCTCGAGACATCACCAAGCTCCGTGTGGAAATCACATACCTTAGTGAACACAGCCTACGTTGGAAGGTATATTTTTCAATTTTAAGATTAAGACAAAGACAATGTCTGAACATCCTATTTAAATGCATGCATTTGGCAGACTTTATTATCCAAACAACTTACATTGCAATCAAGATACACTGTACTTTGTGCATGCGTTCCCTCGGGTATTGAACGAATAAACTTGGTGTAACCACGCTCTATTGTTTGAGCTATAGGATTTTTTTTTTTTTTAACTGTTAAGAAAATAAATGCATATATTTAAGATTAAGATAAAGACTAAGATTGATTTTGGTCCTGTTCATGTAGATCTATGACCCAGCCAATACACGCTACGAGGTCCCTATTCCCCTCAATCTACCAGCTACACCAGAGACAGACGAGTCCAAGAGAATGTATAGGGTCCAACTTTCTAACAACCCATTTGGGATCCAAGTGATCAGAAAAAGCTCAGGAGAAACTATGTGAGTAATATCCCTGAATTACTATGGTAACATGGAGTCCAGAGAGGTTCTGAATTGTAAATCAACATCAACATTTTAGTTTAAAATGTATAAATAGATAGGGGAAAGTTATATTTTATCTGATTGGATGTCACTTTAATGTATACATATAAATGTAATACATTTATATGTATACGTTTTGCATTTATATGTATGCATTTGGCAGACACCTTCATCCAAAATGACTTGCATAGTATTCAGGGTATACTTTTTGTCAATATATCATCAAATTAATTCACAACCTTGGTTTTGCTAGCCCACTGTTTGAGTCAAATAAATTACATGGTTTTATATATCTTGATATATTAAATAAAATGCATTGAATGATACAAAATATATATTTATATTATTTATATTTATTTTAAAATCATGCATACAAAAATATTAGCTAAATGCTATTTAAAATCATTTTAGAATGAGATTAGCTTGTCAAAGTTCCCAAAGGTATTGCAGCTGCAAATTAATTGGAGAAAGCAACAAAGAAGCAGTTTTGTAGATGAGCACAGGAGTTTAGTGCAGAAATAGCAGTGCTGATGATGCACTTTTTTATGGTTTTCTGGGAGTTTTAGGACTATAAATGCACAGTTTGCTTTCTTAATGAAAGGAACTTGTTTTTCAGAAGGCAGAAATCATCTTGAGTGTTCTCAATTTTTTGTTAAATCTCATTCTCTCGCTAGATGGAACTCTGCTGTGCCAGGGTTAATATTCTCCGACCAGCTCCTTCAGATCTCCACACTCCTCCCCTCAAACTATGTCTATGGTTTTGGTGAAACAGAGCACCCCAGCTACAAACATGACCTTAACTTTCAAAAATATGGCCTGTTTGCGAAAGACCAGCCTCCAGGGGTGAGTGTCAGAACTACTGGTGATGTTTTACAAGCCTTCCTGCATTGATATGTCATCCACACTTCACACATTACTTTACTCAGCTGACACGAGTTTATAGCTTGGGCCTGGTTTAAGGCCAATCATATTAAACCCAATAATAAAAGAAAAATATATATAATTTGCATATAGATTAATATATCTATTGTTTGTCATGGGAATGAACCTGCTCATAACAGCTGCAGGAAAGGAATCCAGAGGGCCATCAATGGAGTCTGGCACCCGCCAACCTCCTATAAGAGGCTTTATGGATGACCTTACCATAACAACTTCAACCCATGTGCAGGCAAGATGGATCCTGAAGGCTCTTGATGACGTGGCAACATGGGCTCGGATGAAGTTCAAATCAAGGAAATCAAGAAGTATGGTGATCAGAAGTGGGAAAGTGACCAGCAAGTTCCAGTTGCGAGTACAGGGGGAGACGATACCATCAATTGAGGAAAACCCAATTAAGTGCCTAGGGAAATGGTACGACGCATCCCTGACCGACAGATGCAACGTTTCCAGGACAGAGAAACAGGCAGATGCATGGCTAAGTAAGATCGAGGGGTCAGGGCTGCCAGGAAAGTTTAAGGCCTGGCTCTTCCAGCACGGCCTGCTACCACGACTCATGTGGCTACTGACAATTTATGAAGTATCTATGACAGCAGTGGAAGGAGTCGAGAGGCGAGTAAACAAACACCTTCGCAAGTGGCTCGGAATCCCACCAAGCTTCACGTCAGTAGGGCTATATACCAGGTCTGGCCAGGTACAACTACCCCTATCGTCAGTGGTGGAAGAGTTCAAGGTGGCAAAGTGCCGGGTTGTGATGATGTACCAAGACTCCACTGATGAAAAAGTCAGAAGAGCAGGCGTCATTACGAGATCAGGACGCAAATGGGCGGCTGACACATCAGTGGCGCAAGCTGAAAGCGCATTGAAGTTGAAGGACATCATCGGAAACCCATGCGTAGGGAGGCAAGGACTCGGATCCACCCACTTCCAGCAGTGGGGAAAAGCAGACCCAAGGCAGAGGAGGGACATGATTCAAGCCGAGGTCCGACACCTGGAGGAAGAAAGGCGCAGGTCTAGGGCCGTCGAACTTGGAGTACAAGGTGCCTGGACAAAGTGGGATCTGCCAAAGCGGAAGATCACGTGGCCTGAGATCTGGAGACTGGAGCCCTTTCGCATCTCTTTCCTGCTCCGTTCAGTGTACGACACCCTTCCATCACCAACAAACCTCCACAGATGGGGAATGAGGGAGGACCCTTTGTGTAGGCTATGCGGAGGGAGGGGAACAATGGCGCACATACTGGCAGGATGCAAAACATCTCTTAGCCAAGGAAGATACAGGTGGCGCCATGACAAGGTTCTCAGTGCACTGGCTGACATCTTGGAGCGGGAGAGGCAGAAAAAGCGCCAGACCAGTAGAAGGCCGGCGATATCCATCCAGTTCATCAGAGAAGGGGAGAAACCACCAGCCCCCAAGAAGACAAAAAAGAGCCTCTTGCAAGCAGCACAATCCTGGGAGATGAGGGTGGACCTGGGAAGGAAACTAGTCTTCCCCCAGGTTGTGCAAACACCGCTGAGGCCGGACATGGTCTTGTGGTCTGAGGAGTCAAGGAAGATAATCTTGATTGAACTGACGGTCCCGTGGGAGGACGGGTGCGAGGAGGCCTATGAGCGGAAAGCCACCAAGTATCAGGACCTTGTTGAGCAGTGCAGGGCCAAAGGGTGGCAGGCCTGGCTATTCCCGGTTGAGGTCGGGTGTAGGGGTTTCCCGGCGCAGTCTGTGTGGAAGACACTCACAGCTCTGGGTATGGCAGGAAGGGAGAGGAAGGCAGCTGTCCGTAGGTTGGGTGAGGCAGCAGAAAGAGCGTCTTGTTGGCTCTGGAGTAGGAGGGAGGAGTTGAGCTGGGGGCCAGGAGGAGGTGGGCAGTGACTGGCCACCACTGCCGACCCGCCAACTGGAGGGTGTTGTGGTTCAGGGTCGAAACACCCCGTGAAAGTTGGACCCACCTGACGACATCTTCTCCTGGCTGAAAGCTACAGTCATGCACAGTCAGTGACTGTGTTAGTTAGCATCAGTAGATGTATCCAATAGAATAAATGTAGATGATTGTATTTATATAGTAATGGAATCTACTTTGCTCAGACAGAATTGTTTTAATATGTGGGTCAAGCTTTTATCAAGATCAAATGCTCTGAATGGATCTGAGAGATTATTAGAGTGGAAACGACTCATGTTAAATTCGTATGTTAGTTGTCTGTTTGCACAACTGATTGTGTCAATTATTATTAATACCTGTTCTTTAATTGCTGCATAGAATGTGTGACATTGCAGAGAAAAAAGGGGGAAAATGTAAACTAATACAATTGATACAAAATAAATTTTATGTCGTCAAGGGTACTTACAGTATGTGTGTGTATAATGTTAACCTGTAAAAATACTTTTATTCTGCAAGGATGTATCAAAAGTGAATTTATAATGTTACTATTTCAAAAAGCCTAATACTGTTTCTATCAATTTTTTCAAGTGGCACATCTGTTTTCAACATTGATAATAAGAAGAAATGCTTCGTGAACATCAAATCAGCATATTAGAATGAAATATTTGACCCCTAACTTTTGATCAGCAGTGTATATTTTGCAATCAGCATATTAGGATGATTTCTGAAGGATCATGTGACACTGAAGACCAGAGTAATGTAAATTTCAGCTATATACATACATGTGTATATATACTGTTTCGACTGCATTTTATATTATACTGAAGAAATGGATCTGCCCTTTGATAAGCAGTATCTCTGCTCCCAAGAGTGATCTTAAAGGAATTGCATTTGACTCATATGAGTAGGTTTTAAAAAGTGACAAACAAATGATTTACTCCATTGCAGTGACGTTCTTCCATCTCTCGGCTGAGTCATACTAACCGCCCTGTTATTGTCAGGGTTATGTTTGGTTTAGTTGTCTCATTTGCTGTGTCCGAAATCGCGTACTGTGAAATGTGGGCCTCATATAGGGTTGCCTGCGTGTTCCATGTTAATTGTCTATATGGATTTCATATAGGATTCCACTTGCCACTAGGTGGGACCCAACTGGGCAACATGTGCACGACCCATCTCGGTCCCAGCTTTATTTGAATTTGAGTTTACTTTGCAGTTGTTAAAAAAGTATGCTCTATATATGGATATAGGTAGTATGAATGAAATTTGGATGTACTAGATCCGCCATGTTGTTACCGTTATGTGACCTACCAGCGCCAGTTGCGAAGCATCACTTCCATTCATAAATCTCTCCTGTAGCCTCATGGGATAGTAAAGTGTCCATCGAATGTGTACTTCAGAATCTTGGCAGAAGTAGTTGGTCATCCGGGGACTTCTCACCTGCTGTTTTTCGAACACGATGTTTTCCTTTGTTCTTGCGGTGCATTCATGCCATGTTGAAATTACCGTAATTTCGAGGTTTCAACTTGTAAAAAGTGTTCACTTCTTGTATAGCTCATAATTACAGCTTGTAAATTGGGACTTTTCTGAGAGCTCCTACTTGACCACTGTAGATTAATTTAGCCATTGATAGTGTCGCCATAGAAATGGATAATTTCCAGTCCGAGGATGTGAAGTGAATAGCTCCGAATAGAATGTCACATGTTGTCATCTAAATCCTACGGTAATTACGACAGGGCGTGAGCATACTTTGTATATATAGTCCTGTGTTTTCAGTTGTGTTTGTCGGTTCTCGTATTTGTATTCTCCTTGTTTATTAAAGGCTATTTGTATTCATTGGCTGAGTAGAGCGTGTTGGAAAGCCTCACTACAGAACGTGACAGTTATTGGTTGTCATTAATCCATACTGGACACGCTAACAGCCTTATTCTCTGACTCACTTCATGACACAGTGCCCAGAGAAAGACAGGCAAAAGAGAAAGCTACATGAATGAAGAGAGAGAGATGCAATTAGGTTAATGAAAACAGAGAGATGGGATTTGCAAGGTTCATTCCTTTAAGCCAAATAAAAATCTATCATTGACACTTAATTGTCTGTTTAACACTGAGAACAACTGAAATCTCATCACAAACTCTAATCTCTTTCTCCTCATCTGTAGTTTAAGCTGAACAGTTATGGTGTCCATCCCTTCTACATGGGTCTGGAGAAATCAAAACATGCACATGGTGTCCTCCTGCTCAACAGCAATGCCATGGGTGAGTACAACCACATATACTAAACATTTGTGTCCACTTGGAACCAATTTTTTTGTAAGATGGCCTAAAATGGTTTGCTAGTTTAAAGTTGACTAGTTGTTCCTATTTAAAGTTTAAGATATATTTTTTTTAGGTTAAAATTAGAAAGATGGATAGATAGATATATAAATATATAAACTCTGTTCCTCCACCTAGTGTTCAGAATATTAAGGCATCATAGACACGCTCCTAGTACTAAATCATGTTTTATTAACAAAGTTCGGGAGTAACATGTTTAAATGATCTAACCAATCAGTACGACTGGACGCCTATATATAGATATCACCCCTCATATTCTGGGTATTCTGGGTATTCTGGGTATTCTGAGTATTCTGGGTTCGGGCCACAATCCGAGCTCGGAGCCCTCCCCCGGACAGCACGCGAAATACACACACTCTTTTTCTCGATCTAATTATTATGTGAACTTGTCAAATTTCTTTCAAATAATCGTCCGCATCATTATGATGCTGTAATATACCTCATTGAGAAGACAATCCCACAATGCATTGGGATGAATCGAGAGAAAAATCACAAAGTTCCTAATTAAGTTGTTCTTAATGTATTAACCACTGCAATTGTAGAAAACATCATTTTATCATTTTATGTGCCCTTCAAATTTATTTTTATGTAAAGAGCATTACACAATGTCTGGGAACATTGTTTTTATTGTCTATTTATGAGTCTAAACTTGGCCAGTCAACCACTAGCTGCATCTTTAGTATTGGAGCAAATAAATTTGTCGCTCACCACTGGCTCCAACACTGACGGGAGTTTTTCAGCAGAGCAGGTGCTATTTATCAGAGCTTTTGTGTGAGAAACAGTTATGCTTATTGCAGGACTTTCTCTTGAGCTGCTTTCACAAAATGGTGGTGCTGCAGTGTGGCTTTTAACCGAGTTGTGCTCTCAGAAAGTGTTCTGCATTCAACTGCTGTCTCACAAGTGCTCACACACATGTTTTAATTCTTACATAAACGCACACGCACAGGCAGTAAATGAGCATCCTGAAAAGCGCAGCAGGAGAATAGCTTTGATGCTTTTCACTTTACCCAGAGAAGTTCAAAGAAGTGCCATTTAATTTGAATGCAGATGTTTAATACCTCACTGCATACATAATAACGCAGAAATGGATAGTAAACTTGACATAAACTGTAAAGTTGTCCCTCAGATCTGATTGGTTGATTGGAATGTTATTCCAGGATCAGAAAAGATGTTGATCCAGGAACATGTTGTACTTGGTGAAATCAAGTTCACCAGAAAAGGAAATCTGGAATGTACATATTTAATAATTTTTAATATTGCCAATAGTGTTTAGTTTGTTTACATTTTTAAGGCCAGACAAAAAGTTTATTGAGGGTTGATTTGTAAAGAAGGACTACTCGCCTGCGCACATATATATGCAAACGTGCATACCTTTGGACTGGACATGTAATGTGCATGTGCGCGACAACTGCGTTTCGCGGGTTTGCGTTTTTGAGATTTGCGCAGAGATAACGGATAATCGTTTGCATCTTCGAACCTATTTCAGGGAGTGCGTTCTCGAGACATCAGGCACTGTTTTGTGCAAATGGGCGGCCGGAGCGTGTTAAGGGTGTTCCTGTTAGAACGGTGTTGTGTTAGCGGCCCCTAAGTTAATAACTAATGATCTTTGCAACGGAAGTGAATCAGTCAATCAAAACTAACTTTAGCTGGACAATAACTTTATCCTAGAGATGTTGTAAATCCTAAACAATCTGTTACGGTAATTTCCTATTATCACTGTAAAGCTGCTTTGAAACAATCCATATTGTTAAATGCGCTATATAAATGAAGGTGACTTGACTTGACTTAGCAGCTTGTGCATGGACAAAAGCAATGAAAACACTTTTAAAATGAATAACATAAAGCCAGTTAATTTACAACTAATTTGTGGTTAGAAAGAAAATAATTTAAACATAGTTTTCTTCTGTAACACATTACAGGAGAAATGTGTTACAAACTTTACTACTTTTCTTTAACCAAAATATAATTGTATATTTTTATATTTAGATTTGGGGGTGAATTGTGACCTAGACATGTTTTAATAAGATCAACCCAAATTGACAAGAACTTATATGGATAGTTCACCCAAAAATGAAAATTCTGTCATCACCTACTCACCCTCAAGTTGTTTCAAACCTGTATGAATTTCTTTCTTCTGCTGAACACATAAGCAGATATTTTGAAGAATATGGGTAACCAAAAAGCCAATGAGCCCCATTGAATTTTCATAGTATGGAAGAAAAAATACGATGGAAGTCAATGGGGCCCATCAACTGTTTGGTTACCCATATTCTTCAAAATATTGTCTTTTGTGTTCAGGAGAAGAAATTCATATAGGTTTGGAACAACTTGAGGGTGAGTGATGATAGAATTGTAATTTTTTGGCTGAACTATGCCTTTAAAACCACAAAACATTATAATATACTGTTTTCAATGTGTTCTGTGATTTACTGTGATTGGTCTGGTATAAAACTGTTAAAAGGAATCCACCAACTATTGCCGTTGAGAGATTGCAAGTGTAGGTGGGTAAAAAAGGTGTTGCTTGTTTTGCTCTTAGATGTGACCTTCCAGTCTACTCCAGCTCTGACCTATCGCACCATTGGAGGTATCTTGGACTTCTACATGGTGATAGGACCTACTCCAGAAGATGTGGTTCAGCAGTACACTGAGGTGTGTGTGTGTGTGTGTGTGTGTGTGTGTGTGTGTGTGTGTGTGTGTGTGTGTGTGTGTGTGTGTGTGTGTGTGTGTGTGTGTGTGTGTGTGTGTGTGTTCTTCCTGGCTTTATGAGGTTTAGCAGCTGGAGTCTCCATGCCTCATTGCCCACAGTGTACTCAATCTAAACACACACACAAAATAACATCCGAAAAACTCACATGCATAAATGAAATACATAAATATTTATCTAAAAGAAGCTTGCTTGTCACATAGACAGAGGGGGCCATTAGATTCTCTTAAACCACTTGCATATTTATGTTCTAAAATGTATTTGCATAAAATGTAAAACATTTTTCTCTCGTTTTGTGCATTTTGTCTGACAGATGATTGGCCGCCCGGTTCTTCCAGCCTATTGGTCACTTGGATTCCAGCTTTGTCGCTATGGCTATGCCAATGATAAGGAGATTGCAGATCTTTACAATGACATGAAAGCTGCTGCAATTCCTTATGTAAGCAATCTCATCTTTTAGTGTGTGCATGTGTGTCTTTGATTTATCCCCCTGAACGCAACAATAAGCATGGTTATGTAACTCTCGCCGACTTTCAAAACGTTCATTAGAACTTCAGGAATATTAAATTTCTTGCTGTAAATATCTCAACCAGTTATTTGGCTGTAATGTGCAACTTGAATGGCAACACAGAGCAATCTGTGACCATATTAAGACTTAGGGCCAGATTTACTAACAGCTTGCGCCAGCGCAAACCCTCTTTTGGCCATAAAAAAATGACTGTCTGGATGCAGGGCAAAATTAGCGCTGAAAAGCTGTGGACTGAGTTGTTTTTGAGGCTGACCTTATTGCATATGCATTTGTAGGACTTTCCCGTTCAGACGCAAAATTTATGGGAGTAGAGTATTTAAATGAATCACACAATGCAGTTTACTAATGTTTGCTAGTCAATTTACTGGTTTTTGCGCCATTATTTAACACCCCCCCCCCCAAAAAAAAAAAACATGTCCTAACCCATTTTGCGAAGAGGCTGCAATTGTGGCTACTAAGAGGAGCCCCCGCAGAGAACAGAGTTCGTATTCTCATATATACTCGTATTCATTTCTTTCTCTGGAATGCCAGAAGAAGACATAATTCGAACATATCGTTTGTCAAGCCATGTTATTTTTAATTAGCTGCAGGAAATAAAAGACGACTTGGAACCGTCAACTACAAGGAGTCACGCAATACCTGGTGCATCAAAACTTCTTGCAACCCTTAATTTTTTTACCTATGGCTCTTTTCAACGTACCGTTGCTTCTTTAGCTGGTATTTTACAGTCCACATTTTCACCTGCATTATCAGTGGTCGCAACACTAATTTGCGCTGCTCTTAGTAGATAATTATGGTAATTATGTAAATGATTTGACTGCGTCTGAGTTCTTTAGTTTGTGCGTCAGCAGTAGATCACACGCAAAACTTGCCACTCCCATCGGCGCATATGTGGAATTGCGCTCTCATGCTAATTTGCTCCAAATTTTGGCCCTAAAAGTGGTACCAGGAGTGAGTTAGTGACTCATAAAAGTGCATCGTTTCACAAAAATCTTTTATTGGCAGTTCTTTCTAAGACAAGCATCACTAGAAGGATTTGAATGAACTCCTAACACCATGTATTAAAGTTCATCATGTAGCTTTTCCTGCTCCATTTGTGTCACTGATAATGAATAATACTTCAAATGTCCGGCTTGTTTAGAAGTCTGCTGTTGCTTCTACAAGGCAATTTTTGCAAGGCATATGATACAATTGTTAACATTTTCTAATAGATTGTTGACATGGGCCAGTTCACAAGTTCGCCTGCCCGTTCAGTCTTAATAATTAATGGTAAACAAACTTGGCTTGCTGTCCTTGAAGGAGGCTCGAACCCGAGACTCGGCTTGCGCTCTGAGCTAAGCCTCTACTATAACATTACTGCGCAGAGGAAGAATAAAATAAATAAAAGTTGAGATGGGGAGGAGGAGGAATGTCCCTGGGATGGTGCAATGACTGCTGTTTATATACACTAGTAATAATGATTGACAGGACTGAATGTTTAGGCTCCTCCCAAACCTATGTTTGGAACTTCATTAAGTAGCCACCTACAGTATCATCTGCATACCAAGTTATGTTTCAAATCAAAGCATTGCTAATTTTGCACAAAATTGTTCAATAATTAACTTGGAACTTCACATTCAAGTTTAATGATCATAATATTTTACCTTAAAGGATGTGCAATATGCGGACATTGACTACATGGAGAGGCAGATGGACTTTACGCTGGACCAAAAGAACTTCAATGGACTGCCTGCTCTGGTGGACAACATGAGGGCTGAGGGGATGCGTTTCATCTTCATTTTGGTACAAACAGTTCTCAATTACTGGAAAAACAAAGTTGTTATCATAAAGTGGTAATGGACGTTTAACTGTAATGAGAGCCGAGTTCATAAATATGAATTTATGTAGTCTTGAAATGAGTCTGGTCTTATTCTGGCAGTGAGGTGTATTCTGTACCTTGTCAGAACTACATGCTTTATTTGTTTGTGTCCTTCAGGACCCGGCTATAGCGGCCAATGAGACGCAAGACTACCCTGCGTTCCGACTTGGGATGGAACAAGACGTTTTCATCAAATGGCCTTCTGAGCTCAGCAGAGACATTGTGTGGGGAAAGGTATGACAATCGAAAAGAGGAAGAGCAAAATGTATTGATTCTGAGTCAATACCCCAAAGTTCGCCATTGCTCAGGGAGAGTTTGACAATTAGCTTACATGAAAATTATTTTTAGATAATACCAATTTTCTCAAACAGGATGGATGTTTAGAGTGAAACATACCACATAATACCACAACAAATTCATAAAAATCATTGCTATTCCTTACTGATGTTTGTGTTGTTGTTTTCTTTCCAAAAATGTAACTTTCTAGAGGACAATGTCATTATGTTTTGTTATGCTGCATTCGCCAGCCTAAACATTAATTTTCCCAACTCCTTTTCCAAACTCCTAATTGGAAATAACCACTGGAATAACACCTCAAATTAATGAACCCCCTACATAAGTGATATATTTTAATCAATGTCATTAAAATGGTGTTGACTGAAGCAGAATTCCGTTGATTATTTTCAAGTGTTGCTGGAAGAATTGGGAGTTCAGAGTTGCTGAACGGGAATTCCAAATTCATCTGGAACGCGACATTTTTTAAAGGGATTTCACAGAAGACTATCAGGATAAAAATAAAAAATAAAAAAAAAATAAAAAAAGTGATAATGAAGACACTTCAGGGAAAAAAAGTATAACTTAATCACAGAATAAAACAATATTCCCAAGAAATATTGATTTCTTTGAAACATTTTGATTTTAGTGAACCTGTTTATTTAATGTTTTAAGACATAGTATGATGATCTAGTATGATGACATGTACTGCAAGAAGAAATGATCCTTCTAGTTTAGACTAACCTGAAACATGGATTTTAGCTGTTGTTTGTGTCTGTCATAGGTGTGGCCTGACTTTCCCGATGTCACTGTGGACAATTCTTTGGATTGGGATACTCAAGTAGAGGTATCTGCCCCTCCCTCCCTTTCTCCCTTTCTCCCTTTCTCCCTTTCTCCCTTTAATCAGAGAATAAGATATATTTTTCTCTTGTTCCCGCATATGCAACTCTATTCATACTGAAATCATCAGTACAATGGACTATAATTGCACATGCAGTCAAGAGAGATGAGTGTGACATCTAAGAATACTATCAGCCAATCGGCATGTTGAAGACACGTTATCTGCCAATGAGCACATTGTACCAGACTACTAGTATTATAGTATATCACCCACTAGTATATCAGCCAATCAGCATGTAGTAAACAAAGTCATTGCAGCCAATCAGATTCAGAACATAACAGACCCACTCCTATAAAAGTGAATCAGCACATTATTTAAACAAATTAGCATATTTTAGTTGCACTACTGTAATATCCAATTACTGAAGCACAGACTATAGCAATGGTTAAAGCACTTTGCCGAAGTGTAGTAATAATTAAAGCACAGTTATTAAAATGTCTTTTTCATTTCATCAACTTTCAGCTATTCAGATCTTTTGTGGCATTCCCTGATTTCTTCAAAAGCAGCACATCACAGTGGTGGCAGGATCAGATTAAAGACTTTTACAACAACATCATGAAGTTTGACGGACTTTGGATTGTGAGTGCTTTGTCATTTTCATATTTAATGTTGGAATGCAAAGTAAAGCAATTTCAATAATTACAATTGTGCAAGACGTTATTTGAGGACATCTGTGTTCACTGCCCATGCATATAGTACCATTACACAACAACATTTGTTGCTCTTGAAACAACATAACCCTAACCATAACCATTAAATACCTATAAAATCAAATGTGAAATATTACATTTTTAAGAATTGTGTTGAAACAAGGGTGTTGATTCAGAAAAAAACGTCCTATTTGAGAAAGTCATGGTAAGCATGCAATGAGTGAAGGTTTAGAATAGCCACACCCACTGCCTATGCACATATGCATATAATCAATGTTTTTATCCTTTGCCTTCATTGTCATTGTTATTTCCTTTCTGAAGGACATGAATGAGCCAGCCAGTTTTGTGCATGGCACCGTTGGAGGAAAATGTCTAGGGGATCCCAATTTAGAAAATCCACCATATATGCCCCGTAAGTTCCAATGTGTGCGCCCCGACATGTATACATGGCTAAACAGATTTTACAACACAGATGGTCAACACATGTATTTAGCACTGTGCATCTGAAATGAATCTGCTCATATTAATACTTATTCCCAGCACTGGAGTCCATGCATATGGGTCTGAACCATAAGACTTTATGCATGAACAGCGAGCAGATCCTTGCTGATGGCAAACATGTCAAACATTATGATGTCCACAACTTGTACGGCTGGTCTCACACGGAACCCACTTATAAGTGAGTTTTCTGTTCATCCATATTCACTAATGCATTTATTTCTTGGTTGTTCTGAAATGACTTTTAACTTCTGCGTGTGTGTGTTTATGTGTATGTCACAGAGCTTTGCTTGATACCACTGGCAAGAGAGGTGTAGTAATTACCCGTTCAACGTACCCATCTAGTGGTCGATGGGCAGGACATTGGCTTGGAGACAACTACTCTGCCTGGGACCAGCTTCTGAAGTCCATCATTGGTATGAGTTTATTTATTTCTAGTTCTTGGGAAGATGCTGTTCTTTTAAACTTTTTAATCAACAAAGAATCACAGAAGTATCACAGTTTCTACTAAAACTTAAGCATCACAATGATATCAGTAATACGAAATGTTTCTTGAGCAGCAAATCTGCATGATAGAATGGTTCCTGATGGATAATGAGACACTAAAGACTGGAGTGATGATGCTTAAAATTCAGCTTTGCCATCACAGGAATAAATTACATTTTAATATGTAAACATCTGTTTTGTCTCCATTAAACCTCCAATGTTTTTTGTTGGACGAAAGTTTTGAACAAGGTCTACTGTACTGAAACTGAACACCCTCCTCCCATTCTCTCTCTTTCTGTCTTTCAGGCATGATGGAGTTCAGCATATTTGGCATCTCTTACGTAAGTGCCTCTCTCGTCCTACCGCAGCACTTGCTATTGATTTTTCATTTGTGCTTTATTTCCTATCAAACAATGTTTTAGTTCATTTAGGTGCATTACACTAGCATGCAGCCATTACACTGACTCTAGAGTTTATTTATTAATGTTTTGGAGTTGGCCCTGTTTTTACAGAGATCCATAATTGTGTTACTCTCTCTATGTCTCTTTTCCCTTCTCGTTCTCACTTTCCGCTTGTGTTCCAGACCGGTGCTGATATCTGTGGCTTCTTTAACCCTGCCGAATACGAGATGTGCTTGCGTTGGATGCAGCTTGGAGCTTTCTACCCATTCTCCAGAAACCACAACACCATTAACATGCCAGTAAGAACACACACAGCACCTTTTTATGGACAGATTTAAGATTTTCTAAGCAGTGTTAACCAAAGCAAATATCTTATTCTAAGCTTAGATATGAGGTTAGTATGAGTTTACTCAGTCAAATTGTTTCAGACCCCTTTTTCCTTTTAAACATTCATGTTTTTCATCACGTTATAATAATGTTTGAGTCTTAACATGGGAATTCCTATGTTTGGATCTAAACATGGGAATGGGATCTGAACATTGGACAAATATTTGTAAGGCTGCACAATTTCATGGAAAATATCGTTGTGATTTTTATGATACAAAATTGCAGTTTACAAATGCATATATATATTTTTTTTTAAATCCAAGGTTTGCTGTGCTTGTTTGCAGGGCTTCATATTTTGGCCAAAACAATTGTTATATATCAATATGACAATAAAAATAAATAAAATTAAATTAAATATTTATTAATATTAGTTATTATTATTATTATTATTATTATTATTATTATTATTATTATTATTATTATTATTATATTAAACAAAATAAGAAATGCTAATATCGTAATATTTCACTGTAAAGACTTCTACTTCTACTTCTACTAAAAGAGTCTACTTAAGAGAAATAATAATAATACTTTTATCGTACAACTTTTACTATACTAACTATTATACTAATATTTATGGCTGTCTTATTTAATTAAACTGCAGCCTTTACTATTTGTTAATTGTCATTAACCATCAACAATCCGGATTTTGGTTTTATTTTGATTAATCGTGCACATCTAGAAATTTGGTCTGACAGAAAATTGATGGACATGTGGCAATGGACGTGAGGGACCATTGTTCAGCAGACAGCGTGAAACGGACCCTTAATTGAGACTTGTATGGTCTTAATCCTGATAATCACTGACACTGAGTGACAGGCATCAAAATAGAGCGTGAAACAAGATAATATTACTGTACGGACAGCCATGACAACATGCTACATGAACGCTTGTCTGTGTGACACCCTTAGGACGTATGAAAATGATCTCTGAATCCCTGAGACAGACAGTAGTCCATCACAAAGCCTCAAAACACACGGTGGCACTTGAAAAGGGCCCCCCGCACAGGCTGCTGACTAATATCTGAGATCCGTAGACAGGTGGGCTGTCAGGTATTCACTCTGGTACTTGTTTAAAATGTGACCTTTGCAAGTGCTGGGACCTGTCACAAAAATCCAATAAGCCTGGGGAGTGAGTGGGATCGATATGGCGTGGGGAAAATTCTTCAGTGAGTGGACGTGGCAGCTTTGTTGCTAACCGCTACATTTGGGGGATATAATTAAATGCTCAAAGTTATCCAGAACCCTTCTGGGCTTCAATCATTTAAAAATGACTTTGCGAATGGGTGATTAAACAAAGGACATACAAACAGAAATAGAGTTTGGAGTGGAATTGTAGTCTAACAATCCTAAAGGATTGTGCACATAATGCCCTAAGGATCCTGTAGCTCAGGTGGTAGGACATGGGACACAAATGGTCAGTCAAAATGAATAAATGTAAATGTAATCCTAATGGGAATCAAACACCATTCTATTACTTAAATAGAAAACCCCTGTGGATCTTATTTTGATTGTTGTAGTTAAATATTTTCTGTATATTGTTCTATTATTTTGTATATTATATTTTAAGTTATATTTCGATTATATATACTGTATATATATCGATTTTTATTAACCAGAAAATTATATATATTATTGGAATAATGTCTTGCTACTGAAATAATGTCTTTATTAAAGGAAATCTGTAGGGAAGCTGTGGGATTTTTAAAATCTAAAAAGTATTTTCTTTACATTTTCTTGTGCTATCAAACAACATCTTTTTATCTTTTTGGTAATTATAGACCTTTTGGAAACAGGATATGGGGAACTGAAGATCAAGTTTTTGCTTTGTGTTATGCTGGAATCATACAGTATATGAATTCAGATTAGAATCCTTTAGGATTTGTTCCAAATTATGATATAAATTGGGGAGTTGGAGACATAGCGTTTGCTATCTACTCCCTATGTTTTTGATATCGCTAGTCCAATAGTTTTTTTTTTTTTAATCCAAGCTGACAAAATGATTCGTTCCAGATTTTCTCTCATTATGATGTCATAGTGCGATGAAAGACCAACACCTACTTCTACATCCTTACCTCTTTAGCCTTGCCCAGCGATTCTCGCATGCCATGTATTAGAAAATACACACAAGGTTTTTTCAGTAACTAAACCATATAGGATTGCAAGGCGTTTTGGAAAAACATTATCTTCCATGTGATCCTCCTAACATTACGACAGCGTGGATGAACTTTATATTTAAAGTTCCAGATCACGTCAGTGAGACACTGTTCATTTCATTTTACTGCTGATTCGATTTTAAACAAGAATCAGTTTAACGCATGCTTTTCAGAGAGACTGAAAATAAAAAATGATGCAGTAAAAATGACAAAAAGGCATAAGAAAAATAAAAGCATTCGTGCAATATTCTATGTGTAAAGTCTTTTGGGATTTTGGCTGGAGAATGAAAAATAAAAAACACAAAAGTAAAAATGCTAACAAAAACACTTTTAAAATGGCATGATGTGTATTAATTCCAGTGTTTGACAAGCTCTGACAGTGACCAGGGAATTTAGAGGGCTTTATTAAAACAAAAGTGCACAGTAGCGCTTGCAAGACAGCATGTCTGCATATTTTTTTCCGCTTTTATACTGCCGAGTCATTCACTTGCACCGGTGTGGATGTGCCCTCTGCGTGTCTCAATGACAGTTCCAATAAGAGACTGTCCTCAGCTTGCCTCTACCCCTGCGCCCGGACGTGTTTATCCCTGCACGTCCCCTTGGTGCCGTAATTACCCCTCCAAGATGTCATTAGCTTTAATGTGGCTACGGAGGCAAATGGAAGGTCATCCAGAGACAAATGGCAAAGGATGGAGGGCGTTGAGGTGGCCTGAATTACAAAGTGATAGAGAGAAAGACATGTTGGATATTGAATAAGATACAGAGACACTTAATGAAATCAAAAAAAGGGAGTTGAAAGGGAGTTGTTACTCTTGAAAGCTGAATAAATTCACTTATAGCACACATAATCATTTAAAGTTTTTCTTTTGCAGGAAATTGACTAATATTAACGACCACATATTTGTCAGATGATAACAAAAATTGTTCATGGCTACGACATAAACTAAAGCTTACTAGCTATTTAAAAAAAATTAAAAACTTTGTTTGCTCAGGCTAATCCTAAAAAGCACAATGGGAGCAAACATAAATCCCACATAAGGCAAAAAGCAAAAGAGGGAGTTAACAGATGAACAGATGCCGAAATAAGTTTGAAAAGACCATCTTATTTACTCATAATATCTTGCAAAGTCAGTTGCCTGTGCAAATGTTCCCTGTGATGGCAGCTGCCAGAGAAAGAGAGAGATAGACCAGCTTCTGCAGCAAGGGTCATAATTCTTAGGCTCCTGCCAAGGCTTCCAAGTTCGGCTGTCTCTCCATCACGCTGAGTCACATGCTAATGGAGTCAGAGGGCAGTACATTTGGAATAATTTGGCTTTTTTGTCTGCGAGCAGCAGTTAGCTCTAACAGGAGGAAGGTCTAGTTCATTCAAACACATTAACACAGAGATATTAGCTTTTCCCATTACATTAGGAGAAGGAGTTTTCGCTCTGTGCGGGAGAGAGGAGAAAATACTAGAGGTTCTACAGGTCAAAAGGGCATTACAATCATTAGAAACATTAAAAATCCAAATAATTCAGTGTGTTTACTAAGGCTGGCATCACTATTATTATTTTACAATTGTAAAAAAAAAAAAAAAACAACTTTTGAACAAATTAAATTTAGTTGTCCCACACAGTGTTATTTTTGTATAATTGAGATACTATTGTAACTTTTATCAGTAATTTAGATGATATATATATATATATATATATATATATATATATATATGTTTTATATATAAATTATATTTCTTATTTTTTTTTTTTTACTTATTTCAGTTAACATTTGTTGTATATCAATGTAAAAATGTTCTTTATTGTTTTAGTTTCAATAACCCCCTGTCCTACAAATTCCACATTTGTGTTTTTTGATCAAAAAATTACATTTTGACATTGAGTCATATTTAAAAAAATAAAAAATAACTTTATATTCTTTTATATTTAACATAATTTTACTAATATATATATATATATATATATATATATATATATATATATATATATATATATATATATATATATATATATATATATATATATGTGACCCGTCACGGAAACCAGTGACACAAGTCGGCAGCTCAACTTTCGAGCAAAATGAGAAAGAAGCTTTTTTTTTTCAAAATTTGCGATTTTCGTTTTTTTGCAGAATCTGTTAGTTGAGATCACGAAGAAGCCTCTGCATGTTTGAGATAGCAGTATTGGTATATTTAAAAGCATACATTTTGATTTTGAAATCGGCTTGTTTTTCGGAGATTCTAGCACGCAGTAGGGGCGTGTCATTGTCGGTGTGTATTTCCATACTGGCTACTTATTATGCAGCGCTCTGGCCGGCGCTATCTGATTTCAAAATTCAATGAAGATGGACGCCAATAACATTACGATGTCCAGCAATCGATTTAAATAGTAGGTTACATGGGGTTTAATTTGTAGCCTAAATACATGTTGTCAGTGCCAATATATAGATCCGCCAACTTATCTAATGTGTATCTTAATGGTCCAGTGGTAGAGCTTTCGCCAGCCTTGTCAGAGGGTCTAAGTTCGAACCCGCCCTTGTATAGTTTTTTTTTTTTTTTTCGTAGTTTTTTTTCTCTCATCAAAACGATTATGTTCAGCAGTGGTTGTATATCAAGCTGGGACACGCAAACGTTTGCATTATGTTTTGTGATATTAAACAGAACGAATAGAGAGTATACGCAACGGATTGAAGCGCGCGTCGAGTGAAAACAATGGGGTGTGTGCGCGAGCCACACGAGAAAACACTGCATCTGCGCCACTGATCGCCGCGGCAACGAGCACTTTGATCACTTGATTTAAAAAACACATTTCAGCTAGTATCTTATTTAAAAAACGAACGAAATGTATGCTATAGCCTACTAATAGCGTACTCATACTATATATATCACATAGCACATCCTGTTTTTGATTTGAACATTGTCTAGAGTTTATCTTATTTTTAATTCAGTGTACACAAGAGTTGCCTATACAGTTTTATCGGTAGATGCTAAGAGACATTTATTTATATATTACCTGCAAACTTTATTTTTTATTTTTTATTTGATGGCACATTTTCCTGGCCTTTCTGCTCCCCCCATGCTTACAGCTTTACAGGGGGGTATGGCTTATCTAAATGAGATGTAAATGAGCCCTATTGTCATTCCCAGCAGGATAAAGGTGAGAATCTTCAGACGCTGTTTTCTCCCCTTTGTGCGTTTTTGAGTGCCTACCTTTAAATGGCCATAACTTCTCCAAATATTATCAGATTTCCTTGTGTTACACATCGTTGGAAAGCTTGGAGACTACACTTTCATAATCTGTGAATAACTCAAAATGCCCCAGAACCGACATGTGTCCCTACTTTCCGTGACTGGTCACATATATATAGTGAGGAAAATAAGTATTTGAACACCCTGCTATTTTGCAAGTTCTCCCACTTGGAAATCATGGAGGGGTCTGAAATTGTCATTGTAGGTGCATGTCCACTGTGAGAGACATAATCTAAAAAAAAAAATCCAGAAATCACAAAATATGATTTTTTAACTATTTATTTGTATGATACAGCTGCAAATAAGTATTTGAACACCTGTCTATCAGCTAGAATTCTGATCCTCAAAGACCTGTTAGTCTGCCTTTAAAATGTCCACCTCCACTCCATTTATTATCCTAAATTAGATGCACCTGTTTGAGGTTGTTAGCTGCATAAAGACACCTGTCCACCCCATACAATCAGTGAGAATCCAACTACTAACATGGCCAAGACCAAAGAGCTGTCCAAAGACACTAGAGACAAAATTGTGTACACCTCCACAAGGCTGGAAAGGGCTACGGGGAAATTGGCAAGCAGCTTGGTGAAAAAAGGTCCACTGTTGGAGCAATCATTAGAAAATGGAAGAAGCTAAACATGACTGTCAATCTCCCTCGGACTGGGGCTCCATGCAAGATCTCACCTCGTGGGGTCTCAATGATCCTAAGAAAGGTGAGAAATCAGCCCAGAACTACACGGGAGGAGCTGGTCAATGACCTGAAAAGAGCTGGGACCACCGTTTCCAAGGTTACTGTTGGTAATACACTAAGACGTCATGGTTTGAAATCATGCATGGCACGGAAGGTTCCCCTGCTTAAACCAGCACATGTCAAGGCCCGTCTTAAGTTTGCCAATGACCATTTGGATGATCCAGAGGAGTCATGGGAGAAAGTCATGTGGTCAGATGAGACCAAAATAGAACTTTTTGGTCATAATTCCACTAAACGTGTTTGGAGGAAGAAGAATGATGAGTACCATCCCAAGAACACCATCCCTACTGTGAAGCATGGGGGTGGTAGCATCATGCTTTGGGGGTGTTTTTCTGCACATGGGACAGGGCGACTGCACTGTATTAAGGAGAGGATGACTGGGGCCATGTATTGCGAGATTTTGGGGAACAACCTCCTTCCCTCAGTTAGAGCATTGAAGATGGGTCGAGGCTGGGTCTTCCAACATGACAATGACCCGAAGCACACAGCCAGGATAACCAAGGAGTGGCTCTGTAAGAAGCATATCAAGGTTCTGGCGTGGCCTAGCCAGTCTCCAGACCTAAACCCAATAGAGAATCTTTGGAGGGAGCTCAAACGATGACAATTTCACCTACGATGACAATTTCAGAACCCTCCATGATTTCTAAGTGGGAGAACTTGCAAAATAGCAGGGTGTTCAAATACTTATTTTCCTCACTGTATATATATATATATATATATATATATATATATATATATATATATATATATATATATATATATATATATATATATATATATATATATATATATATATATATATATATATTATATTATAATTGTATATTCAACCTGAAAAACAACTTGACAATATCATGTTCATATGCACAAATCATTTCCTTAAATATTATTTTGTGTTGTTTAAAAATAGACTTAGATAAATTTATCTTAAAGTCAAACTGCATAATATATTAAGGCTCGTTTTCAGATAATTTATCTTTAATATAAAGTTTTTTTGTCTTGATGGAATGGCTTTTTTTTCACTTATTTTAAACATGAGCAGTTGGAAGACAAATCTGTCAGTATAACAAGACAAACTACACTAATATTCAATATACATTCTCTGAAAACAAGCCTTAATATCTCACACAGTTTTGCGTGTCAGATAAATATGTCATGTTTAAAGGACGTTTACAAGACATGAACAGCCGTTTTTAGCCTTGGCATAACATACAGAAATTGTGAGGAGTTCTCACTTCATAAAGTGTTTAGTTCATGTTTAACTCCTTCCCCGCAATAAAATTTTTGTTATTATTGCCAGCAATCAATCAATAATAAAACAATAAAAAAGTAAAGCAACATTTTGAACAAAAAGCTGAGAAAATTGTGTTTTTGTCAAAGACTTTGTCCGGATTGGATTCGGACCGATCTAGTAGACCTAGTATTTTGTCTAATATTAACACACTTAAAGATTGCACAGTCATACGTCTTCTTGGGTTCGACATTTCAATCATTCGGTTACATTAGGCAGTTTTGATTTATATACCGTTATACATTTGATAATCACGTCGTCTTACATGTGCATTAGCAATGCTTCTATAGCTTGTTTTTGCTTCTTCTTCACTTGTTTTCGGATCCAGATATTCTGTATTATTTCAGAAGATGCGTAATAGCGCCCCCTAGTGAAAAACATGGATTTCCACTGTTGTGCCAAATTTCGACTCACTGCCAAATTATTACCCCCTTAAATGAAGCCATTACCTGATTGGCTAATTCAAACCCCACCCCCCTAATCCTAACCCCACAGCTAATCCTAAACCTACCTATACTGGAGACTACAGCACCGGTACATATTTCGTCAATGGCGGGGAAATGTTGCATATAAATGACGGAAAATTCGGTGTTAAAAAAAAAATTAAGTGTTAGCATGCACGCATTAGCGGTCAGACGTGTGGTACTTGAGAAATAATTATCAGATATGGTTCACCTTTATATCTGTGAGCACATTAACTCACACCCACCGCTCTTAACACCACTCATTGTGCCACCGAGGGGGCAAACTGATTCTCTGTCTGGCAGACAATTAACATTCTGCCTGTATATGGAGTCAGATTCTCACACACACACACACACATGCTCACTGTGGTGTACGGTTACATCTGGATTCAGCAGGACACAGCTGTACAGATTTGGATCATGCAAATATAGTTCTGGGCTAAAGTATTTATTCCCATGATCTCATAATGGATAATGCAGGATATGTGGTGTTGTTCCAGTTTGATTTGTTTGGAACTGGATCATAAATTAATTAATTATAGAGAGAAAACAAATCTTTACTGAAAATTTGATATTAAAGGAATAGTTCACTTCAAAATGAAAATTCTGTCATCATTTACTCACCCTCAAGTTGTTTGAAACCTGTATGAATTTCTTTCTTCAGCTGAACACAAAAGAAGATATTTTGAAGAATGTCGGTAACCAGACAGTTGATGGACCCCACTGACTTCCATAGTAGGGAAAAATACTATGGAAGTCAATGGGGTACATCAACTGTCTGGTTATTCCTACATTCTTCAAAATATCTTCTTTTGTGTTCAGCAGAATTAAGAAATTCATACAGGTTTGAAACAACTGAATTTTCATTCTGAAGTGAACATGCAGTAGAAGTTTGGTCTGTACAGATAGATTTAGTGTCAACATGTTGTTATAATAAACATGGTTGCTAAGCAGCTTTACATAAAATAGTGCAATACAATTACTGAGCAAGCTTAAGACAAAACTTGTCAGGAAAACATTTATAAAAGATGTCACCAATAGATAAGCAAAAACATGTACATTCCAATGAAAACTCTTAAGAAAGAAAAGTTCCAGAAATGTTTTTGTTGAAGTGATGCCGGGAGAATCCATTCACGTTGTGTTCAGAAGTAGTGTTGGATATTTCTAATCTGATGAGATTTTTGTAATCTTTCACAGAGGCAGGATCCCGTGGCCTGGGGCCCAGAGTTTGCTAATATGTCCCGTGATGTGTTGAATATTCGCTATACCCTCCTGCCGTATTTGTACACACTGATGTATGAAGCTCACGTTAACGGAAAAACTGTGGTCAGACCCATGCTGCACGAGTGAGTGTTTACCAGTATCCCTGTTTCTAAGTAGTTCACCCAAAAATGAAAATCATTTTGTCTTCCATTTGCTCGCCCTCATACTATTTCAAAACCATGATGTTTACCAGAATGTTCATGCTATTCTTTTTCCATGCAATACAAGTAAATGTAACAGTGCCTGTGACGAAATGATGACAAAACTTCCATTTTTTTGTGTGAACCATCCCTTTAAGACCTTCTGCTCCTCAATTTCCCTCCAAATACATCTTCATTACACCATATTTTCTAGACACTATTTTCAGTCCATCCTTTCTATCAATTACATCTCAATCATAGGGATGACTAATCAGAACTCTTATGTTCTTATGTTCCATCTAATGATTTTTTTTCAGCCTGCTTTGATATCAATGCTTTTCACTTTCCTGTTGTCCTGTGTAACCTTCCTTTCCACTCTGTTTTTAGCAGCCTGAACTATTGGACTGAATGTTCTGTTCTATTTTTTTTTCTGCATCTCATGTTTTTTTTTTATCCTCCTTCTCTTTTCCTCACTTTTTCTGCTTTTCCATTACGATCTGCATGCACTGTGTTGTATAAATAATGTTCTCAGCGCTGTGTCCTGTAATGTAGGTTTGTCAATGATGAAAACACATGGGAAATCGACAGGCAGTTCCTCTGGGGTCCCGCCCTTCTAATCACACCTGCTTTGGACAAGGTATCCTCACAAAAACACCTTCGCTATATTCGTGCTATAAGCAAATCACAAGTCACACACTGTCACATAGCATTATATTCAATCAGTAAAGAGAGATTATGATGTTGTTGTTATTTATTATTTTGTTCTCATTGATTTTTTTTTTTTTTTTGTGAAGGGCGCCACTGTGGTCAAGGGCTACGTGCCAGATGCCCGCTTTTACGATTACCACACGGTAAGCATTCTATCGGCATGCAAGAAAACATTTTATTAGCAAGCATGCAAATCTTTATTAGCAAGATTTAGTTAGCATGTGAATGAAACAACCAGTCATAATGCAAATGGCTTTCAGCAACAATTTCAACCTGTGGTATTTTGTCCTCTATATGTTGGGGTCTCTTATCTGCTTGTTTGCGGTTTATCATCCAGGGCAAAGATGTTGGAGTGCGAGGACAGTTTGTGGATATGGATACACCATTAGAGAAAATTAACCTGCACGTGAGAGGAGGCTACATCCTTCCCTGGCAGAAACCAGAGAACAACACACACTACAGGTGAAGAAACTACCCTGCATCTTTATTTAGATTTGTTTAATGTATAATTGGGCCATGTTTCTATAGCTTCATAGTATTTTTTATTTATTTTTTTCACTTTCAAAAAGTATCGTACAACACAAACAGTCAATTTTCTTTTATTTGTCCATTTCCCACCCTCTCTCTGTGACTTGACTTCACACTGTTGTTTATCAAGATGATCAAGATTCTGATTCAAGATTAACATGTAAATGTGGGTGTTCATGGTTGTGATGTCGTAACATGAATGTTGTGTTCACAATTTTGTTTTGTGTTTTTTCTTGTAGTCGTAAGAATCCTCTGGGTCTGCTTGTTGCTCTCGATGATGCAGATTCAGCACATGGATCCCTGTTCTGGGATGATGGAGAGGGAATTGGTGGGTATTGTTTGGTTATGTGTGTGTGTGTGTGTGTGTGTGTGTGTGTATACTGTATGTGTGAGTATTGGGGGGGGGGGGGTAATTATAGGCCGTTTCTCAATATGCGTTCTTGTCTGTACTTGCTTTCTTGTGGACTTGTGAAACGTCATCAGTCGCTGCCCAAGTACCGTCCCAATACACAAGTTCGCATTTTGGCAAGAACGGTTAAAAATCCCGGAAGTGTTCTTGACACGCCCATTTTACCGAGGATGCATAGGTTGGTAACTTGTGTGAACTTGACGGCAGAAATATCCCAGCATTCATTTCGGCATTCGAGGAACGAGAGGTCAATACAGCAAGTCGTTTTTCTACAAATTCGTACGCTATTTCATCACTAAATTCACTTCTGAGAACATTTGATGCGAGAAATCAACTGTGTAGATTTCAAATATTGGCATTTTTCGAAAATGCGCTCAAACATTTTCGGAAGTGAGAATCTCCAGCGTAGGTAGCTTTATTGTTATGAATATACATTACATAGTGTACAGTTGTAGAGTAATCCCTTGAGCTGAGGGGTGGGCAATAAAGCCTGGCTGTTATCATCAATAATTCTCGTTATGTTTGGGCACTGCAGACGGCGTCTGTGCGGGGGTGTTATTGCGCAATACCAGCAAGAACACATCGTCTCAAACTGTCAGCAGCGTTCTGTGTGCTCGTCACCTTGTGAGTTCATTCTTCCAAGAACAACTAGCAAGAGCGTTCTCCCCAAGAACACAAGTCCGTTCTTTGCATTCTTGGTTTTGAGAAACACCCATAGTTCCATTGATGATTTCTTCAACCCAGACTCAACATTTCTACAAAACGATATTACGTTGCTTCTTGCACCGTTTCTCTTCAAATTGAAATGTCCAGTGAGTGACTCTAAAAACACATTAAGTTCAGTGGTTGTTGTACGTATTGCAGTAGTTCAGAAATGTAATGTTCAGTGAGTGGTACTACAAGGTTAATTCTCCATCATGTTCGAAAATAACGTACCATCCATACTAAACCCGACCTTAAGGGCTCCATTTTAACGATCTAAGCAAAAGGTCTAAAGCGCACGGTGCAAGTGCACTTAGTGCACAAGTCCGAATCCACTTTTGCTAGTTTAACGACGGGAAAACTGGTCTGCAGGCCCGGTCTAAAAGGGTTGTCCCTATTCTCTTAATGAGTAATGGGTGTGTTTTGGGCGTAACGTGCAATAAACCAATCAGAGTCTCATTTCCCATTCCCTTTAAAAGCAAGTTGTGCTCGCGCCATGTCAGATTCGCTATTTACATGGCGGAATTTGCAATCGGAAAGACTGAACGCTTCTCCAGAGAGGAAATGGATCTTTCGTGCGTGAGCCGTGAGGTTAAAGCACGTAAGCACGGGACAAGCTGGATTCCACCATATCTTTGTTTTTGTTGGTCAAAGGCACAGTCTATTTCAGTTGCCTCAAATTAGCTAAATCGTTTTCAGACCAGCACGCCCATGAGAGCACAAATGAGCGCAAATGCTTTTGCCATTTAAACAACATGGCACAGGACGTGAAAATGATAACTGCGTCAGGCTGAAACTAGCGCAAAAGACTTGCCTCGCGCCAGCCGCTGCATTGTGCCGGATGTATGATAGGGCCTTAAACCTAACAATAGTTTTAACAAAAGCAAACGTGAGATAAAAAACACATTTTTACTCTGCACTGCAAGTGCAATAAGGCGAGTTAACAGACAAGTTTACTACATCAGAAAAGTCATATCACGCTCATATCAAATCATGCACAAAGCATTTTGAGGTAATCATAACATAATAGTGTGCAAGGAACCACTCGAAAGTAAGTTTTTATTAATTGATAATATGTCCCTGTAATCATAATTTGTGTGAAAAGGATTACAAGTTGGTGTTTTGCTTTCCCCAGGTGTTCATTTCAAAATATAGATTTGTTTTTGGAGATTTGCAAGAAATGTTAGCACAGTAGATGCATGTATTTCCGATTAACCTATGTTAGATTTATAACTTTTTCCACATAGTTAATACTATTACTGATAACATATTTTATTTTAAGGATAGGTCTCATCAGCATTACACGCAATAAAATAAAATGTTCTTAACATGTTTCTTTATAAGTGTGTGTATTTTTTTTCTAAAATCATAATAATTGTATCAGTTTTTTTTTTTTTTTTAAATGGCCCTTTCCTGTACTTCTCTTAATTGTCTTCTTTTTTTTCCCGTCTTTCTCCTTACAGATACTGTTCAGAACAACGGTTCCCTCTTGATAAATTTCGACGCGTCTTTGGTATGTTCATATGTTCAGAACGCTATGTGTGCAGTTCTTTCAGATTTATTTGGATTGTGGTCATGCACAGTTACCATTAAAAACCTCTAGGGACTTCAAGATTGTCCATCTCACTTGAAGCCAAACATCTGTGGCCACTCTCAATTTAGAAACAAAATCAAGATCCAAAACTATTTCATGCTGTAGCAGCTCAAGGCCGCTTGGCCCAGGTCAGAGCTCTCAGGACCTTCTGTGGGTTTGATGTCATATGTGGGGAGATTTTTTGAGCGTTGGGAAAAAACAAGGCCCTATGGAGTTGAGAACTGTTTGTAAAAACGAGGTCAAACTCAGCTAGTTTGAGTTGTCTCGGCACAGATGTTACATTAATACTGAAACAACACAATTTCAGTGAAATGAGTGAATCTCAAGTAACGGGTCATATATATATATTTATTTTTTATCAGAGTTTTTGCGATTATTTGTGATAATTAAGTACATAATTTCCCCCACAAATATGCATTAATATAGTGTATCCAGATGTTTTACTTTCAGCAATTATCATTTGCATTAGCATTTTTGCTCTAACTTTAAATATGCATGTGTGTGTATCTTGTGTAACAGCTGTGCTGTGTTTTTATATTTATAGGGTGTTCTTACTAACACGGTTCTCAATGATGGTTTGGCCGAGGTTGATAGGTTAACCCTGGGTAATGTGAAGGTGTGGGGTGTAAACGAGCACATCACTGTGGTTATCATGAGTGTACCTGGGAAGCCTGATGCCAACTTGGCCTTTACTTACAACACGGAGGTGAGATGCTTCATGCAAACATATACTTCAGCCATATAGTCAGAATCACTGATACAATTAGGAGGGCAAGAGGTGCTGCTTAAAAAATAATCTATTTAATTTGTATTCTGTTTATTCATTTAAAAATATATATATATATATCACAATGTTTAAAAATGTAAACTGTAATTTAAGTATAACAATTATATTTAAGAATTATTTAATACATATAATTATTTTTATATGGAATTTTTAAAATGAAAAAAAAAAATAAATAATCTTTGTGTTTGCCAAATTATAAAGTGAATGATTTTCAAGGTTTCATTTTGAAATTTACTTTCATAATTGGGTGAATCAAAATTCACCCCAAAATCAATACAAAGAAATATGAAAATATATTTTATTTAAAATATTAATATTTTAGTTTTAATATTTCAAGATATATTATTTTCATGACTTTTGAGGATATTCTAAATGATTATATTATTTAAATTGAAAATTATGTGTACGTCATGGAAGTATTTTGCTGCCTTTTATTGATCCCGATCGTATTTCACCCCAAAATCAATACAAAGAAAGACAAAATTATATTTTATTTAAAAATATTTGAACATTTTTAAAGAGATTTTAATTTTAATATTCATAAGTGATATCATTTTCATGACAATTTAATTATTTATATTGTTTATAATAATTTTATAATAATTCAAATTATTTGTAATCCATGATTTTTTTATGCATAATGGAAGTATGTGTTTGCCGCCTTTAAATGATGCTGAGATCGATAAAAAAAAAAAAAAATTATGACAGTAATGAGAATCACTAAAATATATAAGAATACTTTAAAAGCTAAACATCTGAATGCATTCAGCAAATTGATTCCTCCTTGTATTTTGTAAGTGTCTCTCCTAGTCCTCTATATCTTCACCCTGTACAGTGAGCTTGATGAAATACAGAGAGGAGTTTACATTCTGACAAAAAAAAAGAGATGCCTTTTAAAAGTTGTGTGCGCATCGACCGTTTCTATTAATAAGAATGCAGGCATGAGCTCCAGAGACTGAGATTTATACCAGCCATGAGAAGAATCGAAGGGGGGGAAATGACAAAGAAACTGTGCGCATCTGAATAACTAGTGTTCCAGCCCACACCAAATCATTTATCTTTCTTAGTATTTCCCGACTGCATAATAAGTCTGAAAGAGGCGAGGCAGCTCCATCTGTCTCCATGCGTGCGTTTGCCCTCAGCAGCGTATGTCAGATCAGAGGTGGCGTTTTCCAACGATTCGCTCGAAACACCATTTATTTTTCTTCATCACGCCATTATGAGGTCACTGACGGAACCAGCCTGCAATCAAACACGAGTTTAAGCTCCTAAAGAGAATTTGTGCAGTAACTCTTGACCATTTCATCTGGAAAGTTACATCACAAACTCCTTCGTTCCATTTTTCTGTTCGAATAAGTCTCTCTTTCTCTCCTTCAGAATCAGGAGTTGCTGATTAACGCAGGACCACAATCTCACACCATTGAAAAGTCTTTCACAATCACCTGGAGGAAAGATGAGACATGAACACAAGTCTAAGGAGACGGGCTTTAGCCTGCAGGCGCGCATGATTATTTATGACTGTTTAGTCAACGAGTAATTTATTTAACATTTCCCGCTAAGAGCTTTTTGTGGTAAATATTTCAAATCTGAAATGATTTCTTATCAAATAAATGCTTTGTTCTGAAAGATACGTTGATGTCGTTTTGATTTGGATCTCATGTTAAAAACTATTCGTTTTTAGTTGTTGTTGTTTTTTTAGGCTGAACTTGGAAGGCTGAATTTCTAATGCCGGCATTTGGGGAAGTGGGAATATAATGATAACCCTTAATTATCAGCAATCACTTCTTTTTAACGAGAAACCTCTGAGCGGCGGCTACCTGCCGGGCCCGCTTCATGCACGACTTCATTTTGATGTAATGATACAATATTCGATTATTCATTCTACAGTAAACATAATGATATCAATTAAGCAATGGAGACTATAAATTGATTTCTGCTCTAATTGGCAATCATCTCGAGCTGGAAACATGGACGCCGCGGGGAAGGGGGCGTTCAGGGTGTGCCTTCGATATTTAGACTCTAGCCTAAAAACAATGATAATTGAGAACTTTTTTTTTTTTTATCTAAGTGTGAAACAGGATGAAGCCGTTCTGACTGAGACTGTAATTATGTGGGTTTTCTATTACGTGAAAGGTGTTTATCCAGCGGTCCTGTATTCTGTTTTGTATCTGTATTCTTGTTGTTGTTTTTTTACAAGAAAAATAGCAACATTCCTTTTGTATTCGTTCATGAGGAAATGTAGAATTCCTTGCCGTCCATTAAGAGACGTATGAAATAATCACACATCTGTAACATGAAGAAAGATTTTTAAAACACAATAAAGTGATTTAAACCTCAGGAGGGTTGTGACTTATTTGACTGGTTGATTTTATGGCGATATTTACTTTAATCTCTGAACACGCTTTCTTTTGTTTGTTTGCTGCATACAGGCACACCAGACATCAGTCAAAATGCAGGTGCATTAAAACAATCAATCTGATTCAGATAAATCAAAAACAGACAAGAGAAGGTTGTCTTGATTTAACCAACCCTCCAAACAAAGCCTGTTTTGTTAGAGTACTCATGTATTAAAAGGACAACAAAAATACAACATGAAAGATGAAACGTACACTCAAGTGACTTCAAAGCATCAACATGTGATTCTGAGTGTTAGCTGTATCTGCATGCTGGAATACATTAGAGAAAACATTAACTGGGGACAAAACCACAAAGAAAACATTGAAATAACCAGAATACTCAAACTTTGTTTTTTCTCAGAGGTTCCTACTGTTAGGCAGTTGGTGTGAGGTTTTCACTTGGAATTAAAAAAAAAATATATATATAACTACATTATCATGATGAAGAATAATGTGTGGTCAGTGTAATCATGCAATTTTAAGAAATCTGGAAATGTGGCCTAACGTAGTGTTGAATAGCACAATAATTCCAGTGGTGAGACTTACATAAGGTTACAGTTGTTAACGCATTGGCTAACATGAATTAACAATAAGCTTTTATCTGTTAATGTAACAACTGTTTGTTTCACACAGTGTTGTTATCATTAACTAAAATGAAACCTACTGTACTAACATTAGTTTTTTGTTAATTGAAGTAAAGCTGAAAATAGAATAAAACACGGATATTTTTGATGAAAAACGTAAACTTAAAAAAAACTGAAAATTAGAAACGTTGCCATGGCAACTATCTAAAATAAAATACGTAGTAAAGAAGAAGTTTCACTTTTTAAACTTTTTTCTTTATTTATTTATTTATTTTTTTACTTCGACAATAATCTGCCAAGGGGTCTTGAGACAATGAGACAAATCTTAAGTCTGTGCTCCCAATTGACGCACAAGCGTTAACAATTAATTTGTTGAAACAATAATTAAAAAAATCAGGGCATTATATTGTCTCACAGTAAAAAGGCGACATGTTCAAATATGATTTATAGAATAAATAAATAAAATTGTCCCCAAAGTTTCCTAAAATAAAACAAACTTATAATGAAGCTTGTTTTTAGTCAGACATTGTCAAATAAAGCTGCAAGACTAATAGTTTTCCAATATGCTATTTTGATAGCAATGAAGCTAATACAAATGTTTTAAGATGCACGCTTTTCTATTTCAGTTTATGTCAGCACACACCACACACACACACACACTGTTGTATTGTCAGTCTTAAAGCAACACTAAATTGCTGACAGGCCCAATAACAGGCCGTCTGAGCAGTTGCTCACGAGTCATTTCACCACGTGACACTTGGTGACACCGCGGCGCGCCCACACAATTTTCCCTTCACTCGTACGCCAATTACGGCTGGCCACTGCCGACAGGGGGCAGAGGGGGCCGGTACCTGGTAATTGCAGCTGCTTATGCTTCAGTTCACACTGGCTATGACAGGTGTGTGTACGTGTGCATGTTTGTTGAGTCTAACTGAAACTGTTCAGTCTGATTTGACTTTCATTCCTGTTTGGGTATGAATGTGTACAGTAGGTAAACAATGTTTAAAATACATTGTGTGTGCTTGAGTCACCTGTGTTGCTCGCATACTGATTTGTAGTTTGCAATGACAAATAGAAATTTGATGCAAAAATGCTGCCCGACAGGCAATCGGGACATATATGTTGTTTAATGTACACTTATGTGGAACGGGGATTTTGGACCATTTCGGTTTCGCACAAATGGCTTGAGGTTCTGAAAAATAGGAACACAAAAGATGCACAAAGATGCACATCCCTATTATTTTTTTAAATAAAACATTTTTCTCACTTTATACATAAACAATTTTGCCAATCTATCTTTAAAATATCTTTCCGAAATGAAGGCATTTGTCACTATTGAAAGAATTCACTACATTTTCAAAGGGTGTTATTTATAAATATAAGTATTTCTCTGTAGGTCTCAAAGATAAAACGTTGTATTGATGTGGCATCTCTGTTTGACCCTCCACATTCATTTTGTTGTGATTTTATCTGCTTTTAGTTTCGATTTTGCCCTGGTGAGTGTTGATTTGGAAAACTCTATGTCTTTGACGGTCTCCTGAGGCCACATAAATGGGCTCACAGTCAGGTTATTTATTTTAGACATAGCACTGTGTGAACCTTTACATTTCAAAACAGATGTTACTCATTTACAGAG
This sequence comes from Scardinius erythrophthalmus, assembly GCF_964197995.2. Taxonomy (NCBI): domain Eukaryota; kingdom Metazoa; phylum Chordata; class Actinopteri; order Cypriniformes; family Leuciscidae; genus Scardinius; species Scardinius erythrophthalmus. Next base: position 20,372,022 of record NC_138228.1, on the reverse strand, counting down.
TTGGTTCTGCTATAATTTCTTCATTGATACCCCACAGTGTTAATCTCTATTTCAGACTACAAGAATCATGCTTCAGCTATTTTGAAACGCTAGTTTGGCTACATTTGTAATTTAATATAATCAGATAATATAACTGGAATTTGAGCAGTATTTATGTAGCACGCCATTAATTGAATAGGCAATCTTGATTAGGGTGAACACTTTAAAAGATAAATGTGCACTAAATACGACTAACAAACTAGAGTTGAAAACACAATGATGAACAGCAGCTTTCAACTACATATTTTACAAGATTAGGGATTTGAATCTGTAATTATTTAAAATCGGTTTTAATGTCCAAAAGAACAACTTTCCACTTTCTGATACTCAGAAAAATTATGTTGTAACTTTCAATATTTTGGAGACAGCGACACTGTGTAAAATGTTTGTATACAATTTATGGTAAAAAAATACATTGTGTTACAATTTCTGTTATTTAGTTAATGTTTATTGCATAATTTTAGTGGCACGTGTTACAATGATGTCATTTTGTCTTTGTGTGTATGACCCTCTGCACGTCTATATTTTTTATAAAATGTATAAAAATATTTTGAAAAAAAAAATGATCATAATAAAATATAATAAATATTTCTAAAATTAAATAATTATATAAATATAATGAAGTTATTGCCAGGGGTGCACATAGCTGGTGCGCATGGGTGATAAAAATAAATGATGCACCAGAAAACATGGAGGGATACATTTTTGGGGACAGGGACTGCTTACTTACTGGAGTAGGATTTTTCTCCATCTCTGGTAAGATAGAAATCATAATGATAAGTGTGTTCATTAATTATTAAAGGAGAACTCCGGTCAATTTTAACATTGAGCTCATTTTTTTGTCAATTTGGAGAAAGAAATGGATAAAAATGATGTTATTTAAACCAGCGCAAATACCTGTATTTACATCCTGTTTTCGGTTGAAGTCCAAAGTAATCGATTGTCGAGTTCACGCGCATTGGTTTAGTACCTATGAGCACGCGCGTGAACTCGGCAATCGACTACTTTGGACTTCAACCGAAAACAGGATGTAAACACAGGTATTTGCGCTGGCTTAAATAACATAATTTTTCTCCATTTCTTTCACATCTACTGCAGTCAGATTCACTCGTGTTCACTCTGAAGGAATCACTCACATGACCTGTGCACTTGTAATGACACATCAAGGATGTTAAGAGGCTAAAAGCAGGTTTAAATATTGCCCCATTGAAGTCAATAGGGTGCAAATTTTAAAAAGAGGATAACACGGTGTAGGCAACACCGATTTTTGTCGTTGTTCTCTGTATTGACAGCACTCCAAATTGACAAAAAAATGAGCTCAATGTTAAAATTGACCGGAGTTCTCCTTTAAGGGTGCAACGAATCGCAGCTGATCCGTGATCCTTACGGACCAGGCCCCCTGGTTCAGCATGCATGTGATTTGCGGATTAACTGCTAAGTTTAACCATCAAAGAGTGAAAGTTTATTATTTGGAAGTGTTTTGTCTGGCAATTTACACATTCATATGGAAGCTTGTTTCCACCACAAAAAAAAAAAAAAATATTTATTTATTTTTTATCTCACAATTGCGAGTTTACATCTCGCAATTCTGACTTTTTTTCTCAGAATTGCGAGATACAAAGTCAGAATTGCATGAAATAAAGTCGCAATTGCATGTTATAAAGTCAGAATTGCGCGATATAAAGTCAGAATTGTGTGAAATAAAGTCACAATTGCGTGTTATAAAGTCAGAATTGCGAGATATAAAGTCAGAATTGCGAGATATAAAGTCAGAATTGCGTGAAATAAAGTCACAATTGCGTGTTATAAAGTCAGAATTGTGAGATATAAAGTCGCAATTGCGTGTTATAAAGTCAGAATTCTGACTTTTTTTCTCGCAATTGCTACTTTATATCACGCAATTCTGACTTTATAACACGCAATTGCGAGTTTATATCTCGCAATTCTGACATATTTTCTCAGAATTGTGAGATATAAAGTCCAATTCTAAGGGGGGGAAAAGACAGACTTTTTTTTTTACCTCAGAATAGTTTATCTCACAATTCTGACTTTATAACACGCAATTGCGACTTTATATCATGCAATTCTGACTTTATATCTCCCAATTGCGTATTATAAAGTCAGAATTGCGAGATATAAAGTCGCAACTGCGAGAAAACAAGTCAGAATTCTGGACGTGTCTGAACGCGCTGTCTTTTGGAGCTCCATCGATTGATTTATAATTCTTGATTTTCTCTTTAAACTCACTTACAACGAACATTTTCTACTTTTCCTCACCTCAGTTACAACGCGGACTGTTGAGCAGACGCGTCTCAAGCCTATTAGTGATCCAACATCGGATACTCTTATAGGTTACTCCTGTGGATCACAGATAAACGCGTCTTCTCCACACTCACTTACAAACAAACATTTTCTCGCCTATTGTGCGTCTACTCTACACCCATGCCACAAAAAGACGGATTATATCCAAGACTTCAGTCATAAATTAGTATTAATATTGATAGCATCACTGGTAGCGTCGTTGCTAACTTACTGTCCATCTGTTAAAATGGCGAATATATCAGATGTACCGTAAGTAGTCTACCTTTTGGTGCAGGTGAGGACACATTTGATCTGCACGCACTGCAGTCTGAGCTGGAAGCTGTTGAGAAACAGATCCACGACCTTTTAGTGAGACAAGCGAGCTGATAGACCGGCGTTTAGCTCTAGAAACATCACGCGCCGATGCACACAAATCAGTGATTAACGTTACTAACCCGCAGAAACTGCTCTTTGTAAATAATTGGAATCTGTTTTGGGAACGTCCTAGGCTCTTCCGCGCTGATGGCTTACACTCAAGTAGAATCGGAGCAGATCTTCTGTCTGATAACATCTCCAAGTCGTTAAATACCGTTTGACTAGTAACCAAAAGTCCAAATTACAGTCTCTGCTGCACCAACTTAATTGATATAAATACTAGTGTAGAACATTGCATAGAAACTGTGTCTATTCCTCGTTTAGTGAGATCAAATAAATCTACTGCAGGATCTAGGAAAAATCTAATTGTTGTTGAAACAGAAAATCTCGCTATTAGTGAACAAAAACAATTTCTAAAGCTAGGTCTTCTAAACATTAGATCACTCACACCTAAGGCAGTTATTGTAAATTAAATAGTCACAGACAATAGCATCGATGTACTTTGCCTTACTGAAACCTGGCTTAAACCAAATGATTATTTCGATCTTAATGAGTCTACTCCTCCTGGATACTGTTATAAGCATGATCCCCGTCTGATTGGTCGTGGCGGTGGTGTTGCAACAATTTATAGAGATATTCTTAATGTTACCCAGAAAACAGGTGACAAGTTTAATTTGTTTGAAGTACTTGTACTAAATGTTACGCTCTCAGATGTAAGAAAAAAATTACCCTATTATCTTTAGCTTTGGCTACCGTATATAGACCGCCAGGGCCTTACGCTGATTTCCTAAAAGAGTTTGCAGATTTTCTCTCAGATCTATTGGTCAATGTTGATAAAGAATTAATTGTTGGAGATTTTAACATACACGTAGATAATTCAAATGATGCGTTAGGTACTGCGTTTACAGATTTATTAAACTCCTTTGGGGTCAAGCAAAACGTCACTGGTCCCACTCATCGTCTTAATCATACACTCGATTTAATTATATCACATGGAACCGATCCAACCGATATAGATATTATACCGCAAAGTGATAATGTTACTGACCATTACATGGTAACTTGCATATTACGTACTGCTGTAATATGTCATGCTGCGCCTGTCACATGCCTGTCCTGTCTCGTGTAGCACATGTGGTGTTTGTGTTCCTGTCACTGTTTTGACCCCACCCTCCTTGTTATCTCATTATTGGTTTCATTTGTCCCACCTGTTCCTTCATTATCCTGCCTGATTGGTTCCCTTTTATAAGCTCCTTTGTGTTTGCAGTCTTTGTTGGATCGTTGTCTGGTTTACGTCTCCCGCTTCATGTGTAACCCTGGTATGTGTTGTTTCTAAAGTTATTGTTTTGTTGAGTTCTTGTTTTCCCCATTGTGGGTTTTGGTTTTGATTTTTGTTTCAGTTTGTTAATAAATTATTTTTCTGCAATTGAGTCCTTTCCCTTAGTTTTCTTTAGTTTTCATGACAGAACGATCCGACCATGTCTAGGATTCAGCAGAAAGAGTCACGTCACCCACCAGGCCCTCCTGTCTCGTGCCCCCACTACCAACGCATTGTACGTTTCCAGTCATTAAGTGCTCTCCGCCAACAAGGAACTGACCTGAGGAAGTTCGCTAGGGAATTCCTTAGAGCGGCGGAGGGTTTAAGACTTAATGATGGGCCTCTTAAGGACCTTTTTTTTTACGCTCTTAATGAGCCCATGGACTGGGTTCTCAGGAGGGCGTATGATGGGTGTACCTTCGAGGCTATGGTGGAGGGTCTCGCTCGCTTTCAGGAGCGGGAGGCCAGGAAGGTGGTCCCAGTTCCGGTGGTCCCAGTTCCGGTGGTCCCGAGTGGGGTGGTCCCGAGTCCGGTGGTCCCAGTTCCGTTGGTCCCAAATCCGGTGATCCCAGTTCCGGTGGTCCTGAGTGGGGTGGTCCCGAGTCCGGTGGTCCCAGTTCCGTTGGTCCCAGTTCCGGTGGTCTCGAAACACAGGAGGAGGAGAAAGGCTCCCTCTGTAACTGTTCCGGTGGTCCTGAGTCTGGTGGTCCCGAGTCCGGTGATGCTGAATCCGGTGGCTCCTAACACGGAGACCATCCCGGAGGTGCCTGCCGCCGAGCCTGTTCACGTCACGCCTGCCGAGCCTGGGTCTTTGGACAAGATGGCTGCCGCCGAGAGTGTTCACATCACGTCTGCCGAGCCTGTGTCTTCGGACAAGATGGCCGCCGCCGAGCCTTTTCAAGTCATGCCTGCCGAGCCTGTGTCCCCTGACAAGATGGCCGCCGTCGAGCAGGTGTCTGTTCCTGAGCCGGAGCCAGTGTCTGTTCCTGAGCCGGAGCCAGTGTCTGTTCCTGAGCCGGAGCCAGTGTCTGTTCCTGAGCCGGAGCCAGTGTCTGTTCCTGAGCCGGAGCCAGTGTCTGTTCCTGAGCCGGAGCCAGTGTCTGTTCCTGAGCCGGAGCCAGTGTCTGTTCCTGAGCCGGAGCCAGTGTCTGTTCCTGAGCCGGAGCCAGTGTCTGTTCCTGAGCCGGAGCCAGTGTCTGTTCCTGAGCCGGAGCCAGTGTCTGTTCCTGAGCCGGAGCCAGTGTCTGTTCCTGAGCCGGAGCCAGTGTCTGTTCCTGAGCCGGAGCCAGTGTCTGTTCCTGAGCCGGAGCCAGTGTCTGTTCCTGAGCCGGAGCCAGTGTCTGTTCCTGAGCCGGAGCCAGTGTCTGTTCCTGAGCCGGAGCCAGTGTCTGTTCCTGAGCCGGAGCCCGAGCCGATGGTGCCAGTTCCAGTTCCAGTGCCTGTTCCTGAGCCGGAGCCCGAGCCGATGGTGCCAGTTCCAGTTCCAGTGCCTGTTCCTGAGCCGGAGCCCGAGCCGATGGTGCCAGTTCCAGTTCCAGTGCCTGTTCCTGAGCCGGAGCCCGAGCCGATGGTGCCAGTTCCAGTTCCAGTGCCTGTTCCTGAGCCGGAGCCCGAGCCGATGGTGCCAGTTCCAGTTCCAGTGCCTGTTCCTGAGCCGGAGCCCGAGCCGATGGTGCCAGTTCCAGTTCCAGTGCCTGTTCCTGAGCCGGAGCCCGAGCCGATGGTGCCAGTTCCAGTTCCAGTGCCTGTTCCTGAGCCGGAGCCCGAGCCGATGGTGCCAGTTCCAGTTCCAGTGCCTGTTCCTGAGCCGGAGCCCGAGCCGATGGTGCCAGTTCCAGTTCCAGTGCCTGAGCCGTTGGTGCCCGAGTCGGTGGTGCCAGTTCCAGTGCCTGAGCTGGTGGTGCCAGTTCCAGTGCCTGAGCCGTTGGTGCCAGTTCCAGTGCCTGAGCCGATGGTGCCCGAGTCGGTGGTGCCAGTTCCAGTGCCTGAGCCGGTGGTGCCAGTTCCAGTGCCTGAGCCGTTGGTGCCAGTTCCAGTGCCTGAGCCGTTGGTGCCAGTTCCAGTGCCTGAGCCGATGGTGCCCGAGTCGGTGGTGCCAGTTCCAGTGCCTGAGCCGATGGTGCCCGAGCCGTTGGTGCCAGTTCCAGTGCCTGAGCCGTTGGTGCCAGTTCCAGTGCCTGAGCCGGTGGTGCCAGTTCCAGCGCCTGAGCCGATGGTGCCCGAGTCGGTGGTGCCAGTTCCAGTGCCTGAGCCGATGGTGCCCGAGTCGGTGGTGCCAGTTCCAGTGCCTGAGCCGATGGTGCCCGAGCCGGTGGTGCCAGTTCCAGTGCCTGAGCCGATGGTGCCAGTTCCAGTGCCTGAGCCGTTGGTGCCAGTTCCAGTGCCTGAGCCGGTGGTGCCAGTTCCACCGTCTGAGGGGTCGTCTCCGCCGTGGCCGCCCGAGGGAAGGTCTCCGCCGTGGCCGCCCGAGGGAAGGTCTCCGCCCTGGCCGCCCGAGGGAAGGTCTCCGCCCTGGCCGCCCGAGGGAAGGTCTCCGCCCTGGCCGCCCGAGGGAAGGTCTCCGCCCTGGCCGCCCGAGGGAAGGTCTCCGCCCTGGCCGCCCGAGGGAAGGTCTCCGCCCTGGCCGCCCGAGGGAAGGTCTCCGCCCTGGCCGCCCGAGGGAAGGTCTCCGCCCTGGCCGCCCGAGGGAAGGTCTCCGCCCTGGCCGCCCGAGGGAAGGTCTCCGCCCTGGCCGCCCGAGGGAAGGTCTCCGCCCTGGCCGCCCGAACGGTCCTTTTTTTTTTTTTTTTTTTTTTTTTTTTTTCCTGCCCCACCCTGGTCTGTCCTTCCTGTTCCCCCTGTTTCACCCTGGTCTGTCCCTCCCGTCCCGCCCTGGTCTGTCCCTCCCGTCCCGCCCTGGTCTGTCCCTCCCGTCCCGCCATGGTCTGTCCCTCCCGTCCCGCCATGGTCTGTCCCTCCCGCCCTAGTGGAGCGTCTGGTAGCCGCTCCTTAAGGAGGGGGTAATGTCACATGCCTGTCCTGTCTCGTGTAGCACATGTGGTGTTTGTGTTCCTGTCACTGTTTTGACCCCACCCTCCTTGTTATCTCATTATTGGTTTCATTTGTCCCACCTGTTCCTTCATTATCCTGCCTGATTGGTTCCCTTTTATAAGCTCCTTTGTGTTTGCAGTCTTTGTCGGATCGTTGTCTGGTTTACGTCTCCCGCTTCATGTGTAACCCTGGTATGTGTTGTTTCTAAAGTTATTGTTTTGTTGAGTTCTTGTTTTCCCCATTGTGGGTTTTGGTTTTGATTTGTTTCAGTTTGTTAATAAATTATTTTTCTGCAATTGAGTCCTTTCCCTTAGTTTTCTTTAGTTTTCATGACAGCGCCACGTTATCGACCAGGCAGATCAATCCTTCCGTCCACCATAGATAATTTTTCAAATTGCTTATCTGATCTGTCTCAGGCTCAGTGAACCCAAACAAACAGATGAACTAGAAGAACTAACCAGCACTATGAGCACCATTCTCTCCAGAACATTGGATATTGTTGCACCCGTTAAATTAAAAAAGGTCAGAGAGAAAATTAAAGCACCATGGTACAACAATACTACGCAGGTTCTAAAGAGAGAAACCCATAATTTAGAGCGTAAATGGAAACAAACTAATTTAGAGGTCTTTAGAATCGCGTGGAAAGACAGTATGTCACGTTATAAAAAGGCCCTAAAAGCGGCCAGGGCTGAGCACCTCCGCAAACTAATAGAAAATAACCAAAACAATCCAAGGTTTTAATTTAACACCGTGGCTAGACTAACAAATAAACAAGCGTCGCCGGAACAAAATATCCCGTTACAGTTTAGTAGTAATGATTTCATGAACTTCTTCACTGAGAGAAAGCATCAGAACCACAATTGTAAACGTTCAATCTTCAATCGCGCCTTATAATTCAGCCTCAATTATCACCCCGCAAAAACAATTACAGTGCTTTACAACTATAGAACAAAAAGAGCTAAATAAACTTATCACTTCCTCTAAAACAACAACATGTTTATTAGATCCTATACCAACTAAATTACTGAAAGAAGTGATACCTATAGTGGAAGAGGCTCTCCTCAATATAATTAACTCATCTTTATCTTTAGGTTATGTTCCAAGAACATTTAAATTGGCAGTTATAAAACCACTCATTAAGAAACCACAATTAGATCATAATAACCTAGCAAATTATAGACCAATTTCAAATCTTCCATTTACGTCTAAAATATTAGAAAAAGTTGTGTCCGCTCAACTGGGCTCTTTCTTGCAAGAAAATGACATCTATGAAAAGTTTCAGTCTGGTTTTAGGCCGCACCATAGCACTGAAACTGCGCTCGTTAAAATCACAAATGATTTACTTTTAGCTTCTGACCAAGGCTGTATCTCAATATTAGTTTTACTTGATCTTAGTGCTGCGTTCGATACTATAGATCACACAATACTCTTAGATCGACTACAAAACTATAATGGTGTTCAAGGACAAGCATTAAGCTGGTTGAGATCATACTGTACTTATCTGACCGTTAACATTTTGTCTATTTAAATGGAGAAAAATCGATCATAACTAATTTTCTTTTATTAAATCCAGACAAGACAGAGGTACTACTTATCGGTTCAAAAAAACCGCCCACAAAACCTCTCACAATACAATTTTAACATAGTAAGATGTCCTGCTACTTTATCCTCTACAGTAAAATACCTGGGTGTTATATTAGATTGCAACCTGTCTTTTGAAAATCATATTTCATATGTTACAAAAACAGCATTCTTCCACCTTAGAAACATTGCTAAGCTACGTAATATGCTATCAGTTTCTGATGCAGAAAAGTTAGTTCATGCATTCATGACCTCGAGACTAGATTACTGTAATGCTTTATATGCTGATTGCATCCTCAATAAACAAGCTACAGTTAGTCCAAAATGCAGCCGCTAGAGTTCTTACTAGATCAAGAAAATATGATCATATAACACCGATTTTAATATCACTACATTGGTTACCTATAAAGTCCCGTATTAACTACAAGGTATTGCTACTGACTTATTAAGCCCTAAACGGCTTAGCTCCAGTCTATTTAACGGATCTTCTATCGCCCTACAATCCATCGCGCTCTTTAAGATCACTAAATTCAAGGCGTTTGGTCATACCTAGGATATCCAGATCCACCAAAGGATGGAGAGCATTTTCACATTTAGCTCCAAAACTCTGGAATAGCCTTCCTGATACTGTTCGTTGCTCAGACTCGCTCTCCCAGTTTAAAACTAGATTAAAGACGGATCTCTTCAGCCAGGCATTCATATAATACTTTTAATCTTACAGTTAAATCCGACCTCTAGTTTATAAACGCCAGAGGAGAACTGGCCCTTGACTGAGCCTGGGTTCTCCCAAGGTTTTTTTTTTTTTTTTCTCCATTAGGTCACCTGATGGAGTTTTTCCTTGCCACTGTTGCCTTTGGCTTGCTCAGTTGGGGACATTTTGGGGATATTTAATTTTAATTTTATCAATCAATAAATTCCATTAGAAACAAACCTTGTTGTATTATTTTAATTTAATACTGTGAAGCTGCTTTGATACAATCTGTATTGTGAAAAGCGCTATACAAATACACTTGACTTGACTTTTTACAAGACGCGATTGCGACTTTATTTCACGCAATTCTGACTTTATATCTCGCAATTCTGACTTTATAACATGCAATTGCGACTTTATTTCACGCAATTCTGACTTTATAACACGCAATTGCGACTTTATTTCACGCAATTCTGACTTTATATCTAAAAATTCTGAGAAATAAACTCAGAATTGCGAGATGTAAACTTGCAATTGTGAGATGAAAAGTTGCAATTATCTCTTAAAATGTTTTATTCTGTGGCGGAAACAAGCTTCCATACATTCAAACAATTTTAAATGTGGAAGAAGAGGCACCAATAGGGACTTGCGCTGTTATGTGCGCACAGCCACACACACCCGAAGCACATGCACGCAGAGAGAGAGAGAGAGAGAGAGAGAGAGAGAGAGAGAGAGGGGTGCGTGTTTCAGACAGCACTAGAACACCAAATTGATTCCTCTTTCGCATTTACTTGCGCTTAAAGGAGAACTCCGGTCAATTTTAACATTGAGCTCATTTTTTTGTACATTTGGAGTGCTGTCAATACAGAGAACAACGACAAAAATCGGTGTTGCCTACACTGAGTTATTCTATTTTTAAAATTTGCACCCTATTGACTTCAATGGGGCAAGTAGTAAGCCTGCTTTTTAGCCTCTTAACATCCTTGATGTGTCATTACAAGTGCACAGAAAATGTGAGTGATTCCTTCCGAGTGAACACGGGTGAATCTGACTGCAGTAGATGTTAGAGATATTAATAAAAATGAAGTTAATTCAGCCAGCGCTCATACCTCTGTTTACATCCTGTTTTCGGTGGAAGGCCATAGTAATCGATTGTCGAGTTCACGCGCATAGGTTTAGTGCCTATGATCACGCGCGTGAACTCGACAATCGATTACTATGGCCTTCCACCGAAAACAGGATGTAAACAGAGGTATGAGCGCTGGCTGAATTAACTTCATTTTTATTAATATCTCTAACATCTACTGCAGTCAGATTCACCCGTGTTCACTCGGAAGGAATCACTCACATTTTCTGTGCACTTGTAATGACACATCAAGGATGTTAAGAGGCTAAAAAGCAGGCTTACTACTTGCCCCATTGAAGTCAATAGGGTGCAAATTTTAAAAATAGAATAACTCAGTGTAGGCAACACCGATTTTTGTCGTTGTTCTCTGTATTGACAGCACTCCAAATGTACAAAAAAATGAGCTCAATGTTAAAATTGACCGGAGTTCTCCTTTAAACGGACACACAAAATTATGTCAAAATACTCATCTTGCAAGTATTCTCTCGGTTATGTCAAAAGGATGTGTGTTTTGTGCATGCAGTCTTAAAGTGACAGCAGCCTAATATTCCTGTACCATGTTAAAAAAAAAAAAAAAAAAAAAAGATGGTGAGGAGAGCAGTCAGGAGAAAAGTGACACGACAGCTTGTAGGGTAAGTGTGCCGCGTAAAGTGTGAGTACAAAGCATTATCTCCAGGTGCTCCCTTGAGAACCAGACCAAAAATGGTATGTGCAACCCTGGTTATAGCTCATATATGTAAAAATTCCATGACATTCTTCAAACACCTTCTACAATAATTTTGCTGAAAGACTACTGTTCCCGCAGTGCAACCATCCATGACCAACCAACTGATATATGCAGTTTTGTCTGAAATGGCTGTTTTCGCTCCACAACAGTCCCTGAGATTGAATGGGATTCCAGTTGGCAGTTTAAATCACAGGGTATGCCAAGAGACCCATTTCATTAATAAGTGAAGCACAGCACCTGACATAATGGCACTCAGAGTGTCAGTTAAGAGAGTGTTGTGCAAAGTCAACCGCTACTGTGGATGGGCATCTAACGCATGAGGCCAATGTTAAATGTTTTAATTAACACGCACATCTGCTGTCCTCATAGAGCCGCAAGGTGTGTCACAGGTGAGCAATCAGTGTTACCATCATTTGAGCAGATTGCAATGTCCATAAACTTTAAATATGAATGTTTTAATGGGGCAACATTCATCAGGAGAATTCTACAGCCAATCAAGACAATTTATAGAGCGACAGGTTCTTGCCGGATTCTCGCTTTATTTCATTTTCCCCTTTATCCAGGTCTAAACAGTTTTTAAGCTTCGGACCTGTGAAGTGAAATTTGAATCCATCATCAAATTTGATTTCAGAGTGGGCCTGAGTGGGTTTCGGTTCCTGAGTGGGCCTCAAAATGGTCTAAGGAGACACTGTGCATCCCCTAGTGAACCTCCTCCTAGCACCCAGGTGGTCCGTTCTCGGCTGGACTAACCTCAAGCTGAAGGTCCAGAGGAGGAATGGATCGGTGTTCTGATTTTACAAACAAACAGTCACTTAAATTCTTGTCCACATTAAAACCTCTAGGAAAATATATATATATAAAAAAAAAAATCAGGACTTTAAAATCTGAAGAATTAGTATTGTGTAATCTATGTGAACAAAACAATTACCTATTGTAGGATTTAGTTTGTTTAATTTTTTTTATAGGATATTGTTTTTTTTTTTTTTTTTTTTTTTTTTTACCCATTATCAGTGTTGCATGAAACATGTTTCTCAGAACATAGATTAGATTTGTTGTTTGAGATTGTTTGTGTTTAAAAATGAAAGGATCATTGATGTCTGAAAGTAAATGACGGCAGCTTTGCTCATTAGATATGTAGGAAATTAAAAAGGGAACGTGGAGGCACACAAGTAGACTAGCCCAATTAAATCAAGCCACAGCAAATGTGTAAATACTGAAGCAAACTATTTAATTGATAAAATATTGAAGACACGACCATAAGATTGGCATTAAAATAGCTGCTAAAATTTTGGCGCACATATTCCAGACACTACTCTTACTCTTACTACCTATCAAAGCATCTTAATCCCAGCTAACAGGGAACGTTCTCAGGACGTTCTGGAAAGGTTCTCTCAAACTTATGAACAAGCATTGTACCAGTAACGGTAATGGAATGTATGTTCAGTTATCTGGTCTTTAATAATGTTCTCAAAACGCTAGCACAAAAACATTATTTAAACATAGTTTGTAAGTTGTTTAAAAAAAAAAGTTCGTAAATTGGTTAAAAAAAACCTAGGTTTAGGGTTAGGACAAAATTTTCGGACAGGAATGTTGTTTCAGGATCGATCAAATATGTTTATCCAGGAAAATGTGTTACTTGGCAAAATCTGGCCAACTCAAACGTCTGTTTGGAAACCACGTGTGCAGCTATTGAAAACAATGTTTCTGACTCTTCTTGTGCTGAGTTCAGTTTAGCTAATGGATCTGTAAACATTCACGTTTATTTTGTTTCAGGTGTAATTGAGTCAGAATATCAATCCGTATTTTGGCGGTGCGGTTAAAGGGAGGTCACGCCATCCAGTGAGTGAGGTTAAGGTAATTTGGGTGTCATTGGGGAGTCTTTAACTACAGCTGAACTGGCAAAAAGCCATGCAGTCTACCACTGACGCTGGGTTATTTGCATGTGTTTAAGTACTATTTGGCTTTGAATAGAGAGGCAAATGAAAGACTGCTCATAAAACATCACCTTTGCCTTATGGAGATGTGCTGGCAGCATCCAGCCACATGCCAGTCATCGGCTTCTGGGAGATGATGTTTTTCCAGACATGAATGGTAGTCTGATGTATCAGGTGGCTAAGATTATAGTTTTATTCATAGGAGACATTTTGTTCCATGATTGAGAAAATTAAAATTGCACTGGTGCTTCTGATATCAGGATTGAATTGGTTCCCTATCAGTCAATCATGTTTGACTAATCACCTTTGAGTGGTAACAAAACAAGCCAATGGACACTGGCAAGTGAGATTTTGTATTGCAAACCACTCCCTGTATTCACGGGTATAAAGGCAGCATGCACATCAAACACTCAAACATTTAATCCCAAATTTTTCTCAGACACAAAAATATCCAAATCATGTGTCATTAGTATCCCTTTGAAACAATCAATCATAATTTTTTTAAATTTTCATGGAAAAGTGTGTGAAAAAGTGTGTTTTATGATCGGTCACAATTGTGACCGGTGGGATACTGTGTTGTATCAACCATTGGACAGAGTGAATATAGGTCTATTTGACCTGTGCAGTGTGTTTGTGTGTGTGTGTGTGTGTGTGTGTGTGTGTGTGTGTGTGTGTGTGTGTGTTTTTGTGTGTGTTTTTGTGTGTGTGTGTGTGTGTGTGTGTGTGTGTGTGTGTGTGTGTGTGTTTGTGTGTGCGCGCGCGTGCATAAGAGTGTATAAAATCTTTATAAAATCCTTGAGGCCACGGGATAGTATCTTGAGGTCACGAGTTGGTATCTTGAGGCCACGGGATACTATCTGGAGGCCACGGGATACTATCTGGAGGCCAAGGGATACTATCTCGAGGCCACAGGATAGTATCTCGAGGCCACGGGATTGTATCTTGAGGTCACGAGATGGTATCTTGAGGCCACGGGATACTATCTGGAGGCCACGGGATACTATCTCGAGGCCACGGGATAGTATCTTGAGGCCACGGGATTGTATCTTGAGGTCACGAGATGGTATCTCGAGGCCACGGGATAGTATCTCGAGGCCACGGGATAGTATCTCGAGGCCACGGGATAGTATCTCGAGGCCACGGGATAGTGTCTGGAGGCCACGGGATGTGTCTCGAGGCCACGGGATAGTGTCTGGAGGCCACGGGATAGTGTCTGGAAGCCACGGGATAGTGTATCGAGGCCACAGGATAGTGTATCGAGGCCACGGGATAGTGTCTGGAGGCCACGGGATAGTGTCTGGAGGCCTCGGGATAGTGTCTGGAGGCCACGGGATAGTGTCTGGAGGCCACGGGATAGTGTCTGCAGGCGTCTGCAGGCCACGGGATAGTGTCTGCAGGCCACGGGATAGTGTCTGCAGGCCACGGGATAGTGTCTGGAGGCCAGGGGATAGTGTCTGGAGGCCACGGGATAGTGTCTGGAGGCCACGGGATAGTGTCTGGAGGCCACGGGATAGTGTCTGCAGGCGTTTGCAGGCCACGGGATAGTGTCTGGAGGCCACGGGATAGTGTCTGGAGACCACGGGATAGTGTCTGGAGGCCACGGGACAGTGTCTGGAGGCCACGGGATAGTGTCTGCAGGCGTCTGCAGGCCACGGGATAGTGTCTGGAGGCCACGGGATAGTGTCTGGAGGCCATGGGATAGTGTCTGCAGGCGTCTGCAGGCCACGGGATAGTGTCTGGAGGCCACGGGATAGTGTCTGCAGGCCACGGGATAGTGTCTGCAGGCCACGGGATAGTGTCTGGAGGCCTCGGGATAGTGTCTGGAGGCCACGGGATAGTGTCTGCAGGCGTCTGCAGGCCACGGGATAGTGTCTGGAGGCCACGGGATAGTGTCTGGAGGCCACGGGATAGTGTCTGGAGGCCACGGGATAGTGTCTGCAGGCCACGGGATAGTGTCTGCAGGCGTCTGCAGGCCACGGGATAGTGTCTGGAGGCCACGGGATAGTGTCTGGAGGCCACGGGATAGTGTCTGGAGGCCACGGGATAGTGTCTGCAGGCCACGGGATAGTGTCTGCAGGCCACGGGATAGTGTCTGGAGGCCACGGGATAGTGTCTGGAAGCCACGGGATAGTGTATCGAGGCCACAGGATAGTGTATCGAGGCCACGGGATAGTGTCTGGAGGCCACGGGATAGTGTCTGGAGGCCTCGGGATAGTGTCTGGAGGCCACGGGATAGTGTCTGGAGGCCACGGGATAGTGTCTCGGGCCACGGGATAGTGTCTCGGGCCACGGGATAGTGTCTCGAGGCCACGGTATAGTGTCTGGAGGCCACGGTATAGTGTCTCGAGGCCACGGGATAGTGTCTGTGTGTAAAATTAGGTAGAAAGTTAGGTAGCAGCAGAAAGTAAGGTAGAACAGTTAGCCTATGTGTATTAGCATGTAGATACAATGGGTTATCCCACCGGTCACTATTGTTGCCGTTGACATGTTTGTGAGTTCTATGACCACATTAAACAAAGTTGAGTAATTGCAAATGCATATATCAATACTAGACACCTTAAACATGATGTGTACCATGATGTCCTATCTTTATGTTAACATACTTTAATAACCTTTTCTTTGGGAGCTTTCTTGCTGCCATCCTCTTCTCTTGGCGCAAACAGGAAGTAAACAGCTCTGGTCATGTGACAATTTACAGTAAACATGCGACACTGCACATATTTCATTGAGACCCTTTATTATTTCAATATCTGCTGGAAATGCATTGATAGATCATTCAGTAACATTTTTATAGCCTTAGAAAGGAAACATTTTTTTACGGTCACTATTGTGACCGGTGGGATTAAATGGGTTAAGCTTTCGCTTCGGAGCCGAGCGTTTCTGAACTGATTCTTCTCTACAATCATCGTTCGTTTAGTACACAAAACCAGAGAGAAGTTTCACACAAAATGTTAGTGTGACAATGTGTCAGCAGTGGTCTCCTTCCTGAGAGAGCTTTGCACACTGTGCAGCTTTCTAAAAGAGCATTGTGCACTCTGTGCAGCCTTGTATAAACTTTTCCCCTGTGTGCTTCAGCACTTAAAAGAGTTTTTTCCTAAAAAACGTTTTAAAGACGTTTCTCTGTCCGTGCATTTCTGGATGCGATCGTTTCCTGTCCTCATCTGACGACCACGATCGCTGTCTCACATGCCTGGGCATAAGCATGCAGAGACCAGAGTCCTGCACGGGTCCGATTTTGTAAATCCGCACCCGCCCGTACCCGCAGTGCTTAAAACCGCATCTGACCCGTTTTCCGACAGCAGCACTAATTAAAATCCGCACCCGACCCACTTAAAATAGAACCGACACCCGACCCGCACCCGAAATAAAATCAGTTTAGCCAATCACATTATAGACACACTTACAAAAATGTTTATTGCCAGGTCCTACAGAAGTTATTACACGACAATTAACACAAGGACAACTTCAGCCGAAGCTGTCAAAAGGCCGGTACATGAAGAACATGGCTAACGTTACCACAAAACTGAGTAGCCTTAACATTTTACCAATCGAACAGACGTGGCTACAACACGCAATTTCGTTTAGCCTACATTTGACAATTTTGGGTTCAAACACGCCCTGCACACCACACATACTTAACAGTGTTAAATTTGAAAAATACTGTTAGATAGAACTGCTTGGTTTGTTGCCACAGTTCCTGCCTGCTTCCTCAGCGATGAAGTTCCACATTTGCGGCTATCCAACACGAAAATGCATGCAGCAAAGCCTTTCACAATATTTTCTTCAGATAACTCCAAATTTCTCCCACACACTGGACTTTTGATGACATATTGTCGACAACTTTACAATCTCCACTAGCTATTCTTTTCTTCAACTCCTCAGCATCCATCTCGACGACTGCAAGCAGATTGCGCGCGCAGTTATAATGAATTTTTAAAACTTAAAGTAGCCTATAGGTAACGTTATAGATCCTAGGAGGGCGTGGCACGTGGGCACAAATAAACTGATGTGGATTTTAAATTATTTTATCAACTTGAAATACAGGCATATTTTTGTAGATGTGTTTCTAAAAATATGCATATATTTTTACGTTTGCATGTGATTGTTTTAAACCCGTGTTTAGACCTGTGTTTCCCCCGTGTCCAACCCGACCCCAACCCGTATCCGACACAGTTGGATATTTTTCACCCATTTGAGGAAAATTTGAACCCGAACCCGTGCAGGACTCTAGCGGAGACGGCATTCGTGGGTGATTCATGTTCTCGGCATGAGAACATTACCACGTTGGCACGCTGGTCGCGACTCGCCTTTCTTGTAAAGGCTTGAGTACTCTTAGCTTTTGCCCAGCTGCTGTGTGTGTGTAAAAGCACAGCCGCGAGTCTGCTTAACAAATTGGGAGAACGAGGATTACAGCAGGAGCTCTTCCGCCAGGTAAATCCCAGCGGACCTCTTGCTGCTCAGAGTGCTGTGTGCCGTCGAGCTGCTGGGTGGCAGTACGGGTTATCATGGCAACCCAGTGCAGCGCAGAGAGAGGGCTATTGTCCTCTGAAAAGGAAGATGACGCTGAGCTTGAATTGGAATCAAGTTGACAGCAATGCTTGGCTGGGTTGCTGAGAGCTCAGACTCGATCGGACTGAGTGATTGAGGCTGGATGATTGGTTTCGGGGGATGGAGCCCGACACGGAAATCGCCTTGCCCAGTCCCTGTGCCCTTCCTCCCCGAGGTGCATGAAGAACTGTGGCAGTATGGAGGCAAATTAGTTCCAGTATGGAGAGCAAATTTGTGCCAAAATCTGCTTCAAAAGTTTTTCTGTACTACCCTCAATGGTGGGGTTGTCAGGGGGTTTGTGGGGATTCCCTAGATTGAGTGTGCAGATGCAGAGCATTTATGCCCGCAAAATGCTACCACCTGGTGGGGTCATTCGCAACATTGATCCAGCGCCTGTGAGGCAACAGCAGCTCTGGCTGCTAAGGCTTACAGTGCTGCTGGACAGGCCGCCTCACCCTGCATTTGATGGCCACCCTGCAAATCCACCAGGCCAAAGCACTTATTATTCACAAGAGAAGTTCTGAGATGCGGTTGATGCAGGAACTGTGCACTGTGACTGACCTTGCCTACTGTTCTTTGAGTGGTGTTTTCCTCACAGAGAAAGCCCTCGTAAATGCGCATTCAGAGTTGTGCTTCCTCCACCTCAGTGCTATCTCAGTGTCCCTCCACCCTGAAAGTGTATGTTGCCACTATCACCACACATAACAATGCTGTAGACTGTGGGAAAGCATGGCCCAATCATCAGGTTCCTGAGAGACGTTAGGAGGTTGAACCCTCCCCGCCCTCGCCTCATTCCCTCTTGGAACCTATCCTTGGTCTTGTCAGCCTTGCAGAGAGCACCCTTTGAGCCACTACAGTCAGTTGAGCTTAAAGGGTTAGTTCACCCAAAAATGAAAATTCTGTCAGTAATTACTCACCCTTATGTTGTTCCAACCCCGTAAGACCTTCGTTCATCTTCGGAACACAAATTAAGATATTTTTGATTAAATCTGAGAGCTGGCACACTCCTCCATAGGCTTCTAAGACATTATAACTTGCTGGCCCATAAAATGCATTAAAGACATTGTTAATATAGTCCAAGTGACTACAGTGGCTCAATCTTAAGTTTATAAAGTGACAAGAATACTTTTTGTGCGCAAAAACAAACAAAAAGAATGACTTTATTCCATTATTCATTTCCTTCTCTCTGGGCCTCGAGTTTTTTCACGTAGTGTAACTGTGTAGCACGTCTGTGTTGTACGTCACACGTAGGCTTACTTTTGGCTGACGCTGGTCATGTGTGATGCATGTGACATCATCTACAAACATCTAATAGGCAAGGGAACTGGCTCAGTGTCTCGCTTGCAGTGCCTTTCCCCTCTGAGGATGGGATGTAAGCGCCTATCTTGCTCCCCAGGTGAGTTCCCTGCCTGGTGAAACCTGGATGGAGTTCCTCCAGCACCCTTCAGGAATCAGACGTGGTGGAGGCATATGACTCTAGGTCTAGCGCCTGTCTGTATGTCCAGTAGGTCAGCCCTTATGCTAGACTAAATGCCCATATGTTGTGATACCATATGTGTGTTCTTCCACAGTATGGCTTCCCTGTTGGCGAACCCATGCCTTTCCCTTGGCAGAGTCTGCTCTGCCATCTCTGTACTTCAACCTAGCTACCATAGAGACCAGGATCTACTACAGAGACCTTCCATATGTAGCACTGCCCTAATGGTCAGTCCATATGTGTAACTCCACGTTACTTCCCTAGGAGCAGGATGTGGCCTCCGTAGTTTCCCTTTCCGTTTGGAATAGGCATTCTTCCACAGTGTTATCCAAAAAGTCTCACTGTGTGGGGTAAGAGGAACAGCGTTGATTGACATTCTATAGGTAAAGCCCTGTCCTTTCTTCCACCCCAGCAGCTGTGGGGGGATTAAGCGGCTTACATGGGGTGCTGGGAAGATTGTGGCATTTTTATTAGGGATCCCAATTCGTCAGTCACTGGCGTAACATTGAATGTAACTGTCTGATAGGGAACATCTAGATTACTAATGTAACCCCCGTTCTCTGAAGGAGGGAATGGAGACGTTACGTCCTGTCGCCTTTTATCTCAGACGAGATCCCAATTTGTCATCCACTGACGTAACGTCTCTGTTCCCTCCTTCAGGGAATGGGGGTTACATAAGTAACCTAGACGTTCTTCAGATAAAAGGAAAACATTTTTTTAAATTTTTTTCATGTATTGTCAAATTTGATGTGCCTATTTAAATGAACACTACCCCCCAGTTTCACAGACAAAGCTCTTGCCCAGACATAACCCTTTATATTCCAGTGATTTCTTCAGAGTTTTTCTCTTTTGTATAGTGTTTTTTATCTCTATTTCTGCAGTCTTTCTTCAGTTCAAATCTCCCTCTTGATCATTCTCTCTCTTCCACCGTCATACGCCCCCGAATGCTGATTGGCTACACATTTGTTGTTGTGTCGGTCCAACTAACTTCCAAGTAGCATATTTCAAAAATGACTTACCCCACCTTTAAGATGCACACCAGTAATGTTATATATATATATATATATATATATATATATATATATATATATATATATATATATATATATATATATATATATATATAGGCAAAGAGCATTAGTTGTTAACTTAGGGGCCGCTAACACGACACCGTTCTAACAGAAAACCCTCAACGTGCTCCCGGCCGCCCATCCGCACAAAACAGTGCCTGGTGGCTCGAGAACGCACTCCCGGAAATAGGTTCCAAGGTGCAAACGGTTATCAGTTATCTCAGCGCAAACCTCTGCGCAAACACAGACACAGGCACATGCGCATCACCTGTTCAGTCCATAGGTATGCACGTTTGAATATATATGTGCGCTGGCGTGTAGTCCTTTACAAATCAACCCTCAACAAACTACTTGTCTGGCCTTAAAAATGTATAATACAGAATTTTTTAGCATAGCCACGTGGTGAGGTAAAGGGAAGGGAAGGAGACCTTCACAGGGGAGAGCCTAGTAGACACTTCAGGACTGCGTTGTTGTCATGTCCAGGCACAAGTCCTTCATCAGATCTGGATACACCCTGGATTTTGGCGGACTGCAGTAAACCTCTGGATAAACAGAGAGACTAATGTTAGCGTAGACGCCATCCTTCTTGTGATGTAACAAGTACACCAGGATTTATGGGAAGTGTTCCTGGGTTCCGGATGACCTAATCTATGCAGCCTAACATTGAATTATAGAAGTCTATAATGTGTCATGTGTATACTAGGCCAAAGAATTGTGTTTTTAGTCTAGACTCTTTTCACATACTCTTTTACAATGGGCTTGACATGACCTTCTACTTCCAGAGGACTGAGATGACAGATTAACAGATAAACCAGAAGTATTTAGATATGATTTTAAACATCTTCTTGAATGTGATGAAAATAATCCTGGCATTCTTTTTTTATTAAAAACTAGAATAATAAAATAAAAATAAATAAAAAAAACACATAAATTCTTCACAATTTAAATATGACTGTTTTTACTGTATTTTTTACTTCTTTCAAAAACATTAAAAAAATCTTAATGACCCCAACATTTTTAACTAAGTTGAATGCAGCACTAGAATACCCTTCTAAATTAGCAAGTGGTGATTAAATATAGTTTTTGTGGCCGTGAGTTGGAAAATGTGGTAAAACTTACAAACGACATTGTTTCCTGTGAATTCATCACACTGTAAATGGAAGGCCAAGTCTATCACATTACATTCTGCGCTCTTATTGTATACTGTCGAAATTTTGGCAAATGTAATAGTTCATCTGGGTATTTCATGAAGAAAGGTTGCATACTGTGTAGTGCAGGACTGACAAAGGACTAGATGACATTATGATATTTATTTATTAGAAGGAAGCTTCATACTTATGAAGTGTTAGTCCAACAGATTTAATGGAGCATTTAGGCAAGTATAATAATTTGCTCTGTCGAGGCATGCATGACTCAGTGTATTGGGTAATGGAATTAGCTGTGGCTTTGATCAATATGAGATGTATTTGGATCAGCCAAAGGCCAGAGATCTCCAAAGAGCCAATTTTTCTATACGCAAACAAGAAGTGAGAGTGCTTGTTAGATCTGCTCTGACATATTCATCTGTTTTATCAAAATATGCAACAGCCTGTTGTTCAAAACCAAAACACTGAAAAAATAGATTGCTTTATTGTGAGGACAGCATTGCTCTTAGATTTTCCTTTCTCTGGACTTTTCATTTCCATGTACTGTAGTACTTTGAGAATTCATGAAATTGTGATGATTCAGACATCCAGAGGATACGTATTCGTAGCTGACTCACCTATGTTCCTCAATAGTTTTCTGCATCCCTCCACCACCCCAAATCACTATCGGCTGGGTTCCTATCCCAGCCAGGGATACGGGGGGAGTACTATAGGCTCGGGCCAAATTCCGAGCTTGGACCCCTTTTCTTGGACAGCACACCAAATATGCATACTCTTTTACTTAATCTGAAACACATGATTCCCCCACTCCCCCTAAATACACACGTATTCTCATGAGATCACGTTGCAAGTTAAGATCAAAGTCCATTTGTGTCCACAGTACATTGTTTGCAAAGGCTTGAACTTTCATGTTCATATTCATGTCATTTCACAGTTATGCCACATTGTTCATCAGTGTTTCAAAGCACCAAGTCACCACTTTAGTTGAGGGGCCACACACATGATGAAGTCATTGATAGATAATGCTTAGTTAATGATGACTATACTGTATTTGAATGCCAACAGAATTCGTATGTTATGTGCTGTGATTGGCCAATTTTGGGGTCTGTCCATTTACCTGCAGGCTATGAAGAAGACATGAACATGCTTGGAAACTCTGATCATAATTCAGAAAAAAAGTTCTCACATTAATTGATATACTGTTCTAGCCTGTATGCATATATAGAATAATGTGGATTTTTGTACATTCCTTTAATAATTCGAAGAGTAGTTTTGCATGCATGAATTAATACTTTTTTATGCATGAATTCATGATGATTCATGTACCATAACCATAGCTTTATCACAATGGGTGGTAAAGACCAATTTTTGTGTGTGTGTGAACAAAGAAAACATCATGATCATGCGTAATAAATCATAATTCACGATGATGTACTCATCTTAGTTAATGTTTTAATTAAGGTGTTGTTCATCCATGAAGTCATGAATGAAAAACGTTGAACTCGTGTTAGTTCCTGATGATTCATGAGATATTAATGCATGAATGAATGCATATTTCATGCATGAATTTATACATGAATTCATGATAATTCATGTACCCATACCGTAAAGTGTTACCAATAACTTTATATCACTATCCATGTTACATTGTGTCCTTTGTCCTTGTCCTCAGTAAAATACTGAGTGAAGTATGGAATTATGAAGCAAATTGTGCGCAAATGGTCTTATCATGAATGATTAATTTAAAATTGCAGCATATTACTCACAAAATCCACACTCTCATTGATTTACCATGCTTTTTGTGGCATTTTGGTATGATCTAACTATTTGCACACTTTATGGTGATAGGGAAGGAGTAAATATGATTTGGGAAATGGATTCTGATTGAACAATTGCTAATAATATATGCATCAGATGAAAAGGTTGGAACATGAATGACTTATGTTTGTGTCAGTGGTGATCTGATCTTATATTTGCTGAAAACTTTTTTACATATAACTAATGTACTTTTGATAGTACAGTCATGTGCAATCCAGAGAACTGCTTTTGTTCAGCGGACACATGAAACAGATGTTAATTTATCTCAGTGGTCATTAAAAACCCTATGCTCTTTCTTATTAATTTTAGGCTAAGTTTAGCTTTCTGAGCTGACCCAAATATCTCTGTTACTCGTCTTGTACAGTCGGCCAAATCTGACCTCTATATACTGAGACATTGATATGTAAATTAAACGTTGCTTATCAAATGGCGTGTGTAGGCTACTGTGTACATATGAACCTGACCTGACGTGTCATTAAAAGCAAATATACATTAGTGGCCAAGAGTTATGTCCAGAGGGAGTATTTGCACAATATTTGATTTTAATGACACTTCAGGTTCTATTAAATAATCAGAATATGAGTAGTATGTATGTTATGTTAGGAGGAAGACTACACTACACTCAGCTATTAAAATGACAAAATGATTTTCCAAGAAAGGCAAAATATGGGTTTTATTGTATTATGCAAAAAAGTCATAGAAAAACAAACAACAGCAAAATAAAGCATACATTGACTACAATGTAACCAGCCCTCTCTTGTTTTTGATTACAGCAGCCATTCTCCTGGGCATTGATTCACTAAACTTTGCACATGTGTCATGCTTAACTTCTTTACAATCCTCAAGTTTATCCCAAAGCTGAGGTTCATTGGAAGACCTGGATGAATTATCACAATAATTCCCCAAAGGGTTTTCAATGGGACAGGGGACTGAGGATTAAATTCACACTAGATCTCCAAATAGATCCTCCATAGCCAACTATATTGTGTTCAGCAGGATTCCCAAGTATTGGTCCATTTTCAAAGTGCCAGCAACTTTGTAGATCTTTCCAACACCTGCTGCAGACATGTGTCCCCAATACCAGGGGCGGCACAATCTCAAGCCCTGAATGTGTTTATTAAAGCCCTGCATGTTTTGTTACCTTGCCTTTCTCATAGAGCTTAACAATTAATCAGAAAAATAATTATGAATACAAATATTACATGTTAATAAGGGCATATTACAGCATATGTTTATATTTTCTCATTTGACATTAAAGGTACTTATAACTTGCTTTTGCAGCATCTCCATTTGTCATTGGGATGACTAAAAGTTCAGCAGTCTAACACAGTGCTTGTCAATGTCAAAACGGGGCTTCACTCTTAATCTACGGCTGCTTGCAAAATCTTATAAATGCTGCCTTCGGAGAATGCATTGCAAGGTAGGAAGGCATCAAGGCATGTCCGAATCCAGTGTTAGATTCACTTTCTGCCTCCTGAGATACCTTAATCTGATCGATTGTTGAAGGAAGCATAGATATATCCTTTGCTGCCTTTGATATCCCACAATCCTGTGCGTTCCATTCCGTGACAGTTAAGCTAGAAAAGAAAGATGCCACCTGAAAGTTGCAGTTGGTGGTCGGTTTGTGTGTAAATGTATATTTTTGACCAAAGTTTTCCACTTTTGATGCCATTATAAAATCATAACAGTTTAATGATCTAAATCAAAATAGAGAGAGCTTTGGTGATCACTAAGCAAATATTTAATTACTTCAATAGCAATTTCTCGCTAGAAAAAAATGCCTCAAAAGTAATCGTCTGAAATCGTGACGCAACCTAAATGTCAAAAATCCAAAACCTTTCCTGCATCATCACATTCTGTGAACTTGAATCATGGAAATTATAGCATATTTTGGTAGAGAAAAAAAAAAAAGTTGCGTAATTTGCATCACTGTATATTGTTGGCAGTTGAACATGTCTATCGTAAACTGTTGTCAAATACTAATTGTTTATCTATTTACATTTTACCAGACATTCTGACACTGTTACATACTTCAAAAAAAAAAGCATTACTTACAAATGGTTTAAATTGATTACTCCACAAATGCAATAAGACCTTTTGATTTATTTATTCCCTTAAATCGCTTTTAATACTTTTGTCACGGGTGGTTGAAGCAGACAAGGAAGTAGGATCCATTTGCAGTATTTCTTTATTACTCAAACTACACAAACATAAACTCAGACTCAGGAAACAAGGCGCGGGAACAGAACAACCAGCAAACAAACATTAAGGATTGACAAAGACTGAACAAGACACACAGGCTTAAATACAAGGGCAAACAAGCTAAACAAGATAACAAGGGGTGTGACTAATAGGAAGCACCTGGGAAGACTAATAAACATAACTGGGAGCTTTAAAACATGAAACAAGACAGAAACACAGACTAGACTTATGACAACTTTAATGAATTAATTAATTGAAATAAAACTACTTATCCCAATTACCCAATTTTAGTATGGGATAAATCCCCAAATATATACTGACCCTAAAACCGCCCCTGCCAAATACCATTATGTTTCCTCTGCCGTGCTTAGTGGCACCACATATGCATTTGGTATTAAAACACTCCAGATGTCTCCTACTAACATACTTGACACCATCCAATGCTAGGTTGTTAAAAATTGACTTGTCAGACTGCAGAATGAGGCTCCAATCTATCTAAAATCCTTTTTTATTTTATTTTTTATTTACTGGTACTCAATCCAACCTCTTATAGCTGTTGGCCTAAAGTTCAAGATGAAACTGGAGGTTGGAGTTTTTCATCCAGGTCTTTACAAGCAGTTTTGAGGTTGTCCCACATTCAGGTGATTTTCATCCTCCTGTCAAAATGCGCAGTAGTCTTCCTTGACCAGCCACATCAATTTACAATCTTTGCGGTAGTTATCTCTCACTTTGCTTTAAAATAATTCAGTGGACATTGTGACCATTCACATCAGCGATATCCAAAACCAATTGACCAGATTTATCCATTTTTACAATATCCTCCTTGATTGCAGAGAGCAAATTCTTCCATTTGGCCATTTTTAAAATCCACAAAATAACATAAAATAATATAGCTAATACCTTCCATATAGGGGCTGTTTACACTTGGCCACTTCATGCATTTTCTCAGATCGGATAGCTATCTGATTTATCAAAACGAATCCATTTACACCTGGTCACATAAATGTGTTTTTGCGAAACGGATTTAAATCCGATCTTAAATTCCTGCATGCACGTCACCGAAAGCAACAGATATGAGCTGCATTTTATTGATCATCAGCAAAAATTTCTAAATCAAAGACCGCAATAAGAGAGAGCGGCAATCAGCCCTGGTAAGATCATTGGTTTCTCTACTTTAATGATGATGATTGTGTATTAAGCGTCTGCGACTTACTTTCACTTTGATTTGCGATAGTTTGCACGTTGGTTTAATGAATAGATGCTCAGCTTCTCATCTGCGGCGATGCGTGTTCCAGTAGTGTCGTCATATCTGGCTATAACATTAGATATAGCCTATAACACGCTCTCACACGTTTATTTTTTAGCATTTTTGGGAGGAGTACAATTTACATATGTGGTTTCAACAACCAGATGCATTTACACTTGTCCAGTTTCGTCTGGAATGCGGCCCAGACCACCTGCTGAAGTGGTTTGAGCGATCGGATTCAAATCCGTCTCGAATGCGTTTCGGAGGGCATTTACACCTGGTCTTTTCACGATCGGATATGTATCCGATCTGAGAAAACGCATGAAGTGGCCAAGTGTAAACGGCCCCATAGTGCGCATGCGCATGCGTTGCGTCTGAACGCGTTGTTGTCTTTAGATCTCCATCGATTTGATTTATAATTCTTGATTTTTCTCTTTAAATTCACTTACAATGGACATTTTCTACTTTTCCTCACCTCATAGTTACAATGCGGACTGTTGAGCAGACGCGTCTCAAGCCTATTAGTGATCCAAAATCGGATACTCTTATAGGTTACTCCTGTGGATCACGGCTGAACGCGTCTTCTCCACACTCACTTACAAACAAACATTTTTTTCACCTATCGTGCGTCTACTCTACACCCGTGCCACTAAAAAGACAGATTATATCCAAGACTTCAGTCATAAATTAGTATTAATATTGATAGCATCACTGGTAGTGTCGTTGCTAACTTACTGTCCATCTTTTAAAATGGCGAATATATCAGAAGTACTGTAAGTAGTCTACCTTTTGGTGCAGGTGAGGACACATTTGAGCTGCACGCACTGCAGTCTGAGCTGGAAGCTTTTGAGAAACAGATCCACGACCTTTTAGTGAGACAAGCCGAGCTGAGAGACCGGCGTTTAGCTCTTGAAACATCACGCGCCGATGCACACAAATCAGTGGTTAACGTTACTAACCCGCTGACTCCGACCTCGTCTACTCCGTGCGTTTCTCAGCATCGGCCCCTCGCGCCGAGGTCGCGATCAGCCATGGTCTCGTTCACTCCGTCTCCAACACGCCACCACGAAGCCTGGATGGTTCCGCAGCGGAAGACGCGAGTCAGGTCTAGACTAAGACTCTCTCCGACCCTCCCGGTTTTCGAGATATCCACCCAAAACCGCTTCTCCCCTCTTCGCGAAACAGAACGCGATGCTGTGATCATCGGCGATTCCATCGTCCGGCACGTACACGCTACGTTAGGTAAAAGTGAGGTGCACAGTCACTGCTTTCCTGGTGCTCGTGTTTCTGAAATCGCTGCTCGCGTTCCCGAGATTCTGAACGGTGACGAGCGCGTCGGAACTGTGGTCCTGCACGCGGGAGTGAACAACATCAGGCTGCGCCAGACGGAGGTTCTGAAGAAAGACTTCAGGAATCTGATCGATACGGTACGCAGCACATCGCCTGAAACAACGATCATTGTGTCAGGACCGCTTCCCACGTACCGACTAGGTCATGGAAAGTTTAGTAGATTATTTGTGCTAAATGAATGGTTAATGTCATGGTGCAATGAGCAGAAACTGCTCTTTGTAAATAATTGGAATCTGTTTTGGGAGCGTCCTAGGCTTTTCCGTGCTGATGGCTTACACCCAAGCAGATTCAGAGCGGATCTTCTGTCGGATAACATCTCCAAAATGTTAAATACCTTTTGACTAGTAACCAAAAGTCCAAATCATAGTCTCTGCTGGACCAATTTAACTGATATAAATGCTAGTGTAGAACATTGCATAGAAACTGTGTCTATTCCTTGTTTAGTGAGATCAAATAATAAATCTACTGCAGGATCTAGGAAAAATCTAATTGTTATTAAAACAGAAAATGTTGCTATTAGTAAACAAAAACTATTTCTAAAGCTAGGTCTTCTAAACATTAGATCACTCACACCTAAGGCAGTTATTGTAAATGAAATAGTCACAGATAATAGCTTCGTTGTACTTTGCCTTACTGAAACCTGGCTTAAACCAAATGATTATTTCGGTCTAAATGAGTCTACTCCATCAAGCTACTCCTATAAGCATGAGCCCCGTCTGATTGGTCGTGGCGGCGGTGTTGCACCAATCTATAGAGATATTCTCAATGTTACTCAGAAAACGGGTTATAAGTTTATTTCGTTTGAAGTACTTGTACTAAATGTTACGCTCTCAGGTGTAAGAAAAACATCCCTATTATCTCTAGCCTTGGCTACCGTATATTGACCGCCTGGGCCTTACGCTGATTTCCTAAAAGAGTTTGCAGATTTTCTCTCAGACCTATTAGTCAATGTCGATAAAGCATTAATTGTTGGAGATTTTAACATACACGTAGATAATCCAAATGATGCGTTAGGGGCGGCGTTTACAGATTTATTAGACTCCTTTGGGGTCAAGCAAAACGTTACCGGACCAACTCATCGTTTTAATCATACACTCGATTTAATTATATCACATGGAACCGATCCAACCGATATAGATATCATTCCACAAAGTGATGATGTCACTGACCATTACATGGTAACTTGCATATTACGTACTTACTTCCTTACTTACTTACGCCTACCGCCCAACTTTGGGCATAGGCCACGAACAAGGGCTCTCCAGTCGTCCCGGTCCTGGGCCAACTTCTCTAACTGTCCCCATGTGTGGCCAGACCTCTTCACATCTGCATCCAGATCGCGGCGCCAGCTGTTCCTTGGCCTGCCTCTCTTCCTTTTCCCTTGTGGGTTCCAAAAGAGGGCGTGTCTTGCTGTGCTTGATGCAGGCTTGCGAAGGGTATGGCCAACCCATCTCCAGCGTCTTTGGAGGATCTCTTCCTCAATAGGCTGCTGTCCTGTTCGCTGCCACAGCTCCAGCTGTGGCATATTACGTACTCCTGTAATATATCATGCTGCGCCGCGTTATCGATCAGGCAGAACAATCCTTCCATCCACCATAGATAATTTTTCAAATTGCTTATCTGATCTGTCTCAGCTGCTCAGTGAACCCAAACAAACAGATGAACTAGAGGAATTAACTAGCACTATGAGCACCATTCTCTCTGGAAAATTGGATATTGTTGCACCCACTAGATTAAAAAAGGTCAGAGAGAAAAGTAAAGCACCATGGTACAACAATACTATGCATGTTCTAAAGAGAGAAACCCGTCATTTAGAGCGTAAATGGAAACAAACTAATTTAGAGGTCTTTAGAATCGCATGGAAATACAGTATGTCATGTTATAAAAAGGCCCTAAAAGCAGCCAGGGCTGAGCACCTCCACAAACTAATAGAAAACAACCAAAACAATCCTAGGTTTTTATTTAACACTGTGGCAAGACTAACAAATAAACAGATGTCACCTGAACAAAATATTCCGTTACAGTTTAGTAGTAATGATTTCATGAAGTTCTTCACTGAGAAAATAGAAAACATCAGAACCACAATTGTAAACGTTTAATCCTCAATCGCGCCTTATAATTCAGCCTCAATTATCACCCCACAAGAACAATTACAGTGCTTTACAACTATAGAACAAAAAGAGTTGAATAAACTTATCACTTCATCTAAAACAACAACATGTTTATTAGATCCTATACCAACTACACTACTGAAAGAAGTGTTACCTATAGTGGAAGAGCCTCTCCTCAATAATATTAACTCATCTTTATCTTTAGGTCATGTTCCAAGAACATTTAAACTGGCAGTTATAAAACCTCTCATTAAGAAACCACAATTAGACCCACATAATCTAGCAAATTATAGACCCATTTCAAATCTTCCTTTTATGTCTAAAATACTAGAAAAAGTTGTATTCGCCCAACTGGGCTCTTTCTTGCAAGAAAATGACATCTATGAAAAGTTTCAGTCTGGATTCAGACCGCATCATAGCACTGAAACTGCGCTCATTAAAATCACAAATGATTTACTATTAGCTTCTGGCCAAGCCTGTATCTCAATATTAGTTTTACTTGATCTTAGTGCTGCGTTCGATACTATAGATCACACAATACTCTTAGATCGACTACAAAATTATACTGGTGTTCAAGGACAAGCATTAAGCTGGTTCAAATCATACTTATCTGACCACTACCATTTTGTCTATTTAAATGAAGAAAAATTGATCATAACTCCAGTAAACTATGGAGTGCCGCAAGGATCTGTGTTAGGCCCTCTATTATTCTCAATATATATGTTGCCACTTGGAAATATTATAAGGAAACATGGAATTAGTTTCCATTGTTATGCTGATGACACTCAGATCTATATTTCATCACGGCCAGATGAAAACGCTAAACTATCCAAATTGACAGAGTGTGTTAAAGATATAAAATATTGGATGACGTGCAATTTTCTTTTATTAAATCCAGACAAGACAGAGGTACTAATCATTGGTTCAAAAAACCGCCCACAAAACCTCTCACACTACAACTTTAACATAGTAGGATGTCCTGTTACTTTATCCTCTACAGTAAAAGACCTGGGTGTTATATTAGACTGCAACCTGTCTTTTGAAAATCATATTTCATATGTTACAAGAACTGTCTTTTTCCACCTTAGAAAAATTGCTAAGCTACGTAACATGCTATCAGTTTCTGATGCAGAAAAGTTAGTTCATGCATTCATGACCTTGAGACTAGATTACTGTAATGCTTTATTAGCCAGTTGTCCTGCATCCTTAATAAACAAGCTACAGTTAGTCCAAAATGCCGCGGCTAGAGTTCTTACTAGATCAAGAAAATATGATCATATAACACCAATTTTATCATCACTGCATTGGTTACCTATAAAGTTCCGTATTAATTACAAGGTATTGCTACTGACTTATAAAGCCCTAAATGGCTTAGCTCCAGTCTATTTAACGGATCTTCTATCGCCCTACAATCCATCGCGCTCTTTAAGATCACTAAATTCAAGGCTTTTGGTCATACCAAGGATATCTAGGTCCACCAAAGGAGGGAGAGCATTTTCACATTTAGCTCCGAAACTCTGGAATAGTCTTCCTGATACTGTTTGTTGCTCAGATTTGCTCTCCCAGTTTAAAACTAGATTAAAGATGCATTTTTTCAGCCAGGCATTCATATAATACTTTTAATCTTACAGTTAAATCCGACCTCTAGTTTATAAACGCCAGAGGAGAACTGGCCCCCAACTGAGCCTGGGTTCTCCCAAGGTTTTTTTTTTTTTCTCCATCAGGTCACCTGATGGAGTTTTTTCGGTTCCTTGCCACTGTTGCCTTTGGCTTGCTCAGTTGGGGATATTTGGGGATATTTAAAGGTGCTGTAAGTGATGCGACGCGTGTCCCCTGAACACACTGTAAAAAAACGCGGTCTCTCTAGACACCACAGGCTCCACAAACGGCAACAAAAACAAACTGGGCTCACCAGCACCACGAAACATAATAAACAGAGTTCCAGCCAATAACCGACAAGAAGTATTGGAGGGTGGGGTTTGGAGGGTTAGTGCACGTGCACTTGAAGGGGGTGTGGAGGAGAGAGAACAGAGAAGCATGAAGAGGGAAGTTTGAATTATGGCCGACACACGACCAAAGAGACGACGTTCCGATGAACAAATTGCAAAGAAAAGGGACAAGGATAAGGAACGCACGAAGTCCCGAATTTACATCGGAAAAACCTTTAAAAGGTGGCGAGAACTCCGCCGGCAGAAGGGCTTCCAATCCGACATAGTTGCTCTATTTTTGCAGAACAGGTAAATCCATTTTTCTTTCTAAACTGACGTTCATGTTCGCTAAACCAACACAAGGATGTAATTAGCTAGATCTATGCAGTCAGCGTTAACTTTGGTGAATACAACATGTATGTTTCTAGCAGCAATCAATCTCTATTGTAAATGATCAAGCAAATTCACAGTAGGGCAACAATTTGTGTGAATGATTGTTTTCATCCACTGTTTGTTATGAATTTGAATGTTCATTTATAGGCTATTGACAACTTTGACTAAATTTGTTTACGCCGCCGCCGTTGTTTATGCTCACTGGGAAACGCGAACGTTATCATGCTATTATTGCGTCCTTTTATGGGAGCTATTTATAACCTCAGGTGGCGAGACGATTTTAAGATAATGTTTCTCTTTTTCTGCATTCTGTTCTGCAATATACAAAAGCATTTATCTAACTTGGCGACATTACTCATTGAATGAAGTATCAGTTCATTTCAGTTCTTTGTTTGTAGTGACTATTTTGACTTTCCTTTATGTCGGAAGGGAGGGGAGGAGGGAGGAGACGGGATGAGGAGGAGGGAGGGTCTAGCTAGCCTCCGTTTTGTTTGACAAAAATTCGAATGTCAACAAGAAGTAACGTCTCCCGGGATCGCTTACAGCACCTTTAATTTAATTTTAATTTAATCAATCAACAATACTATTGATCAGCATTACCAAACGTGGACGCTTTCCACTAGAAACAAACATTGATGTATTATTTAAATTTAATACTGTGAAGCTGCTTTGATACAATCTGTATTGTGAAAAGTGCTATATAAATACACTTGACTTGACTTGACTTGACTTGACATAGTGATTTATTGAATTATAGATGGAATAATGAGCTTAGTGTGACCAGTTGGCCAAAAATGAAGTAAACACAATTCGGTATGTTTCATTGCATCATGGCAAATGATACAGTTGAAACGTGGAATGCACACATTGGTTTTACACTACAGGCAATAATGAATAAATATTTCATAAAAAGTTGGATTAAGTGGGAAGACAATTTTCATAGGTCAGACATCACTTTTGGCCACCATATATATATATATATATACACACACACACACTTGCACATGTTGCACATGCAACAAAGAGAAACATTTACTTTCTTGCACCTCACTTTAAACCCTTTGTTCTATTTGAATAACATATAACTTTTTTTTACATCTTTAATTGTTGAGCCACTGCCAGCTTTCATGTCTGAATTGAAATTCTACCATCTAAAACAAAAGAAGAAAATGTAATATGCACCAACAAATCAACATATGACTAAATTCGGTACCATATATTTTATTCATCAGCAAGCAGTTAGCAAATGAAAGAAGTGATGTGGTTGAAATTGGAACGTCTGAGAGATTGTTTGTTTGATTTTAAGCACTAGTTGTAATGTAGTGTCCTCTGGGCCTTGTACATTATTCAAGTGAACATATTTACCCCCACAATAGGAATGACAGGGACACAGAGTGGTTGAACATAATTTAAAATATAAAATACTTTAATTTATGTCTGTGTGATTTTGGACCCATCAGATTTACAGAATGATATTTTGCACATAGATAGATACTGTAGATAGATAGATAGATAGATAGATAGATAGATAGATAGATAGATAGATAGATAGATAGATAGATAGATAGATAGATAGATAGATAGATAGATAGATAGATAGATAGATAGATAGATAGATAGATAGACATTCACAGTTAATTTACAGTTAACACAGCCATGTAGTTTCCTTATAAAGCTCTCTGGACCCTTTTAGACAGACTATAGCAGTGCTGCTGAACGTTTTGTTCATGCATCAGCTCAATGTAGGTATGGAGCCGCTGTCTGTGGTGCTGAATTGCCAGTTGTGTAGTCTGTAGCAGAGATTACCTTAAACCCTACTGAGTGATTGGCACATATCAAAGCAAGGTGCTGATCTGACAATTCCAGCTTGCTGAGAGGCAGGTGTACCTCTTTGCTGGTATTGTTGTGTAAGGAAAGATATCTGAGTGATTGAGAGCTTTTTGCTATAGCCTGTTGCTTCAGTCCAAAAGAAAAAAAGAGAAAAAAATCTTGTAATCTTCTCTCTTTCTCCCTCTCTATTTTTACTTGGCCAGCATGCTCTGTAACACTAATCCTCTTTGGTTTTGAAGTTTGCACTTTTTGTGACTTCTGAAACAACCTCACATTCTGGCATCAGATGCATGCATGCGAAAAAATAAAAAGTGAATGTGAAAAGGGAAATAACAACTTAAGGATAGAATTGTGTGTCTGTCAGTAGTTGGTAAGCAGCACTAAAACACATGAGACAGTTGCAAACTTCATTTCTCATCAACTCTTCACTTATGTTCTCCCACACATTATGTCATTACACACTGTTTTCAAAATAGTAGCCAACACAACATACAATTCTACTAATTTGCTGAATGCAGTAAAAACATTTTCATGGATGGCCAAAGATCATAGGTCGGGGGCTCAAGTCTTGTTACCAAGTTATCAAGGTTGCACATGGCTTGATTCATTCAGTTAAGTTGTTCAGCGTTTAGTTTGGTTGTATACCAAACTTGTTACTTACACTATTTATACCTTGAGTTTCTGTCTATTCCTTTGTCAGTTCTTGTTTATGTTTAGGCTGAAGTGGTTGAGATTTATCCTTGTGTCCTGAGTATTTCCTTGTGGATTCATTTGTGGAGATATTCATCATCTTCGTTGTGAGGTTTGTGATTACAAGTGATCAAATGCTCAATGCCTGTTTTTGGGAGGGTCTGGATGATGAATTATATCACATCTTCCTCATGATAAAGGCCGTGTACCACTGGATGATTTTGTAGCTGATGCTGTTAATGAGGACAATTACTATCATCATCCAGTCCCTACCCGAAAGTGTGTGAGCACTCCAGCTCACCTTAAGCCTGCGCGCTCTACATACCTTATCACCAGGACCATCTCTATTGTTGCTCCAGTCTTCCCTCGGGCTTGGGAGGCAGTTTCTAACAGTGCTGACCTAACAGCTAAAGTTGCGGACCCTTCCATCATTTCTGTGAGTCCAGCCTAGAGTCTACTCAAGCATCGGAACCCCGCCAAGAATCCATGACCCCAGCCAAAAAGATGAGGCTTGAGGAAAAGGAGAAGGGCCAAAGTTTGAATATTTCATTTATAAGTTCTGGCATAGGCTTGTGCCACGACTACATCACATGATCACCCACATCACACAAATAAAAATAAAAATCTACATCAATTAACTGTGGAGAGAACATGAAATAAATAAATTTAAAAAAATCTACTTTTGGAGCTGTGTTGTGCAAGCTTTCCCTTCCTATTTGCAATTTTTTGTGGTTAAGCATCCTCATTGAGCTTTTTGCCCATTAGATGTACTCACTTTTTGTTGAATATTCATTAACATACATTGTCCCTATCAAATAAATGAACAAACTATTTAGACTAAGAGTGCACACAGAAATACAAATGGATAATTTTCTTCACATTTCAATATTATAACATTTCATGTTATTATCTGCATCATTTTCTTGCAGTACAATAACATATCATATGTCTCTTTTTTCAGGTTGAAATATAGCCCAGACAAGCTCTTGACAGGTTTTGTGAGAATCAGGACTCAGTCAGGATTTTCAAATTGACAAACAGTCAAATTTTGTCAGGAATCAGATATTGACAATAGCTTGGGTAGCTGTGTTTGCATTTTACCTTAATTACCAGGTTCTAATTACTGCACTGCTTTACGGATTCATCTAAATCACTTTTTTGCAACCAAGCTCTATCTCATTCCAGGCTGCTATTAGCCATCTACCTCTTCCACACCCTGACCTCCTGAAAAAAAGGACTTGCAGATAATTACTGAACATGGAGATCGCTTGCTCTGTGGTTTGGTTTAATTAGCTCTCCTTCCTTCATCTTTGCCTCTGTTCTCATGTTATTTCCGCAATGCTGGCCAGCAAGAGAAAGCATAAGAAATGCCTGAAAGGTCATTGATGATTCATATACAGCCCATTGTTTCTCCTTCTTGTGTGTGTGTGTGTGTGTTTTTTTCTTTTTTTTTTTCTTCTTCTTCTTTTTTGTAGCATTCTGCTAAATTCCTGGTGGCATTTGAATAAGACACAGAGTGCTGCTATTACCAAAGACCTCCAAAACATATGGATTCACTTCAGCAAATGTCAACCATTAATTTGCAGTGAAACAGTGGGCTGGCAGATGGCAAAGTGAGATGACAAATATTAGCAATGGGAAAAAAATGAAAATTATCGAGTTAAATACGGCAGATTTGCAAAAAAAAAGACATTTAATAGAATAGCAGTGGAAGTTTTGTCTAGCGCTCACAATCATTACAATCTGTTCCTCATCTTAAGCCATGTCTGCTCACATACATTTGCAACCAACACAAGGACAAAGTCAAGGAGAAATATCTCAATTACTGGCACAGAGAGAGTTGACTACAGGAAAAGCAACATCAATAGTGTATTGTGATTCAGTCAGCATTTATACTTGCTGTACATTCTTCATTTAAAAACTCAATTTTTCACTGTTGACATCTTTCAAAGGACGTAAATTAAAAACTGTTTATTTTTGCCTTGCAATTAAATAGAGAGTAAACAACTTGTTCACAAGGTTCTGCAGCACTATGGAAGACCTTTGGGGACTTTATTTCTGAGTATCTGGGATACTGTAGTCAGAACCGTCTGATTATGCTGAGAAATTCTCATTTATAATTGGCGTAATTATTGACTATTCATTTTAAAATTAAATTATATAAAGGCTTAACTGTAAAAGTATTTGGTTAGTAAACAATTCATTCATTGAATTGTACTGTATTGTATTGTATTGCATTGTATTGCATTGTATTGTATTGTGATACGTTATACTTTTTGTGTCTGATAGATACGTCTAATGATAATTGCCCATGTCCATTAAAAATAAAAAAAATATAACTTAAACTTAAACTTATTCAATTTAAAGACAATTCAGATTTGTTGCATATATATATATATATATATATATATATATATGTATATATATATATATAAACGAGAGCATATTAAAACAATACAACTTCGAGCATCTAAACACACATCTCCAACCCATATTGCTCCGTGACGTGTCAAAGGTCACTTTGGTCAGGTGGTATTTATAGCATAGATTTATAGCATTTATAGCATTTATAGCGCAGAAGTGAGAGACTGTAAGTTTTGAATGCTTATATCTCTTAAATACGAATTTTGTCATTGTTTTGGAACATACCAGCTTATTCATAACCTAAAGGCTAACATATTCATACTAAAAGCTAAAAACCTACATTCTGATTTCAGGAGGCCTTTAAATAATCTTGCATTGTCCCTTGGGTGCAATTTGCTATCATGTAAGCACATTTGATTTCAAAAGTTTTCTTGCTGTATTAGTAATGAACAGCTGCTAAGTGTGATTAATAAGATTTTAAAGAATAGATTTTTAGGCAAACAAATTAATTGTAATAAAAAGATGGGCTGTTTAACAACAATTAAGCAATTGAGTAATTAGATGTGATGTTTAACCCACTCCACAGGAAAACCTCTGCTGAATAAAACAGATTGAGAGACAAATTGTCGAGGAACAGCTCGCTCAGTTTTGAGCAGTGGGCAGCAATATCACAGTATGTAAGCCTTATGGACAGATGCTCACATTATGAATAGGGAGGGCTGGGGGCGGAACTGTGCCAGTAAGAGCAGCTGGGGCAAATGCTTGTGGAGACACTACGACCCCTTTGTGTTCTTCCAGTGTACCGTTTGTCTAATTGTGTTAATTTATGACATCAGAGACCTGATATATCATATAATGATGGCATCATTTATTTTACATGAAATGAAATGCAGACTAGTCCAAGCTCAGTGCTGCCCCCTCTGGATGTCTATAATTTACAAGTGGAAGACTAAAATAGGGAAATATATAGCACTACCATTTTTTTTTTTAATGAAATTAATACTTTTATTTATCGTATTGCATTTAAGTATGTATTACATTGATCAAATAACAGTGAAAACATTTATAATGTTAAAAATATATATTTTTAACTTTCTATTCATCGAAAAAACCTGAAGAAAGAAAAGTCTCTTTAAAGGTATAGCGGAGGATCTTTCCAAATTTTAGATAAGACCCGCCCTCTCCACTTTTTTAAAGTTTGATTGATTCACCAGAATGATTGACAATTAGGAGGACCAATAGTATAGGTTACCCACCAGGAAGTAAAACATCCTCCGATATACCTTTAACACAAAAATATTAATCAGCACAATTGTTCTCAACATTGATAATAATATGAAATGTTTTTGAGCATCAAATCATCATATTATAATGATTTCTAAAGGATCATGTGACACTGAAGCTTTTCAGTGTATTGAAAAGACAAACAATAGAAAATACTATCTACAAATTTTAAAATACATTCAAACAGTAAACTCTTATAATATTCTTAATATTGTTGTTTTTACTGTGTATTTGATAACATAAATGCAGCCTTTGGTAAGCATAAGATACTTCTTTCAAAAATATAAAAAAAAAAAACTCTTACCAACCCACTGTATGCACACACACACACACACACACACACACACACACACACACACACACACACGCACGCACGCACGCACGCACACACACACACACACATAATATACAGTATATGAGAATATACTATATATAGTATAGGTAAACTAATCAACCTACAAACCTAACATCATCCAAACATTGTGGTACCAAGCTTTGCACGCAAGCACATAAAGCTAGTTTGTCCTAGTACTAGGGAATCAAGTGCATTTATTTTTGGCAGCACATCAGCTCAAATTAGTTCACACATGATCTTCACAAATTCCTGCCTACCCTCAGAGGACCAGCTGGGAACACAGCGGTGGCTCTGTGAAATAAAGCAAGTGAGCTTATCCATAATGCCTCTAGTGCCGGGAGTAGTATCAGCACACACTGATGAAGCTTCACGTCATTGAGCTGCTGTGGAGGTGCACTGCATTGGAGAATGCACCTCCATTTTGCATTTCAAGGTAATTTTGATGCTCTCTTCCTCGATTAAATAGCAAGCACATGTTTATTTTTGAGCTTGTGTGTGCAATATATTGTCTGGTGCTGGCTGCAACAGTTCTGCCTGCCAAAACAAGCAGTCAGAGCTCAGTGTGCATCTCAAATAGCCTGGCTTACATCCAAGAGCCCGGCCAGGACTCTCTCTCACACAATCAGCTCATTTCAGTCACCAGAATGCAAAGCATTGACGTTTCCTCAGTGATGTTGTCATTTAACATATCGTTGATGCAAAATGCCCCAAAGCAACAAGGCTGATGTACAGAAAATAGTGAAGTGGATTCCACAGCTAGTTTGTTTTTGTTTACTTTACATTTACCTTCCATATTATTAGACTTATGCATCTTTTGAAACAGGCAAAATTAATTTCTTTTAGACTTCGCTATTAAATTTATTTTACTCTCACAGGCCAAAATAAAGGAGGTTCCTCCTTGTAGTGTGTTCGGCCACTGTTATCCTTGATAACCACAGATGTTAGCACACATTTGGATAAGGGAAACCGAACTTGTTATCCCAATGTAATCAGAGTAAAGTAGTACGTGTAAGAACTGATTTTCCTGCGAAAACAAAATGCACCCTGCAGTAAAGCCATAAAATGCACCCTGGACAGCAGATAGCAAAGACAGAGCACAGAACCTTGTCCTGCCCAAACTTATCTCCTTGTCCCCTTGTTTGACTTCAACTCATCCCCCCTCTCCCTCCTCTTCTCCCTCCTCAAGGCACTGAAAGTTCATTAAGAATGTCTATATCGCATATGGTGTATCTTGTGAATATGTTGTTTTTTTCTTTTCATGTTTGGTATCATTTTAAGTGTCTCAGTGTGATTGGTAAAATTGTCTTAATTTCATTGCAGTCATTGGTCTAATGAGAAAGATTGAGAACTTGGATAATCCTGTTTCTCCTCTCTGGCTGATATCTCTTTACAATATCTCCTGAAACCAGATGCTACCCCCCTGGGGTACATGGATTGGCCCAAACAACTCTAAACAACATTTGTATAACCCCTTTTGTTCTGGTAAGGTACTTAAGGCGAGGTAACAGAGCAGTCATTGGGACTCTTTACCAGGCATCCCCCATGCAGTAATGTATGTCAGTATTTTCCTGTTGGAAAGCCCTGACACATTACTGTGTGTCTCTGTCAGGAAAACATTGCTTACTTTTAGAGTCATCTATGAGTAAATGATGGCATGTATTTTCTGAATTGACTTTTAATTATTTACTTCTGTAATTGGCATGATACATTTTTACCTTGATTTATTCTGAAGTATTCTGAAATCATTATTTTAATATATTAAGGAGGCTGGTGCTACCGTAAATCTTAGTTAAGGTAGGTCAAACTAAAGGCGCATGTATGAACGGAGCAGTAGGCACGTCATCTGAAGACCTTTTGATTTCTGTCTATCACTGATTTAGCAAGTTGTATGGAAATGGCTAAATTAAACTACACTCTCTTGTTCGAGTGAGCAGTAGGCAACCGACTTTAGAGGTATTAGCAAACCCTACATTCACTGACTAAAATCAGAATGAACAAGTTTGTGTCCGTGAGAAACACAATCTGGCCGACGTGATCTCTATGCGGCATTGGGTCCATAATGAATTAATAACTGAAAGTATGGGATACTCAGAATAATCAAAGATCTAAATTAATTCATAATCAATATTTATGATTATTTTCTAATCAGAAATATGATCTAAATTTGATTATCATTTGAAATTGGAGTCAGATTACGCATAGAGCTAAAGTTATACTACAACTAAATTCCAATAAATTAAGTGAACTTCACTGGAGACATACACGTATTAAACCTTCGCCAGGCCGTTGGATTCCGTCGTTGGGCCAATGGATGGTCCTTACATACGCGTATTGGCGAGCTGTCCGAGGAGAGGGCTCCGAGCTCGGTATTTTGGCCCGAACTCAGAGTACTCCACCCGTATTTCTGGTTAGGAAAGTAACCAAGTGAGTGTGTGGAGACGGGGTGGTGGAGCAACAACCGGGCACCTCCACAAATGGCTGTCCCTTCAAATAATGCCCTAATCGAGGGTATGGGGGCGATTTCATATTCAGCCCCTTTGTGTTCATTCACTCATTGAGAAGATTTGTTTAGTGTCACACTGCATATCTGAGCACTCTCCCTCTGTTTGCCCGTGTTTTGACTTTCTGCCTGGTTTCCCGTGTTTCCTTTGCCTGTTTCTTAGACCTTGTTTTATGTTTGGACTGTTTGCCTGTTTGTTTGACCAATCACCTGTTTTATGGATTATGATTCTGGATTTCCCTATTAAAGCTGCATTTGGATCTTCAAACAAAGTCTCAGGGCAGTTTGTGACTGCTATATTATCAGCTTTAATTTTAGAAATGCACACTGTTCCTGTTGCCTGAACCTTGGGACCCTGATGCTTTGATTTGCAGCCAAGTTACAAGTTCAGTTGCTCTGTGTTCTCATACAACCAGGCCTTGTCCCCGGAGCCATCCGTGAAGATAATTAGAACACTGCCTCAATGACACTTGCAGCCTTTTTAATAAATTTGAGAAAATGTTTAATGAAATATTTAGTCTATTAATGACAGAAGTGTAAAACCATGCAGAATTCATTATTAATGGTTTGGCCAATGTACATTTTATGATGCTCATAAATAGCACAAATAGATTATTTAATATTATCAAATGCCCATTTGTTCAGTGTTTTTAGTTCTGTCGAGAGTTCTAAGAAATATGCTATGTTCTCAAGTTAATTTGGCAAAAAAT
The DNA here is from genome assembly GCF_964197995.2 of Scardinius erythrophthalmus. Lineage (NCBI taxonomy): Eukaryota > Metazoa > Chordata > Actinopteri > Cypriniformes > Leuciscidae > Scardinius > Scardinius erythrophthalmus. The sequence goes on along the minus strand of NC_138228.1, from coordinate 20,329,879 downwards.
AATTAATTTGACAAACAGGAAATGTATAGTATAGATATGTTTCATATTAGGATCTTCAAAGTGAGCACAATGAGATATCCGGTGTCTTCTGAAACGTGAGAAAAAAAAATATACGTCTTAGAGTTATAACAACTACAGTGTTATTTGTGTGCACGTTTGGCTGTCTAAAACGACATTTGTCTGGCTCTGCAGTTCTGGATTTTGAGAGCGATTTAAATGTTTTTTTTGTTCGAGCTTGTTGAACCTAAAGTAACATGATCTCCCTCAGGACAGGATAAATGAATGGCAGCGTGGGGCCTGTAATGATGCCCACTAGAGAAATGTTCCAGATGGGAATGGACGACTGGTGTGATTACTATTGAGCTTCTAGTCATGACCCTGGAGACATGCTACATGTGAGTGTAGATTTCAGCTCTATCAGGCCTAAAGACCGTTTGTTCAATCCTTCTTCTATATAGGAGAGATGCTGCAATGTTCAGTTTAGAATGACAAGAGACTCAACACTGCTGCATTTTAAACACCACAATCTTTCCTAACGCCTCTATAACAAAGTTCAAGACTCAGGGATGAAGAAAGCGGTATCCGGCAAATGTTAAATGGAACTTTTAATCAAAAAATAAGCAGGTCTACAGTAGAAACCACACCAATCCAAATCACACCCACCAAATTCACTGCAAATGACACAAAAGAAGTGACACGGCAATAATGACACCGCAATAATGACACCCTTGGTGAAGCAAAGCCAGTAATGCAGCAGACAACCAGCCCACTCCAGGAAGCCCTCAGCTCCTAAAAGAAATGAAAAAGTAAAGAGTCAGAAACTTAATAAATAAAACAAATTTAAATAAACAAAAGCAAATAAAGAGAACACATTCAAAGTCAATTTACTAAATTAAACATAACCAATATGAAAAAAAGTAATTTACAATATACTCAAAATAAACAAAGTATGCATACTGCAAACACAAATTAAAGAAAAAATAAAGAAATGCACTGTCACAAATGCAGAAACTCACACCAAACACCAAGCTAACTGCAATACACCTGGAGATCGTTTTAGTCAGACCCAGACAGTCAGAATCAAATAATAACTACAAAACAAGTCTATGAAAACAAAAATAAAAAAGTACTAACAGCAAAAATAAATAAACCTTCAAGCCCGCTTAGGCATGTTTAACACAGACGTAACTGGACGCCAAAAGCAGCAGCATGGCTCAAAGAGCGAGGGGTGGGGAGAGAGCTGTTTTAAGGCGACTGCTCTCACTCAGCCCGCCTTAACATCCAAAAAGGACCTTAAAAACAGCAAACAAAAAGTTACGACCTCAATTTAACAAGGTTATCTTACAGCTACCCACCCGATAATGCAATGAAGTATTATCTAACAGTTTACCTACCCGGTGATACAATGAAGTAATACTTCGACGGCATATCCCAAAAATCATTCAATAGCCTTGTTGACAGCAACAGCTGGTGTTCCAACCAGGGCTACGTTAAGCTGCGATGCCACACTGATGGAAGCCCTGAAGGCACACCGTACTGAAACAAATGGTTTTAACTTAAATTAAGTCAAACCAAACTTCCCACACGCCCCAAAACACAGCATAAAACTTACCTGGGAGTAAGCAGCACCCCACACGCACACAGATTCTCAGTAACCCAACGTCACACTAAACAAATAAAAATCGCCAAATTTCACTGTATAACACTGTATAACACGTACCTCCATAGTTCGTAGCAATGATGCAAAGGGGCTTTCGACCATGACGCACTCCAAGAGGCATGAACAACAAGTTTATATTCACAACTTTCCCGAACTCTGACCTTTCCCATGAATTGCTATGGCAACGTAAAACAAGCCAGTAACAAACCTCCTTTTTACGCTAGCCTGTGGCTACTGCTATCAGCTAAACGCTTGGTTGGTTTATCAGGACTCAGGAATAGACTCTTACAACAAGGCCTATGGCAAAATGATCACATCTCACAGATGGTCGCGGAATTAACGGAATGGGTAGACGATATGAAATTGTGGCCAGACGTTAGCTATTTGGATATCCTTAACTATTTCATCCTTAGGTGTTGATGGTGAGGCACTAAGAAATTATAAGAGCACAGAGGCTTACAACTATCTACACAGCAACAAAATCAGAAAAATACTGTGTACAAAATACGACAAGTTTATTTTTCTTAAGGCAGAGGTCGAGCCTAGTCAGAGCCACAACAAGCCCAAACAACTTGCTTGGGTAATGACGAGGCCCATTGGTATCATCGAAACAGTCGGCTGTTCATGCATTGCAGCACTAGGGAAATCTTGTAGCCATGCAGCAGCTGTCATTTGGAAGGTAGGCATAGGCTGTTAGAGCGATCTTGCTACACATTAAATCTGTACATTATTGAAAACAATAAACATACCCCTTACAAAAATATATACAGTTGTACTGCAGTTTTTTTTTTTTTAAGAACAGTGCAGTTATACTGCAGTACAGTGCAGCACAATAACATGTCCGTGTCTAAAAGATTGAATTTCTGATGAAGGGACATCCAAGAACCTTCAGCCCAAGCGTCTGAGCCAGATAGATTTTAGGCACAATAAGGCAGAGGATAAGTATGAAGGAGAGACTATGGCAGTCGGCAGTCAACTCCCAAACACACCACAGTATCAGTCCCACAAAGACTTTAGAGAGAGAGTGGACACATCTCAAACAAAACCTCTATTCTTTCTCAAGAACACGTCACAATGCCACTCCATCAGCAGAACAACAGGGCAGTTCAAAAGAACAGGGAACCATCAATGATTTAACATTTCTGTCACATCAAAATCATGACAGTTATCTGAGTTGTGTGAAATGCCAGAAATTCTATCAGGCTTATGTTAATATGGAGGGCAAACAAGCTGATACACTGGAACTTGAGATGAGGGGGGAGTGTGCATCTGATCTGTGGCACAGTTCTAGGAAACTTAGAATTACAGCGAGTTCAGCAAAGAAGGTGCCTGTACGTGCAGGCACAAATAGTGAAAAGTTTTTGTGTGAGAACTTTTACCCCAGCTTTCGTGGTAACTATGCCACTAATTATGGGAAAGAAAAGGAAGAAACAGCTTCCAACCAATTGAAAGAACAGGGAATAAACATAACACACATGGGCACAGTTGTATGTGGTGCAGAGCCATGGTTATCAGCAAGTCTGGATGGAGTCATCAACTCCTGTGAGCTCCTAGAGATTAAATGCCCTGTCCCCAATAAAAATCACCAGACACTCAGTGAATTGTTATCTCAGAGATTCAGTGAGTTCAAGATAGTGGATGGAAAACTTGTGGTTCAGAAAACTGTGAGCCAAGGCTATTACATGCAAATAGGAATTTTTTGCACAGGTCTCAAGACAGCCAGACTGATGATCTGGACACCAGATGAGGGTGTGGTATTTAGTGTACCATGTGATGAGCTGTTTGTCACAGAACGGTTGAGAGCTTTCTTCTCACCCATGCTGCCTCAACTTGTTGATGAATTTGCTGCGGGTTGGCTTAAGTTTGATGGGAGATACACTGAAATTGTGAGGAAAGTGTAAAGCAAGAGTAAGGAAAGACAAATGTGACCAAGGGCCATTGTTAGTGCCCACTGTTGAAAATAATTCAATTTACAGCAATGCAATGTTAATTTATGTTTATTACAATGCACGTAAATTCATTGAAGTTCATGCATCTATTTTCATGTTGATAAAAAAAAAAAAAATGTCTACTGACAATGTCTGACATGGCAAACATTTCAACAATTACAAATATTAAATGTGTTTTTATTACTTCTACATTACAATTCTTGAGTTTATTTGAAGCTGCACTGAAGTTCACATTTCCCATTGCTTCTCCCTGAACTATCCCCTTGCTTGGTTTTAAACACCCATGAAGTGACCCACTGCTCGCCATCACGAATGAGATCTAATATTCTAGTATTTGCAATTCTTCTAGTGGAAGTGACCTGTTCTTCAGTAAGTTGTGCATCTGAGGGTATGACTAGGTTAACTTTCCTTTCAAAGAGTATGTCTCTAATTGTGAATCCACGGTCTGCCATGACCTCATCACCCGGTTGTAAGTACTCCAGAATCCCAGAGTCCATAGTAATTTACATTTACATTTATGCATTTGGCAGACGCTTTATCCAAAGCGACTTACATTGCATTTCAAGGTACACATTTACATACTTCAGTTCTTGCTTTCCCTGGGAATTGAACCAATGACCTTGGCGTTGCAAGTGCCAACGCTCTACTGTTCGTGCTACAGGAAATTTATAAATAAATAGTTTAAAATAAAATAGTAATAAACTCAACCATAAGCTGCAGAGACAAACATTATTAATCCACATGGAGCAATACTTACAAGGTACTTATCTGTATTATGGGAGTAATAATGGCTATAGGACTCTCCTCTTGAATCTAGGTTTTTGGGTTTTTGTAAAACTTCTTTAGTTTTGGTGGGCAGCTTCGCATAACCATGATGCAGTAAGGCAGGGTCTTCCCACTGGTTCGCTGTCTTGATGGTTGTGTCAGAAGAGGCGTCCCCATTGCAATTTAAATTGACAATGAAAATTAAATCAGGTTTCAGGCATAATGTTGTGCTCTACTACTTCAGTAGCAGGTGGCAAGGTAAGTCATGTTATCTATAGGAATACCAATATTACTTACAGTTTTATGCAAAAGTTTAGGCACCCCTGTTCATTATTAAGATTTCAGTTTATCATCTGCTGTGCAGACATCAGGGACTAAGCAGTGGCCAGAGGAAACATCTACAGGCTGTTGTAACTTTTGCACCTATTATTGTATTATTGTTATTATATAACATTGTTGAAGTTGATTCTATAAATGTAACGTCACTATTTGTAAAAATATCCAAAGGACGTTACTGCTTCAAAAGCCCAGCAGATGATAAACTGAATTACCTAATTATTATTATTATTATTTATTTTTTTAACTGTATAGCCAACATTTAGACATTTAACTCACTATCATCTCTGGTTAACCTACCAACATAGTTTTGCATAATACAGGTTAGAATCTAACTGAATAAAAAGCAATGTATTAGGCTAACTTACAATGCTCAATAGGTTTAGGGCTGCTAACCATTCTCGTGTTTTTGTCTCTTCCTTGGGCATTGAATGGAGTGTGTAGGGTGTTGGGCAACAGGTCAAGCGGGTCAGTTTATTTGTGCAACAAACGTTGTTTGTGCCCCCGACAACGGCACACGTTGAGCCACAAGGAGCCATTGCTTAATCTGTCAGCATTACTACTTGTCAGTAATCAGTTTCACTCGTTTGTACCGCGAGTATCCCTTGTACCCTAAACCGGAACTGAGATGCATCAACAGAAGTATGTCATGGCGACGCCCAATAAGACTCGCAGGAAAGTTGTGAATACTCCAATAGGCGATAGCCCACGTATCAAATGATAGTGACGTGTTGAGAACGTCACACGACCTCACTACATTTATATTAGTTGTATGCCTGAGATTTAAATGAAAACCACAAAAACATGCAATTTGGTTAAATATTTTCCCAAATATCTGCTTCATGGTACTTTAAAAAAACACCATGGCACATGGTAATATTTTTGGTACACATTGCACATGGTATCTCAGTATATTCATAACTTTATCTTCCCTCAGAAGTTTTCCAGAAAGTTCTCATCTCTACTTTTTCTTGGTTAAATCTTGATGTATTGGCTGATTTTGTTTTTCATTTTTTTCCCCCTGTTGGACAGGGACAAACTGGTGCTGTCTGGAATTACTGATGCTCCAGCCTCTGCGATGACAGGAAGCGATTGAAGAGAATATGGAACAGCAGACAAATAAATCATATGACACTACAGCCATTTTAAATGACAAACATTCTGACCCCCAAGTGTCCTTTTGGTCAGTTTAATACTCACCTGTTTCCCTCTGCTCATCACTCACACACAAACAAATGTCATACTGCGGCACAGATCCACCTCCAGACTCTGGACTTCCTAACATAAGTGAACATGCACTACATTTGTACATTTTCATTTCAGTTATTATGTAAACTTTTAAAAATTAAGCATTGCGCATTTTACAAAATGCCTCCTTTTTTTTTTCTATTGACTACTACTACATGCGACTTTTTGTACACTTGTTGTTCTACAAACTTTTCCACCAGAGAGATGAATAATGCCTTTTTTAAATTGTTGTCTTACATTGTGCCCTGATGTCTGTTTAACTCCAAAGCTTTTCTAGTTTTGCTGCAGAACATTTGTTTTTTGCTTTGCTATGCCGTCATTTTAGAGGTATACTGTTTTATACCCCTTTTTTTTTTTTCTGGATGTCACTGTTTAAAGGGAGCTGTTTTTGGCAGCATTACAGAGGCCCATCTTGAGCAGTTATGCCTGACTGCGGCTCTGCTGGAAAAAAATCTGAGGGCCCTTTTTAGCTCTCAGAGCTGCCGGAGGATCAAGCAGGTGCGAGTGCGAGCCGTTTCATTATTTTTCTGAGCGTTCATCTGCATTGTGTGTGTGTGTTATTATTGTTTATCTTCTGCATTGTTTGCGTGCACGCTTTCTAGCTTCTCATTAGCCAACTGTCACAGGCGGTTCTGATGTCGGTCCAGTCGCCGCTGGTGTTCATGGGGTCATGGCGGACGATCCTGCATCCTCGTTTGCATCAGAGAATGAATGGAACGCTGAAACTCTCTAGAAGGCAGGTGCTGCTTTCTCTCCACCTCGTCTGCTGTTTCTCTCTCCTCTGTCCTCCCATCTGCCACATTAATGCACCGTGGTTTGTCACTCCCTGATATTTTAAGACCGCAGTGAAATAATGAGTGCATCTCTTTTTTTGGTTGCATTTTAATGATGACTCATTTCTTCACCAGGACACTGGACTAAGGCGGTCATATTTAAACAAAACCTTTGTATGGTTTTAAATAGTTAACATTTATTGCAACTGAATTTTGTTTATACACTCTCTATCTTTCATTAACTTTCATTTACAACCCAGACAGAGTTCCAGCAATTGGCTGATAAACTCAGGGTCATTCGTTTTAGACATGGCTTCTCTATCTAATTTGCAGCGTGCTGTCAACATAATATTGCTGTGCCCTAATCCAACCTTTTTCGTCTTGGACAATTGCCTTCCATGCTGCAAATACTTGTACGAACTTGCAGAGGAAACCTTTTGTCCCTTCCTCAGTGACCCCGAACTCTCGTTAGCATGATGGGTTCTGTCTTAGCCAGTGATTATAAAGTCATCCTACGGTCACATGGAATTGTGAGTGCAAAGAAAGTGAGAGGATTTCTGGATTGATTTGAGCCAATGCCATTACAGGAATAGTTCACCCCGAAAGTCATAATTTATTCACAATTATTCATGACAATCAAAACCCACATGGTATAAATTTGAAGAATACTTTCAGGACAATTCCGGTGATGACGGCTTTCAAGCACCGAAACGGCACCAACAACGCACCATGACAATTGAGCACAACACTACTGTTCAAAAGTTGGAGATGTACTAATGTCTTTAGAAATAATTCTCTAATGCTCATCGAGGATGCATGTATTGGTCAAAATGACCAGAATTAAGATAAAACAGCAATATTGTGAAATATTCTTACTCAATATTGTGAAATATTCTTACTCAAAATAACTGTTTTCTATTTGTATATGTTTTCAAATAAAATGCACTCCTGTGATGTCGAAGCTAAATTTTCAGCATCATTACTCCAGTCTTCAGTGTCACATGATCCTTCAGAAATCATTATAATATCATTATCATGCTGATTTGCTCCTTTAAGAAACATTTGAAAATGTTATGGAATATAGACTCAAGACTGGGATAAAATCAAGAGATGTTGGTTTATTGAACAGAGATGAGTATATGGCAATGCAGGTGAGATTCATCCACGAACTGTGATATCTGTCTGCAAATAATGAATGATACTAACAGTCTGCTTTGCAGGTGAATTGGAGATAGTGGATGGATGATATAATGGAGCTCATACCTCGTTGTACGAACAGGTAAGTAACTGTTGTGCAGGAACAGAACATCATTTTCAACAAAAATGCACCAAAATGAGTCCAACCGGGCAGGTGTGAAGTGAGAGTGACCGGTAGAGGGCAGGTGACCAGGGTGGTGCCAGCAGGATGGCCAGCCTCCCGGGCGACACCGGCAGCACAGCGAGCAAAGGTAGAATCCTCAGTAGACGTCCTGGATGCAGGGCAGAGGTAAAGACTCGCAGGGCTGAGCAGAAGACCACCTAATCCAAACAGACGAAACTGATCCCAGGTGGGGCGGCTGGCTTGAGAACTTCTGGAGATCCGGCTGAGAGATGGATGACTGGAGTGCCTGCTGAGGAACGGGCCTTTGTAGTGGAGACCACAGTCGACCAGGAAAAACGGAAAACCTAAATGATGGACATAAGAGCGGCCATTGTGGCCAAGATGAAGAAGCTTATATCGGTATCTGTGGCCATGATGAGGGTTATGGAATACAGACTCGAGTGATGGTGAGTACCCTGGTGATTGAATGTGTGCAGGTGGGAGTCAGGAAAGATGCTGGGAATTGAAGTGCTGCTGTGACCGGACTGGAAAACATTTGATATAGTAAGTTCATAATAACAGCATTTTTTCGAGATAGAAAATGTCTTTCCTTTCACTTTTGAATAAATGATTCATCTTTGATGAATAAAAGTATTAATAAAAAAAAAAAATAATAAATAAATAAATTATATATATATATATATATATATATATATATATATATATATATATATATATATATATATATTAGAGGTGGGCATAGATTAATTTTTTTAATCTAGATTAATCTAGATTAATTTTGAAGTTAATCTAGATTAATCTAGATTAAAATGGCTCATTTGAATTCTGCCGAAGGCATTCAGAATATGTGTGCTACCCAAATAATGACTATAAAAGTAGGCTAAGTCTTTGAGAACGGGTTTCTCAAGCCAGGTGGCGCATTAGACTAGGCTCATCTCCTGTTTCCAAAATGCATCACAAACTGCTTGAGAAAGCTGTTCTACTCATAGACTGTAAAAGGTTACTTCTGTACTGTTACCGTCCGTAGGCAACATAGGCCTATGTTATTATCAACTACTATAGGCTATCAATTAGGGATGGGCAATATGGCCTAAAATCTATATTTTGATATACATTGCAGCCTCTTGCGATAACGATATACTGTATATTATAATAAAACCATTACAGAACAGGTTACACAGACCCTGCTAAACAACTGCTAATTTTTTTTAAAGGGTATATGTAGTTTTGAGAACATATATTGTGCAAAACTGTAAGTATACAACATAATTTTGCAGATAAATAAAATTTAAGTACACTAGCTGCAGAGATCTTAAGTAGGTCTAATGTTTATTATAGCTTTGAGCTTATGAAACCCCAAATTTAAAGTTATAATATTGTCTAACTGATGTCTTTTCAGTTAAAAAGAAACACAACAACGATTCTTAAAATCGGGCGTAGACAGAGATTATGTGTTAACGTTACACCACTAAGATATATTGGAATAATACGCGCGCGCTGGTATTCAGTGATATCAGTTTCAGTTTCGTTTTGAATTTGAGGTGGTAGAACGGATTAGTCGTGTGTTAACTTACCGAACCGTTACCCCACACACTCGGATAGTTTGCTGCTGTTTGTCGGACGGCTTAAATCCGAACCAAGTCCAAATAATGGATGTTGCAGCTTTCACTTTCAGCCGTGTTTACTTAAGATGACGACGAATATGCGTTGCAGCCGGGTTTACCTCGCGGCCGCGGGTAGATTGCGTCATCATAGCTTGTGTAGTAGAGCCATCTCCCAACCCAACTTGGGGAATAGATTAACGGCGATATTTTTTTTATCGCGCGATAAGAGTCTCGCGTTAACGCCGATAACGGCCCACCACTAATATATATATATATATATATATATATATATATATATATATATATATATATATATATATATATATATATATATATATATATATATATGACCCCAAATGTTTGAACAGTGAAAAAAAAAAAAAAGATTCTGAATGGAAATTCACTACTATGCATTCTCCTTTGATGCTCCAAGGAATAAATACCATACCATGGGTTTGCTATGAGGGTGAGTAAATCATTATTTACTTTTATTTTCAGGTGAACAACCCCTAGTGAAAAACGAAATACACCAAAATGTATTTGAAACACATTTGTTTCATGCTAAGTATTCTATAAATACATTTACATATTTATGTACTTAATATAAATACCCTGCCATTGTAATTTTGGCATACTAAATTGCTATACTTAAAGCACTTATAGTTATCCGGAAATAGTGCTGAGGTCCAACTAAAGATATCCTTAAGTATATCTGACTGTACTAAAATGGAACTATTGCAAGTATATTTTAGGTACAATTTAAATATCTTGCATTTAAAGACTGATATTATACAGAGATCATACCATCCTCACTAATAGTGATATTAAAATATATTTTAGGCTTAATATTAGGAAATGTGCATTGTGCAATAAAGTAGAACTTCAAATAAAGTTTAATTATGATATGTATATCAGTAAGTCTCAAGCAACATGTCAGTAAGTATACTACAAATCCATTAATATTGTGGGATTGACAGTTAAGCAAGAAATAAGAGTGTAAAAATGTTGGGAAAGGCTTGATTTTATGCAAACGAGAGACGAAAAATGCCAAGTTGTAGCCAATGACTGTCTGTCATAAATTATGTTGGAGATTTTTGGAGGATTCAGTGCTAAATCACATATTAAATTCAGATAATGGAACTTTCATTGCGACTGGGTTCACACAGTATATTAAATTGAAATTGTAGGTATAAATTGGGGGTTCAGAATAAAGTTTGATTTACCTAAATAAACTTTAACCACAGCAGACAACAGTCTATCTGCATGTTATAGCGATCTCTGAAAGCTTTGTTTATGTCAGGGAGTTCCTGGAATGTCACATGATATGCCTCTTCATCACATGTGCCACATGTGACTAAATGTGCATAGGGCACCCTTGGGTTGCCAGTATGAATTGAAAACACAGGAAATCAGAGTATCAAACGCTCATAATGATTACATCGGCACATTTTGGGTAAAATGAAATCAATATTACTCTGTATAGAAATTTGACATAAACATATGAGAATCTATTAATATGTCTCCAAATGTGCATGCTTTTGAACTAAAAGCCCTGAGGGATGTTGTTTTGTCAAGCATTTTCATGACGACAGTACATGAGATTGTTTGAATGGGAGCGGCTGACGCTCATATTTCAAACAAAGGGTATCGACTTAAAGGGGTCATATAATGGTACATGCACTTTTACAAGTTGATTGTACTGAAATATGTGTTGGCAGTGCCTGTACACAACCATCATAAAATGATAAAAATCCACCCAGTGTTTTTTTTTAAATCTCCTTATATGTTTGACACTCTCTGAAATCAAGCCGTTCGATTTTGTGACGTCACAAAATCGACGCCCCTCCCACGACTGTGATTGACAGCAGCGTTTCAACACAGACCCGCCCTCTCTCGTGAGCGAGCTGTCTGTCATCATAGTGCATTGATATGCTGGAGAAGAATGGCGTCTAAGCGATTGTTCTTGGGTGTAGCCTAATAAGGAACACAGCAGTCATTTTGATGTTTTTGATGGAACATTCCCAAAGCATGACGCGGGGTTCCCTCGCGGGGATTCCCCACGATCAAAGCGAGTCATTTCACACCATACTGCATTACAAGGGCCAGTAAAGCTGGTTTTGCTAAGAAGCTAGCTGTTTCTGAAAATAGGATCCGTACCAACTATTCGTGTTCCTGCTGCACCTCCAGAAGAACTGAAGTGAGTGTAACGTTTTATTAACCTTTATATTAATATTAATAAATATTAATCTTTGCGTATCGCTTGCTGCACGCTTCACGATGAATGTGGCTGTTTACACTCAAGGGTACATTACGCCATGTTTTCTATGTACGACAATCTCAGTATAATTCATAATCCCACGTTTATAATGATCAATGCGTTATGGTTATTGTGTTATTGTGTTAGAAATGGTGTACACACAGAACAGAGGGCGGGGTGAGCAAAGCTCATTATCATTTAAAGACGTATGCACTTAAACGGTGTGCTGAAAACAGAGCTGTTTTTGACCAGGTAAAATTAGTTTTCTTACAATACTAATGAGAATTTTTAATTAAAGTATATTACAAACTTTTAATTTAGACCCTAAAGAATCATATTAGCTTGTACAAAAATGGCATTATATGACCCCTTTAATATTCTCCTGACACATATTAAAAAATTCCAGTCACTATAAGATTTAAACTGTGACAGGATGCATGCAACTAAGCGACAGAGTGGTATGTTAAAAACGTAATTATGATGTAGTAGTATGTCCCAAAACTTGCCTACTCTTCTGCTACACACTCTAAAAAATGTACTTTTTCTTTTCAAAAACAGTACATACAGTACTTTTAGGGCATCGTATAAGTAGGCAAATTGGGACACAGTATACGTCTGGATCGGATTCAGAATGAAGATCAAAACATAGGAGGAGTAGATTGAGCCTATCAACACCTAAAGCTTCACAGTTGTTTTCTCTTCATGTGTTTGACATTTCATTCAGTAACGTTAGGCAGTTTTGAACTTATATGCTGTTTAATGTTTGATGATCGCATTATTTCACTTTTGCATAAGCAATCTTATATCACTTGTTTCTGCTTCTTCTTCAAATATGTTTTGATCCGGAGATTCTGTACTCTTTCAGAAGATGCATAATAGCGCCCCCTACCGTATAACAGTGGAAACAATGACAGTTGGAAAATTTAGTCATTGACGATTTGAAGTAAATTCCTTACCCCTAATTTCCACCAATTGCGGAACGGCTGCGGATCCGCTCTGGAACGGCGGCGGAGTCAATAGGTTTCCATTAAAGTCAATGTGTGTATTTTCACTGACTGCGGAACAGCTGCGTTCCTACTCCGGCGATCCGCAGCCCTCCGGAGCAGATACGCAGAGCTTCTATTTTTGCCGGATGCCGGAGAGCTCCGCAGCAATTCAGCACTTATATCGCGCAATCATACGTGAATTCGTGAGATCTCGTCAGTCCTTGTGACTTCAGCTGTCAGTCATGGCCGCAGGCATTCCGCAACAAATCCGGACCTGGTGGGCACTGAAGGACGACGGAGCACGGAGCCGACACGCAGCGGAGCCGATCCGCAGCCGTTCTGCAGTTGGTGGAAATCCGGTTTTAGACTTTTCTGTCAGAATAAGTCAAGTATACTTAAGTTCAATTTTAAGTATATTTCTGATAAGTACACAGAGCATATTTCTGAGAAGTACATAAAAGGCAGATTGAAAGTACAATTTCTTATTTTTAGTTTAAAAGAATTATACTAATAGTGTACTTGAATAAACTTATTTTTCGGAAGGGTAGTCATTTAAGAGATGCTTTTCATGAAGCAGCTTACAGTTCACTGATTGTAGATCCAATCCCTCTGGACCAACCTGAGGTTACCTGAAAGGCACTTTGATTGCGATATCAACAACTTTGTAATTCCCGGCTCACCTTACTGGAATTAAACAGACAACCTTTGTGTTAGCATCCCAAATCTTTCACTAAAGCTACCACATATATTCATGGAGGCTGGAAATAAACACCTCCTGCATAATTGGCTTGCCCTTTTAATTCGCCACAGTGATTATTCAGAAATGTCTGTCTTGAATTCATGGTTTGTCATTTTATGTGGTATAAATATTGCACACACACACACACACACACACACACACACACACACACACACACACACAAAATCTCAAGGTACTGTTAAAATTAGTGCTTTGATGAGAGGTGCTGGTTTTGTCTAGGATATAATTATAATGAAACATTTGTAACATTAAAGAGTTAGTTCACCTAAAAACAAAAACTCTATCATTAATTGCACCCTCATGTCATTCCAAACCCGTAAGACTTGCATCCATCTTCAAAACAAATGAAGATCTTTTTAATGAAATATGAGAGCTAATTCTGTCCCTTCATTGACAGCCTATGCAACTACCACTTTCAATTACCAGAAAGGTAAAGACATCATGAAAGTAATCCATGAAACCTAAGTGGTTTAACTTTGATTGTGACGCGAGTGCTGTCACAATCACCAGCTCAGTCACCGTCAAGCACTACATTTCCCATTATCCCTCATTCTACTCACCTGCACACTTTCAGCAATCACCCAGTCACACCGATCACCATCAACTGATTACTAATCATCACCAGCTGTCACCGATCATCTCATCACCCTAGCACCAGTTATAAGGACTTTCTATACACACAGATTGCCTGGTCTCATCTCTGACTTGGATTATTCTTAACCTGAAACAAATTTATCACCTTGTTAATCTCCCGCATGTCTCCTTGTGATCTTCCAGGAAAGGAAAGGAAAGGAAAGGAAAGGATTCAGTAACTCACAGTGACTGTTCAAATGAGGGTGTGTGTGGTGCTTCTCCCCATTCTTCATTCTGCATAATATATATCAGTTGCTTTTTCCTCATTTGTGTGAATAAAGTAATTTGGATTGTTTTGACAACTTACCGGTCTGTCCAGTGTGTGTTTTCCTGCTAAGTGTTTTGTTTGAAAAAAAAAAAAAAAAAAAAAACATTATTTAAAAAATATAATTCTCAAATGCAAGTGCAGATGTGGTGTGAGTGCATGTTGGAGTTTAATAAATAAAACAATAAAAGCATTTGCATTGCTTTATAAATCTGAGGTTAAACCACTGGAGTCACATGGGTTACATTAATGTCGTTACTACCTTTCTGGGGCTTGAAAGTGGTAGTTGCATAGGCTGTCAATGTAGGGACATGAAGCTCTCAGATTTCATTAAAGTCCCCCTATAGTAAAAATTATCCATTACAGTTAATCTATGATCTCCAAACTTTTTTCCCTTCATGCCTTAAAATAGCTAGAATGTAATTTTACACCCTTGCCTCATTTAGTATATGCGGTCCTATGAATATGCAAATTAGCCCTGCCTCCACTCACTCGCACCAGCTCAGTGATCCACTCATTGAAGCGATTGGTTACAAGGTAGTTTGTGACGTCAGAAACGCCAGCGTTTTAAAACCGTGTTTTTGAGTCTGTCTTTGGTTCACTGCAGTATTAAGGAGAAAACACTCCACAATGGTGTTGACTTATGCATTTGTACATGGGTTGTCTTAAAGCATAAATCACCACACATAAACAACATTAAAGCTTGATTTTCACCACAGGGGGACTTTAAAAAAATCTTCACACTTTACATGACTTTGTATATTTTTCATGACTTGCATGACTCTTTAAATATATTGTGTAAAGAAAATAAATCACACTTTTAATGCCAAGAGTATAAATATAAAAACACAAAAATTAGTCTTTGCAGGTCAAAATCTGTTTCTGGATCAGTAATAACAGAATTAGCTATTCTGTTTGAGAATCTGTACACAGCTCTAATTGCATGAATAAAAGTTTATGAACAAAAGCTGTGGCCTTGACTACACTGATTGTGTTCCTCATATAGATCAGCAATAGAGCTCAATACTTCCTTCTGGAAGTAAAAATGGCATTCAAAACCTCCAAAGTAAAATTGATTTTTAGCATATTGATTTAAAACAAACTTTCAAGACAGTACCAGAACTCAGGTTGTTAAATGATATTCTGCAGATAGTGCAAGTCATTTCTTTAAGTTGTTTTATAATATTTATAATATTTATTTTGTTTGAATGTGTGGAATGTCAAATTATCATTAAAGATTGATCTACCAACGGCACATGGTTTGGCTGGTTAGTGGCTCAGTTATTTGTAACTACACATTTTTTCTGCATTGACAGACATTCAAAATTATTATTTTTTATTTTTTTTTATTTTTTATGACTAAATATTGTTTTGCAATCAACATATAAATCACAAACATTTCATTATTGTATAGTGGATCCTTGTATACTACCCACTAACTTTAAGCAAGATCAGATGCATTGCTAAAATGGAAATCACTGGAGTTTTTGGATGTTAAAGGAAGTTAGATGTAATGTTTGCAAATGTTACCTCAATGCAATTGACTCTTTGTAAATGGTGAGTTCAGTCGCCACATTGAGCGTTATTGCTTTCTGTCTTAGTTATAATGGTCCTACTTGACACGCTTCAAGCAGGATTCGAACCGGCCTGGGAGGTGGGCCCATAGATATCATATAAAGGCTAGATGTCTTAAGGCGGAGTCACTTCCGGCATCACCAGCGGCCATCTTACTACAGGGCTCTGTGAATTAAGGTGAGTGATCAGCATGCACACAAATCCTCTTATCTCGGTGAAATCTTGACGGATTTACAAACGGTTTGGTTTCTTACAAACGTCATTACCGTGGCTATAATTCTTTCATATGGAAGTCCATTTGTATAATTTTTCATATGTATGCAGTTTCATAGCTACATCTCTGACGTTTATAACAAACCAAACCGTTTGAAAATCGGTAGAAAATTGAGCAAGTTATGGTTATTTAAAAGTACATGCACCATGTTACGAGTGAGCGAGCAGCCTGTCCTAAGATGGCCGCCGTGTGCGGACGTCGACCTCCATTGGCCAGCAGCGCGGACGAGACATCTAGCCTTTATATGATATCTATGGGTGGGCCCGCTAGCATGGATGCTAAAGGCCACAGCGTCTATAGTGTCAGTCATTAGTGCGCCTCTTGAGGCCAGGGGACTGAGGTTTACACAGTTGTTGCACAACTCTAGCTTGCTTCCGTTACACAGTTTCTGTAATGAAATTCCAGCACCCATGCCGAAGAAAAAGTGGGCTCTCCCCATTAAGCTCTATAAACTGTGCTGTCTGAACCCAATTTGGCCACTTGATCTTGTGAGACTAACTTGTATGAACCAGTGGTCAGACCTGCTATCAAAGACTCACAGTTTAATTACTCAGCGGCCCATCAGAGGTGGTTCCACCCACTAAGAAACACTGCTAATGTGTCCAATTGAAAACACCACTTGGCTAGACTGACATTTGAAGTAAATATCATCTGGCTGACATTATAAATTCATGAAACTACTTTTCAAATCTGCTATGGAATACAACTACACACTCTCCAAATGTGCTCATCTTGTTCTGATTTAATTTGCCTGCTCTATTATTAATCTTAATTGCCCGACTGGCCTCTCAAGAATTTAGCACTCAACACCTGATTTGAATAATTTACAGAATACAAGTCATACCCAGAGAGCTCGGGTATGATGTAGGTATGTAGAGGCATGTAACCTTTAACAGCAAGAGCCTGGAGAACAGATTGGTTATGACTTTTTTTAATACTAAAAACAAAAAATATTATTTAGGCTAATTTGATACAAAGAAAGGGATTGGATCAATCAACAGAAACTCAAAATATTATGTTAGCTGAACATCATTAGTGAATCTAAGTTGATTTGACAAAAGAAGAAAGTTGTGATAACAAATCATGAATTATTATTATTATTATTATTATTTATTTTTTTTCAATATGTAAAGATGTTTCAATAAATAAGGGAACAAAACCTCTCATGTCAGAAACATGACCTTGATGCATCAATTGCAGTCCATTTGAAATCAATATTGACAAAACAAATATTGTCTCGATCCTGGTTCGGTGTCTTTTGTATTGTAAGGACTTTTCTGTTGATATGTATTTGCTGTTCTTATTGTTTTCATGCTCCCTTCCTGTGTTTGGTTTCTGTTTCTCCTTGATGCCTATATTAGTTACTATGATTACTTTCATTTGACACACCTGTTATTAATTATCTTTGATTTCCTTGAGTATTTAAGCTCTTATGTTTCAGTAGTGTTTTGTTAGTTGTTGGATGGTGTTCTGTTGTTAGGTCAGGGGTGCTT
The DNA here is from genome assembly GCF_964197995.2 of Scardinius erythrophthalmus. Classification (NCBI taxonomy): domain Eukaryota; kingdom Metazoa; phylum Chordata; class Actinopteri; order Cypriniformes; family Leuciscidae; genus Scardinius; species Scardinius erythrophthalmus. The sequence continues at coordinate 20,311,980 of NC_138228.1, read as the reverse complement.
GGACGTTCTTGTTTCCTCTGACGTTCTTGTTTCCTCTGTGTGTTCTTTGGATTGCTGCTGTTCCATTGCACAAATACAAATACAACAACAAGAGACATAATAATAAAATATAAAAGTATAAAGACACAGCTAGGTTTAGTCATAATAAACATATTTACAGATTATGAACGCATTTACCGTTTTACGAATAATGACTAAATTTCAACTGAAGATATTGCACTAAGCAGCAGGGTATTGCACTTACAGGCATACAGTATGCCAAGGGAGGCATTTAACTGTTTAAGAGGGAAATGGCCTGTGGGAAGAAGCTGTTCCTGTGCCTAGATGTTCTAGTGTCCAGTGACCTGAATCGCCATCCAGATGGCAACAGTTCAAACAGGTGGTGTCCATGGTGAGTGGAGTCTGTGATGACTTTACTTGCCCTCTTCCTCACTCTGGAGGAGTTACAGGTCTTGGAGTGTGGGCAAGGGAGCACCAATAATCCTCTCAGCATTCCTTACTGTTCATTGTAGTCATCTTTTGTCTGATTTGGTATCTGAACCAAACCAGACACTTATAGAAATGCATAGAACAGATTGAATGATGGCTGAGTAGAACTGTGTCAGTAGCTCCTGTGGCAGGTTGAGCTTCCTCAGCTGGTGACGGAAGTACCACCTCTGCTGAGTTTTTTTTTTTCACAATGGTGGCAATGTGAACTTCCCACTTCAGGTCCTGAGAGATGGTAGAACCCAGGAACCTGAATGACTCCACTGCTGCCACAGTGCTGTCCATGATTGTGTGTGGGGGGGGGGGGATTCTGGGGTGTTCCTCCTGAAGTCCACTATTATATCCACTTTTTTGAGCTTGTTCAGCTCCAGGTTGTCAGCACCAGACAGCCAGTTGTACAACCTCCTGTCTGTATGCAGATGTGTCACCATTGTGGATGAGGCTGGTGACAGTGGTGTCATCTTGTGGAGCCTAACAGGGGGGTCTTTTAAAGTGCAGTCATTTGTGTAAAGGGAGAATAGCAGTGGGGAGAGAACGAAACCCTGAGGAGAGTTAGTGCTGATGGTGAGGGTCCTGGATGTGAGTTTACTCAGTCTCACTAGCTGCTGCCTGTTAATAAAGCTGGTGATCCACTGACAGATTTGGGGTTGGCACAGAGAGCTGGGTCAATTTGGCCGAGAGAAGATCAGACATGACATGGCATTATAGGCCGAACTGAAGTCCACAAATAAGATCCTTGCATAAGTACCAGGTCTGTCAAGATGTTGCAGGATATAATGCAGTCCCATATTTACTGCATCATCCACAGACCTGTTTGCTCTTTATGCAATCTGAAGGGGGTCCAGCAGGGATCCAGTGATGTTCTTTAGGTAGGCCAACACCAGTCTTTCAAACTACTTCATGACCACAGATATGAAAGTTAAAGATCTGTAGTCATTAATTCCAGTGATTCAGGGTTTTTTTGGGTACTGGAATGATAGTGGAGTGTTTGAAGCAGATAAGAACTCTTCACACTGCTCCAGTGATCTGTTGAAGATCTGTGTGAAGATGGGGGCCAGTTGGTAAGCGCAGGCTATAAACAGGCAGGTGAAACACCGTCTGAGCCTGGTGCATCCTAGTCTTATGTTTTTTTGAAGACCTTGCACATGTCCTTCACACAGACCATAAATGCAAGGAGGGCGAGGAGGGGTTTGCAGAATGTGTTGGAGTATATGTGAAGATCAGAACGGGTGTGGGTTGTGAGACAGTAAAACACATTCAGATCCTCAGCCAGATTCTCCACAGATGTTCCTCAGGGTGTTCCTCAGGCCTGTCCAGACTGATGCCGGATTGTTGGATGAAAACTGTTTTTTTTTTCCCCAGCTTTTCTGAGTAGCTTCTTTTAGCCACTCTGATCTCCTTTGTCAATGTGTTTCTGGCCTGGTTGTACAAGATTGTATTCCCACTTCTGTAAGCATCTTCTTTGGCATGACAAAATCCCCACTTCTGTAAGCATCTTCTTTGGCATGATGAAGCTGTAAACCTTGCTGTAAACCATGGTTTATCATTATTTAACCCTCTGGGGTCTGAGGTGTTTTCTGGGCCCTGGAGGTGTTCTGACATGCTCTGACATTTGTGCTTATTTCTGTTACTTGTGACATTTTCATGGCTAAAGTTTGATTGCACTGTATTCAACACAAACTCTGCTACAATAATATGTCAGCAGCATGTATGTAAAAGTTTGCAGTTTTGAGATAATGACGTTTATGCGTGGTTTGTGAAAAAAAAAATTGTATCACGTAGCCTAGAATATTTGCTTCAAAACTATGTGAAATCATCCTGCGTACTCATTCAGATAAAACAATATATTGATTTAAAATGTGTAAGACATGTTTTGTGTAAGAAATCTTTAACCCTATCAGGTGCTATCATTCTGAGCAACCTTGCACAAAGAATGAAGAGATTTAAAAAATAATGGCTTTGATTGTTTGGATTTATTTACAACACAACATAATCCAAAGATACATAACAAAGGACAAAAAAGCACACTATTGAACACACTGATCTAAAGACAGAGACTTGAACAGTCACACACTTTGTGCTATTCCTGAAACATAGTACATACCTGTCATTTCCAAGGTGTTTGATTTGATTTTACCATGTTCATGTACAGAGAATCATGTGGATGTTTAAGCCAGCAAGACTCATCAGTGGGGCATCTGGTCCCTGCAAAAAAAAAAAACAACAACAACATGTGAACATGCTGATATCAAGATAAACTATAGGGCTGCACGATTTGGGGAATATATATATATATATATATATATATATATATATATATATATATATATATATATATATATATATATATATATATATATCTCGTTAAAAAGGAACACTTCAGTAACACTGCACTAGAGAAAAATATATGGATTATCATATGTTACTTCAAATGTTTCCATTCGTTATGACGTTATGAAATGAGATTGGATTAAAAACATGAAGCCTAATGTTTGGCGCGTTTTGCTTTTCAAACGCACAGCGGAAGTGACTCAAACTCACAGTGCTTATAATAATAATATTATTATAATATTATTATATATATATATATATATATATATATATATATTTTTTTTTTTTGTCTGGCACCAGTTTGACTAGTTGCTACAATGTAAAGTTTATGCGACAATTACATACTTACTACTATGAGTGGAAATGCCCAAGGTAAACAGCACAGCACAGCACAAACACAACATGTCTTCCAAACTTGATGAAAAGCAGAGGAGTACTGAAGTCTCGGATTCTTTGTTTTTGAGGTGATGGGGCGTTTACAGGTCTCCTTCACGTGGATGATTTGCATGTCAATTGCTCTTGCGCGCGTGGGTGTGGTCACATTAGAGCGAATGAGGACCCGTTTGAGAAACTGTACATCTCGTTGCTTTCATACAGATTACTTAAACAGAGAATATTTGTTTTTGATATAATTTACATAATTTAAAAATAGAGACTTAAAGCTTTGTAAAGACATGTCTCAAGTCTGTATGACAAATATTCGCTGAGTTACAGGTCATTTTCTGTCATGTTTCAGAATGAACTTCACATTGAGAGAGACGGCAGAACGTACATCATGTTTATTTTCTTTATTTTTCTTTATTATTATGAGTGTACACAAATAAAAGAAGTTAAGCCCACTGGCAACTAGTTGCTGCAGTGTATAGTTGTCATTTTCCTTTTGTAAGTATTTTTCTAGATGTTATCCATGTTTAATGTTTCAATGACATGCAAGCAAACAACCAAATAAAGGATTTCAAGAAAAAAAAAGAAAAAAAAGGTAGATGTTCCAAGATGTTTAACCCTTGTATGGTGTTCGGGTCTGTAGGACCCGTTTTAATTTTTCATCAAAATAAAAATGATACGATAAATTATTTTTTCAACCTCAGACTCATTGGCCTTGGCTCATTTTCTGTGAAGAACATATATCAGAACACATTTTCAATGACCAAACACTGTACACCCCCCCTACACATTTGTATTATACACAGGATGTTCGGGTCCACTGGACCCGGGGCTAATAAAAGTGTGGAAATTTTAGGTCCTGTGTACCTTTACTCTGTCCTCCTCCTGTCAGGGCTTGCTGTTATTGTGTGTGTGTGTGTGTGTGTGTGTGTGTGTGTGTGTGTGTGTGTGTGTGTGTGTGTGTGTGTGTGTGTTCTTGTACATGGTTTATGAAGACACAAATGTGTATAATGACATGGGTATTACAACGTGTATAATCCTGTGTCTGTCACGAACCACACCGAACAGAAGACAGGTAGATCCAAATGCAGTAAGTGAATTTTAATGGGGAAATCCGTACTCAAAATCCAGTCCAGGCAGGGGTCATAATCCAAACAAGCAATCCAAACAATGAGACACAAAGACAGGAACAGGCAGGAACAGAATACAGAAGTGGTGTGATATCTTACAACGACTCCGTGACAGACACTAAAACAGACAGGGTATATATACACAAGTGCTGACAAGGTGACGAGAAACAGCTGAAAGACAATGAACAATTAGTGACAGACAGGAATTGTGGGAAATGCAGTTCAGAATTGTGACAGACACCGTGGGGAAGGAGGACATCTAGTGGTGACCCAGGGAACATAAACCAGACACTATGACAGTGTCCTCATAAACCAAACGGCTTAAAAAAACATACTAAATGGTGTTTTTTGAAATTCAAAAAATGGCAAAAGTTTTCTGTGATTGGTAGGTTTAGGGCTAGGGTTAGTGTAGGGGAATAGATTATACAGTTTGTACATTAGAAAAACCATTACGCCTATGGAGAGTCCCCGTAAACTACATATCCAAGTGTGTGTGTGTGTGTGTGTGTGTGTGTGTGTGTGTGTGTGTGTGTGTGTGTATGTGTGCGTGTGTGTGTACGTGCGTGAATGTGTGCGTGCATGTGAGAGAGAGATTGTGTGTAAGTGTGAGAGAGTGTGAGTGCAAAAGTGAGTTTTGTTTCTACCCCTGCCATTCCCGCACAAGGTTGCAATTCTTAAATGTGATTTAACAAAGGTAAAGGGAAAATATTAACCATATATGCTGTTTATATTGCTTGTAATTGGGATGAAGTAAACATCTGTTGAGTATTTTAACATAAATTGTTTGATTATGTTGAATTAAAAACCTAAAAATGCAGCGGGTCCACCAGACCCACGAACACTGGCTGAGTAACAAAAATATGAACACCACACAAGGGTTAAAAACGATACGCTGATCATAGACAAACGGAGAGAAATTAGTATCTACCGCATCGTCGGGTTTTTTTTTTTCTTATCATAGCCTAAATGTCTTCGTTCATAGACTGACATTAGAAGCTGTGTCTGTCATGGATTTGCACTGAAATGATTCTCAAAAATACGGAACAAAGTGCATTCCGTATCAGTTCAATACGGAACAAGACTTTTATGTGTCAAATACGGGACGATTCTGTATTATACGGAACGGTTGGCAACCCTAAGTGCAATTGAAGCAGGCTTGTAAATCCCTCTCTGCTTCATTAGTCCATCTTTTAACAGTGCTTATTTCAGGTTTAGCTGATTTGAGTTTCTGCCTGTAGGTCAGAATAAGATGAACCAGCCAGAGAGCCCCAGACCTGCACGTGGGACAGAGTTTATGCATCCTTTATTGTGGTGTAACAGTGGTTCTGTATATTACTGTCTTTGGTGGGACGTGATTATAAGAGAGTCCGGGTAAAATTGCTCCATGTCTGTTTGTCACGTATGGAGGAATGTGAACGTTCAAAAGACTGAATGAGGAAAACTCCTGTGGCGAGTTGAAAGGTTTACAGCTTATAAAGAGTGCCTCTAAATTAGGACTGCAAGTCTTTAGCATTGTTATGCCTGAACACCAACTTTTGTTTATCCACATAATCCACTGCCTTTCGTTTTCCCCGTTAAAAATCTGCTCTGAACAGCTGGAAGCCTGGCAGATGTTGCACATTTTCCGGGAATAGCTTCGCTCAGCCAAGTTTCAATGAAGCACAGTGCAGCAGATTTGGAAAAATCCTTGTTTGTGCGGGTAAGGAGAAGTAGTTTGTACATTTTGTTAAGAAGTGATTGGAGATTCACTAGATGGATACCAGGGAGCGGGGTTCGAAATCCGCACTTTTGGAGCTTAACCAGCGCGCTTCCCATTTGCGTCAGACTGAACGTTTCAACTGTCCAGCAAAACGTCAGAATAAATAAAAACTGGAAAAATGTTGTCTGTTGTCTTTGTTGAAACGGAAAGGAAAAAAAATGACTGAACACACAACAAACAAACAAAAACAGCACAATAGTTGGAGAGCTCCACAACTAGGCAACCATCCACTGTGCCATCTCATATGAATTGATGTATTTTTGATTAAATAAATGCAGTTTTGGTGAGCAAAAGAGACTCAGACTTCTTTCAGAAACAGTAAAACCTCTAAACTTGTGAATGGTAATTTGCTTGATTTTAATCACATTTAAACATTCATCAACACACACATCAGTTATGGTAAACAGAAGCTCAAGCCTGCTTGCTTGACGTGTGAGAACCAGTGAGTTTCATTTCTGTGTGTTGCATAGTGCTGGTCAATGTTTATTTGTGAATAAAAGCCAAAATCCAATCTCTTTATCATATAAAGCGACTGTGTCAGTTCAGAAAATTTGCGCTAAACCACTCAATTCATATGGATTAGTTTTACGATCTCTTTAAGAACTGTAAGAATGTGGTAGTTGTCAATGGAGGGACAAGAATCGAGATTTCATTTAAAATAGCTTCATTTGAAGATAAACAAAACTCTTACGGGTTTGGAATGACATGAAGGTGAGTATTTGATGACAAGTTTTTCATTTTTGGGTGAACTAACCCTTTAAATTTTATTGAAACTGTTAACAAAAGATATAAAGATACAATAACAATATATATGAAGATGTAATCTCAATCAGAGACAATAAGAAGCGTATGAAGCAAATTGAAGCGTATGGTTAGCAGGAAAGGCAGCACATCTGTCAAAGCAGTTATGATTTATTGGATACATCTTTATTTATATATATATACATTTTTTTTTTTTTTTTTTTTTTTTTTTTACAGTGCATGACTTAAACCTGGAACTGAACATCATTCCCAGCACGGGTCCGGCCCACAGGGGGAGGAAATAAGACGAGACACCACTATTACTGACAAAACAGATGCACACTCCATAATGCACCAGCAGGACACGGAAACTGCCGTTGCTTTTGATTCCCAAGGCATTAAGAAAAGCTTTAAATAACTACTTTGGACATATGGACAGCACCAATGCCTTACTTGAGATGCTTTATGCATATTCCACATTGCATACACAGGTGCATCACAGTGAAAAAAAAAAACTCTTGTCACTTAGGTTTTCTCTCTCTCTCTCTCTCTCTCTCTCTCTCTCTCTCTCTCTCTCTCTCTCTCTCTCTCTCTCTCTCTCTCTCTCTCTCTCTCTCTCTCTCTCTCTCTCTCTCTCTCTCTCTTCTCTCTCTCTCTCTCTCTCCTTGTTGTTGTTTCTTTATATTAGCCAATCTGTGTCTCTGCCAACCTGTCTACTGTGGGCACAGATTGGGGCAGCAGACATCCATGAGGGTATTTAGATTTGTGCACAAAGCCTGGTGAACAGGAAGTTGGAGGGACTTGCATCAGGGCCCATCTGGTCTCTACAGCTGGCTGCCTGACAGCTGGAAATTGATTCTACTGAGATTGGTACCTGTGTCTCAGACTCAGCACTGCATACAGCCTGACCAGTGCATTAATGCAATTAATTTAGCTGGCAGTCTAAAAGTTAAAGATGGAGAGTGAGAATGAGAGATGCCAATAAAGTCATGCCATCAACACTGTCATACCATCAGCACTTTGAAGAGAGAGAGAGAGAGAGAGAGAGAGAGAGAGAGAGAGAGAGAGAGAGAGAGAGAGAGAGAGAGAGAGAGAGAGAGAGAGAGAGAGGCGTGTTTCAGACAGCACTAGAACACCAAACTGATTGATAGATAAATCAATATTTATTTAATTTCCAACATCAATGCAAACATCTAATATATTCTAATTAAATATGTATTTAGCATATGCAACTAATTTTATTTGATTATTTTATTTATTTGGTTCTATTTTAGACATTCTACTAACTATAAGTAACTTTGCTACTGCAGTACGTCAACTAACTGCCATTAGAGTATTCGTAGACTAGCAGACTGTCAGTAGACTGGTTATGGTTGGGTGTTAGGGTTCGGGTAAGTAGAAAGTTGACTTGTAGTTGCCAAGTTACTTATAGTCCACCAAACACATGTAGTCAGAAAGTCTGTTGGGGGAGCATCAAAATAAAGTATTAGCATATATTAAGCATACAGTCTACTAATACTCTAATGACAGTTAGTTGACATGTAGTTGAAAAGGTATGTCTAAAGTGGACTATCGAAATAAAGTGTTACCCTTTATTTTATTTTGGTCTGTCAGGCCATACCGTCCTAGATTTTAAGGATATAGGCTATAGACTATAAATAGACTATTTTTGAAGGTGAGATCTGAGCCATATTAGGCACCCTAATATCATGGAGACTTTGGGTGGGCTCTTTTTCGACCTGGGCCGATGTTTACTCTGTCTGCACTCCTGTTCTTTCACTCCATGTGCACTTCACTGGCTAAACAAATGTACCGTTTTGTAATGCCAATAAGGCAGAGTAAATGAAAAACACTTGAGAGACACTAAAATGTATTCTCTCTTCCTGTTCCTCCCAGACATGAGCACATCCTCTCAGACTGAGCCACTTTGATTCAAGCAGAGAGATGGTACGGGACTGATTACACTCCAGAGAGTGAGAGAGAGAGAGTGAGTGTGATGTGTGAGGATGCGAGTGAGGCTCTCATCAGGGCAGGGATGAGCTGAGTGCTGACGTTCAGGAGACTGCATGCGGATGAATGCTGAATCAGCTCTCCTCACCTGACCACAGAGACACAGAGTCTGACACCAGCAGCCAACTGCCCATAAAGACGTGCAGTGTGTTCACAAACAACATTATAATAGCACTGTATGGTTGAACACTGGGCTGTGGAAGGGATGCAGGGATGGGCGTGAACACCCGGGTACTTGGAAATGACAGTGGTGATCGATCATGAAAACATTATCGATTGTATGCAATAGAAAATAAACATTAGCAACACAAATAATTCAATAAATAGAAATACACTGTGCAGTAATGCTGTTGTTTTTTCAGGCAGTGATCAATTATAACATTTTGAGCTGTTTTGCTTCCGTAACTTGCTGCTTTCAGAAAAGTAGAAATAAAATACAAAATACACATTTAAGTGTAATTTTATCTGACTTTATCTGTTAACCTGTAGATAATCACAATTAATCACAATACATATACTTTAAAAAATGCTTTCTCAAAAATAGATTTTGTTTTCATACACTTAAAAATCTCTACTTCACCTACATTCACCAAACTTTCCATATATATTTTGAAGCTTTTCACAGAAGTGTTTGTTCATGTAACAGTCGCCTGATTTATATAACATTATATTCCAAAAAAATATGGTGGAAATGTATGTACTGTATGTATGTATGTATGTATGTGAATGTAATGTATTTTATTTTATTTTTTTCTTATTGACAACATTTTCTGATTTATGGAGTGATAAAAAACATAAAAAATCTAATATGTCAATAAAGTAAAGAAAATTAAAATAAATTGAGATAGGCTTTTATCCAATGTTCTAATTTTATACAAGAAATGTATGAAAATTAGTGCATATTTAATAAGAGTAATCCACATTTGCTGCAACACTGTAAAAAAAATCATTTTCATTAAAAACAAATTAAGGAGATAATTAAAAAAGATTGTGGATATTTTATATTTTATTGTGTATAGTTCAGTGTTGTAAAGACAATATTGAGAACATTTCACTAATAAAACCAAGAGATACATTTTCCTTTTTTTTTTTTTAAGGATACACAATTTTGAGGCTTGAATTGAGGAACCGATAAAGCTGATACAATTAAAGAAAAAAGGCTACCTATTTATTTTAAGAGAATTAGCTCAATTATATGGTTTTATTTAGAGACACCATTGTTAGTTCCTAGCATGCTTTGCATGTGGCTGGAAATGGAGAGGAAATATTGAAATTAAATGTTATTTTATGTGTTTTTGAGTAAAGGGAACATCTGTTTATGTGTAATGTTCAGTTATGTTTGACATTTGAAAGAGTTTCTATAATGTTGAAGTTTTGATCGTTACCATTGTGCAGAGGAGTAGGGCTTCTGGTTAGGTTGTGAATAACTGCATATAGCTAGATGTATCGCATGGCGGTACAAAATATGACCGCCGCTCAGGCCTACACTGGCTTTCCACAAAAATAAATGACATGGAGCAATTTGGCTGTATTGCGTGTTTATGTATATACCTAAAAAAAGTAGTAGTATGTGCATGTCTGTCTGTGTGTGTGTGTTTGTGTGTGCGCATGTGGATTTGTATGTGTGTGTATGGGTGTGTTTGTGCGTGTGGATGTCAGTGTGTGTGCATGCTTGCGTTTGTTTGTATTCCTGCATGTGTGTGTGTGACAGTATCATCCTAAACCAGCAACCCTTCACTCAACAGCACCATCTACAGGCCGATGAGTGTACAGTCACTAAATGTGCACATAAATGAATTTATTTTATACCCCCCCATGGATGAAATTCTACGAAACTTAGCATACCCCCAGAGGATGTCAAGTTAATCATACACATGAAATATGGTGCAGTTCTGAACATCTCCACTGAAGATAGGGGTGATTAAAGCAGAATCATATTGCATTTGAATTTTTTTATGGGAGGGACGCAAATCACAAATGAGTGATTATGGGCTAGGTTGATGTGGGCCCTTAAGACCAACATACCATAAAAATTTCTTCATCCTCGGTGCCACGGTTCAAGTAGTTATTTAGGAAAAACTGCATTTTTGGGGTTTGGGGGGGAGTGGCCCCCGGGGACCAAACGAAATTTTTCCGTAAAAGTCTAGTGGGGCTACATGCCCACCAAATTTCATGTTCTCCTGTGTTTCGGTGTCCCTGGTATCGTTGACGGAAAATTCAGTAGATTGACGGGAAAAAAATACTAAAAAACTTTGACAATCGATTATGGGCTAGGTTGATGTGGGCCCTTAAGACCAACATACTTTGCAAATTTCTTCATCCTCGGTGCCACGGTTCAGGTAGTTATTTAGGAAAAACAGCATTTTTTGGGTTTGGGGGGGCCCAGCGCGGGGGGGGGGGAGTGGCCCCCGGGGACCAAACGAATTTTTTCCGTAAAAGTCTAGTGGGGTTACATGCTCACCAAATTTCATGTTCCCCGGTGTTTCGGTGTCCCTGGTATCGTTGACGGAAAATTCAGTAGATTGACAAAAAAAAAAAATAAAAAAAAAAAACTTTGACAATCCCTATATGACCGCTTTTTAGCGGCGGTCATAATAAAAATCTGAAGAATTTTGCTTTGTCCTTTGAGCAATAACTTTGCTATAATGCTAGTGCAGTAACAAGTTTGTTTCTGTGCTGTGCTAGCAGTACAGTCTTTTAATTATGCAATATAACTCAAATATGAACAGGTTGTTTCCATTCACTATAGTTCACAATTGTTTGAGCGTCAATTTAAAATAAATCAATAAAAACATATTTCACAAAAAATCTTAAATTCATTGTGGCATAGACTAAATTTTACATGATTTATTTAGGCCACATCCACACGAAGCCAGAGCTTTCCCTATCCGATGTTTTTTTTTTCCCATTCAAAAAAAAAAATCCGTAAACACGGCGTCGTCTCAAGAAATATCTGCGTACACACGAAACCACTGAAACCGACTCAAAACTATGTAGTATACATGCCAGACCAGTATGTGGTGCTGTAATTCTGCCACAGACATACACTAAAAACGGAGAAGAAGACTTAGAGCATGCATAAACCTTGCGCGCTGTATACAATAATATTAGGCACAGTAGCTTCTTTTTGTCTTTTCTTTTTTTCTTTTTTACCGAGAACTTTATTGAACAATATGAACAACCATAAATGGTCTGGTACAAAATATGAGTCACGATATTCAATAGTTAGCGGACACATAAAGCTTGCCACAAAGAACCGGCAAAATAATCATTATGAATGTGTCAAATATAGCAAGGAGACATTTTAATTGTTTATTAATAAACTAGTGTTTTCTGTGTCAGTCTCGGCTAAAGATGTTGACGATGCTGACTCGCCACCTTCGCAGTATTGTGAACGTGCCTATAGAGAGAAATGCACACTTCATACGGATTACATAAGAGTGTTGTCTGTTTCTTTTCGTTTTGAATTGTTTTGTTTAAAAGTAGACATTTCAAGCTTTCTATAGATATATTTCTGAGTTTTAGTTCATTTATGAGACGAGCTCCAGTTCACGAGCAATGCAAGTTATATCGCGCCGGTGCCTCCATGTCCTGATTAAATTGTCTGCTATATTTGCTTCTTATTTATTAAATCCAAAACAAAACTTAATGTGGTCAAAATTATGTCTCCCGATATATTGCGCATCTTATGATTACTCATGCTGTTCACTTTTCATATAATCATAAAAACGGTGGAGCGTTTTTAAGATTTCCACTCTGGAGGGTGGTTTCACTTTTTTGCGTTTTTAAGCCCCAAAAACGCTGCCGCCGTCTAAACGAAAGGCACATTTGATCAAATATCTTTACGTTTTCACCCGCAAGCGTTCTCATGTAAACAGGGCCTCAGTCTCCGAAAACGCCGGATCTGTCTGGACGAAACGCCAATACGATACAAAATTTGTACGGATACAGCTAAACGCGTCTCTGTGTGGACAGGGCCTTAGGTAGATTCCATGAAAGAAATCAAGCCTTAACTACTCAAAAATAGTATGTGTAATATTGTTACTATATATATATATATATATATATATATATATATATATATATATACACTCACCTAAAGGATTATTAGGAACACCTGTTCAATTTCTCATTAATGCAATTATCTAATCAACCAATCACATGGCAGTTGCTTCAATGCATTTAGGGGTGTGGTCCTGGTCAAGACAATCTCCTGAACTCCAAACTGAATGTCAGAATGGGAAAGAAAGGTGATTTAAGCAATTTTGAGCGTGGCATGGTTGTTGGTGCCAGACGGGCCGGTCTGAGTATTTCACAATCTGCTCAGTTACTGGGATTTTCACGCACAACCATTTCTAGGGTTTACAAAGAATGGTGTGAAAAGGGAAAAACATCCAGTATGCGGCAGTCCTGTGGGCGAAAATGCCTTGTTGATGATAGAGGTCAGAGGAGAATGGGCCGACTGATTCAAGCTGATAGAAGAGCAACTTTCACTGAAATAACCACTCGTTACAACCGAGGTATGCAGCAAAGCATTTGTGAAGCCACAACACGCACAACCTTGAGGCGGATGGGCTATAACAGCAGAAGACCCCACCGGGTACCACTCATCTCCACTACAAATAGGAAAAAGAGGCTACAATTTGCACGAGCTCACCAAAATTGGACAGTTGAAGACTGGAAAAATGTTGCCTGGTCTGATGAGTCTCGATTTCTGTTGAGACATTCAGATGGTAGAGTCAGAATTTGGCGTAAACAGAATGAGAACATGGATCCATCATGCCTTGTTACCACTGTGCAGGCTGGTGGTGGTGGTGTAATGGTGTGGGAGATGTTTTCTTGGCACACTTTAGGCCCCTTAGTGCCAATTGGGCATCGTTTAAATGCCACAGCCTACCTGAGCATTGTTTCTGACCATGTCCATCCCTTTATGACCACCATGTACCCATCCTCTGATGGCTACTTCCAGCAGGATAATGCACCATGTCACAAAGCTCGAATCATTTCAAATTGGTTTCTTGAACATGACAATGAGTACACTGTACTAAAATGGCCCCCACAGTCACCAGATCTCAACCCAATAGAGCATCTTTGGGATGTGGTGGAACGGGAGCTTCGTGCCCTGGATGTGCATCCCACAAATCTCCATCAACTGCAAGATGCTATCCTATCAATATGGGCCAACATTTCTAAAGAATGCTTTCAGCACCTTGTTGAATCAATGCCACGTAGAATTAAGGCAGTTCTGAAGGCGAAAGGGGGTCAAACACAGTATTAGTATGGTGTTCCTAATAATCCTTTAGGTGAGTGTATATATATATATATATATATATATATATATATATATATATATATATATATATATATATATATATATATATATATATATATATATATATATATATATATATATATATATATATATATGTCCTTGGTTAAAATGTACTTCAAGATGCAGTTCCTTTCCAAACCGCAATAAGCGCCGAACCTATTTATATATATATTATATATATATATATATATATATATATATATATATATATATATATATATATATATATATATATATATATATATATATATATATATATATTTAAGTAAATAGCCAGTAACATTTTTTTTACAGTGAATTATTAATTTGCTGTGATTAATCAACTGGAATAAGTATGGTATGGGATTAGTTCTTACCTTGCTCACCTGTAGTGTCTTACCTTACAGAAAAAAATAAATAATAATTTTGACAATTGCAGCCTTATATTTTATGCCACAGCTAAAAAAAAAAAAAAAAAAAGGTTTTTCACAGTGGTGAGATACGTAAAATCTTAACAGCATCATCAGGATCCAGGAGTTTTAAAGAAGAATGTGAGTCCAGAAGCAGAACGTGTCTAATCAGGGTTCTGGTCGCATGAGGGGCCCGAGGGGCCCGAATTCAATCAGGACCAAGCCTGATGGACTATCTGGAGGACACAGTGAGCAATCTCATCTTGTCATCAACTGAAAAGTGAAGACAGTGGTAAAGCCTTCTCTGGACTGCACAAGAACACACTGGCAACTCCCTATTGCACACACACATTTACACACTGGAGATAATATACTATCACTGGTTATATCATTATAATTTAAATAAAGAAATAAATATATTTGAAAAAATCTAAGTATATATTTTATAATTATTGGAATAAGTCTGATTTTGATTGACAAAAGTCATTTATTAATATGTGTTCTTGTCTGTACTTATGTTCTTGTGAAACATCATCCGTCACTGCCCAAGTTCACATCTAGCCAAAGTTGCAGTTTTGGCCACTTTAGAGCATGTACACTCAACAGGAAAACTGTACCAGGTCTTACAATGCCAAATCTTATTGCCCTTAACGCAAACTAAACCCACACTACCTTGAATACTACTTCAGAGTGATATTAAAGGCTAAGTGTATCTCATCATGCATCATGTTCAGGAACTCACGTGCTGCAAAATCATGAGATGTCAAGGAAAACTGTCATACTGTGGACTCTTTCTTTGATATTCTGTTTTGTTTTCTTTAGTTCCTGTTTCTCTCTGTTTAGCTTTGGTTTCCTTGGTTACTAGGATTGGGTATTGTTCAAACATTTTACCTTGATACCTTGACTTCGATACGGTTCGTGAACAATACTTTTTTCAATACCAATTTTATGAAATCCGATTCATTTTATGAAAGATTAAATTAAACATTAACTAAAAAAAAGAAAAAAAAAAGACTTAGAGCTTTTTTGGAAACTGAACTTTTTTCAGTTTGTTGACTTTTTTTTTTACAGACTCAAAGACTCAAATAGGGTACTAGGGGGGCGTAATATATGCCTCGCGCTCAAGCACACGCATAAAGCTTGTCGCAAAGCACTGGCAAAAGTATATGATTATGAATGTAAAAATAGCAAGAAGACATTTTAATTGTTTATTAATAAACTAGTGTCAATGTTGGCAGAAATGCAGCTTTCAATTGGATAACATAATCAGAGTATCTGTTTTCGATTCGAATTGGTTTGTTTAAAAGTAGACAATTCATGCTTTATAAAGGCCTATTTCTTCATGTCTCTGAGGCAAGTAGCCTATACGCTGAGTGTTGGTTCATTTATGTGATGCGCTGCTGTTCTTCTTGCAGTCGAAGATGGAGCAACGTTCGGCTCTTAGAATGTAGTTATTCCGTGCACTATCAAGTGCTTCATCAGATTTGTCATGTTGCCGGTCTTGGCAGCAGTTATTGACAGCTAATCACCTAATTGGAGGCACCACAATTACTACATTTTGTCATATGTTACCTAGGGACTACTGAATAGACGTTAAAGTTTATTTTAAATTGCAAAGTATTACAAAAAACAAATTATGCCCTGTAAACACTTGCATTTTTACAATAATATATGTGTGTACCATCAAGTAATCAAAAGTTTTACAACACTCACGGTCTTTCCACCCACTTGGGCAAAATACAGGAAATATGTCAAGTATAAAAGTACTCAAGTGCAAGGACCGCAAGGGTATTTGGACAGGCCCAAAATCCTTGGATGTGTTCTTGTTTCACCTTGGCTCCACCCCTTTTATTAAGAATGTATGGACTTGAGATAGCCAAGTATCCCAGAATGCATCTCGCTACAACCACCAAGCGACAATATAGGAAGAGAAAACCTGCATATTTTTCAAAATACTATTCTGTGTATACTATTTCAAAACCTCAGATCTGTGATTTATTTCTAAACATAGAGCTTATTTGAAAAATTGCTACTACATTTTCGGAGTTGTGCGGTCCGGGCTCAGCAATAAATGTACCCTGCCAAGAACAGCCTAACCTCGTCAAGTCCTTCTGACATTTTCTGCCGGCTTTGATGTATCTGTAGTGGTTATGCCTCAGATATAATTCGTTTTGGGTATATCTAATGGGCAATCTTTGCTCTCATGAATATGTTACTTGTTCCAGGGCAGATCTTTATTTATTTTTTGCGTTTGTCTTTTTTTCTATTGTATAAGCTTCTTATACTTTTGTAATGGCTATTATTTTCATTAAAACTAAAATTTTAATGAATTCAAATGTTAAAAAGTGACATTAATGTCACTGCAAACCAGTTTAATCATAAACAGTGGTCAAATATCAAAGCTGGAGTCTTTAACCTTTCTTGTGATGCTGAGTTTGTCCAGATCAAGTAAGAGTGTGATGTTTTGACGAGTAATGCATTTTGAACAACAATAATCCAGGATCACCAGTGATCCCTGCTGATCAAGGGGTTAATGTAATATTTATTTTGAAAATATATACATATACATACATATACATATACATACAGTGAAGTGCATAATCAATGTGTGTGTGTGTGTGTGTGGTGTCCAATGTTCAATAATAATAATTCAAAAGAAGAAGAAAGTACCTTTTAGATACTATGGGATATGAACATGATGATCTAAAGATTAGTTAGGTTATCTGAAATAACATTATTGAATTATAATTGTTATCAGCCCAATTATCTGTCACGGGGTGACAAATAAGCCCGGGACGATCCCCGCTAGAGAAACGTCCTTGTGGAGATTTGGGAAGTGAAACACCGTCCCAAAGCCGAGTGAGTGCCTGTCGCCATGGTAATGAGTGGCGGATTGACAACAGGTGTGGGTAATTTGCGCTGAGCGTTTGAATGAGGCCACGCTGGCCCATGAGAGTATAAAAAAGTCAGAGGAAGAGAAAGTTGGCGTTGTTCCTCTCCTGCTTGTGGTGCTTTTGTTCCCGTTTGGAAGTGGCTGGCTCCTGTTGGGAAGTGTTCTCTGAAGTGTGTCGTTGAGGGCTCGTTGCGAGGAAAAAGGAACGTTGTGTGTATGAGGAATTGAAGACGGAGGGAGAGAGGATTTAAAGAGGGAAGTGCATCGTCTGGATGGAAGAGCGAAGATAAGTAACCGATTATTGAATCTCCTACCACATGTTTGATACCGAGATAGATGTGGGCTGAAGTGTTTGGAGTGTACCGTGTGAATATCACTGAGTGAATTAAACTGATTCTCTGCCATTCTTATCTTCTCTTCCTGTTCGGATGGTGAAGCAAAACCAGTCTATGTCTATGAAGAAGTGTTTAAAATCTCCTTCCTCTCACTGCCGATCCTTCGCTTTTGAACCGAGACCCAGGGTGAGTGCTGGCCTTAAGTACACTTGATGAGTGGATTTGCAGTGTTTGAATTGCCGTTCCTTCTCTTCCCTCGTGCTGTATATTGGAGTGGAATTCCTGTGAGTGTGTGGAAGTTTGTTTTTAACTGCCGTGCGCTCGCCTAAGAGGCAGGCTGGTATATTGTACATCTTCAGAGCTTGGAGAGATCGAGTACGTCCAACTGAGGAAAGGTTTGGGAAGGACAGCTGGCGTGAAATCCTGTTTCCTCCACGACATATGTAAGAACATTATATTGCTGTGTGAAGTATTGACTCTGTCTGCCCTAGAGGAAGCCCAGCCCAGTCTGTGACTGTGAGTTCGCTGCAGCCCAAAGCCCACCTGTATGGAGTGAAGTTTCTGTCTTCTCCACGACACATGTAAGAACATTATATTGCTGTGTGAAGCATTGACTCTGTCTGCCCTAGAGAAAGCCCAGCCCAGTCTGTGACTGTGAGTTCGCTGCAGCCCAAAGCCCACCTGTATGGAGTGAAGTTTCTGTCTTCTTCCACGACACATGTAAGAACATTATATTGCTGTGTGAAGCATTGACTCTGTCTGCCCTAGAGAAAGCCCAGCCCAGTCTGTGACTGTGAGTTCGCTGCAGCCTAAAGCCCACCTGTATGGAGTGAAGTTTCTGTCTTCTTCCACGACACATGTAAGAACATTATATTGCTGTGTAAAGCATTGACTCTGTCTGCCCTAGAGAAAGCCCAGCCCAGTCTGTGACTGTGAGTTCGCTGCAGCCCAAAGCCCACCTGTATGGAGTGAAGTTTCTGTCTTCTTCCACGACATATGTAAGAACATTATATTGCTGTGTGAAGCATTGACTCTGTCTGCCCTAGAGAAAGCCCAGCCCAGTCTGTGACTGTGAGTTCGCTGCAGCCCAAAGCCCACCTGTATGGAGTGAAGTTTCTGTCTTCTTCCACGACACATGTAAGAACATTATATTGCTGTGTGAAGTATTGACTCTGTCTGCCCTAGAGAAAGCCCAGCCCAGTCTGTGACTGAGTTCGCTGCAGCCCCAAAGCCCACCTGTATGGAGTGAAGTTTCTGTCTTCTCCACGACACATGTGAGAACGTTATATTGCTGTGTGAAGTGTTGACTCCGTCTGCCCTAGAGAAAGCCCAGCCCAGTCTGTGAGTTCGCTGCAGCCCCAAAGTCCACCTGTAAGAGGAAGCTGTGGTCGTCCCTTCACTGGAGAACTCACCTGTCCGTCACCTCCCACTGTGTACCTGATACCAGCGTGGAGAAAGGAACCCAGTTAACCTACTTACCGTAAGACACCCACCTGATTCCTATCGACTGCTGTGAACGGTCCCCTACTTCAAAGAGAAGAGGAAGCTGTGGTCATCTACGCACTGGAGAACTCACCTGTCCGTCACCTCCCACTGTGTACCTGATACCAGCGTGGAGAAAGGAACCCAGTTAACCTACTTACCGTAAGACACCCACCTGAATCCTATCGACTGCTGTGAACGGTCCCCCACTTCAAAGAGAAGAGGAAGCTGTGGTCATCTACGCACTGGAGAACTCACCTGCCCGTCACCTCCCACGGCGTACCTGATATCAGCGTGGAGAAAGGAATCCAGTTAACCTACGTACCGTAAGATACTTACTTGCATACTATTGACTGCTGTGAACTGTCTCCCACTTGAAAGGAGGAGAGGAAGCTGTGGCCATCCACTTACCGGAGAACTCACCTGTCCGTCACCTCCCACTGTGTCCTCTTGCCGTCTTGGACTCCTCCCTGGACGAGGGAGAGAAGAAGACTTTTAGATTAGGATTACCAATTGTTTTATTTTTAATAAAATTTGTTACTCTTTATTCCTTGACTCTGGTCTCGTCTCTGGCACGCTCCTCAAAGTGTTCTGGGTTTAGGGGTGGGCATAGTCCGGTTCGGCCCATCCCGACCTGTGACATATCCATATTGCACTGCAATTGTTTTGTGTAAAGGTCTTTTTAGGTTTGAATTTTCAGGTTCATGTCTTTTATTTTGAAATGTAGTTGGTTGTTTATTTTGAAGTATTGCCATGTCTTGTGAGATATACTTTCATGGATTTTATTCATTGGATCTCCAGTGTTTCAATGCTGAAAAATGCTTCACTCATATGGTAAGAAGGCACCAAGTCCTGTTTGACTGCAGTGGATGCATCACATTCTGTCTACTTACTAATGCCCTTTCTCAAATGTCTTCTTGTATTGTTTACCCTTGTGTTTTTACTGCCTGTGTGTTTGCCTTTGTGTTTTTCATGTACTTTCCATGTCAGTGTTGATGTTTATAGTCACAGTCAAGTTGCTATCTTGAGTTCTTATAGTCAGGCCTCGTCTATCTGCTCAAGTCCAGCTTTGTTTTGTATGTGATTGGAAGAGAAGCCAGAGGGAGACTGGGGAAATGACAGAGATAAATTGAATGTATAGAGGGGAAGGAATACTAAAAGAGATACTGACAGAGAGCGATAGAGATTTGGGGAGCCACAGTTTCCTATCAGTAAAGGTCACTTGAGCAATTACTCGACATATTGATGAACGCACGCTATCTGAAGGCATGCGTTCTGTGGACTGAGGGTCTGTTGTTATTTTTCATGAATTACATGCCTGCAAGTCTAAAACTCTCAGGTTGCTTTGTGTCTTTTATTGAAGCATATGGTGAATTCAAGGTCTTTCAAATATTTACTATAATAATTGGAGCTCGTTTTCATGGCCTGCATGTAAAGTGAATTCACTTGGGTCAGACAGAGGACGAACTCAAGCTGCAAATATTGATCACAGTGACGTTAAATGTTAATCATGGAAACTGCAATCACTTATCTAGTGGAGGCTGATTAGGGCAAAACAATTGCATATAATACATGTTGGTATGTTTTTTTTGTTATTTTTTCAAAACTACAGTAAACACATGGGCTACAGTAGGCCTACTACCTGGTCAAAAGTTTGGAAACATTATTATTATTATTATTATTATTATTATTATGTTTTTGAAAGTAGTCTCTTAATCTCACCAAGGCTGCATTTATTTGATCAAAACTACAGTAAAACAGTATTACTGTAAAATAATATTACAATTTAAATTAACTGGTTTCTGTTGTAATATATTTTAAAATGTAATGTATTCCCGTGACGACAAAGCTGAATTTTCAGCATCATTACTCCATTCTTCAGTGTAACATCCTAAAAAAAATTTGTTATATTTATTAATTTCATAAATACATATTAATTTACTGTCTTTTTGATAAAGTTGATGTCCCTTTGCTAAATAAAAATGTGTATTGTTTCTTTAAAAAACAATCACAAACTTTTGAAAGATCAATAAATTACATTTTAAAATATATTACAACATAAAACAGTTAATTTAAATTGTAATAATATTTCTACCAGAAACACTCGGGAGATAGAATGATGAAAGAAATTATTTATAAAGTTCTTTGGCATAGGCCCCATCCGTAGTGCATAATCCAAGGGTAGCGGATCTGCATATCCTGCCTGAAGACGAAGGCAGGGGCGCAGTCGACCCCCCGGGAGGTATGGACAGGACCATCCTGGTGGTGGTGGGGAAGGTGGAGGTAATTGTTTGTGTCAGCATCTGCGAACTCAAACATGTGTAAGTACCGATCTTTTATACAGCAAGTATTAGGACATTATTGGATAGATGTGAAGGTAATAAGTGACATAGTAATTGAGTCTTCCTAGCAGAACTTATGCTAAAGCTTTCATTTCAAAGTATTACTGTTTTTACTGTATTTTTAAACAAATAAATACAGCCTGCCCTTGGTGAGATTAAGAGACCACTTTCAAAAACAGTAAAAAACCTTAATGTTTCCAAACTTTTGACCGTTAGTTTATACTACCGACATAGACATTATACATATATATATATATATATATATATATATATATATATATATATATATATATATATATATATATATATATATATATATATATATATATATATAAATATATATATATATATATATATATATATATTAGTCTATGTCTGACAGTGTTCTCTCTCTCTCTTTCAAGCTGTAAAACTTGTTAGAAGAAGACTACGATCGTTCACCCTGAAAGTCTTTTAGAGTTCACTTCTGAACTTTCTCATTTAGCAGATCGATCAGTCGCTGAGGACTGAGTCCGGCAGTAATGAATACCCACTGCTTATTTCTCTTTCTCTCACTGCTGATTTTAGCTTCCTGCTGAGAAACACTTACTTTGCTAAAAAGAGAAACACATAGAATATAGACATTTACAAATATGCAATTCAGTAGCTTAAATCCTTATTTTTTTAGCATATGCAATGGTTTTACCATCGTTTGCTGCATACAATGTATGGTTTGGTGTAAGATTTTTAAGATCATGATAATCATTTATCAAATTAACTATTATTTTTATTGTCATGGATTTTTTTTTTATTTAAGTACACTAGCAGATGACATCTAAACCAGCAGATATGTTGATGTCATGGTAATTGAAACTTTCCCTGGCAACACAGTTTCTAACCAAGAGTTTGTTTCTCATTTCCTCACATCTTTTTTTCTCAATGGTAATCTGTCAGGTGAAAGATGCAGATTTTCTGACAGGCAAATGCCCCTGGAGGAGGCCACAAGGATGAATGAGAGGAAATTGGTTTGTTCGGATGGCCCGTGAGGCAGAGCAGGGAGAGAGGGATCTGTACCCGCTTACACTGATTGATTTCTGGGGAGATGACCAGGTCCTGTTCCCCTCCTCACCTGATGGCCCGAGTGAGAGGATAACAAAACGGATCTCAATCTATTACAATCCCCCACCCCCTCCTCCCAATAAATTGAATTGTTTCGCATGAATAATCTTTCCGGTACATGGGGCCGAGTTACACTGCAGTGCATTAAAGACCGGAAGCCTAGACACATCGAGCAAAAATCCTCATATTTATTAGCATGAGGCTATACAAAAATAAATACATAATACAATCTTCAATAAATCTTGAGGTTTGGGAAAATACAAATGAACATGTTAAAAAAATAGACAGCCGTAAAGTTTGCACATTTTTTTCAACACAACGTGAGATTTATTTCATGCATGAAAATACTTTCTTGTGTATATAAATGTCCTAAGCTGTATTGGGCATGCTTCATCAGCGTGCATTATTCTAAAGAAAAATATGTTTATTTTGATCATATTTCATCAAAATGTAGTATGTTTTCAGCTCTGAGATTACTTTTCTTTTCTGCTGACATATCCAATACCATGCAGCTGTGGAATAATCGAACTTTTCAGGATCCAAATCAAGTCACGCCCTACATTATTTCACCTCTGATTTTTGGATTAATTCAGAAATATAGCCTATAAAAAGTTAATTTCACACTCCCTTGTCTGCCGTTGTTCGAACAGATCCTGCCCCAACTCGCTGGAGTCAATGTTGCTGTAAAGTATTTTTACTTTCTTTTTGAATGCCATTTCATGCTGTCTTAAAGTTACTGTGTTTCCTGATGTACTGCCATTGAGTCTGCTCTGATATATCTCTATACTAGCTATTTCTTATTTCCCTCTCAGTTCTCAATTCCTCTCACAATTTCAGAAATCTGTCTCCTTATAGGACGAATTGCATAGAAAGTGTCTGTTAAATTAGTAAATGAAGATTGGATGGATATATTATGACAGTGTTGTACGTTTAAGAAATTTACATTCAAACTAGGACAATATTCTCTGGTGTATAAATAAGTGCTAAATCAGTCTGAAAGTGTTCTAGAAAGAGACCGTGTTTAAAGTGAAGGTGATTAAACAGTTTCCACATGATCAAAAGTAGCTCTCAGGTGTGGGAGTTTGGGAACTGAAACACGATTCTTGGTTTCAATATCATTCATAGTGAGCTCTGAGGCTTATAGTCATTCAGGTTAAACACTCGTTTCTTTATGAGCTCTGATTCGGAAGTTTTGCTTTTCATTTGCTATCATTCAAGGTGGAATGAGCATAAACCCAGATACTCTTACTGTGAAATGCTTTCTTAACAAGGTTAAGTGCACTCTGTGAATTCCTATATTAGAGCGAAGCTCAGGTACATGGTCTTTCTCTGTCTGCATGTCTCTGCAGAAGAGGGTGAACCATGGGTTGGCCTGTCGCTCTCTGCAGTGGGTAAAGGCAATTTCGTAATGACACCACTGCCAAGTTTGCCTTTTGGATGGCATGGCCCATCAACGACTTTGCCAAGTCATTAATTAAACATGGTAGGAGCCAATGACTGGCCCACATTGCTTCTGCTTTCTTCCTGGCTTGTACAGAAAGCTTGGACGCCCTTCTCCCAAACTGGATGTGCAGACAGCCTGTATTCTCAACAAATCCTATTGCTTTTTTCAAACGTTAATATGCTGAGACTAGAAAGAAAACAAGTCACTTAAATAATTCGTTCTGCTTTGCGATATACAGTGATCAGCTATTATTGCAAAATTAATCCAGACAGGGCGATCAGGAACAGACATGAAGCAGATTACACGGCTACTAGTATATTAGAAGATAGTCCCATATATTCAGGAATCCTTTATCCTATATAGATTATAATATATATATATATTTAACAAGTTTCTACATTATTTTAACACTGAGCATGATTTATGTTTATAGCATTTTTTTTATATAATTATTCACACTAAATTAATGTTGTTAAATAATATATATTTTTTTTTTTTAAATTACACAATTTACATTTATCATTATGTTTAAATCACTACATTTGAATGCTGAGTACGTCACATTAAGAAAGTCAAAGTGTGTAATTTCTCTGAAAAAATACATGTGTGGATATACTGAGGTGTGCGTTTTTTGTGAAAATGTTAATTTAGTTTTATTTTTTATTATTTTTTTTACATCCATCAATCCATCCTCTGTGTGTGTGTGTGTTAATTTGGTGTGAAAATCATCCATCCACCCATCCATCCACAACTTTTCAGTAAAAGAAAGATGAAATCCGATGTATACAAAAAGATGTTTCAGAGTGGTTTCTGTTCAGTATAATTACCTGAAGCAGTGTTAACTAATTACAGACACGTTAAGACAGAAAAACACAAATAAGAGATGTTTGCAAAGGCAGGTAAATATAAATTGGTCAGATTGAGAACGCACAATGGCCTATAATTAGTTGTTATTGGGGTTGATGAAAACAATCTGCAACGTCAGGCCCTCGACAGACGCAAATGAATGGCTGTAAATTCAGACATTTCCAGCATAATGGGTGAAGCACGAGAGAACAAGTAGAACTAATGCCGGGAGTTATAAGTGAATCCGTGTCTGTGAGGCGAGTGAATAGGTTTTTAATTTAAGATCACAGCAGAGCCACTTGAGAACTGAAAAACATTTCTCAAAGACGTCACTTCAGGCTGCGTTGTACTAATGGAATAGGATGAGATGGGAAAGTTTGCGGCAGTTCATGACAGGGTCACAACTTAGGCAGTGAAGTATCATTTTTTGAAGGCCTGTTCTTTCACATTAAGGTAAACATCCACATACCAACAAACTCACCGTGTGCTCAATGATTCTGGGTTGGTTTAATCTGACATAAAATTAAATACATATTATTATGTATTTCATCTTACATATTAATCGTACATACTGTATACAGGCATGCTCATGCTGCCTTTTTTTTTTTAAACCACAGGCCATCATTTCTACTAGTCCCTTCATCAAATTAAACTTACAATGGAAGTCTAGTGGGGAAGTGGGTCAGAGGGTGTTTTTGGTTAAAGCACCTACATAAATTGTTTAGCAAAAAGTTTTTACTTGAAACGTAAAGTCTTTTTACAACTTCTGGTTATGTGTTACCAAAGTAATTTCTAGTTCATCGTTTTTTGTGCTGACACTAAGCTAAATTAACTGGGTTTACTTTTTTTTTTCGGTGGTCATGACATTAGTTGAGAGATTGGATGTAACTCTGCTCAGACAGGGTTGGTAAGTGATTCTTTTTTTTCTTGGACCATCTAAGCAAGTGCCATTGAGATAAATGGGAATGCTAGCCGATAGCTTTATCTTTGGTCTTACATGTAACGCTAAAGTGTTATGGTTATACTTGCAACTGATAATTGGAAATTGTGCGCATGTATTCATTGTGCCTCAAGCTTGCATGTAAGACTTCCATTGTACTGTAAACATTTTCCTGATGAATGAGTCTAAATTGTTGCCTGTGGTAAATGTGAACTAGTGCAAAAGCTGAGGAAGTCCAGATGACCTATTTTAATTTAGCGTTAAGTCATAACCCAAACATAAGGCAAGTTTAACAAAGACCTGTTCATGCATATTTTATATCATTCAAAGTGCTTTACATATGCAAAGAGTCCTAGAAAAAAAAAAAAAAACACATAAAAGTTATTTCACATAATGGAAAAGTTGTTGCCTTTAAATGAGAAATCCAATAAGTGTCTCACTGACTGTTTCCAATCCAATGATTTTTAATGTGGAAGGGGTTCAATTTGTGTACCGATGCATAAGATAATCCTTGTTTCCTGTGCAAATTGCCTTTTTTTGTGATCCCAAAGTCTATCTTGTAATCTCTGGCTCTTAGAAAAATACTGATTCGGATATTGAAGTCTGTAGGTGAAATGTGCACTTGCAGTTTCTGAAGGATCTGATGGAAAATGCACAACTGTTTTTACAGGATAGAGTGGGTTTGGCTTATCGGTGAGAAGTCTGGGGTTTAATATGTTTCTGACTCAATGGTCATTTCACTCAGGGCAACTTGACTGCCTATCTGTGAAAGAGGCGCTCTGGACTTGAAGGCATAAAAGCTCCTCGTAAAGGTCATCACAGAGGCAGCGTTATGGGCCCATGAGACAGCAGATAGTGTATTGGCATGTTTTTTTATATCAGGGAAACTGATGCGCCACTGTTCCGTCGCTTAATACTTGGTGAATTATACATATATATATATATATATATATATATATATATATATATATATATATATATATATATATATACATATAGAGTCCTATAATATGTTATCAAATGATAGTTTTTCTAAAAATGTCACAGTAAAAAAGTACGGTAGTAATTATTTTTTGCTCAGGAAAATATAAAGTTAAACAGGACATATTCTAATGTATGTGAAAAAGACTACATTTAAAGCAGTTGTACAACTTTTTGTTTTGATTTTTTTGATTTTCTTGAAACCCCCTTTTCGTCTATGACCCACACACACACACACACACACACAAACACACACACACACACACACACACACACACACACACACACACACACACACACACACACACACACACACACACACACACACACACACACTATATATATGTCCGTTACACTTAATTTTCTTGGTTAAATAAACATCATATAAAAAAGAAGACCAAATACAATTCTATTTTCTATTTTTACACTATGGAATGTTCTATTTTTTATTTTTATTTTTACATGTATTCCAAAAAAAAAAAAATAATAATAATAATAATAACCAAAGGCAGTAGTAATATAAATATATATATATTATTATTTATTTATTTATTTTTTTTTTTTTGTGATGTGACTAATGTTTAGCTTTTCTTTTTAATAATAGTCAACTTATTTTCATCAGTCATGAGGCTCGTACACACTGGTCACAAACACAAATATGTAACTTTAATTTCCCCAAGCTGATTGCTTACTAAAACCTCCACAGTCATCATGTTTTAGGCAACTTCGAGTTTGATTTTGATGTGACGTAAAGCGGTAAAATGTTACTAGTTGTTTACTTACTTTTTAATTAGTCTTTCCATTAACACCTTTGTTGACTTCATTCAGGCCGACAAAACAAGAGGTGGGATTTATCACACGAACCAGTCATAGCCAATCACATCCAATCATCGCCTCCTCTCACGTGACTTTCCCCCATTCATTCTCAATTACCCCCCACTAAACCCACCGTATGTATTAGGGTGTCTGTTTTAAAGTCCCCCTGTAGTCAATCATTTTCAAATCTCACCTTTGATCACCAAAAGGACATATTTAAACGTTTTTCCTTGAAAAAAGATTTGTCACGCCTTAAATTTGCTTACATGTAACTCTACACCCTTGCCTTAGTATAAGCGGATCTATGAATATGCAAATTAGCCCCGCCCCCACTCCCTCACACCAGTTCAGAGATCCACTAGTTGATGATCACACGTTGACATGATTGGTTACACAATAGTTTGTGACATCAGAAACACCAGCGATTTCAAACCATGTTTTGAGACTATCTTTGGTTCACCACAGATTTAAGGAGAAAATACTTAGCAATGGTGCTGAGTTATGAATTTGGACATGGTTTTTCTTAAAGCATATTAAAAACATCACATAGACATATAAACAACATTACAAGCTTGATTTTCACCACAGAGGGACTTTAACAATGTGATCAAGCTACATGCTACGAAAGATTTATTTTTCTGTGGCCATGAAAAATATTCTTTCTGAGAGTTGATAGCCGATAGTGTTCACTGGACGAACAGATTGATTGTAAAATTAATTCAGCTACATCAAGTTTAACAGATTAACTTATTCAAATATGTATAGTTTTGAACAACTATATATATATATATATATATATATATATATATATATATATATATATATATATATATATATATATATATATATATATATATATATATATATATATATATATATATATATATATATATATATATATATATTATTATTATTATTATTTTTTATTTTTTTGTGCACAAACCATATAAAAAATAACAGACTGGCAGAAGATGTTAATAAATCCTACCACAATATATAAATACAATGATTCAGGAAAAACATGTATGTATACTATAGGAATGAAACACAGAGGAGAAAATATTATTTAACTTTCTTTTTTTTTATAGGGGTGCTTTAGGGCATATACTGTAGATGGAAATGACATATTTGCTGCAAGTTGGTGTGATATGGTCTCATTTTTTTGCAGCTACGTTTCACAGTTAAACTGAAAAAAAGTGGGTCAGCTTGTCATCGGAAATGAGAAATGTTTCTCATTTACCTGACAAAAAAAAAAAAAAAAAAAACATAAACCGCACAAACAAAAAGTGTTGATGCAAAGCTGAATTTGTGCTAAGTTAATTTCCTACTGAATCAAGACGGCATGTCAGAAATCGCAGTTAATCGCAATCTCCAGGCTTTTTTTGAGTTGTTTCAAGATAGATGCTAAAATCAGCTTTCACATGGAGTGAAGGCTGAATGAATTAGCATTCACACTAGGGCTGCTCGATTATAGCAAACATGATAATCATGATTTGCTCAATATTGAAATCACAATTATAGGTGGATGATATCATCAAAGTCTTATTTCATGATATGAGTCATTTTAAATCCCAGAAAAATTCACAATTATTATAAAAAACTAATACTAGGTTAAGTAATGTAAGTAAAAGTCCTCAAAAGAGTTACAGAAGACAAGTAAACAGTCAGCAATACAATAAGAACAAAGAAACTCAATTACAAACAAAACCAACAAAAAAATACAACTGAATAAAAATACAAATAAATAGTGCTTTAGGTTTTCCAGGAAGATATACTAACAGTGGTATTCTAAGTAATAGCATACAACAGAAATTGAAGTCATCAAATGTAAAATAACACTGTATACATCAAATATAGACTAATCCTTATTAAAACTACAGTTTATTCACTCAAGAGTAATGCATGATTTTATCTTTGTCTTTTGGTGTTTGAATAACAATAATGACTGTAGCAGATTTATTAGACTGCAGTCATTTTAAAAGCTAATGCACGGACCCAATATACTGTTACACACGCACTCTTTCTCAGTGTTTACATTCACTTAAGACAAAACTGACTGTGTTTACGAGGATACTTACCAAAACGGCATTTCAACATATTTGTGTGTAGGCTATTTGAACGTTTAAGCAAGTATCTGAAGCCCACAGTATACTTTGCATATGCGTGTTCCGCCTCGTCTCTGAGCGCGTGCACAGGAGGCCTCCTAGGGAACAGTACCTCTTTCATCAGCCTCTACGGCAAAGAGGTCCTTGACCTTGAACTGCCTATCACGAGCCACACCGAAGAGTACAAGTGCTCTAAAGTAAGACTCCAGATGACTTTGAAAGACTCCAGAGACCAGACAATGCTGTTCCACCCCTGTTAACTGGACGGAAATGAACACCATCTGACGTGGTGCAGCAAGCTACGTCAGCCCTGAGGCACAGTGACATTGTTGGGCACATCCAGTTGGGAAGAGGAGGCTTTGGCCTTACAGCAAGTAAGCCAACTTGGCGTAAGGCCTCAACATCAGAGAGGAGGAAAATGGTGGTCGAGGAGGTGCGCCGCCAGGAGGAGGCGGAAAGAAGCGCAAAGGCTGTCTCTCTTGCCAAGCAGGGACAATGGATGAGGTGGGAAGGTCTGGAGAGGAGAAAGCTCAGCTGGAGGGAGCTCTGGGAAATGGAGGCAAGCAACATCAGCTTTATCACCAGAGCCACCTATGATGTTCTCCCATCTCCAAAAAAACTCCACCAGTGGTATGGTGAGGACCCAACCTGAGCCCTCTGCCCAACTCCAGCGACTCACAAACACATCATGACCGGTTGTAAGACCAGCCTCACACAAGGCCGCTACACCTGGAGGCACAACCAGGTCCTCAAGAGTCTGGCAGCAGCTCTTGAGAGCAGATGAATACCACTAACTCCTTGCCCCTGAGAGCAACCAATTCCATCACGGCCCCAACCCTCATCCAAGAGGGACAGATAAAGCCCAACCATCCCCCTACCAAACCAGAAGCTGGACAAATAGCCATGGCCCAGGACTGGAATATGCTAGTCGATATTGGCAAGCAACTAATCTTTCCACGTGAGATTGCAGCCCTTAGGCCAGACTTGGTACTCTGGTCCCCTTCATTGAAGTCTGTTTACATCATAGAGGTCACTGTCCCATGGGAGAATTCAACAGAAGAGGCCTATGAGCGCAAGAAACTGCACTACATAGAACTGGTAGCAGACGCTCAACAACGAGGATGGAGAGCTAAAGTCTATCTGGCTGAAGTGGGATGCAGAGATTTTGTGGCTTATTCCACCATCAGACTGCTGAAAGACCTTGGCATCCATGGACAGGCTCTGCGACAGACAATTAGATCAGTCTCTGAAGCGGCCGAAAGAAGCAGCCAGTGGATATGGATTAAGCGGAAGGACCCTTGCTGGGCTCCAAGAGCATCAACATGACCCGCTCACTAATCCACCCCATACCCCACTTGAGAACCCAGGTCACAACCATCCAGGAGGAGGGTGAACAAGGTATGTGGTCAGCTTTAGGCTTGACTCAGGGAAGAGGACCATTCTCCAGGCAATTCTCATGATTGGGCATGGGACACAAGCTCAGGTTTGATCACCCTGTAGCTGGCCACCTTTGATGAGGGTGTCTAGTGTTGAAAGGCCGAAACACCCCCTGATTCAAAGGTACACTACTGATGATGTGTCCCGAAATTTACATCTTTCCCATGTCTGAGATACAGCTCTCACGCCACTCTCAACATCAAGGCAAACCTCATGTGCATACCATCCATTGGCACAATGGACCGCTTACCATCACGTCCCGTGTTTCATGATTCTTCAATGCTTAATGTGCTTTTAATAACACTGTTTAATGTCAAGCACATCAATAGACTGCATTTTAAAACATTAACTTTGGCTGATTTGGATGTCAAGTTTGGGTTTTTCGGGTGGAACGAAAGTGCACCGCTGTGAAGGAAAGGAAGGTGTGCGGGACGGAATGCGGCTGCGGCACAATAATCATTTCACGCCGATTATCTTGTTTTCATAATCGCTGGAAGCCAAAATCGAAATCGAAAATCAATTACGATTAATCGCACAGCCCTAATTCACACTCATTTCCTTGAAGGACTTGAGGCCTCAAACGTGGGGCATTTTAATTCCAGCAAAAAAAGCTCATCAAAGCTTTTCTTAATGGAAATCCATTAAGAACAGCCTCTCCATGAAGTCGGTCAGGTGTCAAGCACTTCCCAGCCAGACAGAAGAGTGGTAAATCGCTCTCTCTGTGATTATTTTGAAAGCCTGACATCAGTTAAAACCACTCTTTTTGTTCCTCTATAATTACACAAATAGACTTGAATGCTCTTTACCAAAAACATTTACCTCTGCTCACCGTTAATATAGGTTAAAAGCATCATTTAATGCATTATTGTTGCATTATAAATTGGATTTCAAAAAAGATTATTGCATTTAGGCAGCAGCTTCCATTGTTAGGGGTGCATTTCATCTCTATGAAACAAGCAAATCTCAACAGTGAAATCCCACTTTTTCAGTGGCCTTATCTATCTATCTTGAGACACTAGTGGACATTATAGTTTAGTGAATTTCAGAGTTTTAATTCTGGATGTCCTGTAAAGAGCACATTCGGGGCTTTTCACTTATGGAAATATGATACTATTTTTGTAATTATCAATTCAGTCTGACAAATTTTATAATTATTTGTCATCAACATCTCAGGGAAATGGTTTCTAATCAAAATATGACTTTCTGTTACAAAAAGGGCATTGATTTCATGCATGTCAACTGCAGAGGACAATAATTAATGTTTTAAATAATGTTTATCAGGCATTTTGGGATCCATCCATCCATCCATCCATCCAGTCTTTCAAACTGACTTGCACATCGTTTGCAATGCAAATTGTGCATTGATTTTCATTTTGCATGCTAACTTCTCTGATTGGTAGATATCTCTTGAATATTCATTGGTAGTGGAGTTTGGCTATCAAACATGTATATTAAGCGGTTTGTTTTAAAAATAAATTGAAATCAGATACTTGTGGCTTGAAGCATAGCCATCTTAGAACTTATGATGAGTCTTGAAAAGTATATTTTCTCTTTTTAGAAAATGAATGGAATGTTACCTCTGAAACCCAACTGCGCTCTTTTTCTCTATGGGGGAAAATGAAGACTATTAACAAACGGAGAAAATTACTTTTTCTTAGAATGATAAGATGGAAACATACTTACTGATTCACTGAACCTATGCTTTAAGTTACTTGTGATATAAGAAGACCCTTTTAGTCTCAATAAATTATTAATGATAATTACGCTCTCCAGACAGATTTTATGTGGAACTGGAAAAAAATGGATTCCAAGAAATCTTCTAAATGCCTCTATACGCAGCCATATTGAATGGAAAGATCAAATTAAATATTAGAGTATGGGAATCTGTGTTTGGTCTTAAATATAATTGCTGGGGAAGCTGATTTGAAACTATATTTTGCTTATAACTAATAGTAATTTTAAAGATGTTCAACTACAGTCAATCTACCCTACTGAAAAAATAAAATGCAATACAAGCTGCAATACAAGCTAATAATAAACAATATATCAGATAAAGATCTGTGTGCACCTTTAACTAAATATTTTAATATTTTGTCAAATTATTTTAATATTTATTGAAATAATTGTATTAATTCAATAATAATTCATTTTTGTGATATGCATAATAATATATGTGTTCTGTACAATGCAGCACAGGGATCAAATGAATCAGTGAATCAGTTGATTAAAAAAACATCCAAATGAATCAGTGTTCATTGTCATTGCCAATTTTGTCCTCATATATTTATGAATATCAGGAAAGTCTAATACAGGTAGTACATTTGTGAATTGTCAAACAGGGAAAAAAGTTCATTTAAGCACTTGTCAGTCAGAATATGATCTTCTGTTTAATTAAACATCAGCCTTTATTGAAATGATATTTCCATAAAGGATTTTAAAATACATTTAAATAAAGGTTTTTATAATTCAACAGATGTTTGAAATGCATATTCTGTGATCCGTGAAAATGTTTCCAAAATGTCCCATCATAATACCAGATTAAATACTTTTCTCATAGTCAGTAGATTTACAAATCATTGTTTTTAATCCCTAATTTAAATGTAGGTCTTTTCAGGCCATGTGTCCCTGTGTCTAAATCAGTTTGCAGTGACGAGCTTTTATGAACAGAAGGGCCAGAGCCACTGTCTGGCCCGACGTCCCAGGTGGCTCCCATCAGCAGATGTGTTTGTCATCGGTGAAATGGACCCTGATGTTACATAAACTTCCAAAAATCTGGTTGCTGCTGTGAACTAACAGGTCGCCTTAACTAACCTGTCCACTAACTAAAATCCACACGGTTTCACAAGGAAAGAATAGAGACAGAGAAAATGAGATCCTGAAGTCAAATCATCTCTTTAATATTTAATTTTATTAATGGAGACTTTTGCTACTTTTGCATCTCCTCTTTTGAGTCTCGGAAAAAAAATCTCCATAACGTCTCAATTGGTGCTTGGATTTGCCGGTATAGAACACTTATTTTTCAAATAAGTAACAAGTAAATGTTTTTCCATTTATTGACTGACTTCTCCTGTTCCCATGAGAGAAATCTGGAGTGTGGCAGGGAGGAGTTGTGTTCGCTGTGTATACTCCACGTTCACTCCACGTTCTCCTCAGCCACACTCCTGAACCTAAACCGGCGCCCCAGAATGTACGTCACTTCCCGGACCCGGAATAGCACGCTTGCCTAGATGTCTGTCGCATCTCTTTTTATACTTGCGGAACACCATATTTGGGAATTAACCCTATGATGGCTGATTACATCACCACAGTCACAATTTACTTACTTTTTCTTGGCTTTCTCTGCCACAACAATTGTGTTATACAAACACACAGTTACAGCAGTGTAGCATATGAGCAGGTCATTCATTCGTTGGTTCTGAATTAATGAATCATGGCTCGTTGAATCTAAACACAAATGCGCATTCATTCTTAAAATCCAAGCTCTGGCCTCTGAACTCCCAAATACAAATCATGCTTAGGCTCCAGCTAGTCTGCAACAAATGGTCTTTCGCGACACTTTATTGCACCTTGGAGGATAACCAGAACAACACGACACCGCATCTCCTAGCTTTGCAAAGATTAAAATAATTCCAAACCCCCTTTCTCTCAGCCAGAGAGATAACGAAAATTTCTATAGACATTCCATACACCCACACACAAAGAAACATCCTTTGTATGTAACCTAGGATAGAAATATCCTTTTAATGTATGTACCTTCCTATATGCATGTTTGGTTAGCCCTTTCATGCCATAGTCATGATTTGTAACTTGGAAGTGTTTCTCTTAGTTAATGTCTCAAATAGAATCATGGTCTTGTAACCCGACCCCCCTTTCTAGAGGATAACACTTTACAACCCCCGGGAGACTGAGAAGTCACACAAAAACACATTCCAACACACACATTAACACACACACACACAAACACTATCCATGGAACTTTTCAGAGAAAAGTACCTCTAAATGTTTTAAATGTATTCCTTTTGTGCTTAGATGTCTTCACATGCCATACTGGAAGTACTGACAATTTTATCGTGTGTTAATCAAACTTTAAAATGCTTGTAATATGCATATCGTATGTAACTTTGTATTCCTATAATCTTCATGTGACGTGTTTCATATCTCTGTAATTCTCTCAATCTAACAGAGTCGAATTCGGATAGCAGAATGCGGTAATGTGCATTATTTTACACTTTTTATATTTCTGGAAGCCAAACGGCTCAAATCCCATCTCCTCATGACTCATTCAAGTGGGCGTGTCTAACAGGACAAAGGAAAAATCTTCCCGCCCGAAATGCTCTAAGATGATTGGTCCGCGTACGCAGAGTAGGCGTGAACCCATCTTCTCCATAAGAGACTGACACCGAAGTTTCTCAGTGAGCACTTTTTCTGTGAGAGTTTTTCTGGGTCCATGGCTCCTTCGGGAGCTTTTCTCCGTTTCTCTTTTCTTTTCTTTATTTTCGTCTTCGGACTCTCCCTACGTTCAGTGAGGCGAATCTAGCCTGCAACTTCAACTCAAAGAAAAAGACTCCCGCGACCGCGCTCAGCTCCTCTTCCTTAAGGACACACGCACGAGCACTTCGTCCGAGAGAATTTCTGGTTCCATGGCTCCTTAGGGAGCTCTCATCTCCGTTTTTCTTTTCTTTACTAAGTTTTATTTTCATATTCGCCTCTCCCTCCACGAGGGAGATGAACTCTGAATTGTTTCGTTGGTAACTTCACGTTCGGTGAACCTTTAAATCTTCCTGCGAGACTGCTCGCCCCAGAAGACACGATGGAACACGCTCAGCTCTAAAAGAATGACACACGCGCTTTCTTTCCTCAGCAAATACAAAGAGAACCATACACACGTATTGATTTTTGATTTGATTGATGTGATTTCTTGTTGTCTCTCTCAAAGGTTACCTGGTCTGTGATTTTTGCCATACTGTGATCTCTCTCTGATCGCAGATTTTGCTTTCACTTTCTCTTGCTCACCCTTTCATCCTCTCTCTCTCATCTGTTATCCGTTGTGTCTTTTGTTTTTACTGTTTGTATTATTATACGCATATTTACTCGTGTAAATTGTAGTATTTTGTATTCCTTAGTTCGATGTAGTATTAGTCCAATTATTAAAATTCCATATATCCTTGATTGCCTCTGTCTTAAATGCTCATATTACAAGTCAATGAAATGTTCGATCTTAAGCTACAAAGCTGATTTGTTACTTTTCAGTAACCTAAAGTTTATAAGGACAGGAGAATGGTTTCATGGCCAGAAACTATTCTTCCTGAAATTATAAGAAGTGATAACTTTATTGAGAAGTTGATAAGTTAATCTTACGGCCGTTTGCTGGACAAACAACTGTTTGATAATTACATTAATTTCCATTAAGGGTTATCTCATATAATGATCTGAAATAGACTATTGATATATGAATGAGGAATTATAATTTGTTGTGATTGATTATTCATATATACAATTGATCTATTTTCAACTTCGATAATTTAATGTAACTGTAATATGCGATATATATATTAATCATATTCCTGATTAATTATTAAAATTCCCTATATATCATTTGAGCTAATGTTAATGTACTACCCAGTGTGGTTACAGCAGCCAAAGAAAAGCTAGTGCAAGAAGAACGGGGGCCCAGAGCCCAACAAAAGGAAACACTGATCACCACAATGGTGACTTCAAATGAAACAAATATCAACATCTAAACCTCTGTTAATTCTGACAGAAATAGTCAAAGTATCTGTATTTTATTTATGTGATTAAGGCAGCACTTAAGGCAGCACAAGTGTCTGAGCCAGAAAGTCTTTCCTACAGTTCTGGTTTCTCTCATGATCCAAAGATGAGTGATTTACAGATGTGTCTTTTATGGTCATGATTTTTGGACAAGCACAAACTGTCTGTGAGTTGCTTTGCAATTGCATTGAAATAAACATGAGTTTTAATTTAATGCATCCTGCAGGGGCGGTTTCTTCATTAGGGTAATTGGGTAACCAGAGTGTGAAAGGGTCTTTTTCAATCACATTCACAATCTCATTCAACCACAGAGTTACGCCAGCCGTCACTGTATGTTCTGCCTCTGGATATAGTCCAATCAGCGTCATGTCACGTTCTGTGGAGTACCGCCTCTTTTTGGGCGATTTCACTCTGGCTGAGAATCGCCCAGAGTGTTCCCATAGACTTACATTCAAATATGTTTTTTTTTTTTTTTTTTCGAACTGCAGGCACTGCAATGCATTCTCTATGGGTTCAGAGAGGGCTCACACTAACGTGCTTACGTCATCATACGTATCCTTAACTTGTGCAGCGATTGGTGGGAACAAACATACACTATTAAAAATCTTTAAGATTAAGTGACAAATAATATTTGAAAACAATTTTGAATTTGAACAACAAGAAAAAATGAAACACTACTTTAATATCTTTATCAAACGTGATTAAAAAATAAAAATAAAAAAGAGAACGAGAGTGAGAGAGACTGTTGGGACATCTCGCGGGTTGAGGGCCAGTTGAACTTGAGCAACGTCATGGCGAACGCAGTTAATTCTATCGTGTCATTAAATTTTGCTACTTTGAGAGAGAGAAGAGCAAAATTTCAGTATAAGTAAGCAGTGTATTAAGCGAGTAATGTGATGTAAGCAGTGTAATAATAGTAGTGTAAATAGTGAGTAATGTGCAGGGTTCTTACGGGTGCTTGAAATCCTTGAAAGTGCTTGAATTTTGATGTGTTTAAGGTTTGAA
Organism: Scardinius erythrophthalmus; assembly: GCF_964197995.2. Taxonomy (NCBI): domain Eukaryota; kingdom Metazoa; phylum Chordata; class Actinopteri; order Cypriniformes; family Leuciscidae; genus Scardinius; species Scardinius erythrophthalmus. The sequence goes on along the minus strand of NC_138228.1, from coordinate 20,273,925 downwards.
AAGTGCTTACATTTTGGATAAAATGCTTGAAAATTTAACTATATTTCTTTCACAACAAATATTTATCTGACGGAATAGTTTGTTTATTAAATGGAGAAATAAAATGTAACCCTTCAGATTCAGAGCGATTTGCGCTACGCTGGCCAGAGAATGTAGCGTAAATAGTGAGTTATGTGATTTCAGTTGTTTCTTATTAAATTGAAATTGGAGTAAATGTTTTTTGAAATTCGCATCCTGGCTGGGCTTTGTTTGAATTGATTTTGACTTGCTGCTGAATTGTTAACACTCATATAGAAACAAACAAGGAGATTTATTGTAAGAGTCACTTTATTTTTCATTAATATTAAAGTAGTGAAGTTGCCTTTACATGTTTAAGCTGTTAATGTATCCATTGCATGGGTGGACCTTATCCTTATCAATCATCCAAACATTTGCCCCCCCCTGAGAAATTTTGCAGGAGCCGCCACTGGCATCCTGAGAGTGTTTATTTGGTCCAGAAACAGTATAAATTATCTAAATGAGACCATAAATGATGTTGAAAATATGGTCACAATGGCCACATTTGAACTAGTTTTTAACCTTGTATGAAGGTTCCATGAAAGTCTATATCGGACGTGTAAAACAGCAAAAAAAAAAAAAAAAAAGACTTTTGTGACTAAGACGTTGAAAAGACGTCTTTTGGACATCACTTTGCTTAGTGAGGTGTGTCTGATTTTTGTGCTCCTAAATAATTTTAGGAGAAAATCTAGAGTATAAAACTAAGTATTTTAAACTATGAAAGAGCAACCTCTAAGCAATGAAGTTGTCCTCTGGGCAATGAGACATTTGGAAAAATGTCATGGCATGTACATCTGTGAGTTCATATACTCCACAGGCTGTTCTAATACCTAAATCCACAAAATTACCTTAGCCAGAGTCTAATAAAAATGGAGCTTCTTGCGCACCGTTAGCCTCTAATCACAAATGTGTATTTTCCAGTTCCTCGATCAACCTGTTGCTCTTGGCAACTGCGCGCCGTCAGTGTCATTCAGACCCTGTTTATTGAGGATGTCAATCACACTGTAATTATGCGGAGGGGGAACCTCTTGTCAAGCGCTGCGTCGCGCGCATGCCGTAGCTGACAAAGAGAGTGTAATTAAAATCATTATCCGCTAATGACTTCTTTCATTCTTCTTCAAAACCAGGTTCCATTACCACATGCCTTCTCTCTCCGCATTTACAATGTGACATTTATACCATATAATTAGTGCTACTTCTGAATAAGAGATAATGCTTCCCGAATTTGAGCAAAATGCGCGTGTTACTAGACTTTCTTCTGTGTTATTCGAACGCAGATATTAACCATGCCAAGCATGATAGACCTATACTTTATGAAATAATAGTCAGATGAATCTTCTTTTTTTTTTTTTTTTTTTTTTTTTTTATGGAATCGTTTATGAAACGTTTTGACTGAACTCCATATATCCCAATACAGTCTCTTAGAAGATGACATTGAAATGCTTATTTTTGTAATCAAAGCTCTGTAGCCTATAGTTTTTGTTGTGGGGGTCAAAACATGCATTGCAAAGTACAATTATGACTGAGAGATGAACAAATAAACATTCCTTAAGCCTGATGTATCATATTTGATACTTCTTTACTTAATACGTTTTACTTTAGAAAAATTAGAAAAGATATCACAGCCAGGAAAAAAAATATATAATTTAGAAGCAGCGGGCGTAAAAAAAAAAAAAAAAAAAAAAAAAAAAAAAAAAAAAAAAAAAAAAAAAAATATATATATATATATATATATATATATATATATATATATATATATATATATATATATATATATATATATATATATATATATATATATATATATATATATATGATACAGTAGGCTTTATAGGGTTAAGTAAGTCATCAGATATGTCAAATGTAGTAACGTGGATACCATATTTCAAGCAAAATGGTTATTGGTTAACATTGGTTATTTTGAAATTATCGGCATTGACCAATAATCAGCTTGCTTATCCAATTAACTGAGTTTAAAGTTGCTCTTAGTGTCAGTTCCAAAATATAAAAAAACATTCAAATGGATAACAACATATTTTCTTGTTTTGGTGAAATTTAAATAAATATTATGTAAAATAAACTTTCTTTAACATCAGACATTTTGTGTACATCTCATTATTAGCATATAAATAATTATATTGGCATAATAATTGTATTGCTATATCAGTCAATTTCCAATATATTCCTCGATAACAACCGCTAAAAACAGACAACGCAGGCTCATCTGGGTTACTGAAGTCAGCAGCACTATACACTTGCTAGGAACGTTTTTTTCTTTGTGGAAGTTTTGCATTTAGTGAGCTGATAAAATATTAAATATTATATTAATATAAAATAATATTTGATGATCATTATTAAAATATTAATTAAAATATTAAATATAAAGATATTAAAATTCAGTCAAATAAATATTTTGTGTACAGTTATTTAATTAGATATATGCTTTCCAGTATCGAGGACAGAGGCAGCTGCTGCCATTTTGCGACTGTGCACTGTTGAATTATAAAATACAAACCGGTACGATTGAATAAACTGATAAAACAGTTTAATCTCAAATCAATATCCCTTATCTCCATAATTATTTATGTGGCGAAATACTGTGTAATAAGTGGTTTGACTGTACCGTATTCCCTGTAGTTTGTCCGTGTAGTTTGAACTTGCCATGCTAGCAACTGCTTTGCATTTAAAGACCTAATAAAATATTTCGACTCAATATTTTGTATCTAATTATTTACTTATGTGGCAAGTAGCTGTGTAATAAGCGGGATAATGTCCATCCAGTCGGTTGTTATCTCAGAACTCCTTTAGGCTGATGCAAGTCCTGATCACCCTGTCTGTGTTTATTCTGAGATAACAGCCGGCTGAATGTACATTATCCCTCACTTATAAATGTTTTCTACTGCCAAAAGTTTCTGAAATTTCTGTAGGATTTGGCTTGTCATGTGATCTATGTTGGCAGCACTTTAATACAGAGCAAAACAACTGCTATGATGGCAAAATTACATACAGTGCTGTGAAAAATGTTTTTCCCCCTTTCTGATTTATTTATTTATTTATTTATTTTTGCACATTTATCACACTTAAATGATTCAGATCATCAAACAAATTTTAATATTACACAGAGGTAACCCAAGTGAAAACAAAAGGCAGTTTATAAATTATGATTTAATTTATTAAAGGAAAAAAGTTTTCCAAACCTGCCTGGCCCTATGTGAAAAAGTAATTCCCCCCTAAACCTAATAACTGGTGCAATCAAACGTTTGCGATAACTAGCAATGAGTCTTTCACATCGCTGTGGAGGAATTTTGGCCCACTCTTCTTTGCAGAATTGTTTTAATTCAGCCACATTGGAGGGTTTTCGAGTTTGAACGGCCTGTTTAAGGTCATGCAACAGCATCTCAAATGGATTTAAGTCCGAACTTTGACTAGGCCACTCCAAAACCTTTTTTTTTTTTTTTTTTTTTAGCCATTCAGAGGTGGACTTGCTCATGTGTTTCGGATCATTGTCCTGCTGCATAACCCAAGTGCACTTGAGCTTGAGGTTACAAACCGATGGTCGGACATTCTCCTTCAGAATTTTCTGGTACAGTGCAGAATTCATTGTTCCATCAATAATGGCAAGTCGTCCAGGTCCTGAAGCTGCAAAGCAGCTATATATATATATAGCACTAACCTTTATACTTGCTCCATCATACCTGTTTTGTTAAAAAATTTGATTAAATGTATATGTATTTTCCTCAATGCTGTTCCAAGGATGTTTTTTAAAGGGAAGTTTAGTTTGAATTTTTCTAGTACTTTTAATTCCTTCCTTTCCTTTTCATATACATAATCCATCATCACATGTTGGACAGATTCTGGTTGATTGCAGTGTTTACACATTCCATTTAAATGTCTACCTAATAGATGAAGTGTCTTGTTGAGCCCTGTATGTCCTATTCTGAGATGAGTGATAATCATTTCTTCACTTTGCTTTTTACTCATCTCCCTTTTAATGCCAACAGAGCTTTGAATACTATACAAATATCTTCCTGTATCATTAATATCCCAATATCCATGCCATATTTTTGAGTTTGATCTTTTATGATTGCTTTAGCCTCAGTTTTACTTAATACAATCTGCAAATCTACTGTTGGTGATTTAAGAGATTATTCATTTCCTTTCACGCCAACATGTGCAGGAACCCAAACAAACTATACACTCAAACCTTTATTATGTAATCTGCATATTGTTTGATATATTTCAATTAGCATATCAGGCTTGCCTAATTTCCCTGATTTTATGCTTGTGAGTGCAGACAAACTATCAGATGCAACTAAAACATTTTTTTTTTTTTTTTTGGTTATATTCTTCCACCCACTGCAGTCCCAATATAATGGCTACCAGTTCTAATGTATAAACTGAAAGATTATCTGTTGTTCTTGTCTTGATATATTTTCCACATTGTGGGATGTACACTGCAGCACATGCATGTCTATTTTTACACAGCAACAAACCAGACAGGTATTTGCTTTAAATTATCTTTTATTTCCTCATGTATTTGTAAATCAATCAGTGCATTATACACATCCAAGGAGGGATATTTGAATATGGGACAGTAAGACAATATTGTATTCTATTCAAACCTATTATCCTTGCTTTTTCATCCACAACCCATCCAAAACTCCTAAAATTAGATTCACTATGTTCCTAACACTCCTGTACTATAGTCGTTGCAGGATTGGAATTCATTATGCCCTTGCAGGTTTACCCAATATGCTAGCATGAGTATAAGTCATCTAATACCCAACGGCATCTCTCCCATTTCAACCTGAATTGCAGCAACTGGAGATTTTTTGAAAGCCCCAAGACATATTCTTAGAGCTTGAGCTTGTCCTATATCTAGTTTTTTTTTTTAGATTAGTTTCAGCTGCCACCATAAGCAATACAACCATAATCAAAAGTTGATCTCATAAGAGCCCAGTATATATTTCGCAATGAAGACCTAGTTGCTCCCCAATCTCGTCCTGACAAGCAGCATAATATATTTTGAATTTTCTTGCATTTTGTTTTCATTTTATCTGTGTTGTCTCCATGTAAGCTTTTCATCAAATACAACTCCAAGAAATCTAATCACCCTAACTTGCTCAAGTTCTTTACCATATAATTTCAATTAAATTTGTTTATGTCGCTTAGAGAAACAAATTATCTGAGATTTGATTGTAGATAATCTGAAACCCCATTTATATGACCATTGTTCTACTGCCTTAACTGCTGTCTGCATTTTCTTTTGCATGTATTCTATATTTATGCCCTTAATCCAAAGGGCCCCTTCATCCGCATATAGTGATTTCCCTATACCATGTTCAACTTGTTAAAAATATATAATTTATCATTATATTAAATATCAGTGGACTGCATACACTACCTTGCAGTGTTCCATTTTCTACAAAGTGCATACTAGAATACTACTTGCCTACCTTTATTTCCATTGTTCTACCAAACAAGAACTCTAATATCCAATTGTATAGTCTACCCCCATGCCTAATTTATTTTGTTTTATAGGGAGTCCTTCTTTCCACAGCATAGTATATGCCTTTTCAATATAATAAAAGACAGCTACTACCAATTCTTTATTTGGCTGGGCTTTCCTAATCTCTGATTCTAGATACAATATAGAATCCATAGTATTTCTTCATTTGCGGAATCCACTTTGATATGGTGAGAGCAAAACTTTACTTTCTAAAACATATGCAAGTCTCTCAGTTACCATCCTTTCCATTGTTTTCCCTAACTGAGAGGTTAAGGCTATTGGCCTATAGTTTGATGGGTCTGACGAATCTTTCCCATGTTTTAGAATCGGTACAATAACTGATTGCTTCCATGCTGATGGGATTTTGCCTGTTTCCCATACTCTGTTAAATAATCTCAGAACTTCAGCAGGTAATCTATCTTCCATATGAGCTAACATTGTATAGCAAATATTGTCTTTTCCTGGAGATGTTTGCCATGCATTTAAAAAGTCTTTCTTTAATTGAGTTAATTACTTTTTTACATAGGGCCAGGCAGGTTTGGACAGCTTTTTTCCCTTAATAAATGAAATCATCATTTAAAAACTGCATTTTGTATTTAATTGGGTTATCTTTGTATAATAGTAACATTAGTTTGATGATCTGAATTATTTAAGTGTGACAAATATGCAAAAATATAAAAAATCAGGAAGGGGTAAAACAATTTCCGTATATTTCTTTGGGATTGTTTTAGATAAATGAATTATGTTTTGCAGAGTACAAGACTTCATCAAAACAGTTTGCCATCAAAGTGGCCATCAAAGCAAGCATGTGTTCTTGTACCCACATTCTGAGGAGATAAACTCCAGTATGATGACTAGTGAGGGCTGTAATGTGAGTGGACAGGTGTGGGAAAGAGGCATTGTGGGATATCAAGGTGAGTGCAGGGGCTTATGGGATAATTGGACCTTTTGTTGATGGAGTATGGCAGGTGGCATGGCCATCTGCTGATAGGTGGTAGCTGTGTAGAGCTAGCAAGGGTGTCGGGACGTCCCTGCGGACGTGATACTGAGAGTTCCTCTCTATCACTCACGGCTCAGTGAACAGCAGGTGAGAATCAGATGGTGTGGAGAGGTGAAGGCAGGGAAACACTCCATCAAAGACCAGCTGAGGATTAGCTTTGATGTAGCAACACTCGAGCTACATGGCCAAAGAAAATTAGCAGGATCATTCCTGTGGGGGGGGGGAAATAAATAAATAAAAAATTGTGTTTTGCATATATATTACCATTATGCTTAAGCTCAGGCACTGAAACAGCTATTTATGACCTAATTTCAATGGACAAGATGTTCATAAAGAGCTAGAGTTATCCATAATAGCTCAATTAACAATTGACAGCTGTCAAGTTCATTTTGAAACTCCCATTCAGCCGTTTAAGATCAGTAAGATTATCTATGTATTAATAAATAATAATAATATTTTGCATTAAATTAATCAAGTGACAGCAAAATACATTTATCATTTTACAAATTATTCATTTTTCAAATAAATGTTGTTCCTTTGAACTGTCTATTGATTATCAAAGAATCCTGGTAGAAATGTATTAGTTTCCACAAAAACATTTAGCAGCACAACTGTTGATAATAACAACATTGATAATAATAAGAAATGTTTTTGAACAGCAAATCAGCATTTTTGAGTGATTTCTGAAGGATCATCAAAGACTTGAGTAATGATGCTATGCTATGTAGCTTTGCAACACAGAAATAAATTACATTTTAATATAACAAAATAGAAGGTTTCTTTTAAATTGTAATCAGATTTCACAATTTTGCTGTTTACTGTATTTTTTATCAAATAAATGCAGCCTTGGTGAGTATAAGAGATCTCTTTCAGAAATCTAAACTATTGAACAGTATAGTTATTATATATACATTTTTTTTTCCTTTTCTTAAATTATGCACATTTAGTAGTATATATGAATATAGGGACATTAAAATGTAGCACATCTCATTAGCAAATATACATGTGTAAACATCTTCCTTATGGCCAGTGTCTGCATTGTGTAAAACGGTGGTTAATGTGTGTAATTTCTTAGCACTATTGTAAAATGTTTCTCATATTTATCGCCAAACCAAAACACACACACACACACACACACACACACACACAGGGCTGCCCAGCATCTCATTTCTGCTTCCCTGCAAGGCCTGATTCATTGTATTCTTTCTCCTGAGGGAGAGCTGGTGGATACGGTGAAGCTTTGCGAAAAGCCGTGGAATAACAGACCGCTGTGCACATACTGCGAGGACAGAGGAAATGGCCCGGGCCCTGGAGAGCTGTTTAAAGTTTTACAATCACCATGTGGTAAAAGTTCTCTAGTCCTAGCACAAGCAGACGGCTGACTGAAGAGTGGGGAAGCATCCCCAAACGAACCCGTGCAGGCGAGGTGGCAGTGACAGGTGCTGGAGCCAGGCATAACTCAGAACCAGATTTATTTTCTGAAGAAAATGCAAGTAGCGCTTAATAAAGTAGCTGCCAACTTTTTAGGGTGGTGTGGGTTTTTGCCAGTGTATTGCTTTGAGGTTTCCAAGGTGTTCTGAGTATTTATGTAGAGTTACTGTTTACTAGGGTGTTGTGCATGGTGGCCAAAAGAGCTCATCGTGCTGCAGCTGAAAAATACAATGCAAAAGAAAAAAAAAGAAAAAAAAACACCAGCAAATTAGGAAAACATTCATCAGTTTGACAACACTTGCTGCAAATACTCACAATGCAACCAAATACAGAAACGTGCTGAAAATAGCACGGAAATGTTTCAAAGACACCCCAACAAGTGACGAACCTGACTGGGACATGCTTATTGTTCAATGCCTACTTGTTAGAGGTGTTGTCAGTGACCTGAAAGGTTAGTTCTTTGTTTATTTTAACATGTTGATCATATATGCCTTGTGAGTATTTGCAGTGTTTTTGTATTGGGTTGCATTTTATCTGCAGCATGTTTCTGTATTTGGTTGCATTGTGAGTATTTGCTGCACATTTCTGTATTTGGTTGCATTGTGAGTATTTGCAGCACATTTCTGTATTTGGTTGCATTGTGAGTATTTGCAGCGCGTTTCTGTATTTGGTTGTGTTGTGAGTAATTGCAGCATGTTTCTGTATTTGTTTACGTTGTATTTGCAGCTCGTTTCTGTATTTGTTTGCCTGGTGAGTATTTGCAGTGTGTTTCTGTATTTGCGTGGTGAGTATTTGCAGCGTATTTCTGTATGTAGTTGCATTGTGAGTCTTTGCAGTGTGTTTCTGTATTTGGTTTTGTTGTGAGTATTTGCAGCATGTATCTGTATTTGGTTGCTTAGTGAGTATTTGCAGCGTGTTTCTGTATTTGCTTGGGTTGTGAACATTTGTATCACATTTCTGTATTTGGTTGTATTGTGAGTATTATTTGCAGCATGTTTCTGTATTTGGTTGTGTAGTGAGTATTTGCAGCGTGTTTCTTTATTTGGTTGCATTGTCAGTATTTGTAGCACATGTGTTGTCAAAATGATGAAGATGTTTTCTTAATTTGCAGGTGATTTTTCTATTCTTCAGTTGCAGCATGTTGAGCTCTCTCAGCCACCGTAGGTTTTTTGTGCATTTATATGAATTTGACAGGGTTTTGACGGTGGTTGCTAGGGTTTTGTGGGTGTTTACTAGTGCATTGAAATGTGCTTTCTTGTGTTCTGAATGCATTCAGCACATCGCTACTGTTTGAGGTTGCTAGGCTGTTTTGAGTGTTTTAAACTGATTTTTGTGGGGTTGCTAAGATGTTTCTAGGCTGTTTCTATGGTGTTGTGGTTTCTAAAGTGTTATTTATTTATTTTTAACACATTGCTATTCATATGTCAAGATGTTTTTGGCGGTTTCCAGGGTGTTGCTAAATGGGTTCTCAAGTCTTCTGAGTATGAATATGTATGATTTTGCCAGGTTGTTGTGGTTACCAAGGTGTTGCTGTTTGGTTGCCAATGATTTCTGGGTGGTTGCTAGATTGTTGCTATGGGTGGTTGCTAATGGGTGCTATAAGGGTCCTCAAATATTCTGAATAGTTTGGGCTTGTTGCTATGCAGCTGCTCTAAGGGTGGTTACATGAGCAATAATATGTGGTTTGTGTTTGGAGTATTTTTAGTCCATTGCTACATGCTAGTCTTGTGTCTAGTTTTTAGTTTGTTGATTGCTGGAGTGTTCTGGGTGGTTGCTTATCACCCAACTCAAGTGTGTTCATCCAAGAGTAAAGTCAATATTCTGGTGTCTATAAGGCTCAAGTTCCTCCTTAAGTTTATGAAACGGTCAACAGTCTTTTTTCCTCGCCGTCTGTGAGGAATTTTCTTTCCTTCATGTCTGTAGTACAAGCAGCGATGGTTGAATTGTGTGCTGAAGTTTAATACGATAGGGTTATAGGTTTTTTGGCATTTTCACTAACAAGGCAGAAGAGAACAGATGCAGCTGTGCAGTTGGCTGAGAATAACAAAAAAACAACACACTGTCACAGCAGAAAGACTGTTATGAGAAAGGAAGTGGAAAAAATATGGTTTGTCCCCAACTTAAACTCGTCGTCAGGTTCAGTGAGCGTTGCGCTGTCAGTAACAAAGAGTGAGATAGATGTGCTTAAATAAATACATCAAACTCACATAGCAAGGAGAGGTAAAAAGGAAAAGAAAGAAAGAAACTGCTTCTGAATTTTAACGGAATGGCTGCAAAGATTACCTGTCCTTTCTTGGCTATATCTTCTTCTTTTGTGTGCTGACAGTGAAGCTGCTTTCAAAATCTCAAGGTCTCTTCCAGTGGCATAGGTAGAATTTTATTTTTGTCTGGGCCTGGACAAAAGTTTGCGGGCATTTTCACATAACATCCTTCACTTTCCTACTTGTTTTTTTTTTTGGTTATTTTTTTTTTATTTTTTTTTTGTTAAACAAACCACAGTAGTACACACATATAGTACAGTAAAACTACCACGTCTTTGTCACAAACACGTCTAAAACTCTGTAGGAAAAAAAGCATGTCCAATGTCAACAAACAAAATGTATTCAATAGTCCCAAGCACTAAATACCAAGCACAGATTACAAATTCCCCAAGCACAGATTACAATACTCAAAATATAAAGTTAGAACAAAGCTATGCAGAAAGAATCTCTTATGTCTATTCAATTACGGATACAAAACACAGCCGTGAACTTTGATCAATTGTGAATTAAGTCATACGACATCGAGAAACAACAACATGCTACAAAATAACAACAAACTGTCCACATAAAAATTAACACAACAAAAAGATCAGATTTTTTAAAACAAAACAGCTTACCTGTTACACACTAAGCTGGAGATTCCAGGCTTGGGACTGAACTAGCAGTTACCTGTAGGCTGATGGAAGCATTCTCTTCCACATCAATGCAAATTATGAAAAGTATTTTTTTTATAGAATTTTGCTTAAACATTTTATATCTGAATAGGTGAACACACAAAAACTCACAGGTGTGAAACATTATAATGTTTGTTATTATATTAAAATCGCTGAAACAACAATATTTTAATAAATGTAATATTTGTCCATTGGCTACAACACCCTGGTCACTTCCCAGTGTTCACTGCTCCATAAACACTCAGCAGGGGATATCAGTAAGACGACATTTCACTTGACTAAATTTGCTATTCATACTTTCATATATACTGTACAACAACTGTTGGAGGTTGGATGTTTATGTGGTGAACTAGACAAGATCAATGTCTTGCTGGTTGGCATGAACAGCCAGTCAAAGGTTGTGACCTCTGTGGGAGTAGATCAAACCTCTTAATGCATATACAACTGTCAAATGCATTTGTGAAGTTGTTCACACACTTGACCTTTCTGAGCGTTCATTATGTATACAATATTCTTTCAGTACATTCATGTTTTTTTTTTTTTGGTCGTCATTTCTAAAACCTGTGCTCTTGGATTGTTTTACTCATTTAGTCTGTCAACCGGAAGCTTTACTGGAAGGACAATGTTTTGATAACCAGACGTAAGTGCGTGTTGCTGTGACAGTTGTTATTTCCAGCCGTGACATTTTGTTCTTGTAAAGAGTGAACAGGGGAAAATATAACTGCCATACAAAATGTATGAAAAGGGATTTAAAAAACGGTTTACCTTGAGGGATAAAGCTGAGTGAATTTCTTCACAAGCGTTCCTGGGAGAGATGACAGGCAGTGTGAGGAAACGGCAGCTAAATACTGACACGGTTACGCAGTTTGCTCATATTTGTTTCTGTTAGTCTTTGCTTTGATTTTTCTTCTCTCTCTCTCTGAGTAGTACTTGACCTCTGATGAAAAAAGATCTTGAGCAGATGTTGGACTGGCCTACAACAGAGACAGTGAAAGGAGAAGGAATTTGATCACTATGTTTTGCGTAGCATAAAATGTAGGCCTAAAATAGCGGAGGGGGAACTTGAACTTGTCATTTCTAAAAACCTTTGGTCTTGGATATCAATCTTGGACATAGCTCAGATTTTTCTGTATAGACAAATAATAAAGTATTTTAGTTTGAATAACTTTTAGTTTTTGAATAGTGTGCATTTGCGAACGTGCTCTAGTACGCAAGAACGAGTCTACGATTGAATCTGGAAATAAAGCAAAATAACTGAGAAAAATGAGAAATAGTCCTCAGATGTCATGTCTGTAATTTATAGCAAAACATCTAGCATTAATTCGATCTCAAACAGATTCATTAAAAGTACTTATTACTCCACCACCTGCGTGACATCATTAACCAACGTGGTTGAACGACCAATTTACGACAATATGGATTCGGGGAATAGTCGTGACTAGCTCGTTGAATTCTTCAATAATGCATCGTACTACGGTAGTTAAGCAGCGAGTTACGTCGTTGTTTGGGAAACGCGCCCCTGAATGACTGTGTGAAAAGATTGTTCTATCTTTGTGTTTGTGTTCCACCTGAATGAAGCTAATTTTTTTAGGTGGGTCCTGATAAAATTCAACCTTGAAGGAAGAAGAATGTTTGTTCTTTGTAACGGTGCAATTGCAGTCACGACACGGAATTAGAGATCCAAAAGCAGTGTTTTATTAAAGGGTAATCCGTACTCACAACCAGTCCAAGCAAAGGTCATAATCCAAAAGGCAATCCAAAAACATAAAAGATAAACACTAGAAAAAGGTTCGAATTAACAACGGAAGTGTGGGGACAATAAACAAGGGCTCCATGACAAACACTGAAACAGACAGGGTATATATACACAAATGCTAACAAGGTGACGAGAAACAGCTGTAAGGCAATGAACAATCAGTGACAGACAGGATCATGGGGTCACGGAATCACGGATCACAGGATCACGGAAGTGTGGGGAGACAATAGACAAGGTTTGGAAACATTACTATTTTTAATGTTTTAGAAAGAAGTCTCTTATGCTCATCAAGCATGCAGTTAAGAAACAAAAAAAACAAAAAAAAAACAGTAATATTATGAAATATTACAATTTAAAATAATGGTTCTCTTTTTTAATATACTTTAAAATGTAATTTATTTTTGTGATGCAAAGCTGAATTTTCATCAGCAAGTACTCCAGTCTTTGGTGTCTTATGATCCTTCAGAAATCATTCTAATATGATGATTTATGATCAATGTTGGAAACAGTTGTGCTGCTTAATATTTTTTTTATAACCTTAGATACTTTTTTCAGGATTATTTGATGAATTAAAAGTTAAAAATAACTGTATTTATTTAGAATAGAAATCTTTTGTAACAATATACACTATCGTTCAAAAGTCTGGGAATAACTTTTTTTAAGAAATTAGTACTTTAATTCAACAAGGATGCGTTAAATTGATAAAAGGTGATGGTAACGATTTATATTGTTCTAAATGTTTTTATTTTGAATAAATGCCGTTTTTATGAATAAATGCTGTTAATGTTTTACTCAATGAATCCTGAAAAAAGTATTCCAAAAAAATATATTAAACAGCACAACCGTTTCCATCATTGATAATAACCGAGTATCAAATCATCATATTAGAATGATTTCTGAAGGATCATAAGACACCAAAGACTGTAGTACTTGCCGATGAAAATTCAGCTTTGCATCACAAAAATAAATTACATTTTAAAATATATTAAAAAAAGAGAACCATTATTTTAAATTGTAATAATATTTCAGAATATTACTGTTTTTTTTTTTTTGTTTGTTTTTTTTTTTTAACTGCAGGCTTGATGAGCATAAGAGACTTCTTTCAAAAACATTAAAAATAGTAATGTTTCCAAACTTTTGACTGGTACTGTATATACACAAGTGCTAACAAGGTGACGAGAAACAGCTATAAGGCAATGAACAATCAGTGACAGACCGGATCATGGGAATTGTAGTGAGAATGCATAGACACCGTGAAAACTGAGGACCTCCAGTGTTTAACCCAGGGAACCACCAGACACTGTGACATAACCCCCCCTCTACGGAGCGGCTACCAGACGCTCCACGACAGAAAACCAAACTCGACAAAAGTCCAGGAGGGAGGTGGAACTGTGGGGGATTAGGGGGAGGGACGGAGGGCCAGGACCATGGGAGGGAATGGACAGAGGGGAGGACAGTTTATCGGGCGGCCTGGGCGGAGACGACCCTTCAGGCGACCAGGGCACAACAGATAGTCCATCGGGCGGTCTGGGCGGAGACGACCCTTCAGGTGGCCAGGGTAGAGCAGGTAGTCCATCAGGCGGCCAGGGCGGAGACTTCCCCTCGAGCGACCACAGCGAAGACGACCCATCAGGCGGCCACGGTGGAGACTCTCCCTCGGGCGGCCAGGGCGGAGACTCTCCCTCGGGCGGCCAGGGCGGAGACGACCCCTGGGGCGGCCAGGGCGGAGACGACCCCTCGGGCGGCCAGGGCGGAGGAACAGACACTGGCTCAGGAACAGGAACAGACACCGGTTCAGGGACAGGAACCACAGGCTCAGGAACTGGAACAGACACCACCGGCTCAGGAACAGACACCACCGATTTAGGAACAGACACCACCGACTCAGGAACAGACACCACCGACTCAGGAACTGGAACTGGCACCACCGGCTCAGGAACTGGAACTGACACTGGCACCACCGGCTCAGGAACTGGAACAGACACCACCGGCTCAGGAACAGGAACAGATACCACCGGCTCAGGAACAGGAACAGACACCACCGGCTCGGAGGTGGCCATCTTGTCTGAAAACACAGGTTCGGCGTCGGTCATCTTCTCCAAAGACACAGGCTCGGCAGACGTGACGTGAACAGGCTTTGCAGCGGCCATCTTGTCCGAAGACACAGGCTCGGCAGGCGTGACATAAACAGGCCCGGCGGCGGCCATCTTGTCCGAAGACACAGGCTCGGCAGGCGTGACGTGAACAGGCTCGGCGGCGGCAATCTTGTCGGAAGACACAGGCTCGGCAGACGTGACGTGAATACTTTCGGCGGCGGCCATCTTGTCCGAAGACCCAGGCTCGGCAGGCGTGACGTGAACTGGCACCGCCGGCTCAGGAACTGGAACAGACACCACCGGCTCAGGAACTGGAACAGACACCACCGGCTCGGAGGTGGCCATCTTGTCCGAAGACACAGGCTCGGCAGACGTGCTGTGCTTCCTCCATGTATGCAGTACCGCCACTGCATAAAAGAGGAAGACTGCTCTCTTGGCCGTGGCAGGACTGATGGTGGGCTGCTCGGAGGGGACGGCCTCCGTGACGACAGCGGGCTGCTCGGAGGGGACGGCCTCCGGGACGACAGCGGGCTGCTCGGTGGGGACTGACTCTAGGACGACAGCGGGCCGTTCAGGGAGACAGCGGGCCGTTCGAGGACAACCTCCAGGGAGACAGCGGGCTGTTCGGGGACGACCTCCGACCTCCAGGGAGACAGCGGGCTGTTCGGGGACGTCAGGAGTTCAGGAAGATCTCCCTCTCCTTCTCCTCTGCCACCTCTGATTGCGACAGGCAGGCTCTGGACTGGATGGGATCGGCAGCTGATGGAAGTCTGGGCTGGATCTCACCACCTCAGGTTCCATGAAGGATCGAGGTGGAGAGTGATACCTGGACTCCCCTCTAGTACCTCCTCTCCTATGACCTCCGCGGGTCCCAGAAAATTTTGCCAGCCGGGTTCCCTCGAACGACTCTCTGGGATGATCTGAAGGGGGTGTGGAAGCTTTCTTCAAATCAGCTTCCTCAGTCAATCGGGCCCACAGTGCAAAACACTCAAAGATGTTCATACGAGGAGGAATCTCTTTAGGTTGAGAATTCCCCCTCTGCTGTTTCCTCCCCTTCTCAGTGGCTGGAGATTTTGGAGACCACATACCGCTGGATCTCTGCATGACGGAGTCCTTCTGTCACGACACGCACACACAGGGAATTAGAGATCCAAAAGCAGTGTTTTATTAAAGGGTAATCTGTACTCACAACCAGTCCAAGCAAAGGTCATAATCCAAAAGGCAATCCAAAAACATAAAAGATAAACACTAGAAACAGGTTCGAATTAACAACGGAAGTGTGGGGACAATAAACAAGGACTCCATGACAAACACTGAAACAGACAGGGTATATATACACAAGTGCTAACAAGGTGACGAGAAACAGCTGTAAGGCAATGAACAATCAGTGACAGACAGGATCATGGGAATTATAGTGAGAATGCATATGTGGCCGTTCAAACGTTATGTCAGGAAATAAGACACAGCCATAATATCTAAAGAAAATGGGTTCCTTTATTCCTGACTGAGCCTTAAATGAGACACAGCGTTAATGTACAATTTTGTTCAGGAGAAAAGTAGTTTTAGAAAAACATTCCAATTAATAAGTGGAATTGGCATAACAAAATAAACTATCAAACTGACTCCAATGAGTGCAGAAAACAAAGTAATAAGAGTCTTACAAAAGAAAACAAAAGAAGTTGGTTTTCACATTGATAATCTCAGAAACAAATAAAATGAGTGCCAAAAACAACGGTAGTGGCCTAGTATGTGCCTAATGAAAGAAAGAAAACACAACATACATGAGAAATCTGCACATTTCACCACATGAATACATTATAATCCACAGTTTGACCTCTTCTGTTCAAATCAAACAGTAACTACACTCAAGCAAATAGTATACACTTGAACAAAGGTACAGAACTCTTCATAACTTATACATAAACACTTTAGGAGAATAAAATGATCAAAACTCACTCTTATTGAGACTTTGAATCACACAGAAAAAGCTCACGTGGTAGCTGTTGCACGTGCAATATCACGTGTGGCTGTTCTCCCATCTAACACGGCATAAAGAACAATAATTACCCAATGTTACATTAGTATATGAAATAATCAGTGTTATTTAACCTTTCAACAACTTTTTATAACATATTACAGATTAACTCACGCTCAGTCTTCCCCAACGTCTCTGAATTTCCTTTCCCCACGGAAGATCTCTCACGTGCAGGAACACCACACTTGTATGAGCAGCGAAATCAACCCTACACTCGACACTATCACACGACTGTTATCACCACAGATTCACAAGTCAATATCAAACTGGAAATGTTCTCTCTTTAACAGTTTAATCGACTATTTCTACCTCTGTGTGACTCTGTCTCAAACTGCGCTCTCTTTCAGTCTGACGCGCTCTCTCTCATCTGCGCATGCACACACTCTAAAGGCCCGTACACACCGGGACGAATATCGGCGCGCGTTATTCGCCAGCGTTTTTCAACGCGTTTTTTGTGTTCACACCCAAGCGATTTTCGCTGACGATGAGCCTATTGAACATGCAAATTCATTCCCTGACATTAGATGCCGCTTAATACCACTCCATTACAGTTCTCTTTTATCAAGATTGTTGTAGTCGCTGTCGCGTTTGTCATAGTTCTTTATGTTCCGACACCAACGAGACCAGCAGCTCTACATTCATCTTGCCTTGCATCTTCCTCGTCTTATTTCTTCCCGGCAGTGTTTAGACGCTACTCGGCATATATCTTCTTCGCCGTTACGTATGTGTGCTCGGCAAGACCGTTTTGTGTTTGAGCGCCCCCAAGTAGTGTTTTACTGTAACTTCAGAAGCTCCAGACACGAGAGCAAAAGCGCCAATCTCATTGGTCGGATATTTTTGGACGCGGTGCGTCAAACCAAAAAAACGAACCCGAGCGCTTTTACGCGTGCCGTTTTTCGCGTCGGTGTGCACACTCACATTGGCGCCCTTTGTTTAGTCACGAGGCGTTAAACGTCGGCGAATATCGCGCGCGAATTCGTCCCGGTGTGAACAGGCCTTTAAAGGGGACAGCGCGCGTGGCTGAGTCAAAGCAAACATAAGGGCAAATCACCATGGAAATTAATCAAATATCAGGCTATTTCTGCCCCGGTTACACATAGACACCGTGAAAACTGAGGACCTCCAGTGTTTAACCCAGGGAACCACCAGACACTGTGACATGCAGGGCTTGTTTGGAATGTTTGGAATAAGTATCTGGTACCTTAACCTACAGTATTAGAAGTTACATTGACTGATTTTACATTTGCTTTTAAATCAATAATGTGTGTCTGTATTGCAAATTATGCTCAGAATTAGGTCCTTAAACCTTGAAATAATGTGGAGAACACCTTATCTTTAATAAACTTTTTCAATTAATTACTCCTGGTGTCCATTTCCCATACCATCTCTCTCTTCAGACCAGCTGTTTCCAACAGTAGTTCTAGGAATATGTGTGATGGGTAGTGCAGGACTCAAAGCTTAAATACAATGTGAATGACTTGCAGTTTTCTCCATAAATGTTCCTAAAGAGTGTAATGACTCTGCACTCAATATGAATGATGAAATATGAATGATGATTACATTTAATTTAATGTGTTTCTAATTTACTAGCAATGTTAGTGAAAATTGTTTCTACACCCATTTTTATTCATTTGTTAAGTGTATGTTGGCTTGTGTTGTTCTATTTATTATTTTAAAGGAAATGTAGGCCATATGAATATTTTATTTCAGGAAACTCCATTTGCTCTACATTTAATCTCCCAAACCAATTATAGATCTGATTTTGAGTAATAGGCAGCGCCGGCACTGCTGCCACCAAGCCAACTTGAAACACAATGGATCCAGGCCTGTGTTTGACTGATCCTGGTAAGCTCCACAACTGCGTGTCTAGCTCCGGAGAGAAGCTGTTGTCAGGTATGTGCTGTTTATGCTACTTATGGACATATTAATGTCTCCTCTTATGCTGAGCGCCCAACCGCAGTAATCGGCGGGAATGTCTACAGATTCCCCAAAGCATCAGCTAAAGCTTTACACAACATCGAGAGACCATTTCGAAAGGGAACGTCACCAGTTACTGATGTAACCTTGGTTAGGGTTAGAACTGTAACCGTCATCAAACCGCCATGTAACCGTGTTACATGTTCATGTCTTTGGTGAGCTTTGCTTATTCAGTCTAAAGATTCTGAGGAATGTTGCTCAGCGCCATCCTATAGGTTGCGTTCCCGCCCCTATTTCACGCGGTGTAGCGTCGACGGCCATTGCAGGGCAATTGCGTTAAGCGAATCAGGCTTCACTATTTCTAGGAAAAGGTGTTTCTCCAAAGTGTCAGCTAAAGCTGTACGCAATGTCTCGTTCCCCTCTCAGGGAATCAAGGTTACATCAGTAACCGGAGACGGCATTAGTCATGGACTGCATCCGAAATCACATTCTTCCCTACTATAGTAGGCGGGAAAAAGTATGTGACAAAAGTAGAATGTCCGAATTCACAGTATTCATGAAAGAGTAGGGGAGTGCGGGGCACAACCTAACACAGGGCTAGTTGTAACACATTTGTTTAATTACTTCCGCACATGCTTGGATGACGAAACTTTGTGTATTTACTAGTTGTCATATCAACACTATATAGAAAAATATAGTATTATATATATATATATATATATATATATATATATATTATTTTATATATATATTATTATATAAATATATATATTCTTTTTTTTTTGGAAGATATCCATAGACATTTATTAAACCATAGCAAAAGTTAATTTCTTACTTAAGTTAATTTTTCATCTCTATTTTTTGTGTTTATTTAAAATAAGACAAATCTGATATTATTTTTATCTCCAAGATGTTATTTAACAGTTGAGATAGTTATTTAATGCTTCGCTAACTAGCAGAAGACACTAGCCGGGTATAAACCCCAGTTGTGCAGGCGGGGGCATGTTGTAACACTGCGTTACAATGTGCCCCTATTAGAAATATGCTATTATATTCTATACGTTTATTAATTTTATTGAGAAAACGTGAGAAAAAGGTGAATAAAGACTGAGAGTCAATGTTCAGAAATTACTAATTATTTATTTGTTTTGAACTATGTTGTATAGCTGTGTTTTCATGTGTTTGTAGTCAAAACTCAAAAATTAGTTTATATTTAATTATTAAAAATTGCCATTATTTTATATGAAAACGTTTTTTAATTGTATTTTATTTAGAAAATATTTTAGTTTGTTTTGTATATATTTTTTATTAGATCAGATAACATTTTAAGCTGTCATATGTTATGTTACAATGTGCCCCACACATTACAATGTACCCCACCTATGGGGCTTGTTGTCACATTTCACTTCCATTCTTTCGGGGTATATCCAGAAAAAAGTATATACTTCATTAATAAAACAAAAACACATAATTGTACTAGACATGTGGGAAATTAATGTGGGAAAAAATAAATACTCTGAACCATAAGAAGATTTACACAAACTGAGAAAGTCAAAAAAACGTTGCTTTATGCCCCGCTCTCCCCTATAGGCAAAAAGTACCTGGATGACTTACTACTTCCGGAGAGATTCTGAAGTGTGCTTTCAATGGACACTGTACTATCCCATGAGGCCACAGGAGAGAATTTGTGAATGGCAGTGAGGCGACGCAACTGACGCTGATAGGTCACGTGATAATGACAACATGGTAAATTAAATACGTCCGGATTACATTCATACTACTCATATTCATACTATAGAACATACTTTTTTAGCGGTCATGAAGTAATTACTTATTCAGAATAAGTACCTACTCGAGAGTATGTGATTTCGGACTCAGTCAGCGAAAAAAGGTTGTCAACAAACATTTATCGTCATAGATTTCTTTAACAAAATTAACACTATTTTGATGATAGCATATAACGGCAACTTTGGTCCTGGAGGGCCACTGTCCTACAGAGTTTAGCTCCAACCCTGAAAAAATCACCAGCCTGTAATTTTCTAGTAATCCTGAGGACCTTGATTAGCTTGTTCAGGTGTGTTTGATTAGATTTGAAGCTAAACTCTGTATGACAGTGGCCCTCCGGGACCGAAGTTGCCCATCCCTGGTTTAAATGGAAGCCATTCAGTCACTGCACACAGACATACAGAGCTGTTACTTTCCATCTTCTTGTGGGAACACCTTTTCACTGAATATGTTTGTTAAAGCTGTTTATTTGAAGTTTGTCTCTTGTGGAATTTTAAAGAAGCTTCAATATTGGTTAGAAGCTCTGAGGAGGATTTGAAAATGTTATAGGTTTTTTATGTAAGTACATGTATTTATTTTGCATTACATTTTAGGGACGATAATGGTATATGAAGAGGACATAATCTTGTAATATAGTTCTGTTTATTTTAGATGTCATGTACTGTATACTGTAAAAACTTTTTTTCGAAGTTGTAAATAAAACAAAGAATATTGGGGTATGTTTTACAAGAAAAAAGTCTCTCAACATCAAAATTTCACATTGAACGTTTTTTTAATTGCGAAATTTACTAGCAATTTTTTGGGTGAAAATTCTACACCAGTTTATTTCTCAGTGTATGTTGCTTGTGTTGTTTTATTTATTATTTTAAAGGAAACTATAGATGTATATCAACATTTTATTTCAGAAAACTCCATTTGCTCTACGTTTAATCTCCCAAACCAATTATAGATCTGATTTGTGAAGGGGTGTCATGATATTTAACAGGTTAACATAGCAAATGGAGTAGGAAAATAGAGTCCAAATAAAATATATGTTCTAGGATAGCTACAAGTTCTGTTCTATTCTGTTCTTATTCTATTACTTTTTGTCTGTAAACCACTGGAATCTTGACCTGGTTTGACAGGCGTGGGGTGACACACTAGTCACGATCCCTCTGGAAACAAAAAGAATATGCAATGATCTGTCATATGAACACCAGAGATGGGAAGGGAGAGATGTGGAACTTATTGTATATTCTTCTAGTGTTTCTCTGAACCATTTGCACATGTCAGAGATCTTTTCAAAATGATGCAATACAAAACAAAATACATACATATAAACATACTGTATAGTGTATATTGTGTATGATTAATTTACAGTACCTGTCAAAAGTTTGGAAACATTACAATTTGTAATGTATTTGAAAGAAGTTTATTATGCTCATCAAGCCAGGCCCAGTATTCATGCATTGATTTCATATTTATTTCTGGCCAGGCCCAGTACTCATGCATTTATTTAATCAACAATACAGTAAATAAAGTAATATTGTGAAATAGTATTACAATTCAAAATTACTGTTTTCTATTTTAATACATTTTAAAAAAGTAATTTATTCCTGTGATGACAAAGCTGAATTTTCAGCATTATTACTCCAGTCTTCAGTGTCACATGATCCTTCAGAAATCATTCTAGTATGCTGATTTGTTGCACAAGAAACATTTAAGAATTATTATTTATTATTATTATTTTTAAAAAATTTTACTTGGGAACCCTGGACGTGAATCTTGTGATGCATCCCCTTTCAGGTCAGCCTATATACTTGGGCTAGGTGGTCCATATGTAGTGATTCCCTGATGGTAATCCCATATGATGTATTACCCAACAATATGGTTTCATTAACAGTAAACATGTGTTTTCCCCTAGGCAGAGCTCCCTCTCTGCCGCCAGTTGCTATGTTTGTAGTAGTTCCTCCCTCTTTAGGTAGGACCTACTACAGGGACCTTTTTTATACATGTGGTACTTCCCAATGGTAAGTCCATGTGATGTATTCTCCACATATTAACCTCCCTTTAATCAGGATGTAGTCTCTGTAGTGTTCTTTCTCCTATATAGGAGAAATAATGCTTCCCCAGTGGTAATTCTGGTGTGCAGAACTTTGAGTCTTATTTGAAAAGGTCAAAAGACCTTGCCGAACCAACCTATTCCCTTGGAAAGCACTGTCCATGCATTGTACAAGGGACTATGCAGTTTACATAGGGAGTTGGGTAGGTTACGATGTTGCAAGTGCACTTGATAACCGGCTTGAGGGGGCATGCCGAAATGAATGATATGGAACATCTTGGCTACTGTTGTAACCTTCATTACTTGAAGAAGGGAACGAGACATGGTGACCTCTGGCCACAACACTGAACTGCCCCCGGAAATGGCCGGAATACTGTCTCAGCTCCTTAGCACAAACCTGAATGAGTGATGCATGCTGGCTCCCTTTTATAAAGTATGTCTGGGGGAGTGGCATGCACAATTCCACTTGCCAATTCTTATTGGCCTTTTCGCAAAGTTTTAGAGGTGTTTGGGGCTCCCAAGTGCGACCCTTAGCGTCAGTCAATCGACACCTCATCTCGTTTCATCCATCAGGGAACAGATATTACAACATTAACCAAGACGTTCACCCATTTCTTAAAAAAAAAAAAAAAAAAAAATTTGAAAAAATTACATTAATTTACTCTTTAAATTATATATAACAGTTTTAAAATGACTTAAAGACACCAAGTTATGTAGCCTCAGTTTCGTTTGAAGACAGTTCCAGTCCGAGGTTGCGGCAAATTTAAAATCAGTTTTTATCAAGTTGACACTAGCTATGTTTCCATCCACCTGTTTTTATGTGTTTTTTGAGATATGAAAACATTTTGCATTTTGATGGGACGGCAAAACTGGACCAACCAGCGTCACACAGCATCTTAAGTGCTGTTTTGGTCATTCTGACTTAGCAAAGTCTGTCATCAAAGTAGTTCAGTATAATTACCTCCCAGAACTTTCTTTCACGACTGCATTCCCAAACAGTACGCATCCGCCTCCGAAAGCAAGATAACATGAACATGTTTATTGCGTTTCTTCTGTGCGCTCTCAGGCGCAAGTAATATATTATATGCGAAGATTATGATATACAGTGGCTTCTCCTACCGCAACAACTTCCATTTTTCTTATATATTTTTTATATTTAACACCAGTTTATCAGGAAGTGACAATTTTGTTATTTTCAGTTCACTGGATGGCAATGCTGCTTTATTCTCAAAGAATCTCTTACGCGATATTCTTGTTAGTTAATATTCTTATTATTATAGTTAAATGCTACAGGTGGTGGTCATTCTACCACATTAGTAAATAAAAAGGTACATTATAAGAATATAATAATAAATTGGAATGAGAAAAGAATTCTGCTCAACACTCACTGAGTTGTTTGTTGTGTGATTCCTTCACCTTGACATTATTCCCATGGTGAATAGCACAGACTCTTGCCACAGCATGTTAGGAGCCATAATTATAATGTCTAAATTCAATGATCCCGCTTGCCAGAATTCCATTTCCTGTATAATTTCAAGTGTGCTTTGTCTGTTTGCCAACTAGTGACTTGTTGGGGCTGTTACACCAAGAGCTCTTTTGAAAACCTGTCATCTGTGTTTTTCTTTGCTAGTTGTGTTCATTTCATTTACACTTCTGAAGCTGTCAGCCTTGGCGCATGATTGGGATGGCAAAATCGGGTAGCTATTGTTTCTGGTGTTGTAAGTATGAATTTATTCACGTTGGTGTGTCCCCGCACCGAGATGTGACATTTCACCACTGTGTTTTTAGACAGTTCATCCGTCAACGGCAAGTCTGGAAGCTAGGCAAAAATGTGTTGTGATCAGAATTTGGGCTTTCAGCTTAGTTCAGATGCATTTCCTGTAGGAAAGAGCAGAGCCTGCAAGACAGAAAAAGAATGGTGTTAAAGGTTTAGTTGAGGTTTGCTTCTGTGTAAATTCATCTCCAGAGCCACCTTTATCTCTGCCATTGCTGTGAATTACACTGGGCAATTTTATAGTTTGTATGTTAAACTAGCACATTACCTTTCCTTTTTTCTTTCTTTTGTTTCCTGAGCAGCAAATCAGCATTCTAGAATGATTTCTGAAGGATCATGTGACACCGAAGATTGAAATAATGATGATGAAAATCTATAATATATATATACACACACACACACACACACACACATATTGCAAAATACCCAGAATTCTCTTTTACGTTTTTAGCACATAATGTGTTGAGCTTCTGAAATGACACAAAAAAGCACCATAAAAGTAATCCATACAAGTCATTTGATATATTCAGAGTCTTCTAAATTCAAATGATACCTTTATGTGAGGAATACCGATCAAAGGTTATTTGCTGAAAATCTTTCTGTCAGTTGTTGATCTCTTTTCTATTTAAGTATGACACATTTTGGTGTATTTAAACTGAATGAGATTTGAGACCTGTGGTGAAGGGGTACCTTCACGGCCCCAGAGCCCATTATGTTACATTCTGCAGTATTTTTCTTTTATGTTTAACCGATAAAGGAGCTCCCTGGATTGTCTTCCAGTCTGTCGTGCTCCATCCAGCTGTTTCTGAACACGGGTACATTTGCTTCCTAACGGCACCCACACACTACAAGATAATCGGGCCGATTTTGGGCCCATTTCTCTTCTTCCGACAGTCCTCGGTAAAGTCCCGATTATCTTGGTCAGGGCTGGCGCTAGCCATTTGGGTGCCCTAAGCACAAATGCTTGGTGGTGCCCCCCCACCCCCCCCACCCCCCACCCACCAAGGGAATAACAACCATTCAGAATTTCTTAGTTAGGTTCTCTTTACTTCCAAAATAACTGCTGCAAATAAATAATTTTACATTAACAATGGCACCAAACATGAAAAGAAATAAATAATATAAAGGTTAAAATTATAAATACCAAATACCACCACAATTACTAAAAACACAGATTTGGAACTGAACAATGTAAACACAGAAAGTTAAAAGTGCAAAGGTCAGGCACAATATAATAATTCTGTACATAATTTGACAACTCTGTGAATATGAAAATATACAAACACTGAGATTGTGTTTTTTTTTTTTTTTTTTTTTTTTCTAATTGCAGTTTCAAAGTTTAAAAAAATATATATATATATTAGCCATGCAGGGCTAAAGCCCCGGATCTTTTGCACTACTATAGCGACGCCCCTGGACATGCATAGGCGTAATTTGCGGGTAGGACATGTCCCCACCACTTTTGAAACATCTCGCGGCACGAATGTACCAATACAAACAAACAAAACATCTCCAGTTAACCAGCAGAGCATTCATTTAATTCGTTTTTGAAATAAGAGTCGATCTAGCGCTGAAATGTGTTGTTTTTTAAATCAACTGATCAAAGTGCTCGTTGCCGAGCGATCAGTGGCGCGGATACTATGTTTGTTTCTGGCTCGCGCACAGCCTTCACTCAGACGCGCGTTTCAATCCGTTGTGGAGAGACTCTCTATTCGCTCCGGTACAATTAGAAAACAAAAAGCACAAAAAGTGTCCCTGCCTGATATACAACCACTAAAAAACATAATCGGTTTTGATGAGAAAAAAAAAAAAAAACTATATGAGTGCGGATTAGAACTCAGAACCTCTGACACGCTTGGCAAAAATTCTACCACTGGACCACTTAAATACACACATAGTTATCGTCGGATCAACATATAATAGGCCTCATTGAACGACCACTTAAACCCAATATTAACATGCTTTAGACATATTTTATTTGTTATTTATACTAGTACCCTATTGTGATGATTTTTCACGATCCAGATTTTTTGGTGCCCCCCCAAGCACTTGGTGCCCTACGCGCAGTGCGTGATGTGCGTGTGCGGAGCGCCGGCCCTGATCTTGGTGGTTCTACAGATTATCTTATCAGATTTTCCTGAGGTGTGTTAAGAGTAATTAAATCTGCACAGAAGAACGTCGGGGCCGCACTGATCTCAATTCATAACATGTTGAATATGTACGATAAGAAATCCTGTTCACAGTAATAAAAAATAATAATTAAAGATTAAAAAATAAAATAAAAAAAAGATAGCAAAACCGCCCAGTAGGTGGCCATATGTACTAAAATATATATATCGCCATTAAACAAAAGACGAAGAAAATAGTAGTATGGCAAGCTTCTTCTTAGCGTTCGTTTCCATGGTTGTTGAGAATGTCTTTGTCACCATTAACTCTGAGTTTCATACTCCGGGTTGACTGAACTTACTCATGACCGTGGTTTTGGAAATGATAGCTTTTAGCATAAGTTCTACCAGGAAGACACCAATGCCACCTCATTCATTCATACTAATTGGTCTGGCCAATCACTGCTTGACACCTGGAGTATATATGGAGTATAACTCTGTTTTACTTTCGCAGTTGATGACGCTGATATTCCCCTCCATCCTCCCCACCACCACCAGGTTGGTCCCTATCCATCCATCGGGAGTAGGCTCCTCCCCTGCCTTCATCTTCAGGCAGGATCAGCCGAATCTGCAACCCCTAGGATTTGGACTAAGGACGGGGCCTACGCCAAATAACTTTTTTTATACAACTAGACATGAATCATTGTAGCTCACTACCATCTGCTAATACTAATATTAAATAAATACCATGTAAACATTCACCTCCCCTCTTGAGTCTTTATTGTAGAACCTGCATACCTGCATAGTATGCAAGGTTTAGGTTAACCAACCAAGAGTTCAGGGTATATGTGACGGTAAGTTAACCTTGCTTTCTGGAATACCCCCCTGTTGTGTGGGGGAACCCCAAGGACAAACGCACACACAATCTGTAGATTGTCACATGGAACCAAACGATAGTCAATCAGAAAGTGAGCTGACAGAAGCATAACACAACTTCTTCCAAACTTCTTTTTTGTTTTTTTTTCCCCACAAATGTTCTGTAAAAATCAGTCCAAACACTATTACCGCCATTTCTTCTTGCCTGTATCCTGCCATGTTTGTTTACACTAAAGTCATGTTTGACCCCAAGAGATTTTGCAACATTTCCCGTTCACAGTCGGAACTGGTTGTTTGTGAATGGAATCTGTTAGTGAGTGGTGTGCTGTCTTGGTCACATCTAGGCACACCACACACTATATGAACAAAACTGTTAAATCTATGAGATTTTTTTATTTATTTATTTTTTATGTGAATTTATTTTTTTATTTCATGTTTGTGGTCTCTGACATTTTGAAAATCTGATCCAATTGTAAAAATATTTTAGTGTGGACTAGCCTTAAGCACCACTTACAAATCAGCCTATTTACTTAATTTCAGAAAAACAGTAAACAGTAGCAAAACAGAAAACAGTAGCAAATCAACCAGCGTAAATTATGACAGGCTTTACATTTAGATGAATTGGTTGCAGAAAGTTGTTGAGAAGAATAAGAAAAGAAAGATTCATTGTCAATTCACTGTAAGGATTCTCTCTCTCTCTCTCTCTCTCTCTCTCTCTCTCTCTCTCTCTCTCTCTCTCTCTCTCTCTCTCTCTCTCTCTCAAAGAAAAAAAAAAGCAGTACTGAATAATGACTGCTAAGCTCCTGCATTCAAGTATTGCTCATATCTGCATTCTGATATGCTCATGTGTCCCAAGTCGTACACACACAATTATATCAGACTGTAGTTGGTCACTGAATGTGGGAATAACTGGATTTCTACCAAGTTCTGGATCAAGATATGACAAGTGTTCTTCAGTTAATTAGACTAGAGAGTAGAGCTGGAGCTCGCTGCTCATTTTTTGGCCTCGTCCTTGACCCGTGTAATGTAATATCAACACTGTTCTTCAGGGCTTTCACTCCCTGACCATAAGCTCTCCTGACAGTTTGACTGATTTGTGATTCATCAGCTCTATTCCAACACCTAGTGAGCTCCTTGCCGAGGCATCATAGGTGTGCTCCCAATGTGAAGGCCATTGGGAACAGCAGCTCATTTTTTTTTAATTAGATGTCTCATTTCGCTTTAAATCTAAGGCAGCACATCAACTGTCCCAGAAGACAATCCCAGAAATGCTTTGCAAAAAGGTCAGTATCAGTTTTTAAGAGTAGTTTGCTAGTATGCCAATTCAAAAACAGCCTGCAAGGACAACATGGATTATACATGTATTTAATTCAGTCTTGAAGATTATCAATATGAAATAATTATATGCAACTGTATGGAATATTTGTGTGTGCAATATATATTTTTTTGTGCTTCTTAACCATGTATAGGAAGTGATAGTCAGAAAAAGCATACAAACTGTACTATATACACTTGCCAGCCCTTGATATACACTATACTATATACACTTGCCAGCTTTTGATAGCTTTTGATGTTGTTTTTTCTTACTTTTGTAACCTCCTTTATCTATCCAGCTGGCAGTGCTTCAGCTGTAACTTTCTTCATTAACCTCATTACCAGCAGTGTCCATCAATCATTTGTTTTGTTTGGTTAAAAGCTGTGAGCGGTTGCTGCTAAGATTTATCCCATGTGAAGTAGTCAATACTCCTGCTCTCTGTCAAGTGTATACTGGATGAAAGTGCATCGAAAGGAACTGTGTGCTCGCATCGCCTCATGCAGACTGATAAATGCTCTTATCGATTGTGATGTTGCAAATATATCCAGGTTCTGCTTGTGTTTACCAGAAGCTTCTTGAAGGAATATTTTTACTTTTATTTTTAAGTTATTTTTGTCAAAATAGAAAGCTTGCATATTTGTTTAAGCACTTTGTCTGTAAAAAAAAAAAAAAAAAAAAAGGTATAATTCCCCCAAAAATAAAACTTCTAATGGAACTCAACCTCATGTTTTTCTGTAATTTATAATCTTGAATATTCCTATTTTTAAATGTTCTGCACCGTTCTCAGCATTTAAAAGCTTTCCTTCTCATTGCACTTTCAAGTAGACCTTTCCTTGAACTACCATCTCTTCATTTTTATCCCTGTCTATGAATAGAACTTGTTTTTGTCAATTTGTTTCTGTTAATAAACTGCCTACCATATCATTTTTGGGTCAAACGTCGTTTGAAGGGGAGCACAGTTTATGTAGGGTTCAAGAATTGTGTGTGTGAGTCGCGATGAAAGCTTCATGACTAAATGGTATTGTCATGGTGCATGTCTCTTATTTGGAACTGTGAAAGTAAGACAATAGAGTCCAACTAAAGGCACTAGACTCTCAGGGATCCTTCACAAACAAGAGCGCTGCAATACAATAACAATTAAGAGTCCTGAAACGGCTGCTAGGGCCAGTGGATCTGCACTTGTGTCCTTGGTTTAGAGATGGCTCTTGGAGATGGTATTTCTATAAGGACCGTATAAAAGACAGAATAAAGTATATGCAAAATAATCATTACATTTGAAATTATAGAGAGTTAATGATGTTAAATCTTTATCATTTAGTCTGTCTTTTTCTCAGATTTTTTTCATCCAGACATTTTATTTGTGGTGCTTGGCAAGGTATCACTAAATCAGCAAGATCTAATTAGTACTGTATGTGTAGGTATTCGTAACATAATGTTTACTTGATTATATGTGCTAAAATGTACAATATGGACAGCATCTAAACCAGAGATGCCCAAACTAGGGCCCGCGGGCCAAAGTTGGCCCGTGGTAACCTTGGATTTGGCCCAATTTGACCTTTGACCGTCCAAGGGGGGAGGGGATACCTTCGACACAGATCGTCATTTCTAATTTGACATAACATTTTTGTTTGTTTTATTGTTGAACTACAACAGAGTAAACTGAAATTAAATGTTTAAATGAAATATAAATTAATTCGATTTTTTCCTGTAAATCCGTAATTCAAGGTGCAGCACCGCGTGCTTTGCGACACTTGACGTAAATTAACGTCAACAAATGAAACGCAATAATGGAGAAATCAAGGCAGTGGCACACAGACAAGAGAAATTTTAAAAAAGTTTGGCAAGATGAGTTTTTATTCACTGAAGTCAAATCAAAGGCAGTGTGTCTAGTTTGCAAACAGTCCGTTGCTGTTTTAAAAGAGTACAATATCCGTCGTCATTATGAAACAAAACATTCTGCAGCTTTCTCAAAGTACAGCGGCGAGGCGCGAAAACAGAAGGCTAACGAGCTGCTTGCTGGACTTCGATCTGAACAGAGCGCGCTGCTACGTCCTTCATCAGCACAAGAAAGCGCCACACGGGCCAGTTATCAGATTTCCGCTCTAATTGCTAAAAGTGGAAGAGCCTTCGCTACTGGAGAGTTCGTCAAGGAATGTCTTGCAGTGGCTGCAGAAGCAGTTTGTCCTTCTCAGATACGAATGTTCTCACAAATTAGCCTGTCAAGAAATACTGTTACCCGACGCATAGAGGACATGGCTCAAGACATCGGCGAGCAAATCAAGACAAAGGCAAGTGCGTTCTCTGCCTATTCAATAGCCTGCGACGAGAGCACCGACATATCCGATTCCGCACAGCTGTTGGTATTTTTGCGTGGCGTTAATGAAACTTTTGATGTGACACAAGAGCTGGCTGGCCTTGAGACCCTTTCTGGTACAACTAAAGGAGAAGATCTCTTTTTTGCTGTTGAGAGAGTGTTGGAAAAAAATGAATTAAAGTGGGAGAAGATGGCCGGCATTACAACTGACGGAGCGCCGGCAATGGTAGGGAGGAAATCTGGCCTTGCTACATTTGTCTCTCAGAAAGTCAGTGAATGTGGAGGAAAAGTTGTTAAGTACCACTGCATTTTGCATCAAGAACAACTATGTGCTAAATCTGTCGGGCTTGTGAATGTGATGCGTGACGTCGTCAAAATTGTCAACAATATACGCTCCAAGGCGCTTTCTCACTGACAGTTCAAGACACTGATGGATGAGATGGATGCGCAATATGGTGATGTGTTGTACCACCAGGAGGTCAGATGGCTCAGCCGGGGAAAAGTTCTGAGGAGATTTTTTGATCTGCGTGATGAGATCAGAGTTTTTCAGGAAAGGAAGGATGGTAATATTCAAGTGCCCACTGATAAGAAATGGCTCTCTGACCTGGCTTTCCTTGTGGATGTAACAGAGATGCTCAATATTTTGAATGTTCAGCTCCAGGGAAAAGACCAGATTATCACCCAGCTTTTTGATCACGTCAGAGCCTTCAAACAAAAACTACTGCTCCTCAGAAGACATCTCTCAGCAGGTAACAGTAACATTTACAGTTATAATATTCAGGATATTTTGTGCAATTATAATTATATTATTATTAATTATATTTAGAATTATATGTGGAGTTTACATTTATATTCAGTCATGTCAGCATTTGTATTTTTGTTGTACATCAAGCTGATAAAATTTGCTAGTTTCTTAAATTGTCATAAAATAATAATTTCCTTCTTTTTTCAGTTATTTATTCTATTTTTTCTCCCTCTGTTTTACATGCCTGTCCCAGTCTCACACTGTTATTTCTGTTTCTCCTCCCACATGCAGGAAATTTAGCCCATTTTCCCTGTCTTGGAGAGGTAGGCATGGTGAAAGAGAAGGTCCATGAGTATGATGCTGTTCTCAGCAACCTTATCCAGGAGTTTGACACTCGCTTTGAGGACTTCAGACACAACACTGCTGACTTTGAGTTGTTTGCTCAACCCTTCACCATCAGTGTGGATTCAGTCAGAGATGATCTTCAGATGGAACTAATTGAGCTTCAGTGTGATTCAGAACTGAAACACAAGTTCACATCCCTTCCCTTGATAGACTTCTACAAATGTGTCCCGGCAAACAGGTACCCAAAGATGTGTAAGCAGGCACAAGTGATGCTGTCTCTGTTTGGCAGTACCTACCTCTGCGAGCAGACTTTTAGTCTGATGAACTTAAACAAGAGTAAACTCAGAAGCAAAATAACTGACTCTCACCTACATAATATCTTGTCTTTGTCTGTAAGTCAGCTACAGCCCAATCTTGAAAAACTTCTGAAAAATAAGGACCAGCTTCATATCTCTCATTAGGTCACTGACATTGCAACCTCATGGTTTTATTATTGCTTGTGTATTTGGCATTGAACTGTATTGTACATTGAACACTTGGGGATTGTTGGTTTTATTGTAATAAGTTCATTAAAATGCAAAACTTTACAAATAAAACTGCATTAGTGAATCAGATTAAAGTTGTTTTATATTTATTTTAAATATTATGAAATAAATAAACCCATAGCAACTTTAATGTAATACAGTTTGATTTATGATGCAAAATTTACTTTTGGCCCACGGCCCTCAATCAAGTTTGATTTTTGGCCCTTCATAGGAAAAAGTTTGGGCACCCCTGATCTAAACTGTAAAGGTATTTACTGTATGTATGTCCATTACTTTTCAAAAGTTTGGAGTCAGGAATATATATTTTTTTCTTGAAAGTCTCTCTTGTTCACCACAGCTGAATTTATTTGATTAGTAATACAGTAAAAACTAAAACTGTAATACTGTGAAATGTCATCACAACTAAAAATAACTGTGTTCTATTTTGATATCAGTTAAAATTTAATTTATTCCTGTGATCCAAAGCTGAATTTTCAACATCAATATCCAGTCTTCAGTGTCACATAATCCTTCAGAAAACATTGTAATATGCTGATTTGCTGCTCAAGAAACATTTCTTATCATCAGTGTTGAAAATAGTTGTGCTGCGTAATATATGTTGTGGATGAACCATGATACATTTTTTTTAATTTTTTTTTTTTTTTATGGTATGTGATACGGATAGTTCTTGAAGAATTTTGAAATTTGTTTACAGTATATATGTTCTTTCTGTGTCTTTTGATTATAAATGCAACCTTACTGAATAAAAGAAAATCTTCTGAACAACTTTAGAGTTATACATTTATTTATAGATGCATTTTACTGTTTTTGCATTTGCAATGGTTGTCTGATTTAAACATATCTTTTTATTATTATTTAGAATCAATTATGTAGCTTGACAAAGATATTGCTTTCCTCAGTAGACATTCAAACTGATTTTGTGATTGTGAATTTAAGATTGACCTGAAGAATATCAGCTAGATGCAGGTAATGCACTCGCTTAGTCGATCTCACTCTCATAACACTCTGCATAATACAATAAGATGCTGTAGATTTGAAAATTAAGCTTTTCCTCATTATGGTTGAATCACGGATGCTACACCAGTTACTTTGCCAAGATATCTCTTATTTATTAATTTTACATGTCAGAAATATACGAGAGAAACGGGCATAGAAGAAGGAAGGTTATGAGAGGTGGTCTTCATTCCAGATTTCTCTGTCACCTCACCCCATCATGCCTTAATGTTTCTCTGCGGTTACACTATAAGGCAGGGGTCACCAAACTTGGTCTTGGAGGGCCACTGTCCTGCAGAGTTTAGCTCCAACCAGGTCCAACAATTAATTGGAAGTTTAATTGTTTTTAACTGAAAGTTTCTAGTATGCCTATTGAGACCTTGATTAGCTGGTTCAGGTGTGTTTAATTGGGGTTGGAGCTAAACTCTGCAGGACAGCGGCCCTCCAGGGCCGAGTTTGGTGACCCCTGCTATAAGGATTGAGCTTATATACACCACTGAGGGATTACAAATCCATTATGTTTCAGTTTATTATTAAAATGGAACGTATACCTCATGCTTACACATGGCACAATCCACTTTCCATATTAAGAAACTACCCCTCGGTGTATACATTTGTGGTACATTTGCATCAGTTTAAAAATATTCCTTTCCTTGTAAGGAATATACAAACTGTACACTTTTGCTGTATCATCATCAGTAGAACATGTTACATTGCACACATATTTCTGTTTATCTTGCTCCCAGCTCCTCTCCCTCTGTCTCTGCTTACACACATGTACAACACACTCTGACTTCACAAAATACAATACACAAATGATTATGGAAATTAATACAGAAAAATAATACAAAAAAAAAAATAATAATAATAACATTAAACAGAAATTCAGTCTTCAGCTGCAATGAAGCAACTCAGTGTTACTTTGTTACTAGTTCTAAAGTGACATTCTGGAATTTGAAACGGATGTTTGGGCTTAACTGTTAAACTATGTTTTACTATTTATTACTATTTATTATCTTGATATTTAAATCCGTGGCGGAGGGAAGTAGTTACACACAGGGATTTTAAAGGGGGGGTGAAATGCTCATTTTCACTCAATTTCCTGTTAATCTTGAGTACCTATAGAGTAATATTGCATCCTTCATATCTCCAAAAAGTCTTTTGTTTTATTATGTTTTTGAAAGAAAGATAGGCTGTACCGAGTCTTTCCGGAAAAAAACGAGCGGCTGAAGGCGGGCCGTGTGGGCGAAGCTTAGCTGTGCTAACGCGCCGAGCTAGTGACAACACACAGAGACATTTGTTCAACAGTTTTACTCACCGTCCGGTTCCAACGCACGACCGCGAACCTTTATCATTGAAACTGCTCGATCCTTAAGCATTAGACAATCTGCAAATCCGGCGATCTGGGCTTTGTTTATAAAACAATCATCGTCGAAATGCAGGGAACAACAGTCTTACACAACTCCGTTTATGCTCAGGAAAACAAACTCCATCCATGGGTTCCTTAACGCTGGGTTCTTTGGGAAACTGTGCAGGGTTGTCTTGCCCTGGCAACCAAAAACACACTTCTTTGGTGACATTGACTTCCCAAAAGCCGGGCAGGGCGCTTTGATGGGCGAACTGCTTTCACTCTCTTGCTCTGGTCTACGAGTGCGCGCGCGCCCGCGATCTTACCGGAGAAGTGCCCTTAGGACCCATATAAGGAAATTCCGCTCTATCTTACGTAAGACAGAGCCATACTCGAAAAAAACTTTCCGAAACTTGTGACAAACCGGAAGGAGTATTTTTGGAACAAAAATACTCCTTCAAACGTACAACTTAGTTTTTGAAACTTTGTCCATGTTTAGCATGGGAATCCAACTCTAAAAAACTCAGTATGCATGAAATAGAATTTCACCCCCCCTTTAAAGTTGTTGTTTCTTATTTAAATACCTGTGCCGTCGAACTGTTGTATAAATGCAATATCACATGAGTAGCCATGTGATATGGCTCTGTATTAGCAATATTGCACGGCTACGAGTGTGATATTGCTCACATATAGTGCTGTAAAATCGATTAATCACAATTAATCACATCTAGCAAAAGTTTGTGTTTATATAATATATGTGTGAAATTATGTTTGAGCTATATGACTGTTTGTAATTTATGCATGATAAAAAAGTAAACCTTTACCACAGAACTTTTATTCTATGCGCAGTATTTTTGTGCCATTGGCCCTCGGTTCTGCATCCAGGTTGTTTTGAGCCTATAATTTGAGCTGTAAATGTCAAGTGATTCATCCGTTTAGAGCCGCAGGAAATGACATAATGACAACGCTGATTGGCTGAGGACATCACAGGAGCATGCACAGTCGTTCACGAGTGACTATCCTGAGCTGTGTCATTAAAGTGCAAGTCCATGTCATGACGCCAAAAACTGGCAAAACATCTATTTTATCTTTTGAATGGCCATAGATGCTTTTTGGGTCCAGATGATGTCGGATAAAGGGCTAAATGGGCCATGTTAACTAGATGAACCGAGTTTAGAACACTGTGATTGAAAAATTTTAAGCACCACTCCCATTTCCAGAAAATGTAAAAATCACAATCATTTCAGAGGAGAAATAATAACAGGCTTGGTCGAAATAATGCAGTAATCATAGCTCTGAGGATTCAGAAATCTCAAGGAGATAAGAGGTTGAGAGGAACTCAACGAAAACTGTGCTTTCATATAATGGAATTTTAACAGCTTTAAAATCTGGTTACAACAGAAGAAAATAAAACCTTGAGAATTGGTTTGAAGTTGCCGAATGAAGTCTGACGAGGGCAAAATCTTCTTAAACTAAGTCGGCACCTAAACATGAAAGAAAAAATGCACTCAGGACCGCCTTAATAAACAGACCTTTCAAATCAGCCGTGTCAAAGAGCAGAGTGATAGCGTCAGAGAACACACCGGAAAAGATCCCGGTGCACTGGCTTCTCCTTCATTTCCTTTTTAGTGTGGTGGCTCGGCCCTGGAGGAGTAATTACTTTAAGGAAGCTAATAAAGAATAGATTAGGCTGCAACTTTGAAGAACTCATTTCAAATGGTGCATATGAGAGAATAGGCAGTCTAAAGGCAATATGCGTATGCATTGGAGCCCGGGGAAAGAGACAAAAAGGGACATGGAAGGAGGATGAGAGAAAGAGAGGGAGAAAATAAAGCAGAATATGGTGAATGGGTTCTGATTTGGAAACACTGTAAAAGGTTAATTAGATTAGTTTTTTATACATATTTATTTTAATCCAGCAAAGATGGCTTTGAGCAGTGTAAACAATGGATTCATCATCCAAATGGATTAGCTAGCTTTCATGTGAGAGGCGAAGGAAGCCACTTGCCACTTTTTGCTAATTGATTTGACTGTTGTTGGTTTTCTCAGCATTCCACTATACGTTGCAATCAATTAGTATACAGCGATGGTGGCCTCTAATAATTCTCCTCTCAAGAGAAACATGGTTGTTTTTAACGGGTGTAAAGTAAAAAAAAAATAATAATAATTCAATTATGGTTTGTTAATTATCATATAGTAATCATATAATTATCATATAGGAATATCATATAGTTTTTATTGACAATGATCTTGCATGATTTAATTTTTAATATAATATTTATTGTGGTTTCTGTATAATGTAACATTAAGAGCAAACATTAAGAATTTAAACAATATTTAATTTAAACAATATTTAAGTCATTTAAGTCTGTTTTATTTGTAGTGAAATTTGCAAGTAAAAAATAAAATCAAATAAAAATCAAAATAATGCAGAGGACACAAACATAACTGGATTGTAACATTTTACACCATAATTGAAAATTGCTGACAAGCATAATTCACATAGGTTTCATATTCACTGCCTTAGAACTTGTATTTTTGGAAATATGTTGAAATATGTTGGATTTTATTATTGTAATTATTATAATTATTTCATTTCAGATTGGTGATTATTTCAGATTATTTCAGATTGGTGCACAGTTAGTGTTGTTCTCTTTTGGAAGAGTGTGATTGGGGTTCAGCAATTTAAAAATTTTCAGTTGTGCACGAGAGAGAATAAATCAGCAAGATCTCATTAGTATTTGTAGGTATTCGTAACATAATGTTTACTTGCTTATATCTACTAAAATTTACAATATGGACAGCATCTAAACTGTAAAGGTATTTACTGTATGTATGTCTATTACTTTTCAAAAATTTGGAGTCAGGAATATATATATATATATATATTCTTTCTTGAAAGTCTCTCTTGTTCACCACAGCAGAATTTATTTGACTAGAAATACAGTAAAAACTGTAATATTGTGAAATTTCATCGCAACTAAAAATAACTGTGTTCTATTTTGATATTAATTGAAATGTAATTTATTCCTGTGATGCAAAGCTGAATTTTCAGCATCATTATCCAGTCTTCAGTGTCACATGATCCTTCAGATAACATTGTAATGCTGATTTGCTGCTCAAGAAACATTTCTTATTATCAGTGTTGAAAACAGTTGTGCTGCGTGATATATGTTGTGGAAACCATGATAATATATATATATATTTTTTTCAATATTCTTTGACGAATAGTAGGCTACTTGAAGAAGTCTGAAATTTGTTAACAGTATAAATGTCCTTTCTGTCTCTTTTGATCAATATAAATGCAACCTTGCTAAATAAAAGAAAATCATCTCTCAACTTTAGAGTTATACATTTATTTATTTAGATGCATTTTTACTGTTTTTGCATTTGCAATGGTTGTCTGATTTAAACATATCATTTTATTATTATAATCAATTATGTAGCAACTTTTTTAGCAATTTACAATATATAGGCTATTCAAGTCAAGTCATCTTCATTTATATAGCGCTTTTAACAATGTAGATTGTTTCAAAGCAGCTTTACAGAGATAAACGTATAATTTATGGTAACAGAGATTGTTTTGGCTTTATAACGGTTGTTTAGTAAAGTTATTTTCCAGCTAAGGTTAGTTATGATTGATTCGCTTCCATCGCAACAATCATTTGTTATTAAATTAGGGGCCACTAAGACGACACCATTCTCTCTACACAGACTTTAAACGCGAACCTGTGAGAAACGTTGATGGCGTTCACATGCGCATTATTGGTTCTATAGTTATGTGCGTTTGAATATATGTGCGCAGGTTTGGAATTCCCTACAAACCAAGCCTAAACAAAGTACTGGTGTTTCCTTATAATTTTTGATACAGAATTTCATTTTATTTTATCAATTCGGGGTAGATACGCGAATTGAGTTTCCCGACAACGCTTTATCTGTAGAGTGGTAAAAGGATCCTCCATAGGGAGAGACTAGTTGGCACTTCAGCACTGCATTGTCATCGGGTCCAGGCGAAGGTCCTTCATCAGATCTGGATACGGCTGTGGTAAACCTCGGGATAAACAAAGACACTAAAATTAGCGTAGATGCCATTCTTCTTATGATGTAACGAGTACATCAGGATTTATGGGAAGTGTTCCCAATTCCAGCTGACCTAATCTATGCAGCCTAACATTGAATTATAGAAGTCTATAATGTATTATGTGTATGCTAGGTCAAAGAGATCTGTTTTTAGTCTAGCTTTGAACTGACAGAGTGTGACTGCTTCCCGGACAATGATAGGAAGGCTGTTCCAAAGTTTTGGTGCTAAATAGGAGAAGGATCTACC